>NC_059076.1:64603608-65218191 GCF_020497125.1 Mauremys mutica
GACCTTTGGCTAGAGTTTAAGCGCCACAGTGATGGTCTTCTAAATTGTGTGAAGATGGGAAAGCTAGAGGAGATGGGCAAAGGCAGGAAATGAAAGAAGTAAAAGCAAACTAGAAATTGTGAAAGACATTACACCTTTAGCAGAACAATTGAATTAATATTTTTCCAGGATTTGCTGAAAGCTTAAAAAAAAATCTTGCCATGGTAAAAATATTTTTCTTTAATAGAAGAAAAATGCCTTTTTCTAAATGGTTACAAGGCAAATCTAACACTGCAAAGATGACAACAAAGTGTCAGGTTCGTGGTCCTGATCCAGGTGTAACTGAGGAGACTGTTATGTGCAAATAATCTGAAAGAATGTAAGCAACTAACACAAGGACTGCATCTGTGAGTTTAGACAGTGCTTTGCACAATAGGGCCCAGATTCTCATTGGGGTTTTGGGGGGTATTGCTGCAATGTAAAATTAATAGTAATTAAAATACTGTAAGCAATTTTTGAAGTGCAGTAACAGAAAAAGGAGCAAGCTGTTTGTCACATTTGTTCACTATATGAATTATGATGTGATCTGATAAACAGTAGTTCAGTACAATATATGCCTCTACTAGAGATTAAATTTTAAATGACTATCTATACAGCCTAAGGTATTTTATCAAATATCTTGTCGTTGCCAAATCTGATGTACAATAGACCTTAGCCTATTACTGTTTAAATTGATCAGATTAAACCTAAAATAATTATTTTCCAGGCTTGGTAAAATGCCTATTGAGATTAAATAGTAACCTAATCTAAGTCTACACAGGGCATTTAAAGTGGAAAAAGTCCCTTCTTTGCGCAAAAACTATGGGAGCGTCTACACTTGCCAATGACTTTTTGCAGTGAAACTTAGAAGTTTCACCGCAAAAAAAACCCCACCTCCCCAAGAGGCATACAGCTCTTACCGGTGATGCTTTTGCGGTGATGTGCAAGCAAAACCACGTTCTTCCTGTTTACACAGCTTTTGACTTCCGGAGGATATCCCACAGTGCCTAGGTGACCACTCTAGCCAGCAGCTCTGCTGCTCTGTTTCCAGGTAAACAGACATCCACCCCTCCCGCTGTAACGCCCCGGGAACTTTGAAACTCACCTTCCTGTTTTCTTGGCAAGTGCTCACTTATCTGGCCAGGTAACAATGCCTGTTCCAGGGAGCAAACAATCCCCTGCTTGGAGCAATGGTGAGCTACTGGAGCTGATCAGTGTTTGGGGAGAGGAGTCTGTGCAGGCACCCAGGATGCCCCTCGATCACCCACTCCCCCCAAGACCCATCATCAAACTGAGAGAGCTGCACTGTGGGATAGCTGCCCTAGAGCACTGCTCTCATCAGTGATGGAAGTGCTGCTAATGTAAACACTCTCTGATGCCTGAGTAATTAAGTAATTAAACAAACCAGTGCTTTACTTTCACTGGTTACAGCGCAAAAATTCTGCAGGTATAGACATAGCCTAGCAGAGAAGGAAAAGCAACAGCTTTCTACTTCCTCTGCCCTCAAACAGAGCACCTCAAAAACCTTACTCATTCAGCCTCATCTCGTGTACGTTCTCTATTTGATACATTGATAGGTTTAATTAACAATTAAATTATATGTGACCTACCATCATTAGAGGGTGTCATTATATAAATACTGTAAATTCTTTGATTAAGAATCTGGAGCCATGCATCAACAGTAATGGTCTACATGTAGACTGTAGTGCAGGTATGGGATGGATTGACTGCTTATAATATAGGAGTTCACTTAGGGAGAGTCTGACTCCCATTCAAATAAACATACTTCAGCATTTGCCCTAAAAAGAAAAGTATTACTTAAGGAGATTTTTGAATGTTTTAATGTTGCTACAATAAATTCTCTTGCTTTGTGCTCAGTAAATTAGTTTTTGTTTCCTTTTTTGGTGAAAAATGAGGATTCTTGTTTTGTTTATTTCTCTGCTCATATACAATTGTTCCAACTGAGCAGACAGCATTTATGGCTTTATAGCTGAAAAAGTTACTTAACTTTTGTTACAAGGTGGCCTTATTTGAATACATTAATTTAAAAAAAAAACTGAAAGCATTTGTCAACCTAACTTTAAAAAGAATTCACCAAAATCCCAGCAAAAATATCTAAGGCAAGAATAGTTTTTTCCAGAATATTTTATTACTTATAATCTCTTCACGTAAGCTTTAGAGATCTTGTTAAAAGTTCACAAATTGTGTATGCTGCTCCAAACTGACTACTGCTTACCAGGCAATACTCTCATGCTCTTCAGACCAACATGAGGAGTTCTTTTGTGACATATTTCAACAAGAGAAATGGATAACGTTAACTGGTGCACCCTAGCAATTTTTTTTCAGTCTGAACGTGGTTAGTCTCCAACTAGACCAGCGTTTCCCGAACTTTTTTCACCACAGAACACTTTTTAGCCTATTATGGAACACTTATAATATTATTTTGTAGTCATTTGGTTTTCAAATAAAAAAAATTGCGTAATTTATGCTCAAATATATTTTATTTTATAAAACAAAGCAAAAATACACATTTAAAATAACTTGAACTAACAATTTCTAACTGGAAAATGCGTATAAAGTAGTACAAAAATCAAGTGCAAGAGTCAAAATTAAAAACAGTGTTCTGCTTAAAAACTTTTTTTATATATACACAAAAACCAAACAAATTGGATTTTTACTAGGAAAATCTATTTTTATAAACAGAAATACAAATTTGGATTTAATGGGATTGGTGTTTCTGTGTTTTTCTATCACAAATTCGCTTAATATTAGGAATAATACTGGAAAGTTGAATTGTAATGTCAGGCGCAGCATCAAGTCTGTTCTTCTTCGAGTGATTGCTCCTATGCATTCCATTGTAGGTGTGCGCGCCGCGCGTGCACGGTTCTTCGGAACATTTTTACCCTAGCAACTCCGGCGGGCCGGCTGGCGCCCCCTGGAGTGGCGCCGCCATGGCGGCTGATATATACCCCAGCCGGCCCGTCCGCTCCTCAGTTCCTTCTTTCCGCCCGTGACGGCTAGTAGGAACAGTGGAGTGCTCCCTTACCTCCACAGCCCTAGCGTTTTTCTCCATAGTTTAGTGTATATAGTTGTAGTATTTCGTTAAAGTTTCTTGTTATAGTTGTTCAGTTAGTTGTATAGTGTAATAGTTAGGGAATTAGAGGGGTTAGCCCTCTTCTTCCGCCCCGGTGCGGGCTTATGCCCGGAGCACCGGGATTCAAGCCCTGCGTGGCTTGCCAGCGGCCGATGCCAGTGAGTGACCCGCACGACTCCTGCCTACGCTGCCTCGGAGAGTCGCATAGGACAGATAAGTGCCCCATTTGTGTGGCTTTTAAGCCTCGTACGAGAAAGGAGCGGGACTCTCGTTTAAAACAGCTCCTTATGGAGTCGGCTCTCCAACCGCCGGCACCAGCTCCATCGGCGCCGAAACCGGCCTCTGTGAGCAGCGCACCGGCAGCACCGAGCCGCTCCGGTACCGACACGTCTCGGCACCCTGCTCCAAAGACCCGGCACTGCTCGCTCTCCCCGAGGAAGAAGCAAAAGGTGCCGAAGACGGCCACTGCGAAACAGCAGCAGAAGCCGTTAGTCCAGCCGCCACCGACCAAAACGGTACAGGCTGAGACAGTGCACAAGAAGTGCACCGGGCCGTCGACTCCGGTGCTGCAAGGGCCGTCGAGTCCGGCACCGCCCAGCTCCCCGGTACCGACCGAGGAAGAGCTGAGGCTCCCGTCCACGCCAGAGGCGTTCGCGACGGCGAGGGAGCTGATCGACCTCACTGCTGATACGGGCCATCAGCTTCCGGCACCGCCGGTGCGGACAGTGAAGTCCATCGGAAAGCCATTGATGATGCGCCCTCCTTCTCCTGGCGGCCGAGGTGATCGGAGCACCATGATCCGCTCTCGCTCCCGTTCTCCCTCTAGACGACGGTCGCCAATGCACCGGGGCCGAGCCGCACGACGATCAACGTCGAGACGCCGCTCCCCATCTCATCACCGGTCGCAGTCCCGGTACCGCTCGCAATCGCGGTACCGGTCGCACTCCCGGCGGCGCTCTAGGTCCCGGTCACCAAGTCGCCGGCACCGCACCAGGTCCGGCTCCAGGCGTCGCGGGCGATATCGAGACTCTCGCAGCCACTCACGGCGACGTCGCTCACGATCCAGGTCTGACTCCCGGCGCCGCCGGTCGAGTTCCCGGCACCGCCGGTCGAGCTCCTGGCGCCGCAGGTCGAGCTCCCGGCACCGTCGGTCGAGCTCCCGGCACCGCGCTTCGCGCAGGTCCCGTTCGCCCATCAGACCGCAGGACGACTGGCACCGTCCGTCGGCACCGGAGCGGCAGTTTACTCCGGCACCGGACGTCCGCCCGGGAACCGCAACAGCTCCTCCCTGGCCTTCGAGGGAGCCCTCAGTTGCGTCTCCTGAGGGCAGCGCGGTAGACTTCAGAGCGGGGTCTCTGCCGCAGGACCATGGACCCCAGCAGTGGGGATTTTGGGTGCCCTGGGCCCAACATGAACAGGGAGCTCCCCTTCCTCCGAGACAGCCGGGCTCGGCGCTCTCGGTGCCGGTGGCCACGGTCAGCAGGCCACCCCCGTCTCCAACGCCACAGACCGCCACTCACGGCACGCCGTTGGGGCATGAGACGCTGGCACCTGACCGCCCAGAGGCAGAGCAGGCACCTGAAGAGGTGCTTCCAGGTCAATCCTCGTCCTCCTCTCCCGACGAGGCGGTGGCAGGGGCGTCACCATCAGAGCCCCCGCCTATTGACCTGAAGGTGCACCAGGACCTTCTGCGGAGGGTGGCGAAAGCCATCAACTTACCCGTTGAAGAAGTCCAGGAGGTGGATGACCCCATCACGGATGTCGTGGGAGCAGACGCCCCCGTGAGAGTGGCGCTACCGTTCATCTGCACGATCCAGCGGAACAATGCCGCCATTTGGCAGTCGCCATCCTCTGTCCCTCCCACGGCACGCGGCGTGGAGAGAAAGTATTCCGTACCACCTAAAGGGTACGAGTACCTTTACGTGCACCCCACACCGGACTCCTTAGTAGTACAATCCGTGAACGACCGGGAGCGTAATGGACAGCCGGCAGCTGCGCCCAAGTCTAAGGAGTCCAAACGCATGGACTTGCTGGGACGCAAGATTTACTCAGCGGGCGGCCTACAACTCCGCATCGCGAATCAAATGGCCTTGCTATCCCGGTACACGTTTAATATCCTGGGATGCCTGGGGAAGTTCGCGGAGCTGACCCCGCAGGACTCCCGCCGAGAATTCTCGGCCCTCCTAGAAGAGGGCAAGCTGGCCTCCAGAACCTTGATTAAAGCTGCGGTCGACTCAGCGGACTCGGGGGCCAGGACGGTGGCGTCCGGTGTAACCATGCGACGCATTGCATGGCTGCAGTCGTCCACTTTGCCGCCGGAGGTACAATATACCCTCCAGGACCTTCCCTTCGAAATGCAGGGCCTGTTCTCCGAGAAAACGGACACACGAATTCAGACCCTGAAGGACGGACGAGTGGCAATCCGCACTTTGGGGATGCATACCCCGGCCACTCAGAGGCGTCCCTTCCGGCAGCAGCCCTATCGGCCCGGGCAGCAGGCCAGGTCTCGGCCATTTAATAACCGCAGGGCTCCATTCCGCCGCAGACCATCAGGCGGACGGCGTAACCAGTCCCAAGGCTCGTCCAAGGCCCCTCAAGGCCCCAAGCCGACCTTTTGATGGGACGCCCGAGGACGGCGCACCACTCTCACCCCAGGATCCATCCCCTTTGTTTTCAAGTCGTCTTTCCCGCTTCCTTCAGGCGTGGTGTTCTGTAACATCGGACAGCTGGGTGCTCAACACCATTCAGCACGGCTACCGCCTACAGTTTATTTCGCCCCCTCCCTCCCACCCACCTTCCCCGTCCCTCTTCAGGGACCCCTCTCACGAGCAAGTCCTCTTACAGGAGGTCCAGACTCTGTTGAGCGTGGGTGCCATCGAGGAGGTGCCCCCCGGCAGGCGGGGCAGGGGATTCTACTCCAGGTATTTTCTCATCCCCAAGGCGAAAGGAGGTCTTCGTCCCATCTTAGACCTCAGGGAGCTAAACAAATACCTCTGCAAACTCAAGTTTCGGATGGTAACCTTGGGGACCATTATCCCTTCCTTGGATCCGGGAGACTGGTTTGCCGCCCTCGACATGAAGGACGCTTACTTTCATGTGGCAATTTACCCCCCCCACAGACGCTACCTGCGCTTTCTGGTCAACGAGACCCACTACCAGTTTGCGGTGTTACCCTTCGGCCTCTCCACCGCACTGAGGGTATTCACCAAATGCATGGCGGTCGTAGCCGCAGCCCTCCGTCGTCGCCAAATCCATGTGTACCCGTATCTCGACGACTGGCTGATTCGTGGTCGTACCCAAGACCTGGTAGCAGCTCAGATGTCCGAGATGCTCCATCTGTTTCGGTCTCTCGGCCTGCTTGTCAACGCCGACAAGTCCCACTTAGTTCCGACACAAAGAGTGGAATTCATAGGAGCCGTCCTCGACTCCACTCTGGCCAGAGCCTGCCTCCCTCGGGCTCGGCACGAGACGTTGGCCTCCCTGATACGGTCACTGCAGGCCTTTCCAACGACAACAGTGCGGTGCTGCCTACGGCTCCTAGGCCACATGGCGGCGTGTACGTTTGTGACCGCGCACGCAAGGCTGCGACTTCGCCAGTTCCAAATGTGGCTGGCATCGGTGTACCGCCCTCAGCGCGACCTGCTAGAGATGGTGGTGGTGGTGCCGAGTTCCGCTCTCCAGTCGCTCATCTGGTGGCTGGATCCGGAGACGGTCTGCGCAGGGGTTCCCTTCCGCCCTCCTCGGCCGTCGATCACCCTGACCACGGACGCATCGGCGCTTGGATGGGGGGCTCACATGGGAGACCTGCACACCCAGGGCCTCTGGTCAGCCCAGGAGCTCTCCCTCCATATCAACGTTCGGGAGTTGAGAGCGATCCGTCTGGCGTGTCTCGCCTTTCTGACTCACCTTCAGGACCGCTGTGTAGCGGTGTACACGGACAACACCACGGCCATGTTCTATGTCAACAAACAGGGCGGAGCTCGATCCTCCCCGCTCTGCAAGGAGGCGATGCTCCTCTGGGACCTTTGCGTGACCCACTCGATTCGCCTCGAAGCGTTTTTTCTGCCAGGAGTACAGAACACGCTGGCCGACCGTCTGAGCAGGTCCTTCGCCTCCCACGAGTGGTCCCTTCGCCCAGATGTGGCTTACGCAATCTTCCAGAGGTGGGGATTTCCCCAGGTAGACCTCTTCGCCTCCCGGGCCAACAGGAAGTGCCACAGGTTCTGCTCCTTCCAAGGTCAAGCTCCAGGCTCCCTCTCGGATGCGTTTCTCCTGCCGTGGACAGAGTCCCTCCTTTACGCGTTCCCTCTGTTCCCGCTCGTCCACCGAGTGCTCCTCAAGCTTCGGAGAGACAGGGCTCGCGTAATACTCGTCGCTCCGGCCTGGCCGAGACAACATTGGTACACCATGCTGCTCGAGCTGTCGGTTCGGGATCCCATTCCCCTCCCGCTATGGCCGGACCTCATCACTCAGGACCTCGGCAGGCTTTGTCACCCGAACCTGCAGTCCCTGCATCTTACAGCTTGGTTCCTGAGTGGTTGACCGACGCAGAGAGAGGATGTTCGGCGGCGGTGCAGCAAGTTCTGCTGGAAAGCAGAAAGCCTTCCACGCGCTCTACTTACCTCGCGAAGTGGAAACGCTTTGCGCTATGGTGTGACCAGCGAAGTCTTAACCCCTTCTCAGCCCCCATCCAGACCGTCCTCGATTACCTCTGGTACCTGAAGGGTCAAGGTCTCGCGATCTCGTCCCTCAGGGTGCACCTGGCAGCTCTGTCGGCCTTTCGACCCGCTGTAGGAGGCCGCTCCGTCTTCTCCAACCCAATGGTAGCCCGCTTTCTCAAAGGGTTAGACCGTCTCTACCCTCAGGTGCGTCCTCCTGCTCCGACTTGGGATCTGAACCTGGTTCTCGCCCAGATGATGGGCCCGCCCTTCGAGCCCTTAGCCACGTGCTTTCTGCTCTATCTCACCTGGAAGACGGCCTTTCTCGTGGCAATCACATCCGCCAGGCGAGTCTCAGAACTCCGCGCCCTGACGGTCGGTCCCCCGTATACCGTCTTTCACAGGGACAAGGTGCAGCTTCGACCACACCCGGCCTTCCTCCCCAAAGTGGTCTCGGCCTTTCACCTCAACCAGGAGATCTTCCTCCCGGTCTTCTTCCCGAAGCCGCACGCCTCACCTCGTGAGCAGCAGCTCCACACCCTGGACGTCCGCAGGGCCCTCGCTTTCTACATTGACCGAACGAAGCCCTTCCGGCGTTCGACACAGCTGTTCGTAGCGATCGCAGACCGCATGAAAGGCGAACCGGTTTCTTCACAGCGAATTTCCTCCTGGGTGACGGCCTGCATACGAACGTGCTACGAGCTTGCTCGCGTCCCCCCGTGCCGACTCACTGCACACTCGACCAGGGCGCACGCCTCGTCGGCCGCCTTCCTGGCCCATGTTCCTATCCAGGACATCTGCAGAGCGGCCACCTGGTCTTCAGTCCACACCTTCGCCTCCCACTACGCGTTGGTGCAGCAGTCTCGAGACGACGCAGCCTTCGGCTCCGCGGTATTACACTCCGCCACGTCTCATTCCGACCCCACCGCCTAGGTAAGGCTTGGGAATCACCTACAATGGAATGCATAGGAGCAATCACTCGAAGAAGAAAAGACGGTTACTCACCGTAGTAACTGGTGTTCTTCGAGATGTGTTGCTCCTATCCATTCCAGACCCGCCCTCCTTCCCCACTGTCGGAATAGCCGGCAAGAAGGAACTGAGGAGCGGACGGGCCGGCTGGGGTATATATCAGCCGCCATGGCGGCGCCACTCCAGGGGGCGCCAGCCGGCCCGCCGGAGTTGCTAGGGTAAAAATGTTCCAAAGAACCGTGCACGCGCGGCGCGCACACCTACAATGGAATGGATAGGAGCAACACATCTCGAAGAACACCAGTTACTACGGTGAGTAACCGTCTTTTCCTATATTTGGTTTTTGTTGCAGTATAATACGAAAATCCCATCTCACACAAATAAGTTGTAGCAAAAGGAAGGAGCACTCGAACTGCACGTTTAGCCACATTAAGGTACTCTTTTATTAGGCTGCTCAAAAAAGTATTCAGCGGAAGTTCCTTAAACTTTTGTTTCAAATCATAGTCAGAAATTAAGTCAGTTAGGCTTTCATAATCGTGTGCAGTAAAGCTGACTGGTTTGGCTGTAATTACAAACGGATTTCGAACCCAAGCATTATCATCAGTAGTTGTAGGAAAATATTCGAATAAAGAGGCCTGCAAGTCATGTAAGTGCTGTAAAATGGTGCTGGAAACGTCTTCATGGACTGTAGAATTTATTTCAGTCAGAAATTCATGTACTGTAGGGAAGCAGTCAAAGTTATTCTGTTCTACAGAAGATGCCCAGAATTCCAGTTTCTTTTTTAATGACAAAATTTTATCCATTGTAGTAAAAATGGTCACATTCTTTCCTTGCAGCAACAGATTAATTTAATTTAATTTTGCAAAAATATCTGCAAGATACACAAGTCTCATTAGCCATGAGGAATTTGTCAGACAGTCATTAAATTTTTGTCCTGAATTATCTGAAGTGAAGAATACCAGTAGTTCACTACGAAGCTCAAAAAGCCTCACAAGCACTTTTCCCCTGGATAGCCACCTCACTTCCGTTTGTAAAAGAAGCACTTTGTGCTGACTACCCATTTCCTCACACAAAATTTTAAATAACCTGGATTGAAGTGGTCAAGATTTGACAAAATTCATAACTTGTACTGCTTCATCGAGCACAATTTCCAGATATGCTGGTATTTTTTTAACTGCAAGTGCTTGTCTGTGTAGAACACAATGGCTCTTAGTGTTTTCTGGTGCCACACTTATGATTTGCATTACAGCTCCCGATCATCGCCTGAGCACTGTCAGTACATACATCAATACATTTTCCCCAACTAATTTCATGCTTTCTGATAAAATTGTTGATGCAGTTGAATATTTCTTCTCCAGTTGTGTTGCTTTGCAGAGATTCACATAAGAGCAGGTCCTCTTCAATAATATTATTAAATCTATATCAGATTTACTAATACTAGTACTAGTAGCCAGGGCCGGCTCCAGACCCCAGCGCGGCAAGCACGCGTGTGGGGCGGCCCTTTCCCGGGGGGGGCGGCAGGCTGGGCCGGCACACCTGCCGCAGTCATGCCTGCGGGAGGTCCACCGGAGCCCCTGGATGAGTGGACCTGCCGCAGGCATGACTGCGGAGGGGGCGCTCGTCCCGCGGCTCCAGTGGACCTCCCGCAGGCATGACTGCGGAGGGTTCGCTGGTCGCGCGGCTCGGCTGGACCTCCCGCAGGCATGCCTGCGGCAGCTCAAGCAGAGCCGCCGGACCTGCGAACCGTCCGCAGCCGCGGGAGGTCCAGCCGAGCCGCGCGACCAGCAGACCCTCCGCAGTCATGCCCGCGGGAGGTCCGCTGCTCCCGCGGCTCCGGGGCGCCTCCCGCGCATGACTGCTTGGGACGGCCAAATAGGTAGAGCCGCCCCTGCTAGTAGCACAGCAAGTCCTGAAACGTCAGTGGACTCATCTAGCTGCAATGAATACTCATGGCAAATTTTCAGTTGGCAAACTAGCTCTTTTTCTATGTCATTGGCAAGATCTTTAATACGGCGTGCAATAGTATTATTTGACAACTGTACAGCATCAATTTTTTTACTAGACTGCGCGCTCAACATGCACGTTACAGTATCTTTCGCACAAGGCTTGATAAGCGTTTCTCCAATAGTGTGAGCTTCTCCAGCAAGCGCTATATGGTAACTTACTTGATAAGATCCCTCTGTTGTACTTTCGTTGTCTGTTTTAGTAATTTTAATCATCGAAAGTTTACAATTTCCAAGTGAGTCACGCTTCCTCTGGAAAAAAATTATATCTTTGTCTTTGTATTCAGCATGCTTGGTTTCCAAATGCCTACGAAGTTTAGCAGTAGCCAATGAACTGTTTGCTAGTATTTTGCTGCACACGACACACTGCGCATCAGGAACATCTTTATTTCCAACACACGTAAAACCAAGACACAACTTTCATCATACTTTTGTTTCGGTCTTTTAACACCTGCTGCTTCTTGTTTTTTCATATACTTCAGTGGAAATTCTTTCACCTTGGATAACTCACTAGTACTAACAGATTTTTCAGCAACAAAAGACTGTGATTGTTCATCCTCACTTTGAAGTGTCTCAATATTTTGCTTGTTTATTTCGGCCACAGTTGGGAGTACCAGAAGAACTCGCTTTTCGATCCAAAGTTCCTTCTTTTAGCCACAATTCCATGGTGATTAGGTTTAGTAACAATATTTAGAGGTACTGATTTTTGTCAAATTTTGTTTGTCACAAATATTTATATTGTTTCGAGCAAAGCTAGTTTAGTTGTGCTTACCGCATACACGGTAAAGACCCACAGGTTTGAACGTGTTGAGTGAATATGTTATATTCAACATGGCGTAAAGAGAATGGTATGTGCATACCACTGCAGTTCACGCAGCCTCGAGCAGAAGAGGTACAACGTCACTAACTGAAACGTGCCCGAAAGAGGTAGATGTCAACATGCTTGCGTACCACGTTCTCTTTACGCCATGATATTCAATATGAGATCTATCAATAACCCGGAAAAAGAGTTTTATGTTAATTATAGTCACTCAAAGAGTTGTAAACTATGCTTCAAATATGCCAAATTTAAAATTAAAAATAATTTAAAGACCCTTTCTAGAGAGTGTCCTTCTAGAGAGTAGGAAGCCATCCACGTGCCGAGCCTACCTAGTGAAGTGGTCCAGGTTCTCCAGGTTGGGGGGCGAGCAGGGTACTACCCCAATGGCTGCCCCACTCCAACTTATCCTTGAGTACCTCCTTCACCTTAGAACTCAGGGCCTGGCGCCTTCCTCCGTCAGGGTGCACCTGGCTGCTATTTCAGCGTTCCATCCACCGGTCCAGGTTTCTCCCATGCCATGACTGGGCATTTCCTCAAGGGGCTAGACCGGTCCTTTCTGTATGTTAGAACCCCTGTTCCTCAGTGGGATCTAAACTTGGTGTTATCCTGCCTCACGGGGCCCCCGTTCGAACCCCTGGCCACATGCTCATGGTCTCACTTTTCATGGAAGGTAGCCTTCCTCGTGGCTATCACGTCAGCCCAGTGGGTATCGGAGCTCAGGGCCCTGACCTGCGACCCCCCACACACACGGTCTTTCACAAGGACAAGGTACAGCTCCGCCCACACCCTGCATTCCTCCCTAAGGTGGTCTCCGCCTTTCACATGGGCCAGGACATCTTTCTGCCTATCCTCTGCCCCAAACCTCATGTCTCTAACGAGGAACGCCGCCTCCATACGCTCAATGTGCGCAGGGCACTGCCTTTGTATCTAGATCGGACTAAGCCATTCCGCAGGTCCTTGCAACTCTTTGTTGCTTCAGCTGAGCGCATGAAGGGTCAACTGATTTCCACCCAGAGGCTTTCCTGGTGGATTACATTGTGCATCCATACATGCTACGACCTAGCAGGGGTTCCCTCACCACCTATCATGAGGGTGCACTCGACAAGGGCTCAGGCCTCATCAGCTGTCTTTGTGGCCCATGTCCCTATCCAGGATATCTGTAGAGCCACTACCTGGTCCTCAGTACACACATTCATGTCGCACTATGCGATTGTCTCCCATGCCAAGGATGACGCTTGTTTCGGTAGAGCTGTGCTTCAGTCAGGGAATCTGTAAACTCCTACCCACCTCCATCAGACTTGCAATCACCTACTGTGGAATACACATGAGCAAGCACTTGAAGAAGAAAGGATAGTTATCTGTTCCATAACTGGCATTCTTCGAGATGTGTTGCTCATGTCTATTCCACATCCTGCCCTCCTTCCCCTCTGTCGGAGTTGGTCCGGCAAGAAGGAACTGAGGGTGGGGGGAGCACATAGCTCCCCTTATAGCACGCTATGGAGGTGCCACTCCAGGGGTCACAGCAGCACTCCTCCTATGGGTACTGCTAAGGGAAAAACTTCCGGCACCAGTGTACTTGGTGAGCACGCACACCTACTGTGGAATAGATATAAGCAGCACATCTCAAAGAATGCCAGTTACAGAACAGGTAACTGTCTTTTCCAGGAAGAAATCGATTACTATATTATATTGCAAAATATGGAGGAAGTTCAGTACATGGTGGGTACAGAGCTAAAAAGCACCCAATATTGCCCAAATAAAATATTTCCCTTAAAATGGACTTTCCCTGGGACTGAAGGTGAACATACTATGCAACATGCTTCAACTCTTTTCATCATTCTAGCAGTAAACAAGCCAAGGCTCATCCTGTCAAAAGATTCCTAAGAACTACAATACTTTTTTTTAACCCACAAGAAAGATATTGAGTTGCTCCTTGGTGATTGAATTTAGTTCTAGATGCTCTCACCAAAACATCATTTGGATCTCTACATTTAGATTTCTTGTACTGTCTTTCTGTTTAAAGTGGCATTTGTAGTGGCAATCATCTCAGCCTGGTACATTTCCAAACTAAAGAGACTATCTGTGGAACCTCAGTACTTCATTTTTAATGCAAAATAGCGCTTCATCCGGATCAGTCTTCATCCCTAACATAGACACAATTTTCCATCATGCTTAAGAAGTGTAGTTTATCCT
This sequence comes from Mauremys mutica, assembly GCF_020497125.1. Taxonomy (NCBI): domain Eukaryota; kingdom Metazoa; phylum Chordata; order Testudines; family Geoemydidae; genus Mauremys; species Mauremys mutica. The sequence goes on from NC_059076.1 coordinate 64,617,364, forward strand.
TCCTTTTATCCTAAGATCATTCATCCTAATAGAAAAAAATATAAGTGCTGTCCTAATTTATCTAAAAAGGACTAAAGCCTTCAGAAATTCATTTCCAATTCATCTTCTGTCAGCTTGCAGTTAAAACTTTGAAATCTACAATTTCTTGATGTCTAAAACTATACATGCTGAAGTTTACAAAACAACAAATGCACATTAGACCAGAATTGTGTCAATGGGTAGAGAAATCTTTTGTATTTTATGAGGTCTGCAAAGATAGGTATTTGATCCTCTGTGCACACCTTTCCTAAACATTAAAATTGGATGCATAGGCCTGTGCAGATGCTGCTTTTGGAAGTTTTGAACTGCATGCTAAAAGACCTACTTGCTTCTCACTTACATTTATTAAACTTCTTGTAAATAGTTTAGGTATTAATTTGATTTCCACTGATAAACACATACATACATACACAGAGATTTACTGCTGTTATCATAATAGTGAACTTGGCCATGAATGATGAAAGACTTCCAATAGAACTGAAAGGCAACACATTGAAAACTAATAAAAGGCATTTCCTTTTATATTGCACAAAAATTAATCCATGAAACCGACTACCATAAAATATCATTGAGTATTAGAGCTTAAGATTCAAAAAGAGGTTTGTCATAAGAATGGCCCTACTGGGTCAGATCAAAGGTCCATCTAGCCCAGTATACTGTCTTCAGACAGTGGCCAGTGCCAGGTGCCCCAGAGGGAATGAAAGAACAGGTAATCATCAAGTGATCCATCCCCTGTCTGCTCATTCCCAGCTTCTGGCAAACAAAGACTAGGGACACCATTCCTGCCCATTCTGGCTAATAGCCATTGATGGACCTATCCTCCATGAATTTATCTAGTTCTTTTTTGAACCCCGTTATGGTCTTGGCCTTCGCAAAATCCTCTAGCAAGGAATTCCATAGGTTGACTGTGTGTTGTGTGAAGAGATACTTCCTTTTATTTGTTTTAACCTGCTGCCTATTAATTTCATTTGCTGACCCCTAGTTGTTGTGTTATGAGAAGTAGTAAACAACACTCTGCTTATCTGCTGTCTCTATGCCAGTCATGATTTTATAGACCTCAATCATATCTCCCCTTAGCCACCTCTTTTCCAAACTGGAAAGTTCCATTCTTATTAATCTCTTCTCATACGGAAGCTGTTCCATATCCCTAATCATTTTTGTTGCCCTTTTCTGAACCTTTTCCAATTCCAGTATATCTTTTTTTTGAGATGGGGTGGCCACATCCGCACACAGTATTCAAGATGTGGGCATACCATGGATTTATATAGAGGCAACATGATATTTTCTGTTTTGTTATTTATCCCTTTCTTAATTATTCCCAGCATTCTATTCATTTTTGATTCCTGCTGCACATTGAGTGGATGTTGTCAGAGAACTATCCACAATGACTCCAAGATCTCTTTCTTGAGTGGTAACAGCTAATTTACACCCCATCATTTTATATGTATAGTTGGGATTGTGTTTTCCAACATGCATTACTTTGCTTTTATCAACACTAAATTTAATCTGCTATTTTGTTGCCCAGTCACCCAGTTTTGAGAGATCTTTTATAGCTCTTCGCAGTCTGCCTGGGTCTTAACTATCTTTAGTAATTTCGTATCATCTTCAAATTTTGCCACCTCACTGTTTACCCCTTTTTCCAGATCATTTATGAATATGTTGAATAAGACTAGTCCCAGAACAGACCCCTGGGGACATGACTATTTACCTCTCTCCATTCTGAAAACTGACTATTTATTCCTACCCTTTGTTTCCTATCTTTTAACTAGTTACCAATCCATGAGAGCACCTTCCCTTTTATCCCGTGGCAGCTTACTTTGCGTAAGAGCCTTTGGTGAGGGAGGCGTTCTGAAAGCCTTGTCAAAGGCTTTCTGAAAATGTAAGTACACTATACCCACTGGATCCCCTAGGTCCACATGCTTGTTGACCCCTTCAAGGAATTCTAGTAGATTGGTGAGGCATGATTTCCCTTTACTAAAACCATGTTGACTCTTCCTCAACAAATTATGTTCATCTGTATGTCTGACAATATTGTTCTTTATTTTAGTTTCAACCAGTTTGCTCGGTACTGAAGTCAGGTTTACAGGCCTGTAATTGCCGGGATCACCTCTGGAGCCCTTTTTAAAAATTGGCGTCACGATAGCTATCCTCCAGTCATCTGGTACAGAAGCTGATTTAATGATAGGTTACAGACTACAGTTAGTAGTTCTGCAATTTCACATTTGAGTTCCTTCAGCTCTCTTGGGTGAATACCATTTGGTTCTGCTGTTTAATTTATCAATTTGTTCCAAAACCTACCTCAATCTGCGACAGTTCCTCAGATCTGTCACCTAAAAAGAATAGCTCAGGTTTGGGAATCTCCCTCATGCCCTCATCCATGAAGACCAATGCAAAGAATTTATTTAGTTTCTCTGCAATTGCCTTATCGTCCTTGAGTGCTCCTTGGTTAATTAGCAGGCTTGCTGTTTCTGATGTACTTAAAAACAAATTTGCTATTACTTGTTGAGTCTTTGGCTAACCGTTCCTCAAATTCTTTTTTGGCCTTCCTAATTGTATTTTTACACTTCATTTGCCAGTGTTTATGCTCCTTTCTATTTTCCTCACTAGGATTTAACTTCCACTTTTTAAAGGATGCCTTTTTGCCTCTCACTGCTTCTTTTACTTTGTTGTTTAGTCACAGTAGCTCTTTTTTGGGTCTCTTACTATGTTTTTTTTAATTTGAGGTATACATTTAGGGCTGAGCCTCTATAATGGTGTCTTTTAAAAGTTCCCACATAGCTTGCAGAGATTTCACTTCAATTTCTGTTTAACTAACCTCCTCATTTTTGTGTAGTTCCCATTTCTGAAATTAAATGCTACAGTGTTGGGCCCCTGTGGTGTTTTTCCTGCCACAGGGATATTACATTTAATTATATTATAGCTACTATTACCAAGTGGTCCAGCTATAGTCACTTCTTGAACCAGATCCTGTGCTCCACTTAGGACTAAATCAAGAAGTGCCTCTCCTCTAATGGGTTCCAGGACCAGCTGCTCCAAGAAGCAGTCATTTAAGGTGTCAAGAAACTTTATCTCTGCATTCTGTCCTGAGGTGACATGTAGCCAGTCAATAGGGGGATAGTTGAAATCCCGCATTATTATTATTGAGTTTTTTATGTTAATAGCCTCTCTAATCTCCCTGAGCATTTCAGTCACTATCACCATCCTGGTCAGGTGGTCGGTAATATATCCCTACCGCTATATTCTTATTAGAGCATGGAATTTCTATTCAGAGAGATTCTATGGTACAGTTTGATTCATTTACGATTTTTACTTCATTTGATTCTACGCTTTCTTTCACATTTAGTGCCACTCTCCCACCAGCATGACCTGTTCTGTCCTTCCGATATATTTGTACCCTGGTATTACTGTATCCCATTGATTATCCTCATTCCACCAAGTTTGTGATACCTATTATATCACTATCCTCATTTAATATGAGGCACTCTAGTTCACCCATTTTATTATTTAGACTTCTAGCATTGGTATATAAGCACTTTAAAAACTTGTCACTTTTTAGCTGTAATTGAATGAAACTTTTTTTTTCATTTGACTGTTTCTGATCAGACCCTGCCTGTATTTTATCATTTTCCATCCTCTCGTCCTCACTAAGACATAGATATTCTCTATTAACAGATCCTCCCCTAAGGGATGTCCGAACCATATGCTCCTCCACACCTGTCAGCTTTTCCCCAGCCCTTAACATTAAAAAGGTCATAGAGCAGTTTTTAAACTAAGTGACAGCAATCCGGTTCCATTTTGGTTTAGGTGAAGGCCATCCTTCCTGTATAGACTCCCCCTTCCCCAAGTTTCCCCAGTTCCTAATAAATCTAAACCCTCCTCCCTACCCCATCGTCTCATCCACACATTGAGACTCTGGAGTTCTGCCTAACTGGCCCTGCGCGTGGAACTGGGAGCATCTCAGCGAATGCTACCTTGGAGGTCCTGGACATCAATCTCTTACCTAGCAGCCGAAATTTGGCCTCCAGGACCTTTCGCCTATCCTTCTATATGTCATTGGTACCTACATGTATCACGACCACAGGCTCCTCCCCAGCACTACACATAAGTCTATCTAGAAGTCTCGAGAGATCCACAACCTTCACACTAGGCAGGCAAGTTACCATGCAGTTCTCCCACATATGACTATGGATAATAAGAACATTCACAGTTACAAAACATATTATCTACAATTTTAAAGGCTATAAACTTTCAGACTTCAAAGCATAAGCCAACCATTAACTTCATGGGGCTAGGAAGAATATGTCCTTTATAGGTATTTTAATTGTCTATTATGGCATTTCTTTCCTTTCAAGCATATGGTACTAGCCAGTGTCAGAGATAGGATACCCAACTAGATGGAGCCCTTGTTGACCTGGTAAGGCAACTTCTATGTTCCGATGTTAAAGTAAGCCATACAGTCCATCACTCTTTTGTGTAATTCAGTAGTTTAAAAATGGGTATTTTTTCAGATCAACATCTTTTTGAATGGACAACATGTTGAAACATTTCAGGAAGATCTTACATTTACGTCAGATGCAGTTGTTTCACTTGATTCACCAAAGACAGATGATGAGTTAAGAGGTATGTTTGTCTTTTATATCACTGACTTTTATCTCTAACTATTATTTATACTTTTTACTAGGTATTCATCTTTGTCTCTGTATAAACCTCAATGTCATGAGAAATACTTGCATAAAGTTTTGATTTGTGTGGCACATAGCACTATCCACATGTTAGACGCAGGGACAAGAACAAAGTTTTTCCAGTGGCAACAGAGAGTGGAAAGCACTGCACTGGGAGCACCTCCTGCTTGAAACAGGAGTGTGACACCTACATGTAGTGAAAGAAGGGGGGAGAAAAATGGGGGAAATGATGGTGTAGAGCAGGCAAAAAGCCATGTGGCTAACCACTTAGATTGACTCTGTAAGGGTCCCCAGCCTTTGAGACTTGAGTCCCCTGGGTTTGTCTACGCCACAGAGGTGTGATTGCAGCATGGATGTACTTAAGCTACCTTTGATCTAGCTGGCTTGAGTAATAATACAGTGGAGTCAGGTAGTACAGACTTCAGTATAGGCTAGCTACTCAAGCATGAATACACTTGAGGGCCTGTGCTGCTGCAGCTTCATTGCTGTAATCACTTGAGCTAGCTAGATCAAAGCTAGCTAGGTCTTCAGCTACCTGGGCTTCAGTCATACCTGTTGATTGCAGTGTAGACATACACTTTGTTATACGTCTCTGGTCACAGGTTACAGAACAAAATACACTCCTGGCTTATCTACCGAGATCCTCTTTCAAAAAGAAGCCAAACAGGATGGAAAACAAAACAAATGTGTATATATATATATCATTAATTGATCATTTATAATTTGACTTGAGGATATATATTGGAAAAAGAATGGTTACTTTCCTTTTGTTCTTCCAAACTTCTTGTACTCATAATAAGACCTAGCTCTTATATGGCATTTTTCATCTGTAGATCTCAAAGCATTGCTAAGATTACTCTAGTCTGCTTTGTAAATTTAATTACATTTACTAAGTTGAAATATTGTCTACACATAGAAATTTTACCCGGACAATAGTAATTGCAGTAAATCAACAGCATGGTATTCCCAAAATACCCTATGCTCCTTTTGCTTCACTGCTGAACAGTGTGCATTCAGGAATTTTTCTTGCTGTGCATTGTGGGATGCATAGCCAAAGCCAAGCTAATTCGGATTTTTTTAAATCTGAGGCACAGCTGATGGAGGAGGGCCTGGCTGGCTTGGTATGCAAATTGGAGGACATACTTACAACTACCAAAATGACTAACTCCTACCAACAACATATCTTTCCCTGTCCAGAAAACTAGGAAGTTCAATGGCAACAAACTGCTGAAGCAAAACTACCTGTGCGCTGTGATCCGTCATGTCCTTGCAGAATACTGAATTGAACAACTTCTGAAAACCAGGAATTCAGCATTGTTTGCCAATGTAACCGTAACTCTGCCATCTTTCAACAATCCAATACACCCTGTTAACACTCACACCTTTACTCTGCCAGTCCCACAGTTGTTGAAATGTACAAGCTCTTCACCTCCTCTTACAACCCATTCTCTCACCCACAGAAATCCATTTACCACTACAGAAAGATAATGAGGAACAAAAAATGCTCACGTCACCTTTCCTCTGGAAAGAGTAGCGAGATTCTCTGGCTGAGCCGTAGAGCCAGATCAGACTGGTGGAAGCAGAAGGCAATCAGGGAATCACCAGCAAACTTCCCCAGACCACAGAGCCATGACCAGAAGGGACAGCCAGAGAGGGCTGAAGGTTGGGGAATGATGGAGAGCAGTGGCGGATTAACAAATTTGCCACCCCTAGGCCCGAGTGTGCCACAACTCCCCTATTCCCCCCCCCCACACACACACACTAGCTCACCTCCGCTCCCCCGCAGCATGCCTGAGACGGAGAGGGGAGAAGGGGAGTTGTGACACACTCGGGGGATGGCGGAGATGGAGTGATGGTGAGCTGGGGCAGGGAGCGGTTCCCTTCCCCCCCCGAAGAGTTACTCCCCGTGCCCGCCGGCCCCAGGTCACCCCTGCTATCCCCCAAGTGCGCCACTACTCGCTTCTCCCTCCCTCCCAGTGTTTTCACATGGCAAGTCTGGGAGGGAGGGGGGAGAAGGGGAGTTGTGGCGCTCGGGGGATGGCAGTGGTGGAGTGGAGGTGAGCTGGGGTGGGGAGCGGTTCCCAGCCCTCCCCGGGTTACTCCCTGTGCCCGCGGGCCCCAGCTCACCTCTGCTCCGCCTCTTCCGAGTGCCGCTTTTGCGCAGCAAGCCTGGGAGGTAGGTGGAAGGAAGGAAGCGTGGCGCGCCTGGGGTAGGAGGTGGGCCGGGGATTTGGGGAAGAGGCAGAGTTGGGGAGGGGGCATGAGGAAATTTGCCGCCCCTGCAAATTTGCCGCCCTAGGCCTAGGCCTTGTTGGCTTAGGCGATAATACGCTGCTGATGGAGAGGTGAACTAGCTGATGTCTCCAGGAGTAAGTTAGAACCAGACCTGAGAATTAAATAAGGATGAGAAGCACCCAACCTAGAGGGGCTAGGGTTAGGGATGGTGAGAGATGCCAAAGCCATACTTGAGAGGTGAGACAGTAAGAGATGCCAGAACCATACCTGAGAGTTTACACAGAGCGAGAGATGCTGGAGCTGTACTGGAGAGCTGGAATATGATGAGAGACACCAGACACCTACTGGATGTGTCAATGGACTATTGGGACTTGAAAGACTTAATGTACTCTTTGGACTGTGCTGGGGAATTCTGAATTATGGTTGTGGGAATTTTGTAATAAATTACCCCACAGACCTAGTTATACTCAAAAATTGGAATTACTGCGCACTCAGGAAGAAAGGAGAAACTGAGGCAGGCTTATCTGTTGTACTGCAGCTTGCCCCAGGAGAAATGTGGGCAGGCGATCGGCCCCTGGGAAGAGGGATACTCCAAGTGCCTGGAATTTGGAAAGGGCCACTATGAGGCCACCCCTATGTCAGACAAATATGGAGTTCACAGGAAACCAATTCCTATGTTCCTGTCAAATTTAGCTAACCAGATTATTTGAGGGAGTGCCAAAGAAATTCAAGGAGGGCAAAGCAGTGGCTAAGCCTGACCTCTCTCTCATCAAGCCAAAACTTTCCATAAAAATAAATCTATTTAGAGAATTTGAGATTCAGAACACTTTCTAGTTCTGCTTTGTTTAAAGGGACATTGTCAAAGACTTGATTCATGTAAAATACTGTTTGATGGAAAGAGCAATACAGCAGTTACCATACACGCAACAAATAAGTTTAAAAACTGTGATATTTTAATTTTTAAAGGAGCACTACATTTAGTTTTCTTTACCAACTATGAAATAGGTACAAATGACTACAAGTGGGATTACTCATGGGATTGCAGATTCTGCCAAAACAACCAGAGAGGTGCATTGCCCCACAAAAAAAGTTTATTCAAAAAGAGTGAAGTTTGAAAGTGTGTTTTAATGGAGTTCGGGTAACCCATCTTCCCCACCCCCAAATGTTCCACCTTTAGGAAACTTCAACATGAAAAAAATTAAAATGTTAGAAAGTCTAGAAATGAACATTTAAGGTAGTCAATCATTTCCCCATATCCATTAATCCTCTCAATCATTCACTTTTGCTCCAACTGACTTGCACTTTTTCTCCAAGGAATGAATTTCCAATATACTATAATACTAAAACATATACAATATTATTCACTTAAAAAATCCTTATTTCCTGCACAATTAAAAGTACAACCTTTATAACTTGATCTTACTGGAACTACTAGAGACAGTACGCAAAACACAAACTTCAAAGACACCTATTCCATCAAAATGTATGATTTATTTATTTATTTTATAATTTATTTTGTATTTTTACACAGATCTGCCATGTGGTCCACATACATATCGTTTAGAAGATCTTGCTTATACTAGAAGTGGAGACAAAGGCAACTCTGCAAATATAGGTATGTTTCTATTCTAATGTTGTAATGTAGGGAAGATTTTCAAAGGCACAAATGGCAACTTAGATGCCTAATTCTTATTGACTTTCAGTAATAGGTGCTGAACTGTCATTTGTACCTTTGAAAATCTCCCCCATAATCTGATTCCTTTCTTATTACCTGGATGCGGAAAAGGAAATCTATCCTGTAACATCAGTACTAGTACTCTCTTAATGAAAAATATTTACTTCTCTGTAGTTTATTTTAAATATCCATGAGCATGTGTTAACTGTTTAGTTAATTGACGTTTATCCAGTATGTGTTTAAATATAAAGTACATATAAAATATTTGTATATTGTATTGCATACAATACCTCTCTCTCTCGCGCACGCGCGCGCACACACACGCACACTTTGTTAAAAGAATGTTGTTGTTGCAAAGTCAAGAACTCAAAAGTTAGGAAATGCCAGAATTAAAGTGGTCTGTGCAACATTATTTCTATTTTCTTGTGCATATGCACTTAAATTATTGATTAATTACACGATCACATACTGTTTTTTCTTCATGTAAATCATATAACGCGTGTGTGTGTGTATATGTATATATATAAATTTAAAAAATAGTGTTTGGAAATTTAAAATCTCTATTTACATGTAAGTAATTGTTTTAATTACATTTTGACACCAAGAAGTGTTGTATGCCTGTGCTGCAAACTCATTATATTGATTAGATGCCTTCTTGCATTTAAAAAAAAAATTCTTCTGTTCCTTACTTCTGCAAGCATCAAATGGCTCTCTTACTTGTTGGAAGATGAGAGTGTGTGATGTTCAAAGCTCATTATGAATTAAAGGTGCGTTTGGGATTTGATTTGCTAAAAGGTGTCCCGCTGTGACTGATAAAGTAGATTTATTAATTTATTTGTAAAGAGACCAACATTCTTCTCCCTGTGTGTACAATTGTTTCCTGTACAATAGTGATGGAATTTGATGATTTCTGTTGTATAACTTCACACAGTGGCTTCATTGCATTGCGAAACAATGAATGAAAGACATAATTCATGGACTTTCTTGAAATACTCAGAGAAAATATTTCTTCAATGAAATTTAAAATAACAGTCCTTGTTCTACAGAGCTAAAGTAACGTCAAGGTCTGCAAACCCCAAGGGCGGTATAGGCAACCGAATTAGTATGAGACGCTAACGTCCTGCTTGACTGACCCACTGGAGACCCTCAGCTTTACTGTAGAGTTAAACCAGCTTTTTGGGAATCTGCTATAACTTAAGAACAATGGAGCTATGTCCGCCCCTGATAACAGATCTCATGCATGGAGAGGGCAAAACCATAGATACATCTTCTACCTCCTCCCATGATCCTGCCATGCTCTGAGGGCTAATCATAATGTATTCTCCAAACTTCATGAGTTACTCCTGGGGGAAGAACCACACACCCTTTACCTGTGCTTTGTCCTTTATCCTTCCTGAATTGGCAAGGACTGTTCTCAACCAGAAAAAAGTTGCAATAGCAACACACAGCTTGGCAGCATTCCTACATGTCATGCACCTAGTTAGACTTCCATTCCACTGCAGGGCATTAATCTGTTGTTCTAGCTATTTTTGTGTAGCTGTTGATTAACAAGGACCCATATGCACAGTTTTAAATGACAGGTGATCTCAGTCAGTTTTGAAAAATAAAAATATAACTAGATTAAATTGGTTGTATTCTAACTAACTGTGTCACATGTAACAGGTGTGATAGCACGACATCCCCTCTATTATCCATACCTAAAGAAAACTTTAACTGCTCAGGCTCTGGAGGATTATTTCCAGCATCTTTTAGAGAGAGAACAACCTGAAGAGAAGTTAGTCACAAGGTATGTATCTTTCTGAGTTGTCCACATTAGCACATCCAGGCATTGTGGCAGGAGAGAAATAATTTTCAGTTATTTTAATGTAAAGACGCATAAATTCAGGTTTGCAATCTTTTATTTTTATGCATACATCATTTGCACGGCATAATTAAATGTACAGCCTGGGCAATTTCCACCTTAAAAAACTCCAGTATAGAGCTGGATAGAGAATGGTAATTCCATTTGTGAATTTGATTTTGTTCCAACTGAAACCAAAACCCAAAAAGTCTGCATTCTCTGCAAAACAGAAATCTGAAAAAGTTTTGTGTCAGAAACAGCAAAATAACATTTAGTTTCCAAGGCTTCCCGAGTTGTCCAGAGCCCCAGCAGCCTGCCAGGCCAGGGGCTGGGACCTTGCAAGCCCTGGGTTTGAGACGGTTCACATAGCGGGCTGACCTGGAGCTTGGCAGTCCATCTCATGGACTGCCCTGGAACTGGGGATCCTGAGAGCCCTGGAGACCTGTTAGTGCTGGGACCCGAGACTTCCAGGCTTTCAGCCTACCAAACAAGTTACTGGGGAGCCAGGCAGCCAAGCTGGCAGGAAACCAGGCAGCCTTTGAAACCTAATGGAACCTTGCATGGTTTGCATTGGAATGTCTAAATGAAACCTGGAGATTCCAATGAATTTGCATTTGTTTTTTTTTAAAAGTTGTTGACATTTTTTTCAACCAGCTCTGCTCCAGTATAAATGGTCACACTCTGGCATTTGGCATTTAAAGGAAAGAGCACAGATTGGTTCCTTTCCTGGATTAAAAAATAAACTGAACACTTTACATGGCTTTCATCCACAATAGGGCATCCTCTGCCAGAGAGCAGGGTACATTGTGGTGGTGGTTTTCCTGCTTTCTATCAGGACCCCATGTGTTTGATGGTTGAAGAATTTGTCACAACATCAACCTCTTGCCTCAGAACTGTATTCTAGAATCTAAGCTAAGAAAGTAAAATGTTAACCCTTATGATGGTGAAAAAGCCACATTATCTCATATTGTGGGGCCTCTAACATGTCAGTCTGCAATAACTGTCTTAGGAATCCATTTCTATATAAGGGGGTGGTTCTATAGCCATCTGCAAAGACTACAGTCCTCAAAATAATTATAAATTTCACCGAGGGCCTTTCTAGTTCCTGGAGCAGCTCAGGATTGGGGGAGGTTTAAAGTCCACCTTAGTGACACCCCCCACTCCCCCTCCTGCCAGGCTGTGAGTTCTGTGCTGTTCTTTAGAGAGGCAGCACAGAATCTCACCTGCTATTTATTAAGTGCTACCAAATGAATTTACTGATAAACATTTTGTGTTAAATTTTAAAATGGTTTCATAACTCAGCAGAGGGAAACAAAAATGAGAAAATGCTACACATTTAACAGATCTGCTACAAGAATTGCTCATACATCAAACAACTCACACTGGCATTGTCCCTTCTGCTTAGTTAATAGAGGTTTGCTTGTTTCTTAGTGCTGTTTATGTTCACAGACAGAGGCTAAAGTTTCCCTCTGTTCTGGATAGCAACCGTTTATTTTGATTAATTAGATCATCTCTGGTTTGGGCTTCTTTTAATGATGTGATAATGGGACTCTGTGAGTAGCGTGAAAAGCTACTGGAGAAAATAATGGATCCTTTTATAGAGTTTTTTTAAGATTATAAGGATTATGCTCACATGTTTCAGATCTGAAAGTTTCTTTTTAGACTACAACACATTTATATGAACGTGAAAACTAGAAATAAACCAAGCAGTCTTGCTGTTTAAACAGACAGTGTTAGAAATATGGAAATTCAAATGACTTTTTGAAAATTATAATTTGAAAACCAAAATATTTTTGTACTTAAAAAAAAAAAAAAAAGTGTTCTAGCCACAGCTCTACTTCATTGCAGATCAGAGATTAACAGCATTTTGCCTTTCATGGCATTTCTTTAAGGCTGGTAAAATAACTAGGCATACAGCCTGGAAGGGAAATTATTTTTGTTAGATTATACCTGTAATTGCACACATTCTGAAGCTTTCAGGGTTTCAGGTAACATAACAACAAAGGTATTATTTCTAGCAATATGAGGAATTTGCTTTTTTCCTTATAAAACAAATTTGTCTTGAATTAATTGCACTTTTTGCCTTCTCTATGTGATATGCAACCTCAAAATGGAATAGGCAGACAAATTTGGATATACTTCCTGACAGCAAGGAAGATATAACATTCACACACAGAAACTAGCTGTAACTCTAGAAAAGGATGCCAGTCTCTGGAACCTTGCAAAAAGACAGGTCTGAGCAATTTGTTAGCAAGGCACGTAGTACATATAGAATCATAGAACTTAGAGATGTAAAAGATTTGCTAGTCAATTCACACACACACACACACACACACACACACACCCCGCCTGCCAGCGGAGGGTTATTTGTGAATCACTACATTTTTCAGTGCTTTTATACACAACACAATGCACATTCATATTTATTTAAAGAAAGATATTAGAAATACAGCATAAAACTGTAGAAATAAACTTTGTTTTCTTCTCTTCAAAAGGAAATAATAAATTCTTTCTCAAACTAATGAAATCCTTCTCTTTTGTCTTAATTAGCTCATTATATACCCTCTTACACTATTAATCAGATACATTCTGTGAGCCTCTTGTCAGCACTTCAGCTGCACCTAGCTTTTATCACTTTTAGTTCTGCATGCTTCTAATTGTACATATATCCATAGTAAAGGAAAATATCAGAAACATACACACAAACTGTTCTATTCAGAATTATGGCTCAATTTAGGAAACAAGATTAAAAATAGCTACAGTTCTGAGGTCTCTACTTTTGAATGAGTGAGAGTAACAACATTGCTCTGTGAGCATTTTCTGGTTTCTTTCTCTCTCTTTGGACCAGGGTTAGCTTCTTTCCCTGTGGATATGGGTTCCCATGTTCAAAAAGATAATACTTTTCAGATATATGTTTACTAAACTTTACCAGTCATTTTACACAAAATTAAGCAATGAGAAAACTATACTTATTTACATACTGAGACTCAAAATTCTCTGTAATTTCTAGCCATATATTTAGTGCACAATAATAAACCTCCTATATTATTCCACCACACACCTATTACATGAACACCACTTCTCTGAAACCTATCATTTCACCTCCAGCTCACTCTTAACTAGGAAGAGTACTCTCTTTCTCTTGATGTATAAATTCACTAAGCAAAAATACATGCAAAATATAATGTGGCCAAAGTTAACTGGGAACTCATGGAAAAGTCTTATCTCTAATGAAATACCTAGGCACTGCACTTTAGAGGAAGTAATTAAGGAGGCACCCCGTTGTGCCTAGTTATGGCACAGTGAACAGTGAATTTTCTTTATTTTATTAGTTTCTGTCACAATCTTAATGTTCTTTGATATGTTTTTATTTGTTTTTGGAGGGTTTCTGCTGTTTAAAAGCAGATTTTAAAAATACTGAGTGAATTGTATAAATATATAATATTTTCTTAGGCTAGTTTTAGATTTTACACAATTACAGTATATATCAATGCTAGGTAAATACACTGGGTAACATGTATTTTTGTTGATGTAGTATAACTGCATGTGCATTGTAATCCATCATTAAGGACATTTTGTGTTTGAAGCATGTTCACATTTGAACCTCCACAAATGTACCCATAATATTTCCAGGTGCTTTTGTTTGTGCATCTGAATATTGTAGCTGCAATTTTATGCACTGATTTGCAGAATCATAGGATGGTTATCTCATAGTATCTCAATAACTCATAGTATATGAATTCCTGGTGGGATGAAAGCCATTCTTAGCCAAAGAGAGATCAAGATTTGATTAATTACGTACACATGCAAATGTTGTGTTTTGTATGCACAAACACATGGACCCGCAGATATTGAAAATACTGCCTTTCATAGAGTTTCTGAAATTCTCATGGTAGCTAGAAATTTTGTCATAAAAAATTACTGCAAAGCCCTTGAAGTAAATAAGCCATTAACTGCTCTTCTAAGTGAATATCTATTATCCTAAGCAAAATTATTTTACCTTATCAAAGTTCACAAATCCAAAGAATTGCAGAAGAATTAATCTACATTTTTAATTCAATAAAATTCCCTGGTTCTGGATGTCTGATTTGCAGAATCATAGTATGGCTATTTCTCAGTAACTGATAACATATGAATTCCTGATTAGCTGAAAGCCATTCTTAGCCAAAGAAATATCAGAAATTTGAGTAATTACTGTACAGATACTTTTCAGTAACAGGACTATGAAATATTCAAATCTTTCTACTCTGAACACTATAATCCCTCTGATTGAATTGGCTCCTGCACTAAAATTTTGCAATTTGCCCATCAAATTTAGGCTACAGTTGTTACCTAATTAACAGAAAACAACCTTAGTTTATTAAGGTTGGAACATGATATAATCAAAATTCTTGTACAGCTTAATCAGAAAAGACCAACAAAGTTCATATCCTACCTTATTACTATTAAGGTGGAATTTTAGGGGGTTTTTCTTCTGATTTGTGTGTTTGAATCAAAATGGGGGCATCATCACAGTCCTTAAAAAATTACTTTGGATCTTCAATTTGTAAATGCTGCCTTTCACTGGAAATTAATCTAAATCTACTGTAAAACAAACATAATTCTAAATCTTACCTTTACAGATATGAATTGCCAGGAATACACGGATTAAACTTTGTTCTGAAAAATTCCCTTGGTGGTGGCGGTATTGCATCCTTAAGAAGTGACCCACAGGTACGTATGCAGGCATTGATTTTGATTTTAGTTATTTTTTTATAACTATATATTGCACAAACTCTTTTTAACCAACAATGGGATGGAGTAATAATCTGCTGTTGACTGATAACTACCTTTTAATTTCACAAAAACATAGTCTCTCGTTCATTCTTCCAAGTTTCAAAACTAAGCAATGATGCATAGCTCAGTTGGTGGAAAAGATTTGGTTTTACATGTGAAATGATGGATTTGTGGGCTTTATGAAAGGTGAAGTTGCCATGCTTTGTGATGTGTCAGCTGTGTTTTTGACATACTAATGAATTTAGCTACTCAGAAAAATGTGGTCACATTTTTGGAGAGCAAGTGTTTACTAGACAACTTGGTTTTTTGAGTGTATTCTGGTATACATAGGACCAGATTCCCAACTGGTGTAACGCCATTGATTTTGATCAGATATGTAATTGGTGTAACTTGACTGACTTCTGTGGAGCCACACCGATTCACACCAACTGAGAATGTGGCCAGGGTTTAAATCCGGTTAATCCTGTGTAGGTGTGCAAAGGGAAGATGGAGGCACAGGAAGTCTGTTAGGGTATGTTTACACTGCACTTAGACGCCTGCAGCTGGCCCATGCTAGTTGATGTGGGCTTGCAGGGCTCAGGCTTAAGGGATTGTTTAACTGCAGGGTAGACATTTGGGGTTGGGCAGCAGCCAGAGCTCTGGGACCCTCCCACCTCACAGAGTTCTAGAGCCTGAGCTCCAGTCAGAGCCTGAACATCTAAACCTCAGTTAAACAGCCCCATAGCCTGAGCCCTGCGAGACCGAGTCAGCTGCCCCAGACCAGCCATGGCTTTTTAACTGCAGTGTAGATATACTCCTAGTCTCCCAACCCCAGCATAATTTGCTATTGCTGTCATGTCCACTGGCACTCTCTCATCACAAGGGGTATGGCCTATAGGTTATGGGTGTGATAAGAGTCTTGTGCCTTTGTGATCCTGAGTGGGAATGCACATTAAACTATTCTGCAGCTCTTGTAAAAAGTTCCGCTCTTTGCATTCCTCATCTGCTTCCCCACAATCCTGTGGCCTTCTGCCTGTCTACCCCACCATAGAAACCTTGCATAGGCTATTTGATAGATGTGAATAAATAAAGGATGTTTTTTAGCCTGGAAAGTTCCTTTGGTATCAAATTCTTGAAAAAGTGCAAAAAAGAAAAAAAAAAGGAGGGAGCGCTGGACCCAACATTGACCAAGAGACTAGGATAACATTTTGCCAGGAGTCAATCAAATCAACAGTTTTCACATTGTACTCCACATATACTGTTTTTCTCCAAGTACAACACAGATGGTAGAAATGAGACCAACTTTGTATGTGCATTAGTTTCATGGTATTGGGAATGCATGAAAAAAGCACTTTCAAAACCTACATCCCAAATATTAAGTGACATTAAAGATGAGAAATACCTCCATTAACTGTGCACAAAGCCCCAACAGTACACACACGGTGTTAACAGCTCAATTCTGCCATCCTTACTCATGGTGAGAAATACCTTACTTCACAAGTAGTCTCACTGAAATCATCTGGACTGTTCACAGAGTAAAATACAATTGAATATGAATATGGTGTCAGAATTGAGTCCTAAATAAAAAAAAAAAACCTATAAAGCAAAGAGATCTAGCTCACTGAACTCTGGTATG
This sequence comes from Mauremys mutica, assembly GCF_020497125.1. NCBI lineage: Eukaryota > Metazoa > Chordata > Testudines > Geoemydidae > Mauremys > Mauremys mutica. The sequence goes on from NC_059076.1 coordinate 64,634,226, forward strand.
CAGTAATTTAAATAAATAAATAAGTACTGGAAAAGCTTAGCTCTACCTACCAAAGTTTAAATGGTTGCAAATCTTAAGTAAAAGCTAAAAAACTTACTTACGTGAGTAGCAAAGTCAAACAAATAAAAGAAAGAAAACATATGTGGATTTGCAATTCAAGGGTTGAGGAAATTACGTAAAAGCTGGTTATAACATTATATAATTGGCTATTGGCTTAGCTGCGAAATTCAGATCCAGACTTTGAATACACGAAAGTTCAGGGATGTTATGTAATGTAGAAGTCTGATATCCTGTTTGTTTCAAACAACTTTTTTAATTTAAAATATATTTTTGCAAAGGTGGTATATTTAAATATGTAACTTAATTTTAGATACTTGGTTCATCCAATGCAATCTATTTTCTGTTTTGTTCTCTCTACAGGGCAAGGCATTTGGACAGATGTTACTGGATTTCCAGATAAAAAATGTTCCAGATTTAAAGTCCTTAATAGAATAATGATTTTGGGGTTCATCTGTTTTTAAAACTCTGAATACAAACAAACAAACTTGCTAAACAAAAACTAGCTTCTTGAGTCAAATTCAAGAAACTGCAAACTAAAGTGGTGGTGACAGTTCTCTCTCTCAGGCTTAATTGTAAGGCACAGAAAACTGAATATTTTGAGTATTACCAGACAAGTAGCTTTGTCTGAGACTAATAGCATTTCCTGTCTAGTTAGTACATTGGATAAAGAGTTAATTTATTTCCTGTAAAATATAATAAAGCAATAAAATAAAAAATAACAATTTTACTGTGAGATAACCACACTCCCAAAATGAAAACTACCTTTTGATCCAGTCCTCCTCTCCGTCCTTCTTTAGAACTCTTAATAATTAAGAGGAATAATATTGTTGAACTCTTAACTGCTCCAGTCCACCACCTTCAGTCTGCATTGTGATCTTGCACAGTATATCCCTTACATATACAGAACAGTCAGATAACTTGGTGCTCGTCTATTGAAAAAATCACCATTTAGCAACGACTGTCAAACTGTGGTAGCTGAGGTCAGTTTTTTCCCTCTAATTAGGGCAGTATATAGCTGCAGTAACTGTGTAGTGACTAATGGTGAATATTGACTTTGAATGGTGACTACTATACTTCAGGATATTCTGCAGTCAATGAGAGAAAGCTGAGTGTTTTCTATCCCCAACTTCTCTCATTGCCTATAACCCTTATTTGAACAGCACCGAAGTAATTACAAAATGGAGCTCTTGTCATGTGGATTATTTTGAAGAAGAAAAAACGCTAACAGCCAGATTCGATGCCCCACTCTCTCTTGTGTGGTGCTACAAAAGGAATGGAATCTGGTCTTATCACCTCTGTTGGAGATTCCCCTAGTCCACAGGAGTTCCCAGCAGGTGCTGAGTAAGTTTAGCTGTCCCTTGCACCACCCTTCTCCACAACCCCGGGGGCAGAAAAGAGGCATGTCTGATATGCACTGTATTCCATCTATCCTCAGCTTCCCAAAAGTACACTGACCTATTCTGCATCAGAGCTGCTGCCAAACAGTGAATTAGAGAGTTGTATCCAGCTCCCTGAAAAGAAACAGCCTAATAGAGATTCAGGCCTGATAATTCTCTGTATCTCCCACCACAGCAGAAAGATATGTATGTTTGGGGGTTTTAAAATCTCTTAGTGGACAATGTTTCAATACTTTTATAGTCAGAAATCTGTATGTTCCTTTATTTTCAGAAGAATTTATTAACTGTTTATTGCTGATAAAATTGAGACTTTAATAATAGTGGTTACAACTATGAATGATGTATAGGTGCTTTATAAGCCTCATCAGAAATCTTTGGCAGTGCCTCTGAGCTCTAATCCGTTCTATCACTGTTCTCCATTTGCTAGCCTATCATTAGCAAGGATTGTAACTGAATTTTTCCAGTTTGCATTGTGGTTTTGTCCACTTGAGGACTATGTTGAGAACATCATGTGTGGAATCTTGACCCTATTAAAGTTAATGACAAAACTCACATGGAATTTGATGGGGCCAGAATTTCACCTGTGTTCTTTTCCCTTGTGACCTAAACAGAATGTAAGAAGATAATATACTAAATACTGTGTCAACTACTCATATGTAGTATTATTTATACATCATTATTAAGTCTGGTTGTAAAGGCAAAAATGGGAAAGCCATGGCTTTGTCACAGAAAAATATGGAAAATTCAGACTCTTGGGATGAGGGTTAAAAAGAAGGGGGGAGGGAGTTGCACAATATTTAAATTGTTTACATTTCTTTTCCATTAGAAAAGTGTTAAACAGCTGTCATCAATAGTCTGAAACCATATTAAGACAGGAAAACAGAAAAACCCACCAAATAGTCAAATTTGTTAATAACAATAATTAATAGAAGAAAGTCTTGCTCAGTAGCAGACTAAGATGAAAAAGGACCATGGGCTAGACCCTCAACTGGTATAAATCAGTGCAACTCAGTAAAGTTCAATAGAGTTATGCTTATTTACACCATCTGGGGATCTGGCCCCATGATGTTACTACAACACCCTAAAAGTGACAATTTTGGTCACGGAAATCATGGCTATGCCAAACATATACAGCCTTATCACTGTGCTGTTTAAGTGATTTTGTATTTCTATATGCAACTACTTTGATATTGAAAGTAAACTGGTAAAAAAAAACCCCTACATATTTCAGTAATTTAAATAGTTTATTTTAATATATTTTCCAATTGCAACTTAATTTAGAAAGGTTTTTAATATTAATTGTTTTGGGGTTTTTTTACATTTGCTGAGTTTGCATGTTGGTTCAGTTCCCACTTTAGATTGTATCTCACCCAATTCTGTACCAAATTAAACATTCACTGTTGGTTAATATGAAAATTGAACGACTAAACAATGAACACTTTAGACCCACTGGTAGTGGTGGGAGGTGCAGACCATTCACAACTGTACAACAGGGGCACAGTTTGTTCAAGAATTAAACCATGCAATGTTCATGTTGATGGGGTAGGGAATGGAAAGGGGTTTCTCTGTCTCTGTTGAAGTTCATACCTCTCCAGACACCACTAAACCATCCCAAATACGGATAACTTGGATCTATGGTTGGGTTTTGTTTATTTGCTTTTGCTTTTGCTTTTGCAACACACTAGATTGCACCAAGTTGCATTTATTTTCATAATATTTCCTTGGGGAATGTGTCAAAATCCCTTACACATAGATGTTATTCCTTGGCCCTAACACCATAGTTCTGCAATAGTTAGGTACAAATTCATGAATTTATACTATCTTAACAATCCAGAACTCACCTGAAAAGCTATATTAAAATTGCATTTATTTCTTCATCTAGAATGAAGACTGAATAATTACAAACAGAATTTGCAAATGACCCCCAGTACTCGGAATAATATTTCCCACTTAATTAGAGTTACTCTAAGAGCAGTCTTCTTGTATATTTCAATAGCTTAGGGCAGGTCTACACTACGGGGGAAAATCGATATAAGATACGCAACTTCAGCTACGTGAATAACGTAGCTGAAGTCGAAGTATCTTATATCGATTTACCTACCATCCTCACGGCGCGGGATCGATGTCCGCGGCTCCCCATGTCGACTCCGCTACCGCCGTTCGGGTTGGTGGAGTTACGGAGTCGACAGGAGTGCGTTCGGGGATCGATATATCGCGTCTAGATGAGACGCGATATATCGATCCCCGAGAAATCGATTGCTACCCGCCGATACGGCGGGTAGTGAAGACGTACCCTTAGTTACTCTGAAGGATGGGATAAACCAGCATAGTTAGGGGTTTACCATCATTCTAAAGCACCAACTAGTATTCAACCAATAAGATCACTAAATTCTCTGTATTCTGAACTGCTCCTCAGTCTTTGAGGGTTTGTAAAGTACAGGTCAGACCTATTTCTGATTCTAACCCCTATATTAGGACAAAAGTTATTTGTGCAATGGATTATCCAACAGACCATTTCATTGTCACCATGGGAGAGAGGCGGCTTCACTTTTTATTTTAATTTTTAATTACATTTCTTCAATTTGAATCCTTATTGAACAGTTTCAAGACATCACATTTTTTTCAAACTTGATGGTTGCATGATGGTATTGATAATTGTGCTTGCTGTCTATGAGAGTGGCATTAGACAAACTAGAGCTGTTCAGCTTTGCTTTGGGTTCTTATGCAACCATCTGTGACATGAAAATAAGTGTGGGCCCATAAATGGTCAACCTATCCTACCTGAGGCCTTATTTGCACAAGAGTGGTTGCACCAGTGTAACTAAAAGTGTGATGTTAAACCAATTTAGTGTAAATCAGTGGAAATTCTTGTGTGCGTGCTCTTGTTTTGAGAGGCTTATTTCAGTGTAGCACAACCCAATTTCTGATTTAAATGATTAAAACAAGTGTGTTTGCGCTCATTTAGTTTAAATATATATTGTTAAATTGGTGCAACTTTCTGATGTAGACAAAGCCTTACTTTTCCAACTCTTTTTCTTCCTGTCTTTTGCTGGCCATGAGGGCAAGGAAAGAGGGATTAATATGAAACTCCATGGAAACTTGTTTGGCTCTAGGCAGGAGGCCTGGTAGGCACCCTCCTAGTGTCGGGGAGTTCATATATAATGGATTTCAGTCCATGCCACAAAGGTGGGAATTGTTCACACCTGCTCTAGCCCAGAATCTACAGTGCTCTAGTTCAAACACGAATTAATTCAGGGAAGTTCTGTGGCCTGTGTTATACAGGAGCAGAGACTAGTTGATCACAGTGGTTCCTTGTGTCATCATAATCTATGAACACATCTCCAAAACACAGTAATTTAAATTAAAAGTTGTAAATTATCACTTGCTTCTGAGCTCTCTATTCTTACTGTTTCTTATGACAGCTCTAATTCTCAAAATAAAATATATCCTAAAATGCTGCACGGTCCCTAACATTCAAAACAGATGGTACAATTTATCATATTTAAAACCAATATTTTGAGATAGTTTTGCCATTGTTGTGACAATTTAATCTGCCCATTAAACAATGCACAGAATGACTATGTACTGCAATGACCATCCAAAACAGGCTGGGAAAGCAGTGTGTTCTAGAGTTGGACTAGAGGTAAAGTGCCTTTTTAAATTTTAATTATAACTTAATAAATTAAACAAATATGTTTTTTCTTCACTAAAGTATTTTCTTTCTGGAGAAATGTGTATTTCCAAGAGGTTAGTTTCTTATGTTTATGTCTAACAGAAACCATGGACAACTTCAAGTAATAGATATAAACACACCTTGTTTTGTTTTACTGAAAAATAGACTAGAAAGGGGTAGTGTTGAAGTATGTATTTTATGTCTTGTTTTGTGCCCCTATTGGTTGAAAGGGATTAGGCCTGCAGGAGCCAGAGTTAGAAAAAGCCTAATATAGGTGTTCAACCAGAGATTTCCATGCAGGACTTGAAAGGTTTTGCTGCTTTTCAAAAATACCTGTAATCTTCTATTTACTAACAAAGAAAAATGTTATCAGTATACAAGTTACTAAGTTTAAATGCATATTTTTGTAATAATAAGTAGTTACATTGCACCTTCTATCCAAAGATCTGAAACTTTATGAGCATTAATAAATGAAATCTCCCAACAGCCTTGGTGAAGCAGTTGTCTGATTGTATCTCCATCGCTGCCCTGGGGCCATGTGGCTGGTCTGTGGGTAGTAATGCTACATTTCATTGATTTCTTGTTCATCTGATGCCTTCCAGTGGCTTTCCAGCCCTAGGTATAAGCCATCTGTCAGGAAAGGTGCGGCTTTTTCATGCTTCAAGTGCTTCACTGCTCTGTGGGTGTGGGGGTTACTCAGTGCAGTAATGCCCCAGTCTTCACTTTGCACCTTTGAAACTCAGGAGCATAAAGGCTTTGAGCCTTCTGTCCCTGCGGGGCCCACCCCACTTCTCTTCTTGGGTTTCAGTCCCGGATTTACTTGTAATGGATCCTGACAATTTGGGGATTAAAACGAAATGGCCTTTAACAAGCAAACAAAGGCTGTCTCTGACTAAACAGTGAGATGATCCAGTGTGAAAACAGTACTAACCATGGAGTTACCGCTCCCTCTGCATTTAACCTAACGCTACTTCTGAGGGGGGGGGGACCCCTACGGGCCCCGGAAGCCTCTCCTGTTTTGCTGAGCACCTCAAGCTAATTGGGCAAAAACCTGCAGGAATTCCTGCCAGCGGTGTCCAGGTGTTACTCTGATGTGAAAGAGGCAGGAGAATGAGCCCTATGGGGTGGGGGAAGATGTAGCAAGGCATTGGGGGACTGTGGGGTGTAAGTAGGATTCTAGGGAGCCTTATTAAGTATAAATGGAGCAGTTTCTGCGTGTGATCCTGCGTGGAGAAACTCCGTGTCTGCTCCAGACACCGGTAAAATCAGAGGGAAGCGGGAGGATTTGCTGTATTTCCCCCTTCTCTTCACTCCAGTCCTTCTTTTGTCATGGGGATGCTGCAAATCAGGGTTGTCTCCCCAAAGCACCTATAAGGTCCCGAGCGCCCTCCTGTCCCCTTGGACCTGAGCCTAACGTTGGGGGCCCTCAGCCCTTTGCAGAATCTGACCCAAGATGCCTCCTCTTCAGGTGCTCGGGTGCACTGGCATTGGGAGAGCGTCTGCAGCCGCTAGGAAATGGTGCAGGAGGGGGAGGGTGTGTAGTGTGAAGTGCAGTAAGTGGGGGAAGCTGAACCCGAAGGAGAGCTAGGAGGAGGCCCTGGGTGTACAGGGGCCGCTGGCCTGGGCTAAAATTTGGCTCTTGCTCTAATCTCCGAATAAGGATTTAAGAAGCGCTGGGGCCAGTCCTGCAATGTGCTCAGCACCTTCTCTGACTTCAGTGGGAGACGTGGGTCTAGCGCCTCAGGATTGGGTCGATCTTCTCTTTTCTGTGCAGAATCAAAGGCGAGCGCGAGGGATCTCTGGGACAAGGGCTGTTCGCATCTCCTCGGCAGTGATTCTCTTGGGAGAAAATGCTGGCAGGGTTCACGCTGCTTGTCTGGAAAGGAGAAGAAACCCGAGGGGATGGCAGTAGCGGCCAAGTGAGCAAAAAAAGGGGCCATGTTCGTCAGTTGTAATTGTGCGTAGCAATCTGAATAAGAAAAGGGCCCCTTTCCATTCTCTCTGTTTGAATCGTCACTGTACCCCAGCAAGGGAGCCTCCCTCGCCGCCTGCTCTAGGGACGTCGATGCATTTAGGTGTAATCTGGTGATACTGACGGGCGTGTTTTATATGGTTCGTTTTCTGTAACGTTCTTCATTCCCTTTTCCCTTCTTATTTTCACCAAACCTGGGGATCCTTTCTGCGGACTAAACAATTTACGGTATTCTTTTCTGAAAATGCACTCAGAAACGTGCCTATTGGTTCAGCTTTACCAACTGCGGCTGGCGATCGAACGGAGGGAAGCATGGGTTTGAAACATAAACCTTTAAAAAACACACACAGCATAATTGTGCATCCTTGAAATCGCTGCTTCTGCCGTTTGGCTGGCTGAAAGTTTTCTGCAGTTTATCCGGGAAGTTCCCACAGCCTTCGTCTCAGTGCAGTTGCACCTAGAAATAGATCAATCCCTTAAAACCACTTCGATTAAAGCTGGTTTTTGCAGCAATGTTGTTTAGGGGGATGACCCAGCCACGAACCAAACAAACAAGCAAACACCCCCCACACAATTAAATAACGTGAACATCGGGTCGAGGTATTTTCTCTTGTATACGGGGCAGGCTTTGGAGCTGATCCGGGACGTGGCTAAACCTGCATTATATAATAACTTGGTTGGGACTCCAAAAGAAACTCCCTAAAGCCTGATTCCCTCCGTCCCCCACCAGTCAGAGGTGCTGGGGCAAGGGCCAGCAGTGAATAGCTACGCAGGAGGTTACTGCTAGTTTGTCACTCGGTTTGCAGATTAGAGAGGTGAAAGTACTTTGCGTTTAGCCGGAAGCTGTTTGTTACTTCTGAGCAAGATCAGACCCGCGGTTCAAAAGTAGGGACTGGCTCTTTAAAATAATAATAATAATAATCATTTCATGAAATCCACGTTTCGGTTCCAAGCTTATAGTTGTGAAAAGACGCCTTTGCTGAAATGTAGCCTTCTCCAAGGAGTGAAAAGGAGAGCAGCAGACTTTAGGGTAGGCGCCACACTGCGTGCTCTGCAGAAAATTCTCCAATTTCTTATTCTCCTTTCTGCTGCACCCGGCTCTGAGGTGTCATTTACCAAATCACAGAAAAATAGTGATCGTCCAGGGCAAAAGCCATGGGGAAGGGAAAGGATCCCCTGTCTTGCTCTCTCCTACTCCTCCAATATGCCCGGCTCTAAGGCGGGGTCCTAAAGAGTGGTTTCTTTTCGGTTTCAAACACTTGTCCTTCGGGTAGAGACTTTTGTGGTAAGTGGTTAGAAAAACGATCCCAGAACCTTTGGGTTTCAGATCCATTCCGGAATTCCCGGTCTATGCTATGCTCCCCCCCCCCCCCACACTGATACAATGACTGAAAAGGTAAAATATTGATTTGCTCTAAGCCGGTCCTGCTTTGCCCACAGAAATGTGTCGAGCCTTTATACATACACAGTTCCAGCCCGCTTCTCAGCAAGTGGCCAAGACACGCTAAATCAGTTCGATTGCAGATGTTCAGGCAAACAAAACTTCAGGAAATTAGCTCATAAAATTTTCCCAGCCCTGCAATCTTCCTTAGAAAGGGGGGCAGCGTGAAAAGCTGGCCCTGCCCCTCCTCCTCTCTCTTCCCTCCCGCGTTCTTGCCTATGTGTAAGTGGACGGAGTTTCTTTCTCCAGACGGAACTAAAAGGTTGACTCGGGAGTGTTTGTGACACTGGCACTGGGGCTGGGGGACAGGAGGACTGCAGGGGCTGGGGGAAAGGCTGTGGGAGCTTGGCCGCCCTCCCTTCCCGGTCTCCAAGGGCCTGTCATTTTCCAGGTAAGATGAATGTCCTCCCATCAATCATCCCGCGCAGCCCCCAGGGAGAGCCGGGAATTTGCTGGGCTACTGCAACTTATTAGCCTCAGACTAGGCGGCTTTGTTGCCCTGACAGAGCTGCTCTTTTGTGGGCTTTGTTCCCGGGATTTATACATTTACATAATGGATTAGCGGGTAACAAGCCGCAGAGGCCTGGCTCGCCACGTTTCCTCCGCTCTCCTAGCCGACGGATGTTAGGACAAGTTCACTTATATGATGAGTTCCACTCCCCTCCTCGCTTCGCTACTTGTTGTCTTCCCAGATAAGCGGGCACTTATCGATCGATGTACGTGCAAATGGTTTTGTAAAGGACTCAACTGCACGATCGCTTGTCATTGCCACTACCATTTCCTCTCCTCGTGCACTGCGCGGTGTAATAAACATTCAGTGTGCCAGCCTAATCCTTTGAACTTTGAGGAACTCAGTGCGAGAGGAAAGAGCTTTGTTTAGGAGGAGGAAACAAATTGGCACTGCCGTTCGTCACGAAGTCTGACAAACAGGGGGAACTGTGAGCTGTAGCTCACGAAAGCTTATGCTGAAATAAATGTGTTAGTCTCTAAGGTGCCACAAGTACTCCTGTTCTTTTTGTAATCTACTGTGCTTCTATCCCTGCCAGTTAATCCTTTAGCGAATACATCGATCAGGGGACATTTTAACTCCAAGGAGGCTGTAGCCACTCACAACATCAAAAATGAGTGCTAGTGTTTGAGGTCAGGTATCTTGCTCACTCGGATGTTTATAACTGTTTATAGCCCAAGCAGACACATGCCCGTAATAGCTCTTAGGCATTGTAATGTTGAATGCGGTGTTTGCTACAATGACGAACAGATGCTCCTGGTATAGAATAGAATCCAGTATATTAAAATGCATTTGATAGCTGATGCTCGTTTTAAAGCGATTAAAAGGAATTGCAAAGAAAACAGAATACACAAATGCAAGTGGTAGTTGGAGAGATCCAAATGAAACGGGAGAAATTCTCGGGCAGTCTTAGTGACCTTTCTATTCTACAGGCCCAAATAGATGATAATGTTCTATTTTAACGCCGTGAAAACTTGAAAAGAAATTTGAAACGCGGGAGAAAACGCACCTTTTTATCTTGGAAGTAGTTTGCGTTACTTTGAAGTCCCTACTTACAGGCTGGAGCTGTAATTTACACCCATAACGAAATCAATGGCACTTGCGTCATTCATAACTTCCCTCAACAGCCATTCATTTTATTCCATCGTTTCCCTCTCTCAGCTTTGGTCACTGGGCAAGGAAAACCTGGGGGCGGAGTGGTAAATTCGTGCAAACGGACAAATTGTTGGATTGCCCAGTTCCCTAGCCCCTCTCACCTCGAACATGCACTAGAGAAGCCAGTAGCTGCTCTGGGGAGGATCTCCACCTCCCAGGGGCTTTAACGGGGCAGCAGCATCAGGGCTGGCACAGGAGACGTTTTTTAAGCGCCGCTGCTGAATAAAGGTTTATTTCACTCCCATTTGGAAGCCGCCCACTTCCCTCTCAGCCAATCGGGGTTGTGCTTGCTTGTGGCCCCGCCACGGCCGCCCGCCAGGATAAAAAGGCAGGATGCAGGGGCGGGTGGCAGCATCCCGCAGCAGGAGGAAGGGCAGGAGAAGCCCCCAGGCCCGCAGCATGAAGAACCCCATGTACGAAGTGGCCTCCCTGCTGCTGGAGAAGCTGCTCCTCCTGGCCAACCTCAGGCTGTGCAGCGTGGGCCCCGGCGCGGAGGAGGAGGAGGAGAAACGCGCCAGCTACTACGACACCACCTGCTTCAAGCGGGGCGACCTGCTGGAGGTGCCCCGCACCCTCTTCGTCCACTTCGGCATCTACCTCGGGGACAACCGGGTGGCGCACCTGATGCCGGACATCCTGCCCGCCTTCACCGACGAGCAGCGGCAGATCCAGCGGATGGTGACCAACAAGAGGCTCATCCTGGGCGTCCTGGCCAGAATGGCCCGCATCCGCGTGGACACGGTGGAGGACTTTGCCTACGGCGGCTCCATCCTGGTGAACCACATGGACGAGGCCTTCCCGAGCAAGGCGCTGTGCGGCGAGGAGGTGGCCCGGCGGGCGGAGAAGCTGGTGGGGGCCACGGCGTACAGCCTGCTGTGGAACAACTGCGAGCACTTCGTCACCTACTGCCGATACGGCGCCGCCGTCAGCTTCCAGACCGACAAGGTAAAGCCCGCCCCGCCCAGCCTCCAGCCCTGCCTCGCTAGCGGGGTGCGCCGGGGAGGGACCCAGGGGTGCTGGTCCTCCGCCAATCGCCGCTCTGGGTCCGGGGGCGGGGGGGAGCGAAGCGGAGCAGATCTCTTCGCGGTGGTGGCGGCCCCTCTTACCTTCTGGCGTCCCGTGGAACCCCCCCCCCCACGGCAGGATGAGCTGCCCTCCCCCGGGTGGGTCAGGCACCTGGCGAACGGCAGTGCCCCCGGCCTCCCACGCTGTCCCACCCGGCATGGGAGCCAAACACCTGCCCAGCTGGAGTGAGCGAGGGCGCAGAGTCTTGGAAGACTGGGGGGGGGAACTGCCCTTGCAGGAGCCGCAGCGATCTCGCTGTAACTTTAGCCTGTCGCTCCCCTGTGTGAAAGAAGAGCTCACCCAGCCTCTCCCCCCCCCCCGCCCCGCAAGAGCAGCATCGGTAGCTTAACGTGAGCCTTCTCGCGCGAGGGCTCCCTTCTCCTCCTCCCCCTCGTTCTTTGGCTGCTACTCCAGAAGCTGCTTGCAAAAGGAGTTGTCTGAAGCCATCATTTGCCTGAGGTTTTGAACTTTGTCTACATACTTCTAGTCCCTCGTCTAGTGTTTCCTCACACCCCGGAGCCTGAAAACCGGCAAGAGACAGTCTTAACACTTCAAACCTCCCACGAGGTCAAATGACCTGACATCCTGCAATGGACCATTAACGCTGAAAGGGATTTTGGTCCTTGACTGCTAATGGTTTGCTAGACTCAGCATGAAAGGGATCTTTCCACGCAGAGGGCCCAAAATGTGTAAATACAGGTAGAAGTTACAAACTCACCCCACTGTAGATCATTTCCCCCTCGCCCCGTTTCAAACCCAATTAGAATGCTTGGAAACAGGTTAAAACCCAAGACTGTCTGGTTCCAAGCATTGTTATTGCTGCAAATCAAGCCCCCCAACACCTTTAATGCTAACTTAGTGGAAGGAACACAGACTCCTGTAATTGGCAAGGTTCTAAAAGTAGGTGAAGAAAGAGGAATCTCATTGATAATTTGAACTGACATAAAGGTACATTCAAAGTAAAGCATCATCTGTGAAGTCAGACTCTAGGCTAGTATTTGACCTGAATAAAGTAGATCTATTTGGCATTGGTGAGGAGCAGAGTAACCTCTATACCTGAAAGTGCTTGTGGCATTGAGAAATCAGGTGTTTTGTGGCTAATCTCTGAGCTGGGGGTAGGGAGACTGACAATGAATTTGTTTAAAGAAGCAAGTCTGGCATCAGTCGACAAAATAAAAATAAAAGCAAATTTCTGCCAACAAAGCACCCTCCCCCCCCCTTCATCTTCTGATGATCTAAACCAATGATACTAAAAGACTTTACTTTGAGGCACTGGATCCATGCTCTTTAGAAACGAAAAAGCCCAACAACTGCGTCCATTTACCAGTTTTTAATGAAACCAAATCCAGTGCAACCAGAGCAATCATGGATTTGGGAAAAGAGCTAGCTGGCCTTTTCCCCCCAGATAAAAGAAACATACAGTTGCCGCATTATGAGGTGTCTGAAGACAGCGGTAGCAGCAGCCCAGGGCTAGTTTGGAAAGTAGTCTCCTCATACTTTACAAGCCTACAAAAGGAAACATGTCACATTTATTTAGGTGGTGCAAATTTCTCGCAGTGAAAGCAACGTTTCTGCGTGATAACTAGGTTATCCTATGTGCTTCCTATGTGCTCATTTCAGCCAAGGAACAGAGGCTAGTTAGCTTGTTGTTTTTTAAAATTTATGTAAAGTAAAATATTTAATCTGTGTGTATTAGCAATGGAGCACTTTCCGTCAGTGAAAGCTTTGCCAGGTTTTACAGAAGCAGAAGAGATTTTAATTGGCGTTACTGTTTAGCACCTCCAGAATAACAGAGTTTTTGTGTGCGGCTTGAATAGTCCAACAAACAGCTTGGTGAGAGGCTAGCCTGTGTAAAATCTCGATAGGGCTCAATCTTCACAATTCTTAAAAAAACAAAACAAAAAAATAACCCTTGTTTTTTTTCCAAGTGTGCTCCCTGAGAAGTAGGTCACTTGGTGCTGAGGCCTGGTTTCCGTAAGTAAGCAATCTTTTGAGCAGTCTAGTCAATACTTAGCTCTCTGGTTCAAAGTTACTATATACTGGCACTGCAGCCACAGACTGCTGCAAAACACTGTTTCACTGTCTCTCCCTTCCCCACCCAATGCCAAACAGGATCCTGGATATTTTATTCAGCAGGAGATCAAACAGAATTAATGGCATTCTAAGGGATTGCAAAGACTGACTCCAGGCAATTTCAGTCTGAAACCTGTAGTATGTGAAGGGGAGCGGGGAGTGTCTCTATGAAAGCATAATTTTCCAGTAGTTGCTAACAGTCAGTTCACCAAATTACAATCAGTTACAGGTTTTGCAAGTCATTAAAACAATTTCCAAGCTGCTTAGAAATAACTTAACTGGCAGCTAAATTTAACCTCTCCGCAGTGACTTCGATCATCAAGAAAATAAAGCGTGATTCATTAGACAACTAGTAATGAACTCTTAAAATAGGACCCGATCCTGCATGCACTGCAGTCAGTAGTAAAGCTCCTACTGACTTCAATGGGGCAGGGGCAGTTTCTAAGGGGAATACATCCCTTTTCACTTACCCAGGCATCCCTTTCCAGTTGAATCGCTGGTACAGAGCAGTCTTTGATGGTCTGCTTTCTCCTTGCCCTCTCCAATACCTATCAGTTTAGAATGACTCATGTTTAACTGTGAACCTTTCCCTCTGACTTTTGCAGTTCTGTGAAACAGTGAAGATGATTATTCGGGACCAGAGAAGTGTTCTTGCTTCAGCGCTCCTGGGATTAGCATCTATAGTCTGTCTGGGTTTGGCACCTTCCACCACCCTGCCCACTATCATTATTCCGTTCTTTCTGTGGATGGCTGGTTAACAGCAGCACCAGCGCCTGTCAGTGCCTGTACATAGAATGTATAATATTGTATTTATAAAAGCACAAATTACTTATCAACGGTTATGTAAAGAGAAAAAATGTGACCTGTAACTTGTGTAATATTTTAATCACACCTTTATCCAGAACACAATGTACAAGGAGTAGCTTACTGTGTAAGCCAAATAACCAGATTTCCTGAAAATCTCACAGAAAGTAAATTTAACACACCTTTCAAGCCATGAAAGTGTGTGTATGTGGGGCGGGTGATATAGTTCTGCTCCCTGCTTTCAGTCATAAATTAATCTAGTGAATGTATTTTATCAGGTATTTTTTTATCTCTTAACTCTGTGTATCTAAGTGCCATATAAAATAGTGAAGATTAGAGTTTCATCCTGAAAGTGGATGATAGAGGCCATCTAAGTACCTAGGTAGAAGTGATGGAAGATGAAAACATGTTAATTTCACTTCCATATATATGTATTTTTCATTCAGGGAAGTTACTATTTTTAAATCAACTTGTATTAAGCCTAGAAATATCTTTTAGTGAGGAATAAAAGCAGCCCTGGGATTGTATTCTGCATTGGTAAAAACTCCTAGTTAAGTATTGTTTCCCATACTACTGTGTGTGGCCAGATTGGTACTGCCCATTCAGTTCCTTTCTGAGAGGTGTTCACAAATCATATATCCATTTTAATTGCACAAACACTTTATACCACCCTGAACAGTTTTTTGCCTGGTTTTGGTTGCAAGGAAAGCCTGCAGTTCCTCAGAATTTTCCTTGCTGATAAGTGTCAGTGCAGCCAATATAATTCACTACAGGGGGTTTCAGAAGATACGGAACAAAGCAATTTGGTTGGTGAAAACTAGTAACATGCAAACCAATAAGAATTTTCCTATGTTCCAGGGGAGAAGGAAAGAAGCCTATTTTCTCTTCCCTCAGTAATGGGTCCAGTGTGAGAGCCATAAAGTATCATGAGTCTCTGTGGCAGATATTACAATCAAGCTACTGTAATTTAACAACTAAACATACCACAAACCCCTTACAAATTATACGTTTTTCATATACTGAATGTGTGAATATTTACCGACAAGCCAGCAACTTTTTAAAGAGCATGTGATATATGATTCAAGGGCTTTTTTGAAAATATTACTATTCTTAACTCAGGCTGATACTTTTTAAATCTCAGACCTCTAAGGATTCTTTCCTTCAAAATCCAAACCTATCTATTCACTCATTTTGAGTGACTATTCTATTTTTATTATTATTATTTATCCACAATGTTTATTGCTGTTTGTAAACATGCCTTTTCTGTGTACTTAGGCATTTAAGCATTATTCTGCCTCTCCTTTTAAATCTAAAGCATGCATAATCTCCAAACCTTGTCTCTCTTAACAGTGAAAGCTCAATATATCACAGTCAATTAAGGACAATATTAAATAAGAAAAAATGCCTCCTTTACTACCATTTCTACAATAAGATTTGCTTTATCTTTATTTAAGAAACAAAAAAACCCCAACTGTTTGAAGTGTGGTATCTTGAATTAAGTGTCTGTTCTGTTGCTAATAGCGAAGTCTTGTTTTGGCTATTCCATTACAACTGACTGAAAATGTGAAGACCAAGGATGAAATCCTGATCTTATTGAAGTCAATTTCAAAACTCTCACTTATTTCAATTGAGATAGGATTTCCCCCCAGACTTCAATACTAATGCAGAACTGTATTTAGAATAAATTATATGTTCAGCTTGCAGTCATGCTCCAAAGCAGCTGGATTTAAACTACCACTAAATTGTTATAAACAACTTACATTCTTTTTAAGAGAGTCCTAAGGTGCCAACCTACAGCAAATTTTTAAATGAATGTGAAATGCTATTCCATCAAGTATGTATCATACCCTCTAAACAAATTCCATTGTATTTTTTATTTACTGTACATAAGGTCAGCACTGCATAATTATATAAATATAATTCATTTGTATATGTTTACTTGTGTTCTGAAATTGATGAGCATAATGGAATAGCACTTCCCTAACAATGTTTATCCCAATAGTATACTGAGCAATCCATTGAGACATATATGGTATCTAATTACATTATATGTCCGCTCCTCCCTTTTACTTGGGATTTGTAAGAATTCCAGTACTTCTCATGAGTCAGTTACAGAACAAACAATGGGTCCATGACCAATAAGCTAATCATTGTTAGGACTGTTATGAGGTGAGTGTACTCATAGTAGCTGTAATATCAAAGGACTGATGTTGCCTCTTTGTTAATGGGGATGGGATAACCAGGGATATTTGGGCAAGAAGACAGGACAGGCAAGATGTGGTTTGTCTGAAAACTTTGTTAGATGACACAGGGCACCTGGAACAGACACGGGGTTATTGTTCAGTCAGATCTAGTAAGTGAAAATTGCTCCATAAAGTATCTTTAAGGAATACTTAAGACTTGCTCAGACTAAGCCTTTTAAACCTGTGATACACGTGCTGTATTTTTTTGGTCAGAGCTGATTCACAGGAGGACTTCAGTTATGCCCTTAGGAGTTTTCATAAGTCCTTTGCTGAATTGGGGACTGTAAGTCTTATTAAAATTAAGAATGTGCTCATTTGCTTTGCTAAATTGGGGCCATAGACTGAGCAGATCTAACACCGGTGTGAATTCCCTTGTTCATCCCCTTGGATTGTTTGCTCTGAAGTCTCAAACTTTAAATTTCAACACCAACTATTTTTCTAATGACTATTTTTGCTAATATAATAATCTATTGAGGGATTATGAAGAGAGTTTGCCTTTCAGGCCTAGGCTCAAATATTAATTATAAAGGACAAAACACAGGGCAGTATCGTCAGTGAAATTTTGCATGTGTTATAAGTGCAGGATTGGTACAATATATTGGTAACTATGAACGATGGAGGATGGAGTAGATAGGGAGTGGAGATACAGAAGTTGCATTTCATTTTAGTTGGTTCTTTGTATGATTGTTTTTGAGGGTGGTGGATCTTCTTTGAGAACGTTAATGTGCAATGTGGGGACTGAAAAGGACACGAGTCTTGTGTTGCTGGACCTGTTAGTAGTAAAGACATCAGATTAAAAGGACACATTTCATTATTACCTTACAAAGGTAAACAAAACAAAAAAAAATAAGGGGACAATGTCAGGGTAGAAAAATATTTTTTAAAACCTTAGATGATTAAAATTCAAGTTCTAATGTTTTAATCACTTGATGCTATATTTACTTTTGTATTTTAGCTTGATGAATGAAAATAGTTTCAATTTGTGTACAGTTAGTTTCTAGTTTCTTTCAGGTCCTTATGCACTAGCACTCTGTTACAATGTGTAGGTTATAAAACTGCTAGGGAAAGTGTGTGTGTGTGTGTGTAATACCATTGAGATTTAAAGGGGTAGGGGAAATCATGGCAATATTTGTCAGTATTAGGTTTTGGGGGAAAAAATGAAACTATATTTTTGGCGACATATGACCTGACAGCATCTCTGTGGGATTCAGAAAGAAAGCTATAGAAGCAAGACATATTCTCTGTTATGGCAACCATAGGTCTGGTTTGTCCATATTGTGTGTATATGTGTTATGTAATTAAATCAAAGGGTCTCACAACACAGTATGATGATATAATGTTGTCTGAGAATGCTTCCTATGTTAGGAAATCAGTGGTTAATATGCTCTGACTTTACATTTGAATATTAAATGGAAGTCACCAGATAACAAATGGCTCCTGGAGGTGCAAACTGCTTAAACTCTGTAATACGTTAGGCCCCAATCCTACAAACATATGCTTAAATTTACTACATGAGTAGTCGCATGGATTTCAAGTAAGTGTGTGTATGCAGGATGGGGTCATACATTGTAATACTGTGATTCATTCAGCAAGTGTGTATGTGATGTACCTATTTTTGTAGTGATCTTGCATGACCTTATGCTGTTGAAATAAACTGCCAAATCAAATTTTATTATTTAAAAAAAAAAGTTTACATCGTTTAAACATCTGGGGTCAGATTCTCAATTAATGTAACTTGGCAAAGCTCTATTGACTTCAGTGCCAAATTATGCCAGTTTACATCAGCTGGAAATCTGGTGAGCTTGTGTTTTGAAAATGCCATAGTTTGACCACAATTCAAATGAGGTTTAAGTTGAGCTTTTATAAACAATAATTAACATATTACTATCAGTCACTTTATAGTCAAATTTAAACCCATAGTTGCTACCTTACTTCACCGATGTCAATGTAAGATTAGTGTATTACTTGCATAGGGACTTCCTGATCAGACCTACTATACTCATCACTTTATACCAGAATCCATTCTGCAGAGAGTGAGGTTCTGTATCCTTTTTGCCTGTTGTTGCTAAGGCTATTGGTAAGAAATGTGGGCTAATTCCTGTTCCTGATGCTTAGTAAGGGGCAGAGAGAGAGAGAGAGAGATGGTGGTTAGAGCATAGAGACAAAGAACATGGGCACTATTTCTGTCTCTTGCTATGTGATCTTGGACAAGTCATTTATCCTCTATGCCTCATTTTTCCCTACCCATAGAACTAAGATAATACATACCCTTCCTTACAGAGGTGTTGTGAGGCTTGGTTAGTTAATATGTGTATAGTGTTTTTAGATCCTTGGATGAAATGTGCTATGCAAGTACTATTAATATTAATCTCCACCAAAAGCAAAATGTTCATGTTAGCAGGGGCGCTAGAACAATTTGTATAGTGGGGGTGCTGAGAGCCATTGAACCCAACTGTAAACTCTGTATATGATGGAAACCACTTTAAGCCAGGAGAGCTGTAGCCCTCCTCCCCACACCCTTTGTTCCAGACCCTCTGCCTGTTAGTGGCATCACAATTACTCTCTCTGGAAATCACTGTGATGCCATAGGCTATGTCTACAGTAGGAGCTCAGGCCAGCAGACAGAGACTTATGTTAGCTCAAGTATAAATAGTAGTGTAGCCATGGTCAGTACTTTGTGATTAAGTACTCAGGATGGCGGAGACATGTCACTGCTGCCCATACGACCGTGACTACACTGCTATTTATTCTCATGTGAGCATATGTACATGAGCTGGTAATTATACCCCTACCTCACAGTGTAGACATAGCCATAGAAGAATAGAACCTTACGTGTGGAATAAGCAGCAGGAACAGATGCATGTTTATGTCCCGCTTTTCAAATAAACTTTTTACTACCGGTAATTGTAGAAAACAGGATGAGAAATATAGGTAATAGAATAATCATAGTGGGAGCGGGGAGGAGGATCAAAGCTCAAATGCAGCTTGCTTCTCCATTGTATCTCAATCTAAATTTTTACCTGCTTAATCATAACCACCTATTCTCCCATTAAACACTCACAGTGGCTCAGCAGGACTTGTCACTGTATTAGTAAACACCTAATGTTAACCCCTTCAGTGTTGATGATAGTTACAACAACTTTTGGTTTGGATGCTAAAATAATTCTTATCTCTCACCTCCCCTAATGCTCACCTGTACTTCCCGTGAGGTACCAAAATCTTTGAAATAATACTATAAATTAATATAGAAAAATATAGAAAAATATATAAATACAAAATATTCAGTAAAGTTTCATATAATTGGGCCATTATGAAGCTGCAAACTTCATACATTTCTGGCCACAACACCACCACAAACATTATAGGCCCACATTTTTCAAGGTATTTAGGGATTGCTGCACTCAGTGTTGCAATGCCTAACTGATTTAGGAGCATCTCATTTTTAAAAGGATTTGGTCACTTAGGAGTCTAAATCCCATCTACTGTCTATGGGACTTAGACTAAGTGCCTAAATCCCCTTTGAAAATGAGATGTAGCCTCCTAAATCAGTTAGACATTGCAATCCCATGCACAGCACCACCTAAATACCTTTAAAAATCAAGGCTCTAGTGCCAAAATCAATACATAAAGGTTTTCCAGATGTAGAGAAGTAGTATATATTCACCCAAGTACTAAATACCAAAGTGACCCAAATTTGTGTTTCATACATGTAATAAACTTTGTTTAAAACCTATATATTATAGATAGTGGTTACAGTGTTCAGAGCCAGAGCACAATGAAATAACATTTTTTAAAATTGCCAAAATGGGGATTGCAGGGATCTACAATTTATCTTCCTCTGCGGTACATGAATGCTCTTTAATCTATAATTCTTCATTAATCTAATCACTGTAAAAAGACCCATTCTTCTACAGTGCATTCCTATGCAACTCTGACACATAATATACGTAACACAAACAGCTCTGTATAATCACATTTTTATGAGAGAATAAATGTCTACAGCACTTCAAATGCTCACATTGACTTTTGCTATTCTGAGTGTTGGATTCTTTGCTGGATTCCGCCACATCCCAATTTTAACTCTGAAAGAACTAACTCATCATGGAGGTACCCTGGCAATTGTAGATACTCTCTAAAGATTCTCCTAATCATTAATTCAGAGCTGCATAACTATTCCCCTTTGGAGGCAATAAAGCTTAATTAGCGGGGGCAGGAATCATCCACCTTCTTAGAGTTATGCTCCACAGATACTGAAGGAGAAAGCTGTCAACATAAACTCACATTTTTCATTTTTTGAGGTACTTCTAACAGCACAATCAAGTATCTGGTCTCACATCTTTTAATATTAATGGGTTGTTCACAACACTTCTAACTGACTAAAGGTCTCATAATCATGGTCCATCTAGTAATCAGCCTCTGCAGAGTCCTAAGCAGGTGCTCCAGAGGATTTGCACAACCCAAAGAGTGGTTTGTAGACAAAACTAACAGCTGGGATGTGTGGAAGCAGGAGCCACTCAATCATCTGAGCTAGGACTCCATGAGCTATTTCCAATACAGGACTTAGGGCAGCCCTGTTTTGCCATGAACCATAGAACTACCAGCCCAGGTCACATAGGCAAGTTTCCCTACTACAATCGGATATTCTGCTGCTGCTGTAACAGATTGGTTATGCAGTACTGTGGGGAATATACCCAGTACTCCTACACTGAACCATGTGTGGCATTGCAGGGTGCATTACATTCAGCACTGTGTAGTAACTCTCATAAGAACATGCCTAGTACACATAAGAAAAATATTTTAATAACTAATTATAACCAAAAGAGTAAGGGAATGTGGGGTGTGGGTACAATCAATGACAGGGGTAGCAGGAGAAAGACTATTCACACAAAATGGCATACAGCATAAGAGAGGGGGAAAAGAACCAAGTACTACTAGACCCAAACAGGCCTACTTCCCTATTGACCAAGTAGGTCAATATCCTACAAGTTTGTGGCCATAGCATTCCCACAGACTTTACATAAAACTTGCACTGAATTAATTTGGAATTCTGCACATGTACTAAGTTAGGATATGTCCCTGACAAAGTCATGTAGACCAAAACAAATGGAGGCAGCAGCAGCATTTCTTCATACTATAAACTAGCTATTAGGAGCTAATAATCACAGGATCCAGCATCATTCTATTTTCCCTTTTCTATCCCACCTCCTGGCTTACTCCTAGTGGTAGTGCCTCTGCCACAGTCCCTCAGCTCAGAGGCCGGATGCCAGAACGAGGGGTGGTTCAGCTGCCAGGGAAGGTTCATAATTCAATTATTACTAATTTATTTAATAGACAGACTTTAGATTGGGAATGAGGGCTATTAAAAAATAGCCTGAAGGAAGCACAAGAACTTGTAGGTAATAATCTTGCCTTGCCAGTGAGATGAAACTCTCTGAATATACACCTTTTCTACCTCTAATTTCTATGATGGAACTCATAAATCCAATGGTATCAGAGTGCAGACATTGCTCAAGAAGCATGTCTCATATAGAATTATGAAATATTTTGGAATTAGTCTGAAGGATAAAGCTTCAGGACTTAAAGTTCTTATGGGCAAACTTAAAAAATAGCAGCTGTAGACAACTAATTAACTTCATCAGTAATTTTTTAAATTTAATTTGTCTTTTTGGGATATTTGTGTTAGAATACAAGGTGTCTCCTTGGCAGCCACTACTTGATCCTGCAACAAAGTCACAATTCTGTGTTTGTGACAACATGGTCTGTTGCCATGGGAAGGGTTAAGATGTCACAACTTCAGTATTATGACTTGACTGCATGATTAAGCAGGAAGAGAAGATGGGCTGTGAGGGAGACGCTTGTTTAAACTCACACACACAAAAAATCCACCTTTGATCATTAGAAAAAATAGCAGGAGGGAGGTATTAAAACAATCCAAAGATTCATTTGATTAGTATGATCAATCTAAAGTGTTCTCCTGTATGAAAGTCCCTCAGTTAGTCAGCAGATCCATTCAGCTGAATTAAGTCTCTTCATTACTGAGCACAGACAATAAGTGGTATGGGCTTCATGATTGTTCCCATTGAAATAAATGGAAATTCTGTCATTGACGTCAGTGGGAGCAGGATCATATATGTAATTTTTTCCCTGGGCTCTTGTTGCTAATCCCTACAGAAATCTTGTTGACATGTTCAGAGCTGCAGTCCCTAATCACTATGAGCCTTGATTTAAATTATGACTCACAATTAATGTATAGATTTAGTAGCTTTATTTAAATGCATCCAGCTGGTGCTGATTTAGCACTCCCCAAATGTCCCCTTCTAGGATGTGCCAAGCCTTCTGTAAAATCTGAGATGCATGTTTTCTCTTTCCTTTGATTGTTCTGAAGTCCTGATCAGTAATAGCTGGAATTTCTCTGGATATTGCGCGCACACACACACATATAATTACATCCCATATCCACTTATGTTGAAGCTGTTTTTTTTAGTGCCTCCCTTCATGTCAAATAAGTTCCTTGAGTTTCCTTTGGACTCAACATTAATGTGCCAATTTGTCACGAATAGAAAAATTAAAAGTGGGGCTCAGTGGTCAATTAGGTTGTCATTCATGTAGTTGTGCAGCAGGAAACATGGTTGTATTTTACATGGGATGGAAAGACCCGTCGTATAGCCGGAAAGTTATTCAGTGTCGTTTCATGACTTGTTCCTTTTTTGGCAACTAGCTTCCTTTATTCCAAGGTGCAGTAACATGTCTTGAACTTTCTGTTTGCAGTTAATATATCTATGAATACAATATATTCTTGCTAATCTTTCAGTGAAAGCTGGATAATATCCCAAACAGCTAATCAAAGTTCATGGCTCTAGGGATGTTCAAGTTGGAAGTAGAAACTGATGAAATCTGGTATTTTCTTTGATGCAATCTTGTTTGTTTACAAAGAATGTACAAAGTCCAGCTTCTCCAAACAGAGGAGGAACCAAGAATAAAAGAAACAGTTTCTTAGCCTCACGCCTCTTCAACTTGCAGACCCTAAAGCTCTCTCTTTAGCTTTTTCTATGGTTACACTCTGCTCACAGGCCACTATTTGGCTTTCTTGATTTTTGCCTCTGCCTGTTCTTGTCTGTCCTAAGTTTCTGTGTGTTCTCCCCCACCGCATGTGTTTGACAGATAAGGAGAATCCAAAGTTGAGAAGTCTTATGGTCCCAAGATATCTATAATTATGTGGTAAGTTTTGGACTGATGTCAAGCAAAATTCACTGGTATTTTTGTTCTAACAAGATTAACTTGACTTTATGGTAGGCACCACCACAACATCCATTTTAAATTATCAGTGTTTCATTTGCAAAGAGCAAAGCTGAATGCAGGTTAAGTTGAACAAGTAGAACTTCATTAAATCCTCTGCACTGCACTATGTGGCTGAGTTGCTTCCAGACTAGCTCCCCGTTTTCCTTATTCTACTGGTGTTCCATCAATAAGAGTCCTTTCAGGGCACCTGGGTCTGCTGATTCCAGTTCCACTGATCATGATACAATCAGTATATACTGTAAAACTTTTTTGTTATGGTATAAACTTTTTCTTGAGAGCCTTTATGTACCAGCTGAAATAAAATACTAAGTACTAAACCATTAAGAAACAACAAGACAATTTGTGCCTATCTCTGACAAGCAGCCAGGCCAGCTACCCATGATGGTGCAAAGGATAAGAAAGGCCTTCTACTCCCTCCTGCAGCTCACAATGTACCCTGAGGGACCCACCTGGGGCATGTCGTCCAGCAACCTTCCCTAGTCTCCTCTAAAGGGGGAACAGTTGCAAGAACTGGTTTGTGGGAGAGGCGCTTTTAAGGCCTCTTGACATCATCATCATTCTTTCAACTCTAATTCTCTCCTATTTGTTGAATTGCTATTGATTATCGGTCCTCCTTCATTCCATTTCTCCTCTAGCATTGCAACACTTCAGCTGCCCAATTTCACTGCCCATTATATTTCTTACATTCCTTCTCTTTCCTACCCCCTCTTCCTCTTTCCCTTTGAAACTCCCTACCCACAGATGCCCTCTTCTTTATTCATTTCCTTCTCAATTCAATCCCTTCTTCTCCACCACTTCAGCCTTGAATGTATCCCCCTAACCCTGCATTTTTGTAACAAATTATAAAAACGCATAAACAGAGATGTAAAACTAACACGGAACTAACATGGTAGATGCTTGTCATCATGTTGATCATTCTCCTTCTATGTTGTATCTCTTTTTCTCCACTTTGTCTGATTTTGTCTTTTAGACTGTAAACTCTTTGGGACAGGAACTATGTCTTCCTATATAGCATGGGAACCATGCTATATAGGAACTTTAATGTAGTTAAAGTTGCCAGTGCTCAGTCTATGTCAGAGCTCCTATGCTTGGAAGAGCAGCATTGGTGTGGTAGAACAGTGACATTCCCAAAAAGTTGAGAGACAAGGTGGATGAGGTAATATTGTTTATGGACTAACTTCTGTTGGTGAGAGAGACAAGCTTTCAAGATACTCTTCTTTAGCTCTGGGTTGATTGAAAGCTTGTCTCTCTCACCAACAGCAGTTGGTCCAATAAAATTAAATTACCTCACCTGCCTTGTCTCTCTAATATCCTGAGATCAACCCAGCTACACCACCACTGTTCCCAAGATGTCTATTGTAGATGTCAGCTGTAGGGATGCAAAATCAAGTGAAACTCTCTGGTGCTGATTACATTTTGCACTAAGGATTTGGACTGTTCCCATGTGCACTAGAGAAACATTTGCACAAGTCACTGCAAACCAAAGTGCCCTAGTTTTGCACAGCCCTATTCTTTTTAAATAACATATCCCCACCTGGTGGCTAGCTAGGAAGTGACATTATCTACTGCAATAATATGGTATAAGAAGCCATTATTTATCATTACAGCTTCCCCTCCTTATAATCTACCACTACTCATACAGCAAAACCCATAGTTCTTTCCATGAAATAAATAAGGAACAATTAACTTTGGATCCCACTACTATAAAGTAAAAGAAAAGTAGACATTTGTTAAGGTGAAATTAACCACAAAAAAGTACTGAACATTGCAGTTTTTTTGTTTCATCTCTGTTGGATTCCTGACATAATTCAGGTTTGGAGCCATCACCCTTATTCATAACTGCATTTAACATTTCTGATTTTTAAAAATAATTAGAAATAGAAATGAAAACATTCTATTGACAGAAAGTAGCCAATTCTTCCAGTCAGCTTCTTTACTTCCATGAGCTACCATCAGGAAACAATGATTTTTCTTATTGATTGACTGAAGGCACTGCTTGGCCATAGGGGCAATAGATTTTGGAGGCAGATATACAAGGTGGCAATAACCAATAGATGCTGTAATCCACAGGCTAATATACAAGGTAGTAGGTGTCTACTATGCTGATACGAATTTGAACTCTGCAGTGTGGGAAATAAAACAAACACATTATTAAAAGATTTATACATCTCTTTATGTATGGTTTTCTTTTTTAAATCCTTCTTGGTGCTGAAATAAAAAAAGTTACGGGGCAAATTCTGCAGTCAGGTGTCTTGGCATAAATCTAGAGTAATTACATTTACTTCACTGAAATTACTCCGAACTGATGCTTCTGTAACTAAGTGCAGAATTTTCCCCACAATCTATGTTTAATATTTACTGTACATATGCATGTACAAATTCAGATTCTACTGACCCAGTCTTCAAAGATGTATTCCTCGCTCTAAGAACAGGTAATCACATCAAAAGAGGAAGAAAGTGCTATAAAATGTTTTCTTCTAATGACTCCTTCAATAGTATTAGAATTCCATAGCTCATAATGAAAAAAATCCACTCTTTTAAAGAAGCAAACTGTACAAGAGTAAATGGCACTCTTGAAGAAGAAAGCCCTTGAGGCAGTATAACTTTACATAGGAGTATTCCACTAAACAGGCATTTGCAGCGACCTGATGAAATGGAAACTAAAATAAAATGTATTGATGGACTGAACTGAATGCTTTTTCTAGACTGTTTACTATAATTAGATTTACAATTACATGGATTACATTTGAGGTCTAGGTTCTGTAGAGACCTTTGTCTAAACTTCAAAGGATGTCTTCTTCCTTTTAAAGTATTTGCCCTACCTTCACATCAAACTTGTCAGAGTGCAGAAATGCTACATATCAGCTTTTCCAGCTCCAGGACATAGTAAAATTTACTCTGACAAAAAAAACCCTTTATTTTTCTATAAAAATGTATAACTGTAATAATAGTCTACTCTAGGAAAATATGTGATGAGACTTGCTGACATTCCAACCAAACAAAACAGAACAAAATTATGTACTATAGTTAATTAAAACAGCTGGCAAAGAAAAGAAAAGCAACGGTCACACTTGATACTAAGTAATAAGGTGAATGGGGAAAGATCTCAAATATTTTCAAATATACCCAAGGGAATAAATGGAATGATCTATGCAATGTTCTACCCTTGTTCAACATGCCTCAAATCAGTGAGAGTTGTGAACAGATCTGCCACATTCAGATAGTAATTTAGGCCCACTGATATTGATGGGTGCAGGATTTAGCCCGTAGGCAAATGGCACATTTTACTTCTGATTCCAAGTACTTTTTTAGCTAGAACTTATGCCAAATGTATTTTGTAAAGAGCAAGTAACTCTATTGTAAAATGCCCCCATACACATATTTATTTAAGTCTTTGCTTATCAAGACTAAAAAGATTAAAACATAGCTGTACTTAAGTCCTGATTCAGCAAAGCACTTAAGCATAGCATTTGCTGACTAATGATGATTTCCTGAATCAGGGTCTTGTTCTCCTGTCCTCCAAATAGTTGTACATCAAAACCAGCAGAGTTAAACCTGGCATTAGTTTTAGTGGAGATGGGTATGAATATTTAATTACCGTTCTGCTTATATCACTTGTTCTTTGAAGCTTGACTACTGACAAACACTTGAGTGGAGCAAGGGCAGCAGCTTCTCTTTTAAAGACCTACTCCCAACAAATGTTACCTAAGAGAAGGAAGGAGGAGAGGCAATTGAAGAAGGAAGAGATAGAGACAAAGGTAAAAGGAAGGAGATAGAGGAGAAGGAAAGGAGATGGAACTCACGTCTCATGCACATACTGCTGTTTATTTGATATACTTACACAAGTGCATAGAAGATTTAAATTAAGTAGATTTAAAATGGTTTAATAAAAATGTGTTTTAGTAATCTTCTTGATGAAGAGGTTGGATAGTTCTAACATCCGTGTTTACTGCAAGATAATGACATAGGTTTGGAACACTTTCAGCCAATTAGATTTTCCCTTTCATTCAAGCCATTTTATAAAATAAAAGGAAGTCTGACCCTAAATTTGTGCCATCTATTGGCTACCATGGATAGAAATTGGATAGTATTCATTTACTATTTAAAGGAATATTATTCAGTTTCTGTACACTACAATGGCAGACAGCAATACTTCGGAAGTGTCTGGTACAGCCCCACACAATGAGACCTCACGTGCATGGAATCCAGAGAAAACACGAAGATTTTTTTTTAAAGTTAGAAAAGAAATATACCTAGCATACTGTAAAATAGCAATAACTAAAATGGAATTTCTTATTGAGTAGTGACTGATCTCAGGCAGTCGAAAGCCTGAGTTGCTGCTAAAATGTACTGGCTTGTTAACATTACATACACTCAATTCCCTCATGACTCATTTGGATGAGGTGAAAATGATTGTAGGTACCTACACTGAAAATGTGGTGACACTCCATGAAAAGTGAT
Organism: Mauremys mutica; assembly: GCF_020497125.1. Taxonomy (NCBI): domain Eukaryota; kingdom Metazoa; phylum Chordata; order Testudines; family Geoemydidae; genus Mauremys; species Mauremys mutica. The sequence continues at coordinate 64,662,377 of NC_059076.1, forward strand.
ATCACTGGGTACACTATTAAGCTTTTACTGTTAAAAGTATTAAATGTCAGTCATATCATTAAAGCATTATTCTATAAATAATAATGGAACAAACCATCTCTTTTGAAAAAAAAAAATAAACTGATTAGCTGAATTGTCTATCGTGTCATATTATAAATGACATAAAAATTGGCACCCATTTAAAATTAGACTAAAAGTGCTGAAGCATGTTACTATAGTGACTAGAATTATAATTTCTCTGATTCACTGGAATATGAAATTAAGCATTTCAATATTAAAATTGGGGAACTTCTTTAATGAGTTAAAAGTTGTATGCTTTTTCTTTAATGACCTCATTGTTGTGCAGTCTGGGTGCAATAAGTACACAATACTTTGATAACAGCAAATTAAAATGCCCACAACCAACAAACTTTACAGACTTCTGGTGCAGCTGATGGATGCCCATCGAATGTATATGACATGGGTATGGTTCTGCAGCCATGCTCTGACCCCTGAGGAATTTTGTTGTGGTTCTGAGTGTTGTGTAAAAAATATGTGGCCTCCAATTGCCACAACATTGCCATGGCATTTAAGAGATGCCCCATTATTTAATATAATGGAGAGATAAAATAATTTTAAATTTTCTCTCTTGCTATGTACCTATTTTGTAATTGTGGTGGTGATTAACTGGTACCAATGGAGTCGTATAAAACTGATTTTTTTGGGGAATGTTTCTAAAATTTTGTTTCAGGTAACTTTGCACATGCGATATGTGCTACCTTTCTGCAGGGCTGTTTAAGATTGGATTTTCAAATCAAAACACGTGAAAACATATCTTAGTCTGACTGCAACTTTACATTTTCACTCAGCAATGGTGTGACTTTCTGAAAAGCTCAACATTTCTCACTCCCTCGTGCCCCCCAACTTTTTTGCAATACATTAGTAAAACTGCAGTCACACTAAGCTCAGCAAAAATCGCGAAATGCGGAGGTTTTCCCTCAGTTTGGCTGTATTTGCAGAAGTAACAGTAGATTTGCAGCCCTAGGGACGAACACGCTGTACCCTAGTAGGCTGGGAGTCACATGCAACAGCAGCCCTCCAGCTTGACTGCAACACCGCTATGAAATTTGTCAGCGTCAGGGTAAGAAGCCCTCCCACGCCCACTTCACACCCCCTCCCTTCTCCTTCAACGCCGCACTCACATGGTAGAACCTCTTTCATTGGCTCCTTCGTATCCTCCTTTTAATTGGTCGCACACCCTCCCTCAACCTCCAAGGTTTTTAAAAGCTTTCCCCACCCTACTTGGCTCTCGACACGTTCTGATTGGTCGCTGGAGGCCGTCAATTTTGTCACGTGCCTACTCGGGCGGCTGCTGATTGGCGACGCTGGAGCGTCAGACGGTGCCACGCGCCGAAGAGTGGGAAAGTCGGTCGTCGTGGTGGTGTCGAATGCCACGCGCGTGAGAAGGGCGGTGGTAGGTGAGGCGCGCGCGCTGCCATTGCCCCTTCCCCAGTCCCGGGAGTCGCCGTTGGCGGTAAGACTCTCCCGGGAGGGGCTGTTCAACGTTCTGTGTAACGGTCCCACCTCGGCCTGAAGTCCCTGCCGCGCCGCTGGCATGGGCGGCGGCTGAGAGCCCAGCGCGGGTGCGGTCCCAGAAGCCCCGTGGGGGGCGGGGGGCTCTGGACACAGGCGCTGACTGTCTCATTTCCCCGGGGGTTCTCGACTCCCCTCCACCCCCACCCTGCTTCTTCCTGCCCTGTCTGCTCCTCCCCTGAGCAGGCCCTGCCCTTTCCCTCCCCTCCAGTGTCTCCTGCCCACCGCTGAACAACTGATCTATGGGAGGGGGGAGAAGCTGATTGGTGGGGCCCTCCGGTGGGTGCCAAGCACCCCCTATGCTTTTTTTCTGTGGGTGCTCCAGCTCCAGAGCACCCTCAGAGTTGGTGCCTATGGCTCTGGATGGAAACGTGCTGCTGTTACTGTTGCTCTGGTGACTCCAAGGCAGCACCAAGAGACCCAGGGAGCCTCTCCCCTGCCACCCTTCTCACCCTGGGACCTAGTCGCATGCCGCCACCCTTGCCCCTTTCTCACAGCTTTCGGTGCTGTGTACACCCACCACAATCCCATAGCTCCCTGTGCCCTGCCAGCCAGCTCCTCCCCCAGCATCAAATATAATGTGCCCCTTCCCCGCCACGTAGGTCTTTATGTGCTCGGTTGTTTCCACAGCTATCTCCACCCCCTTCCTGCCAGCTTGATTGGATTGGGTGAAGCCGAGGAAAATCTATTCGTCCCCTGTGGTGTCCTATCAGCCGTGAGACGGGTGTCTGCCAAGCCGGAGTCTGCTGAGTGACCACTGTCAGGGGTGGCAGGTTTGTGTAATTTTTGGTGGTGCCCAGAACGGTCCATGTCCCGCTCTCTTCTCCCCCCCCCCCCGCCCCCAAATATGCCTAAGGTTCGGGGGGAAGTTTGGGTGCGGGCTGTGGGCTGGGGCAGCGGGTTGGGGTGCAAGAGGGGCTGAGAGGTGCGGCGCTTATCTAGGGCGGCTCCGGAAAGCGACCCGCACACGCCTCTGGCAGCAGCTCCTAGATGGGGGGAGGGTGTCTCCATGAGTCGCTGCCCACAGGCACCGCCCCTGCAGCTCCTTTTGGCTGCAGTTCCAATGGCAGAGCCAACACTTGGGGCAGGGGTGGCGCGTGGAGACACCCCTCCTCCCAGGGGCCGCAGGAATGTGCCAGCTGTTTCCGGGAGTGGCACACCATGTGGAGCGAGGGCGGGCAGGAAGCTGCTCTAGCCTCGCTGCGCTGGCGGTGGGAGCCCCCAGACCCTTAGAAATCGCCCAGGGCAGCAGGCGGGGCCGGGAGATGCTTCGGGGAAGGCATGCGGGGGCAGCAGGTGAGGCGGGCGGACAGCCCCAGCCCCAAACATTGGTGGAGCCGGGCCCCCGTGCTCTGAATATTCCTGGAGCACGGGCACCAAGGGCCCATACAACTCGCCACCCCTGACCACTGTTCCTTCTGGGCATGCGTGGCCTGCATGCTGCCAACCACGGTAAAAGTAACCCAGGCAATGTCCACATTTAAAACAGCTACAGCTCCTCAGTGCAGCCACTTGCCAGTTCTACAGTGGGGTTCACCCTTTGTTGTAAATAAGCTACCTCCCTGGGAGGTGGTGGGGTGGATAAATTGATGGACGAATTCTTCGGTAAACTTGGCACCCTCTGCACTGAGGGTTGGGCTGGCTTAACTATGTCAGGGGTGTGGACCACCTATTGACAGAGCTATGCCAATGTAAATTTTCAGCATAGACCAGCCCTAACAGCTAGTGTGGCAAGCTGCAGTCATGTCACGCTCACCACCACCATCACTATCCAGGAATTACCAGGACAGAATTATTCCTCTTTCTTTTCCCTCATTCCTGTCTTAATCTCCATTTTAATGGAAAGGAATGTCAGAGAGGGTGGGGTGAGCAATAATAAATAGTAATAAAATAATAACTAAAGACATTTTAATTCATTGGTCTATGTGTGATATGTATTTAAGTTTGTATTTTCAAATAGCAACCTTGTTTCTATGGATACTTTTTTCAAACACTTATACCTCCAGATGTCTGTTAGATGTCTCCGGCCGGGAGATGGGACCCAGCGCGCCCGCTCTCGGGGAGCCTCCCCCTTGCTCGGGCCCCGCCGCCCACACTTAAAATACCTGTGACTTGATGTAACAAGTGTAAAATTAGTGTCCTGTTGGTACGCGTACTTTGCTAGACCAGTCAGAATTCAGCGTTTCCCCATAATATTTAAAACATGCTCAAGTACTCTAGCTGAGATCCTTCTAAACTGAGTTAAGGTTGTACCATGACATGCTGACTTGAAATATTTATGATAATAGAATTACTAACTCCATTTTTTTCAAACTTTTTAAAAGTCTTGTTGAGAGCTACAAAATAGGCTATGTTTGAAGAAAGTGAGTAGTAATTAATGTTCAGAGGCAGCAAACTGCATCTTGAGTTTTAACAGATGCTGTCCTGACTCCAGTCTGACCTTGCCTTACTGTTGCCTCTTACACTGCACCCTCTGGCTCCCTTACAAGTTTTCAGGCCTCAGAAATACCACCTAGTTGTGAACTAAGTCACTTTTAACAGCTTTTAATGAAGGATATAAGTAAGTCAGTTTGCAATCCAGGATGGTATTACTAAAAAGATAAGGGTCCTTATTTCATGCATTTGTGGGGATTTGTAAATGGAGCAAGGGCCTGGAAGCTGTTCTCTGAGGGACTGGAAACTCCCAAACAGTAGCAGGAAGCTCAGCCTGTCAGTAACTACATGCTGCCCCAGAGAAGAGCTGCAGTGAATAGATCTCTGCAGACCGCTGGCTCTCCATAGTGGCAGGAGTCCTGACTCCAGGAAAGGTACTGAGCTGAGAACCCTGTTGAAAGGGAATGGTGGACCCAGGTGGGAATGGATAAACTCATACCTTACTCTAAGATCCTGGGGTGAAGTCTTACTTATATTTTCATTGGGTTTTGGGTTAATAAACTAGACCCTTCAGAAGGGGCATTGTTCCTTATATAAAGCTTTGGTGAACTTATTAATGACATTAGGGGAAAGAAATGGCAGAAAGCGCTGCACTTGGCCACCCTGTGACACTCCATCGGCGAGTAAACCACATAAAACAGAAATTTCAGACTATATCCTACAAATTATTACTCCTTATCTGTACTGTATTCTCATGCATAATTTTATTGTAATAAATGGGACCATATTTGCAAGAAAATATATAGATGATGATAACTTGCTAGTTTAGAACAAAAAAGCTTACTCCTGCAAGGGAAGAATTTCATGAGGTAAAGTTGAAATAATTTATGCTGTTACTTTTCTGGCTTTTAGTAGCTATTGTGTGTGGCTAAGTTTGGAGTTCTGTATTATGAAATTTTATCTTAATGTTTTGTTGAAGATATTGCAAATATGCATGACGAAAGTACAGATGTAACAAATGGATGTGGCAAAATCCGAACTGGTACTCAGAATGAGGCTGCCTTACTAGCTTTGATGGAAAAGACTGGCTACAGCATGGTTCAAGAAAATGGACAAAGAAAATTTGGTGGTCCTCCACCAGGTGAGCATTTGTTTGAAATTATAAAAATACCAGGCCAAGTTCTGCCTTTACTTTTTTCCCAGTTAAACCATTGAAATTGACGTTTAGCAAAGAAAACAGGGAATTGAGAATACATCATATTGTTAAGTGCTTTCTCTTTGCCCCTCCCTTGGTTCTTGTCATGCAGACAGAAAGTGGAAGACCTGAAGTCTGAAGTGCAGGCAATGCAGTGTTTATTGGGGTTAATCAATATTCCCCAAAACCTTCCATGTCCCCTTTTTTTCCCTCCTCCTTCTTCTTGGCAGGCTTAATTATACCTGTAGTGCACGCCTCTGGTCCTATCCCTTACAATTTATGGTCATGTTCTGTTTTGGAGGGTACTAAGTCTGGGGACTTCGGTACCACCTCCTTTGTCCCCATGGGAGGGGTAAGGAGTGAGGCTATGTATTGGCCAGGGTCACCTTTTCTCTGGATTTTTAGTGTTTCTTATGTCTCCCCTCCCCTGTCCTCATCCCCTTTTGTCCTTCCCGACTGGTTTCTTGACCTTGTCTTGAGATAGAAGTCGAGGCAGTCTTCAAGTGTACACTCGTATATTAAGCTCCCACCATACCCAGCAACACTTAAACCTTCTTCCTTATCTCTTCTCATTGTGCTATAAATGCATCTGGTTAGGCAGAAGCAACACACAGTATGTTTGTTGTTTGTTCACATATTAGTAAGGATATAAAAATATCAAAAATCAAACCCAAAATTCTATCCCAAGCTAAGAGACAGGCCTATATACTAACACGTATGTACAGTGGGACTAAGGTGACCTGGAAGAAGATACCTTACCTTGTATAACTTCTTGAATGTAATGCTTCATTTCCCAATGTAACACATCATTAATGGAGTTATTTATTTTAGAATTTTCCTTTTTGTTCTAAGGGTGAGGGGGGATCCATGTGTAGTTTAGGAATGGTGGCAGGGCTGTGGAGGTTTAGACTTGTTAATAACTAGGGCTTTCAAGCGATTAAAAAATTAATTGTGCTATTAAAAAATTCTTTGCGATTAATCACACTGTTAAAAAATAATAGAATACCATTTCAACTTTTTCAAATATATTGATTTTAGTTATATCTCACTGAATGCTCACTTTATATTTATTTTTGATTACAAATATTTGCACTGTAAAAAACAAGAGTATTTTTTCAATTCACATAATGCAAGTACTGTAGTGCAATCTCTTTATCATGACAGTTGAACTTACAAATGTAGAATTATGTGCAAAAAATAATTGCATTAAAAAATAAAACAATGTAAGACTTCGGAGTCTACAAGTCCACTCAGTCCTACTTCTAAATTTTAAATTGATATTTTATTGTTTAACAGCACGATTTAAACTGCGATTAATCACAATAAATTTTTTGAGTTAATCGCATAAGTTAACTGTGATTAATCAACAGTCCTATTAATAACAATTTCTTCACTTAAGAATGCACTTAAAATTCTGGTGTGCATACACAACATGGTTAACTTTAAACAGATATGATTTTAATTTTGAATCAGTTTTCCTCAAATTTTATTTGTTTTTTAAGTCACCATGAGATTTTTAGCCAAATTTTGAACTATTTTACACTTTTAAAGTTATATGAATAAAGAATTTCTGATTGGAACATGTAGGGAAACTGCAATTTTTCTTACTTGGATAATTCAAAACCAGCTTATTTAATTTTGCTCAGACTTTAAGAAAAAGTTTTTATTCTGAATAATATAATTGAATATTAAGCACAAATATTTTATTGATAAGATTACAGACAATAGTGGAAACTGCATTTATGCTCTATAGCAATTGCAATTGCAGGTCACTTTTGAAAGTCTCAGTGGCTTTGGGCTTGACTGCACTGCAGTGTTAACTCATGGGTAGATAACTTGACCTAACTCCTGTTGACAGGGCCGGCTTTAGCAAGTGCAGGGCCCAATTCCTGGGGGGGCTTGTACTCACTGGGCGGCACTCCCAGTCTTCGGCAGCACTTTGGATTGTTGGCTGGGAGAGCGGGGCCGCGGGGCTTGCCGCGTTCCGGCCGGGAGAGCGGGGCCTGGGGTGAGTTTAAAAAAAAAAAAAAATTAAAAAGGCGCCTAAGGCACGGGGCCCTCTTAGGTGTGGGGCCCAATTCCAGGGAATTGAGCGAATTGGCCTAAAGCTGGCCCTGCCTGTTGAGTTAGCTGAGCTTGAGTGAGAGCAGTCGTGCTGCAGGATGTTACTCTGCAAAACATTACTCGAGGAGCATAGCCTGTATGTATTAGCAGTGCATAGTAGCTGAGGCACTTACTTTTAAAGGTATTTAGGCACTGTGATGTTGAGCTGAGTAATGCCTAATACCTTTAAAAATCTGGACCCAAGACCCTGTAGTATTACTAGTTCAAGCATCAGCAGCACTTGGCCTTCAACTCCCCCTCCCCCCCCCCATAGGTGAGCTAGCTCGAGTTTAAACCACCACTTGAGTTGTTGACATGTGTGTGTAGGATTTGGGTTAGGAACAACATTAGAGTTATATCTCGAGCTAATGCTGCTGTTCTTCCTCTTCATGGCCCAATCTAGAAACCAGAAAAGACAGACAGGAGCAGGGTGATTCTATACAGTATGGGAGACTCAAGTTCAAGTCCCTGCACCAAACTGAGCAGAGTGGGGATTGGAAAACAGGTCTCCCACCTCCCAGATGAGTGCCCTAACCACTATGCTGTTGGCTATAATGGGATGGGGGGGTATTGCTCTCACTTTTTCTTTCTCGTATTTTATGAGGAATGGCCTACCTGCTTTAGGCACCTAACTCCAGGAGAGGGTTCACAGCTGTGAATCCCTGGCACCGATATTGCCTAATTAGCTTTTGATGAACGGGACTTAAGGTATGCCCGTCTCCTCAGCATTTCCTACTATCTTAGTGGCTTGCCACTCAGTATGCTGGCATCTGTGAATCTTTTGCAGGTGCCGAACTCTTCCCTTGCATTGTATAGGGAGCCACAGGGCCTAACTTTGGGGTGACGATTCTCCTGGATGGCAGTTGTGGCCATGTTGAGTGGAGCAATAGGTTCCTTCGTGGATCTAGGCCTTAGAAGCTTGTTTCAGAAACCAAATTAAAAATGTATTCCAGGGGTGATGGGAAGTGGGGCAGTCAAGTGGCCACTTTCCAGCATGGGCCTGGTCCCTTTCTCAGTCTCTTCCCCCCCGAGGCCCTGCCCCCCCACCCCCTCAAGCCAGGCCAGAAGCTGGAGCTTGGCCTGGGTAAGAATAGCCCAGGGAGCATGGGAAGCTGTGGGGAGCCATGGACCCTCCACCTGCCGGGGGGGGGGGGCAAGAGCAGCCCCTGGTCTGTGTCCTTGTCCCCTGGACCTTCTGCCCAGGGCACATGGAGGGTCTGTGGATTCCCACAGCTGCCCGGGAGGCTCTTACCATGGCCTGGCTGTGGCTCTTTGGCCCCCAAAGCCCTGCCCCCAGTCAGGCTAGAAGCCGGAACTGGATCAGGGTAAGAGCTGCATAGGCAGCTGTGGGGAGACGCAGACCTTCCATCTGCCCTGGGCGGGGACACAGGCTGTGAACTGCTCTTGTGGGGGGCCTCCACCCCTGGTAGGTGGAGGGGCCTGGGCTCCCTAGCCTGGCTTCAGGTTTGGCCGGGGGCCAGGGCCTCAGGGGAAGAGGTTGGGCAAGGGTGAGACCATGGATTGGGTGGGGCCTTGTGGGCCCCCCCCACACTTTTAGGTAGAATATGTCACCCCTGATGTATTTTTAAATACAATAAGCATAATTCAACAGAACAAAGGCTATGTTTTATAATTTGAAGATGTTAAGTATAGTCTGTCAAACAATGTGTATAGCACCATTGTTCCCAAACTTCTTAGTACTGCAATTCCCTTACAGATACTGTACAATTTGGTGGCTCCCCACAACTAAATACCACTAATTTTTTTTATTCTTTTACTGTCTCAGGACATTAACTTCAAGAGGGACCACTAGTTTGGTTGGTTTGGGGCCTTTATTTAACTATTCATTTGGTTAAATTCTATAATGTGATCTAATCCAGATTTTTAAAACAATAATTTGAAAATTATGAATTTTTTACATGTTTGGACACAGCTGAAGATTTTAATGAGAAGAATGGTCCTATTTTGAACTGCATGGTTGCACAGTGTTTTCCAAATTTAAATAATTTGTGTGTTTAGTCACAAATCATAGGTAAAAACCTAGACTCAAAGATAACTGGGAGCAGCACTTTCATGGATTCATCACTGAGCTCTTTATACTGTCCTTTAACAGAAATCCAGAATTCCTAGATTGTTAAATTTTAAATATGTGATCACTTGACAGTGTGATACTTAAGGTTGGTATGAAGTCACGTGTTACCGAGAATCTGTTTTTAATCCAATCAGTAACAAAATTAATGTTCAAATCTATGAAAATATTCATCAAAATGGGAATACAACTCAAACAAATGAGTCAATATTTGGTCTTTAGTGGCATTTTGATTACTTTCACTCTGTTCTGTTAAAGTGTGATAACCCTGAAAACATCTTGGTAACTCCCTTTTCAATGTGGCAATTCCAAAGACAAAGTTGCTTCATGAATTGCCTGGTTTCCTTTCATATCTAGTATTTTTGCTTTCCTTCCTGAAGTATTAGGTTCAGTGCATTCAGTCTGTCAAATATTTCCACTAGTTAAGCTAATATAGTTAAGAAGTCAGCATTACACATGTAATCTGCAAGGTCTGTTTTCCCAAGAAGGAAAATTCTGATTTTTTTTTGTTACTCAGTTCAAAGACATGTTGTAACACTTCCCCACCTGACTTCTCTGTGAAACAAGTGGAGTGTGGTCAGAGCCCATCGGTCTGCACAGCATAATAAAATGTGTTTGCTGCCTGGAATTAACAAATTTGGTAACTGTTGAGCGCCTCATATACTTCACGTTGCAGCTTCTTAAATGTCAAAGCTTGGAGGTGAATCATGTAGTGAGTCCAAATTGTTGCTGGTGCCACTTTCTTCACTCATTCTGCAACCCTACTCTTCTATCCCATCAGTGCGCTATGAATTCATTGAGGATCTTGTTCTTAACTTGTTCTGTCCGCTGGTCCTGGATCTTTTCTGTAAGATCCATCAGCATGTTGATGGATTGTGGTATTTAACATAGGAATGTTTTTCAGTGTTATGGTTTCTTGTTTCCCAATCATAATTCTGTGCATGTCTATTGCTGGTAGAAGGGTCTTGTTTATGTTTTTCAGTTTGCATGGTTACAACATAAGATGCTTCTAAGGCTTTTTGAGGAACAATTGCTTATTTTGACTTTACTCTTTTGCCTCCTTAGTTCTCCTCGTTTCCGAAGGAAAAAGTCACAGCTCTTATTTACAAATTCTAGGTGTTTGCTTTCTAAATGTTGCTGTAGTTTCCCTGGCCTTGTACTTTCATTTAGTAATGCTGGAAAACAAATGATACATTGTGGCTGTGGACTTTCCAAAGTAGTATCCAGACCTGAAAACCCAACATAATGTAACTATCACCTTATTGTCTATTTCTTTCCTTTTCTGTTTAACTTTATTAAAATCGTCTTTAGCTGACTGTTTGCTTACATGTACGCTTAGCACTTGGTAAAAATTGTTCCATTATAAAAATAAAACTCACCTGTCTCTGCCTCAGCCCCCTACCCACTAATGTAGTGGTGCTGCTGTTGCTGGCACTGGGAACCTTTCTGTGCACTTTGCTTCAGCAGGGGCCTTCAGCAGAGATTTCTGATTAATATTTCCCCCAGCAGGAAGTCTCTCTGCTGAGGGCCCCTTGCAGGAGTGGAAGGCATGGAGATGCTTCCAGTCACAGTATTAACAGCAGCAGGACAAGACCCAGTGATTTCTAAGCTTAGTTTAATAGTCTCTTAATTAGGGGAAAACCCAAAATGGCCATATCTGCCCCCCCCCAAAAAAATTCTCATACGCTCATGGCTCTCCCATAAACACTTCATGATTCTCCAAGGGAGCCATGGGTCACAGTTTTTGGGGCACTGGTGTAGCACATACAAATTTTGCCAACGTCTGGAAAAAAAAATACGGAATCTGACCATGCTGGAAATATACCATTCTCCAAAACAGCATCAGCAGTGTGTCAGATGACAAAAACTGCAGAGGACAACATAGCCTAACTGCATTTGGCAAAATGATGTGCTGCTTCAGTCTCTGACTATGGAATGTATTTTGCATTAATTCTTTGACATGTAAGATTAGACTGACCAGTGAAGGTGCTGACAGATACTGCTATCAATATAGTTTGGCTTTGCTGATTTTTTTTTTAATATAACTTTAACCCCTTGGCACTAACAGGTCTAAAGTTGCAACCATTAAGTGCCTAATGCACTTTGCATAAACACTGAGTATTTGGTAAACCCAGCTAAACTAATTTTGAATAGCTGTGGAAGAATGATTCAGTGTATATATAACTTGAATTGTTTTGCGAAATCGAGTGTATTGAAAAAGGCAATTAGATCAGTTCATTGTCTTAAAAGAGAAGAGATGGGAACATGATTTTTATTTCTGATGTCTATTTAGGACTTAATTGGTTGGTTAGATTGAGAGTGACAATAAAAAAAATCAAGTCTCGTTAACAGAGGATCCGTTATGGTTTAACTTTTATGATTTCCTGACAATACAAAGCATGCACATGTATCTGCCCCTTTTTGTGAAGATTGAAATCTGTACTTCCTCCTCTGTCCCCAAATCAGGCATCTGCACGTAGGAAAATCAGAATGGTTATTCCAGTCAATTTGAAATAACTCATATATGGAAACTAGTATGAATGCTACTAGTGTAAAGATCCTAGTGCACACACTTAATATGCTATGGATTTGAATCACTGTATGATTTTTAGTTGCATATTCAAAATTTGACATGGGACAGGATACAATTTTTTTTAAATATTTTCCAAAGGAAAATTCACCTATACTCTTCAAACATTCTCAAATTTGTAAATATAAGATACCTGTTAGCATAAATAAGCTCAGATGTAAAGTGCATATGAAACTTAATTTGGCATCAGCTTGTGAAACTGGAGAATTATGGGATGAGCGTAGTGGGTACAATTTTCTTGCAGTTTTTGAATATAATGAGAGAAAACAGACTGCAAATTAACAAAATTCTGCATCCTTTGCATATTTGATATGTCAGCAAAGTGGAAAAATATGCCATATGTTCATGTTTTGGCAAGGACAAGCCTTTTTGTTCTGTTTCATACCACGAGCAAGATATGGAATAGCATAGCCTGAGGGCCCACAAACATATTACCTGACATAGCACATTCAGATCAGCATAATGTTTACAGGGTTGAGCAACAGGAGTCATATTAGAAAATAATTAAGCATGTCCTCTACTCAGAACTTCAATTGAAATATTGAGTAACTGGAGAATGTGCCATAGGGATGTGCATTAATTTTGCAGCACTAATTGGAGAGGAGAATTTTGCAATTGTTTTGGAACTTTACATCTTTGAAAGGAAAATGTAATGATCTTCAGCACAAGAGAAAGATGCAATATTTGACCTTTTTGTGATTAAATGCCATTTTTTGACTATGCATTCTGGGATACTTTATTTTGGAATAATCCTCCAGAGTTTGTCTGTTGCATAATCATAGTGTGTATGTGTGAAGTTTACATAGTCTTTTAAACCCCTTGAAGTACTTTAATAGGCTTGGAGGCTGTGTTGTGCTGTGCTCAGCTGCTAGCTTGAAGGACTTGTGAGCATGGGAGCAGTTTCATGCTTAGCCATTCTGAAGGAGAAGCCAAGTTTGCAGACGGAATAGATCACTCTTGGACTGGGGCTGGTTAGTCTGACCTCAGATACCGCCACCTCCCACTACCATCAAGAGATGGAATCTCAAATTAAGGTTGTAGCCAGTCTCCCACATTAGATAGGAAAAGAGAATGAAAATGTGTGGGATTTTTGGGAGGTGGGGTGGGGAAAGAGAAGGAGCACCAGGAGAACCAGGAACCCGAAAAACAGAAAGGGAGGGGGGAAGAGGTATGGAGAAGCAACTTTTACAGGTTAGCATGTGAAATATGTTTCTTTCACTGCCAGTACAGTTAATCACTATTATATTAAATGCATAGCTGAAATGTAAAAATCTAATCCAAACATAGGCCTTGTCTGTGCTACATGGTTTTGCTGACAAAATAGCGGAGATGTACACACAACAATGCTCCTACCCATTTAACTTGTTGTTGGAGAAAAACATAGTTCTCACGCTCTGGTTGGGTGCAGCAAAGTCAGATACTTTATTCTTAAGCAATTGCATAGAGGGGGAGAGTGCTCTAGGACACAGGGTTTCCCCCTCCTAGGCAGGTCTCTCTACAGGTAAACAATTACAGCCAGCATTTATACTTTTATTACAAACAATAATAAGTAACACTACACAGACAATAATAAGCAACAGCTGCATTTTGTTTATACAGAGGTCATCCTGATAACTTATTTTTCTCACTTACTTATTTAGACTCTAGTCTACATTCCATATTTATCTACACAAGGTCACAACAACTTCTCACACAACTTCCCACTTGCCTCACACAATTCTTGCTTCTACAAATCTCGCGTTATTAGGGTTACAGCTAGCCTGACTCTAACAGAGACTGTCATGCATTAAAATCGCCTGTAAATCCCTGTCAGTTCTTTCTTTTCTTCCACATTGTGCTATACTGAAATAATAAATCTATCTTGACGAGTGGCATAGAGCTTTTGGTGACAAAATTAGTGACACTGTGTCACTGTAGACAGAGGGAAACATAAGCAAGCGCACGGTGGCCTCGAGGCATTGTACAATGTGTATCATTGCACTTTCTACTCAGCTGCTCTACAGCCAGATATACATATGCACGCGCCCTCCCTCCTTTCCCCTCACCCCCAAAGCCCTGAGAATTTTTGAAATTCCACTTAGTTTACTTGGTGTGGACAGCTCACATCACATCTTCCTAGCTGACCATGCTGGCTTTCTGCAGCAAACGGCTCCTGTGTGGAGTACACCCAAGTTGTTGGGTCTGGGAAGAGAGGAGGCTGTGCAGTCGCAACTCTGATCCAGCCATAGGAACTTTGACACCTATGAGCAGCTTGCTCGTGGCATGGATGAGGAGGGGCACGAAAGGGACACACAGCAGTGCTGTGCTAAGATAAAGGAGCTGAGGCAGGCATACCAGAAGACTCCCCCTGCAGCCTATAGAGATGGGAATTTGGGGAGGACAAGGAATGCACATCTCCCCCACATTTCTCTCATGTACTCCGATGGGCTGGGAACCTCTTGCACTCCACCCCTCGGCACATTTTCCATAAAGACAGGTGGATTTACATACAGCTCTGAGATCCTCACTTCAGTGAGTGATGCTCACTGTCATGACCGTTGTAAGAAATGTTAATCTGTGTGTTGCTGTTTCATAAAAATTGAGTCTTACAAAGTCAGTGATTCTTTATTTGTGACCTACACAGGGTGGTTGCAACATAAATTCAAATACAGTGGCAATCACCACATTTGCAAATTATAATTAATGCTCAGGTAGGAATCATTACACCGGTCATTCAAGATGGCAAGTAAACAATGCCTGGCTCAGTTCATTACAGAAAGACACATTACAGGGGCTCATTGTCAAAATGCTATTTCAAAGCCTCCCTGATTTGAATTGCCCCCTACTGAGCCCCTCTAATAGCCCTGGTGTCTTGCTGCTCAAAATCAGCTGCCAGGTGATCCACTGCAGTGCTCCAGCCCTGGGGAAATTTTTCCTCCTTAGCTTCACAAATGTTATGAAGAGCACAGCAAGCTGCTATCACCGTTGGAATATTTTCCTCACTGAGGTCTAACCTGCCAAATGCACATTCTACCATCATTATGCACCTGCTGAGCCTGTTGTTGAAGTGCTTCTTACTGCTGTGAAGGTTTCCAGTGTATGGCTTCATGAACTACAGGCATAAGGGGTAAGTTGAGTTTCCCAGGATCACTATGGGCATTTTCACATCCCCTATTGGAACCTTCTGGTCTGGAAAGAAAGTTTCTGCATGCAGCTGTCTATACAGGCCAGCATCATGCACCTTTCCTAAGCAGCCCATGTTGATGTTAGTGAAACGACACCAGTGATTTACCAGTGCCTGCAATACCCTAGAGAAGTAACCCTTTTTGTTGATGTACTCCATCACGAGATGGTCTGGAGCCAAAATTGGGATACACGTGCTATCTATTGCCCTGCCAAAGTTAGGGAACCGCATTGCCATAAAGCCATCTGTTATTTCCTGCACATTGCCCGGAGTCACAGTCCTTCGTAGCAGGAGGCCATTAATGGCCTTGCACACTTGTATCACCAGAATCCCTATGGTAGCCTTCCCAAGTCCAAACTGATTTGTGATTGGGTGGTAGCAGTCTGGAATTGCCAGCTTCCACACAGCGATTGCCATTTGCTTTTCCACCATTAGGGCAGCTCTCATTTCGGTGTCTTTGTGCTGCAGGGCAGGGGCAAGCTCTGCATATAGTTCAAAGGAGGTGGCTTTGAGCGTACAAAAGTTCTGCAGCCACTGCGTGTCATTCTATACCTGCATCACAATCTGATCCCACCACTCAGTGCTTGTTTCTCAAGCCCAATAGCTGCTCTGTGAATGCCAACATCAATCTTGAATTGTTTCTTTCCATAGCACACAACAGGGCAGGCAGCATGAATTTCTGTTCATTCATAACACTTATCACAAGACTGGCCCCAGCACCGCGATGAGTGCAAAGCTTACAGGGGCAGTTGAAAAACAGCATGAAATGCAGTTGGAAGTCCTTGGAATTATGGGATGGAGAAAACTGCATCGTGGGGGGCAGTGATCTTGCCTCATGATGCCTCATGTAATCCACTCCTAGCAGGAGAAAGTGATTTGCACAGTAGGATAACTACCCATGGTGTAACTGCTCTGTCAATGCTAGAGTACCAACTGCGGACGCGCTCCACTGACAGCAGGAGTGTTGTGTGAACGTGCACAAGTGATTTAATTACGATTAAGGCTCCATGTTTGTCACGGAGGTTGCAGAAGTCATGGATTCCATGACTTCCTGCAACCACTGTAACTTCTGCACCATAACTTCTGCAGCAGCTGGTGTGGCTGTTCCCGGGTGGTCCTGGGGTCAGCCACACTGGCCACTGCTGGAGCAGCTCTGAAGCCAGCTGCTGCTCTGGCGGCCCCAGGCAGCTGCCCCTGGGGACTGCCCGAGCAGTGACCGACGTGGCTGGTCCTGAGGACCGCCTGAGCAGCAGTCCCGGGGGCAATGGGAGCAGCCACAGCTGAGCAGCTCCCAGGAGTGATCCCGGGGCAGCTACTGGTCTCATGGGGCTCCCCCAGCCATGGCAGGAGCGGCAGCAGGTGCGTCCCCCCACCCCACCGCGCTCTTCCCCTTGACAGCTGGTGCCGCGGGCTCCTCTCCCCCACAAGGTACCCCCTTCCCAAGAGTCAATCAGGGGTATTTATGGTATAAGTCATGGACAGGTCACATTCATTCATAAAAGTGCTCTAGATAATGTTGTCAATTTGATGCTATTTATAAAGCCAGGTAAGAGAAGCTGAAGTTGTCATTTCATGAAGTATGACACTCTTGCAATTCATAAACAGCACCAGGAAAAGAGCTAGCTTTTGGATGAACACGTTCTGTATGTTTAAGCAGTATGTATCTGGAAACGTTTGCCATAACTATATCTCAGTTGTTGTCTGGGAAGGATTTGGATTAATTTCCACCTTCCGTTTTATGCAGAGATGTGTGCAGTTTGGAAATCTGACACATCTCCCTTACAGTAGAATGTACAGTGAAGCCCCGCTATAACGCGACGTTTGGGGTCCAAAAAATTCCATCGCGATAAATGCGGGGTCACGGTATAGCGGGGTTTCAAGCCGGTCAGTTTAAGTCAGTGGTCCCTAACGCGGTGTATTGCTGTGCAGTGGCTAGTGCCCCACAGGGGAGAGAAGCCGCGGCCCCACGCCTGCCGGGGACAGAGAACTCCAAGGCTGCGGGCGCCGGTGTTCTCTGTCCCCGGCAGGCGCAGGGCCGTGGCTCTTCCCCTGCTGGGCACTAGGCGGAGGCATATCAATGTCCCGGCGGGCGCCATGGCATTGGAGACCACTGGTATTAGGCCTTAAAGGGGAACCAACTTATGATCACGTTATATGTGATTTTGCGTTATGGCGGGACGTGTTATTACGAGGTTTGACTGTAACTGACTTTTTTTGGACAACGTATTAGGGATTTACCTTTGAAAATTATTTGTGTAAAATGTATTTCCTCTAATTGCTTTATTGAACTTAGTAAAAGTTCTTAAAAAACAAACCAACCCAAAATGCTGAATGGGGTTGTCTTGTTTTCAGAGCTGTAGGGAATCAAGAAAAGATGACATAAATCAGTACAGTAATAACTGTTGTAACATACTGTACAGCATTATCAATACATCAGAAATACTGTTTGAGAAAGTAGTGGTTATGGCATTCATACTTACTGGTTGCTGGACAATTTTTTTTAAGGTTGGGAAGGTCCTCCCCCACCTCGTGGCTGTGAAGTTTTTGTGGGAAAGATTCCTCGTGATATGTATGAAGATGAATTAGTCCCTGTTTTTGAGAGAGCTGGGAAGATTTATGAATTCAGATTGATGATGGAATTTAGTGGTGAGAATCGAGGATATGCCTTTGTGATGTACACAACTAAAGAAGAAGCCCAGCTGGCCATCAGGATCCTTAATAATTATGAAATTCGTCCAGGAAAATTTATTGGTGTCTGTGTAAGCTTAGACAACTGCAGATTATTTATTGGAGCTATTCCAAAAGAGAAAAAGAAAGAAGAAATCTTGGATGAAATGAAGAAAGTTACAGAAGGAGTGGTTGATGTTATTGTTTATCCAAGTGCTACTGACAAAACTAAAAACCGTGGCTTTGCCTTTGTAGAATATGAGTCTCACAGAGCTGCTGCTATGGCTAGAAGAAAGCTAATTCCGGGTAAGCCTTTTAATTTTAATATTAAATGTGCAATTTTATAAATCAAAGCATTTATAATAGATCTCCACTTTTTGATCTGTGCTTACACCACCTTTATCTTACTCAGTTGATTTCCGTGGGACTTAACACACGCTTAGTTCTGTCCTGAACAAGGATTTTTTTAAATTGAGGGATGAAGATACTGGAATTGGGAAAGGGGGAGAGAGCAAAAGATTCAGTAGCAAGGGAGAGAGTTGGAAGGAAGAGGAGTGAAGAGATCAGGGGAAGCAGAATTGGAGAAACAAGAAAGACAAAGAAAATGTGTGAAATCCTGGCCCCATTGAAATGATTGACAGAACTCCTATTGACTTCACCCAAAGTCTTATGTTGGTCACAGACAAGAAGCATTGACTTTAAAGAAACTTATCTAAGCCTTGAAAAGTCATAGGAGAAATAATAAGGCCGACTCAACAAATGTAAGAAAAAAAAATGGTATGGCACTCCAAATTTGAACTTTTTTTAAACATAACATTCTTTATGATCTTCTGTGAATTTGTTTAATGCATATTGGGGAAATAATTTAACAGGGCTCATTCTAACAGGGACACACATTATTTTGTATTTTGTTTCCCCGTCCCTCCTCCCCCCAAAGTATGACTATTTAAAAAATACATTGCATCATCAACTGGCAAAATATTTGACTAATTGAAAATACATAGATTTCACAAAAGCAATCATCTTTAGCAAAACTGGCACTGGTTGTGGTTTAAGCAAAAGCAGATTGAGTACTTTTTAAACAGATGAACATTGCTGAATTTTTTGCAAAGTTTTATTTTTCTTATTGACCTCTATACTTTCAAGCAATGTTTGTTTAGCTAATGCAAATTAAATTGCATTGAATCAAATAAAACATTTCATCATGGCTTGTTTCAAATTTAGTATTATAAATAACATAGGCTTATTTCAGTGTTTTGGTTCCTGGAATGGTTAATGAATATTATTTATCACTTAGCTTTCTTTTTTCATTATTATGCATTTACTTAAATCTAATACTACTATTGTCCTAGGAACGTTCCAGCTATGGGGACATACTATTCAAGTAGACTGGGCAGACCCAGAGAAAGAAGTTGATGAAGAAACAATGCAGAGGGTTAAAGTGTTGTATGTAAGAAACTTAATGATCTCTACTACAGAGGATGCAATTAAGGCTGAATTTAACAAATTTAAGCCAGGAGCAGTTGAACGTGTGAAGAAACTGAGAGACTATGCTTTTGTTCATTTTTTCAACCGAGAAGATGCAGTTGCAGCTATGTCAATTATGAATGGAAAATGCATTGATGGTGCTAGTATTGAGGTAACACTGGCAAAACCTGTAAACAAAGAAAGCACTTGGAGACAGCATCTTAATGGTCAGATTAGTCCCAATTCTGAAAATCTTCTAGTTTTTGCTAACAAGGAAGATGGTCATCAAAAATCGTTAGGAAAACCAGCAAATCTTTCAATTCGTCTTAATGGTCAGCACAGTCCAAGCCCCCCTGAAATTGAAAGGTGTACTTACCCATTTTTCCCAGGGACAAAGCTTACTCCAATTAGCATGTATTCTTTAAAATCCAGTCATTTCAGTTCTGCAGTAATGCATTTGGATTATTACTGCAACAAAAATAACTGGGCCCCACCAGAATATTATTTATATTCAACAAGTCAGGATGGAAAAGTACTCTTGGTATATAAAATAGTTATTCCTACTATTGCAAATGGATCCCAGAGTTATTTTATGCCAGACAAACTCTGCACAACATTAGAAGATGCAAAGGAATTGGCAGCCCAGTTTACACTGCTACATTTAGGTAAGTTTAAGAATTATTTTTAATTAGTTCTTAAGAATTGAAACTAGAGAAGGTTACTTTAAATTTGTTCTGTGTGTACATAGCCCACAGGCAGCAAGTATGTAGGCTAAGTGCATCTTCTTTCCTGTATTCTCAGTTCACCAGTCTAGAGCTTTAGGGTGGTGTCACTGTTGCTCATGATAAACCAGAAGCACAGCAGTAAGGAAATCTTCAACTTCACACTTCCAGGGCCATTTTTCTGCTTTAGTTCCTTCACATGAATGTATGTTGTAACAATGCATCTCTTATTTTTGATCTTTTTCCTACTTCTGTTTTATACTTTTTCCCATTTCATCTTCTCTTTTGAATTGAGTACAAAGTGGGCTCCAATAGGAGTTTCATCATCAGATGGTATACATTTTGCCCACAGGAATGATTTAGACCATAGGCTACAGGAGAATTACCAGGAAGAAGAAATAGTTACATGTCAGGAAGAGCTATAACTGCCTTCAGGAGGGACTGACTTACCTGTCTTTTAGAACCGAGGACTGTGGCAATAGAAAGGTGGCTTTACAACTGCCTACCTCATCCTGGGTCCTGTGCCACAGGCAACTTGGCTAGACCAAAAGGATAGAGCTCTATCTGAAGCTGAGAATCAAGGTGGATCATTAAATCATTAGTCAGGAAGACTCTATTTAATCATGAATTTCTACATAAAAATGCATCCTTGTTGGTTGTTATAACCTTAATACATATTCTTCACAACTCAGAGATAGATGTATAGTGTGTACCTTCTAAAAATGAAACCTACATTTTTAAAGTGATTTATTCTGAAAACTTTTCAGATTAGTTTTACAGCTATATCAGAAAACGAATAAATGTTTGGTTATTTCATTTACCAAAGGTAATTGAAGCAGATATTTATGAAGTCACTGGGAGGTGAATTATCTCCAGTTCAATCATTAATATTTGGAGGATTTTCTTGCTATGCTGTATTAGGAGGAGAACATCACCAGACAGACATTTAAATTTATTTTATTTAACTAAAACAACATTATGTATTCTGGATTTTTTTCTTCAACAGCAGACATATAATATTTTAACAAAACAAGCATATGAATTTTTGAATTTAAACATTCAAGTTTTTTAAAATAGCTTTGTTTTTGTTAAAATTGTTTTGAACTAAAATAGTTAAATGAATATAACCCCCCCACCCCCAAAAAACAAAAATTAAATCAACTATGTCAGCCAGGTCAACATGAGAAACTTAAACAATTGGCTTATGCAGCTAACTCAGCCGTCTTCACCTTCATTTTCCTGTTTGTTCATAATCTGGAAAAGAAAAACAAGCTTTCCTACTTTTTCAGGTCCCAAATGATTTCTTAATTTGGAATGAATTAGTCCAAAGGAAGAAAATATTCTTTCTACACTCGCAGAAAAAGCTACTGCTATTAAAAGTGAGATAAGCACTTGGATTCAGAGACTGTTGAAGTGCTTAAGTGACTTCCACAAGTTCACTGATGTGACTGTCTTTAAAACATCATCAGCAAACATATATTGCTTGAATGGATCACAGAGTTTATTATAGTTGGCATGATGGAGGGTGATTGCTGGATGTCCATGTCATAACCAACTCCTCTTCTTCAGCAGTTAAGGTTTGACCCTGGTACTGAATATTGAGAATATTGTCAAGAAAATGAGCTGGAGATAGTGCTTGTCCCATTTGTTTTTTTAATGCTTGTAATTTAACTGTGTCATTATGTATTTCTCTGTTTAAGATCTCACTCAGTTCCTTCCATATTTCAACAGCGTCAGCAATAAAACAGCTATTTCCCTGCATTTTGTTTAAGGCTACAGAAATAGGCTCCAGGGTACTCAGCATATGTTCAACATTTCTCTTGAGCCCAATGTTGAGAACTTTGGCTGTGACAGTGCCATCTATTTTTTTCACAATTTTGTTCACAAACTGTCATCAGATTAGGCCAGTTCTTGATATAGTGCTCCAAACAGTCCACTACTGAGGCCTGGTCTACACTAGGACTTTAAGTCGAATTTAGCAGCGTTAATTCGAACTAACCGCTCAACCGTCCACACCAGGAAGCCATTTAATTCGAACTAGAGGGCTCTTTAGTTCGAATTTGGTACTCCACCCCGACAGGTGGAGTAGCGCTAAATTCGACATGGCTAGCTCGAATTAGGCTAGGTGTGGATGCTAATCGAACTTAGTAGCTCCAGGAGCTATCCCACACTGCACCACTCTGTTGACGCTCTGGACAGCAGTCCGAGCTTGGATGCTCTGACCAGCCACACAGGAAACGACCCGGGAAAATTTGAATTCCTTTTCCTGTCTGGGCACTTTGAATCTGACGTCCTGGTTGGACATCGGGGCGAGCTCCGCAGCACCTGCAACGATGCAGAGCTCTCCAGCAGAGGAGTCCGGGCAATCCAAGAATAGAAAGAGGTCCCCAGCATGGACTGACCGGGAAGTCATGGATCTGATCGCTGTGTGGGGCGAGGAGTCTGTGCTCTCGGAGCTGTGCTCCAACAAGCGGAATGCAAAGACCTTCGAGAAGGTCTCCAAAGCCATGATAGACAAAGGATACAGCCGGGATGCGATGCAGTGCCGCGTGAAAGTCAAGGACCTGAGACAAGGTTACCAAAAAGTCAGAGCGGCAAACGGACGCTCCGGAGCACAGCCCCAGACATGCCGCTTCTACGAGGCACTGCATGCCATTCTCGGTGGGTCTACCACCACTGCCCCACCAGTGACCGTGGACACTGAGGATGGCATAGTGTACCTGGACAGTTCCTCGGTGATGTTCGCCGATGGGGAAGATGAGGAAGGGTTTGTGGAGGACGGCGCAGGCGACAGCGAACACAATACCGCTTGCCCTGACAGCCAGGATCTCTTCATCACCCTCACAGAGATCCCCTACCAACCGTCCCCGCCCGTTAACCCGGACTCAGAATCAGGGGAAGGATCAGGCGGTAAGTGCTATAAACATGGAAACATTTATTTTTTAAAAAACAGGTATAGAAAAAATAGAAATACTATATAAAAAATTTTAAATGTCAAACTATATAAATAGTAGGTCCACACATATAGGGATTGAACAATAATCCTCTTGGGACAGTTCAACAAAGCTCTCAGAGAGCTGCTCGAAAAGCCTCCGCAGGAGGTTCCTGGGGAGAGGTGCCTTATTGGGTGCTCCGTGGAAGCACACTCTTCTGCGCCAGGACATCCTAATGTAGAGAGGAATCATCGCCTCCACCAGCATTGCTGCATATGGTCCTGGTCTGTGCAGGGCTTCCTTTAGCATCCGCTCTCTCTGACTCCGAGTGACCCGCCTCAGGGTGATGTCGTTCTGGACAGGCTGCATCTAAGTAGGGCAATTAGTGTATTGTTACTATTGTTAATGGTTTAAAATTAGGTTGCATAACAACGACCCTCGCTTAACAGCCACATGCTGGAGGCCACAGAGAACAAGCATACATTGATCTTTCCCGTGCACTGGCGGGAGGGGCTGGAAAAGGCTCAGCCTTTCTGCTTTCCAGATTGCCTTTAGCAGGAGAGCACAGCTATCCACTAACTGATAAGCATTATCTACTTTAAGGCTTACCAGGACTGTCTGCAAGACGGATTCAGCTGTCTCTCCCCGCTTGTCCGCTCTCCTGTGCAATGGCGCCGCCAATGAGAGCGTATTCCGAAATCTCGAACTTGTCCTGAGATCTCGTGGAACTTGGTGCCCTGTATGGTCTTGTTCAGAGAAACTGACTAGACTGTGTTCACTGTTCGCAAACATGTATCTGTTCAAGGAAATCACTTACTGTTTCCCATCACACAGCTTCTGCTCTTTCCCGGACTGCCCCGGCATCCCCCTCGCAGAGGCTGGCTCAGATTAGGCGGCGAAAGAAAAAGACTCGGGACGAGATGTTCGCGGAACTGATGGCCTGCTCCAGAGCCGAGGCGGCCCAGCAGAGCCAGTGGAGGGAGACCCTCTCTCAGCAGCAGCGCTCACACAGCGAACGGGAGGACAGGTGGCGGCAGGAAGACCAGCAGGCGACTCAAACGCTGCTTGGGCTAATGAGGGAGCAAACGGACACGCTCCGGCGCCTTGTTGATGTTCTGCAGGACCGCAGGCAGGAGGAGAGAGCCCCCCTGCACTGTATCTGCAACCACCCTCCAACGCCAAGAAGTCCTGTCCCCCCCTCACCGAAAATTACAAGACGGAGGGGCGGTAGGGGCCGTGAGAACTGTCACTGCACCACAGCTGAGCGCTAATGTACCACACACCTCTGACGCTATAACTGTGTAGAAGCGCTTCCCTTACAGGATCACCCAGTCCCAAATCCAAGTTTCATCACCCCACTATGTAGTAGATTAATAAAAGCTGTTTGCTGTTGTTCACTCTTTCCGTCACGTCTTTCGTGTCAGAAGACTGTGTATGTAGGGGGGGGCAGGGGATTTATAATTGCACGGGATAGCCTACATTAGCAGGGTACAGACTATCGGGGGCAGGATCAACTGCAGGGCACACACAGACTGCAGTCAGTAGTCACCAGGGTCACTCTGTGTGGTGTATGCTGCCCCGGGTCATTCTGTGATGTGTACGCTTGTCCACGGTCCTAGCGCCTGCCACCCCCTAATGTTAAGGCATGCTGCCCTTACCATGCACTTCCACCGTAGGCGCGATCCTTTCCGCTGCCCTGAGCCCCAACAAGAGCCCTCATCCACGGACAGATACTCACCCTTCCCCCACACCCCTCACCCCTTCCTACGCCCAAACCCACAGCCCAGAGCCTGCATCCAAATCCCTATCCAAAGACGGCACCACTCGCCCCTTCCTGCAAACCCACCCCTACATGCACAATCACTTGAAACCGTCCCCCACCCCAGAGACCTATGTAGGAGCAGGAGGCTGTCCGTCCTGTATTGTACAAGCGGTCTGTACATCAGTGCACACCGTACCCAGCACAGTATGCGTCCATGTTTCAAACCCTGAACAGAAATGCAAAGTAAAAGAAAGATTTATTAACAATAACTGTTCCGTTTAATTTGTTTTAAAACGTGTTTTGGAAGTGGGGGAAACTTGGAGAACGGGGTATGTAACCGCAGATCTCACTCAACACATAGAGACACAGGCCCAGGATCAGCTTCTCTTAAAATCAAGTGGAGAGTCATAGGTTACCCTGCTCTCCGAGGAAACTTGCTTTCAAAGCCTCCCGGATACACAGCGCTTCCCGCTGGGATATTCTTTCGGCACGGGTGTCTGGCTGAGCGTAAACAGCAGCCAGGCGATTTGCCTCAACCTCCCATCCGGCCAAAAAGGTCTCGCCCTTGCTCTCACAGACATTGTGGAGCACACAGCAAGCAGCAATAACTACGGGGATATTCTTTTCGCTGATGTCCGAGCAAGTCAGTAAGCTCCGCCACCTCCCCTTAAGACGTCCGAAAGCACACTCCACCACCATTCTGCACTTGCTCAGCCGGTAGTTGAAGAGTTCCTTCTCTCTGTCCAAGGCGCCTGTATAGGGCTTCATGAGCCAGGGCATTAGCGGGTAGGCTGGGTCCCCGAGGATCACTGTAGGCATCTGCACATCCCCAACCGTTATTTTGTGGTCCGGGAAGAAAGTTCCTGCCTGGAGGCGTCTAAACAGACCAGAGTTCCTGAACACACGCGCGTCATGAACCTTGCCCGCCCACCCGACGAAGATGTTGGTAAAACGTCCCCTATGGTCCACCAGTGCTTGCAGCACCATTGAAAAGTAGCCCTTTCGGTTAATATACTGGCTGGCCTGGTGGGCTGGTGCCAGGATAGGGATGTGAGTCCCATCTATAGCCCCACCGCAGTTTGGGAATCCCATCGCAGCGAAGCCATCTATGACGACCTGGACGTTTCCCAGAGTCACTACCTTTGAGAGCAGTTGCTCAACGATTGCGTGGGCTACTTGAATCACAGCAACCCCCACGGTAGATTTGCCCACGCCAAAGTGGTTCGCTACTGACTGGTAGCTGTCTGGCGTTGCAAGTTTCCAGAGGGCTATGGCCACTCGCTTCTGCACACTCAGGGCTGCTCGCATCCGTGTGTCCTGGCGCTTCAGGGCAGGGGCCAGCAAGTCACAGAGTTCAAGGAAAGTGCCCTTACGCATCCTGAAGTTTCGCAGCCACTGTGATTCATCCCAGACCTGCAGCACTATGCGGTCCCACCAGTCCGTGCTTGTTTCCCGGGCCCAGAATCGCCGTTCCACACCATGAACTTGACCCATTGCCACCATGATCTCCACTGCGCGGCGTACCCTGCTTTCTGAGAGGTCTGCGCCACTCTCCTCACCGCGCTGCCGGAGCCTCCTCGCCCGATTTCTCAGCAGCTGACTGTGGAAGAGGTGGACGATAAGGTGCGAGGAGTTGACAACGGCCATAAGTGCAGCGATGATCGCAGCGGGCTCCATGCTCGCAGTGCTGTGGCGTCCGTGCTGTAACCGACCAGAAAAGTGCGCGAACAGATTTCCCGCCGGCGCTTTCATGGAGGGAGGGCGTGATTGACGGTTCGATGACGACAGTTACCCAAAACCACCCTCAACACATTTTTTCCCCCAGCAGGCATTGGAAGTTCTACCCAGCATTCCAATGGGCAGCGGGGACTGCGGGAACTGTGGGATAGCTTCCCACAGTGCACCGCTTCGAAAGTCGATGCCGGCCCTGTTAATGTGGACTCGGAAATTCGAATTAGTGTATTTACTGTGGATACACAAATTCGACTTCATAAGGTCGAATCCACAAATTCGACTTAAGTAGATTCGAAATAGTCTTGTAGTGTAGACAAGGCCTGAGTTCCATCGCACGTCTTGTGGGAGAATTAGCTTGGTTCCTCCCACTTTTTTCAGAGCAGCTGCTGTAAAGTGGTTGTTAGGGAAGTATTTTGCAATTTCAACAACATTAGCCTTTATTTCTGGAACACTGAAGTCTTTGGCTAGGAGGTGGATCAGATGAGCACTGCAACCGTATGTTGTTAGCTTAGGACTCTTTACTCTTCCAAATTTCTTCTAATCTTGGATACATTTGCAGCATTGTCTGTGACCAAGCTGCATACTAGACATTTGAATTTTTTTCACAGTTTGTTATAGCTTTTACTGCTACTTGTAAGTATTCTGCTGTGTGTGCATTTCCTGATATATCAGTTGTTTTCTGTAAGGAAGACATTCCCTTCTGCTGTTGTCACACATGCACATACAACAGGATCATTGTGGACATTGCTCCATCCATCAAGACTCAGGTTAACAATTTCACCCTCTAGACCTTTTTGCACAGTGCTGAATTTCTCTTTCATATACTTTATCCAGCAATTTGCCTGTGACATCTGCTCTGTTGGGTGGACTGTATCCTGGTCTTAATGGTTGAACCATGTTAATGAAGTGTGAGTTCTCAATCATATGGAAAGGAGAGTTTGTTGCATAAACAAACCAGGCAATTTTTTCCATCAGTTACCTCTTTTTGTAATCTGCTGGTTCTTTATCACAAATTTACCTCTGGTTGTTTTTGGATGATGGAGATTATTTTCTTCTTTTTGCTACAGGTGAATATACTGTGGCTATGTGACATACTTGATGTGACTGAAACACTATCATTGGCAGATAACTCTGAAACTATAGAAAATGATGGTGATCTTGAAGGTGGATGGTCTTCAGAATCCTCTATGTTGAGGATGGATTCTCCTAAACAAAATAAGTCAATGCAGTTATTTAATCATTATCACCATACTGCTCATTTAGTATTACTCATTGCATTCACTGATACTCAGTACTACTTTAAAGGTGAAATTGTAAAAGGAAGGTCTGCTTATTTCAGCGATTTATTTTTCATCACAACTGCATCTACCATAGAGTAACTATATTTTTTGCTCAAACATGAGAATTCAAGAATAGTCTAGAAGGAAGACAGGCAGTCCTTAAGAAAGAAGTATGAAATAAAAAGGTTTACCAACCTGAAGATCCTGCATGTTCAGACATGTTCCTTTCATCATCTTCAACGCAGCTTCCTCCTGAGAAGGAACACTTCTCATGACGTTGTTTCAGTTTCATTTGAGCAACGAGGCCTTGCATTTCTTTGTGCACTGTTTGCATTTTGCACACATACCTGTTTTACCCACAAGTAGAGGAACTTCATTAAAATATTCCCCAACTGGGTCTCTTATGTCCTGCTGCCATTATAGATTTTTCCCTTCTAGTGTGAGAATGGTATGGTAGATCTCAAATCAATGAAGGCTATACTCAGAAAGAGCTCAAGACTTGTTTCTACTGCCTGTCCCTCCCTTCTCACATTTATCTCCAGGCTTCTTCTCCTTGTCCAGATTTATTCCATCCCCAATAATCTTCTATTCACTGAAGGTTTTGAAACTTTGCACTTTTAGAGAGAGGTAAGGGATTGACTCTGTGTACACAAATTTGCAGAGGGACAATAGGGTTGAGGTCTGTTATTTCCCACCTCTATTTATTTATTTATTTTTAAAACATCAAAATTTCTCTATCTTCTCCTTCTGATACCTGTCAGTCCTATCCAATCAGTTGATTGGAGTTCTAATACTGCATTTTTGTGTGTGTGTGTGTGTGTGTGTGTGTTAGATGCCCATACACACTCTTATATAAATGGGTGTCTAACATGTTTCCTATATATTCTACAGTGCAATTTTCCTCTTCTGTGGTGATGGATGTGTTGTAGCTTTCAGAAGCCCCCAGCAGGATCACAGCCCATCCCCTGATAGAATGAGTAAAGTGGAATATTTCTATAAGTATAATAATTTATACAGAGAGTGTGTTAAAGGGCTAGTAATCTAGAATTATTCTCTGGTGGGCATAGAAATTCTCTGCTTTGTCATTCCTTTAGTAGATAGGGCCTAATGCAGATTTGAAATGACCATTCTCCTTCTCTCCCTGTACAACACTGTAGAACTTGTGGACATGAGAAATAGAAGAGAAATTAGATTAACCAAAAATATCTTTTTATTCCAGGAATCTACTGAGAATGTTAGTTTAGGTTGTTGTCAGGGGCGGCTCTAGACATTTCGCCGCCCCAAGCACGGTGGCAAGCCGCGGGGGCGCTTTGCCGGTCGTCGGTCCCGCGGCTCTGGTGGACCTCCCGCAGGCATGCCTGCGGAGGGTCCGCTGGTCCCGCGGCTCCACCGGACCCTCCGCAGGCACACCTGCGGGAGGTCCACCGGAGCCGCCTGCTGCCCTCCCGGCGACCGGCAGAGCGCCTCCCGCGGCCTGCCGCCCCAAGCATGCACTTGGCGTGCTGGGGCCTGGAGCCGCCCCTGGTTGTTGTCTTACTTCCTGAACATGGCTGGTTGTCACTTGGAGGTTAAAGATTTTGCCTTTTATTGCTGGACACACATCTTCTGTGTGAAGTTCAGTTGTCTCTTCAGAGAAACAGCACAAAACAATTTCAGATTTATTTTTCTTTGATTTTAGCCTTCCTGTTCAAAAAGTCTTATGCATGGAAATGTCCAATATGTATAACCTGTTCCTTCCCACCAGTTTAGTACTGATTTGTTTTATTTACATGTTGTTGGTCATCTCTGGGGAAATACTTTTGTAAGAGTATCCTTGGTTCATAATGTACAAAATAGAAAGGCTGCAAGTTGGTTATTTATGCTTGTTTTCTTTAAATACTGTAGAATTGGTCAAGTTTGCATCTGCTAACAATCTAAGCACCGACTTCCCCTTTTTCCTGTGGGTGCTCAACCTCCCCTCTGCCCCTGTCCCCACCACCACTCCACCCCTTCCCTGAGGCCCTGCCCCCATTCCAACCCCTTCCCCAACGTCCCTGCCCCATCTCCGCCTCTTCCCTGCCTCCTCCCCTGTGCATACCACGTTCCCATTCCTTCCTCTCCCTCCCAGAGAGTGCTAATGCTGCCAAACAGCTGTTTGACGGCGGCCAGGCGGGAAGTGCTGGGAGGTAGGTGGAGGAGCGGGGGCGCGGTGCACTCGGGAGGAAGAGGAAGTAGAGATGGAGCTGGGGATGAGGGGAGCTTGGCTGCCAGTGGGTGCAGAATACCCTGCGCCAGCCCCGGAGCACCCACGGAATTGGCACCTATTATCCCAAGAGTCCAGTATCTCTTCACGCTGTCCTCAGGACTCTGCAAATCAGGGGCATTCCCACTCCAAATCCAGTTTGGGACTAATCAAAAATTTAAAAAAACACTGACTTGAAATACAGCCGCGTGCACGGCATCTCGGAACTTTTTTACCCTAGCAACTCCGGCGGGCCGGCTGGCGCCCCCTGGAGTGGCGCCGCTGTGGCGCCCGTTATATACTCCAGCCGGCCCGTCCGCTCCTCAGTTCCTTCTTGCCGGCTACTCCGACAGTGGGGAAGGAGGGCGGGTCTGGAATGGATAGGAGCAACACATCTCGAAGAACAACAGTTACTATGGTGAGTAACCGTCTTTTCTTCTTCGAGTGATTGCTCCTATGCATGACCACTCTGCCTCACAGTTTGGACCATGGAAGTGTAAATAGCACTGTACACCCAAGTGCTGTGCTGTAACTCGCCTGTGTGGACACTGTGGGTGCGAACTAAAAGGTTTGTAGTAGGGCTGTCAATTAATTGCAATTAACTCACGTGATTAACTCAAAAAAAATTAATCATGATTAATCAGACTATTTAAACAATAGAATACCAATTGAAATTTATTAAATTTTGGATGTTTTTCTACATTTTCATATATATTGTATTCTGTGTTGTAATTGAAATCAGTGTATATTATTTTTTATTACAAATATTTGCACTGTAAAAATGAAAAAAATTAGTATTTTTCAGTTCACCTCATACAAGTACTGTAGTGCAATCTCTGTCATGAAAGTGCAACTTACAATGTAGGTTTTTTTTTTACAGAACTGCACTCAAAAACAAAACAATTTAAAACTTCAGAGCCTACAAGTCCACTCAATCCAACTTCTTGTTCAGCCAGTCACTAAGACAAACAAGTTTGTTTGCATTTACGGGAGATAATGCTGCCCTCTTCTTATTTACAATATCACCAGAAAGTGAGAACAGGATTTGCATGGCACTTCTGTGGCTGACATTGCAAGGTATCTACGTGGCAGATATGCTAAACATTCATATGCCCCTTCATGCTTCGGCCACTATTCTAGAGGACATGCTTCCATGCTGATGACACTCATTTAAAAAAATGTGTTGTTAAAATTTGTGACTGAACTCCTTGCTCTGTTTTACCTGCATTCTGCCATACATTTCATGTTATAGCCATCTTGGATGGTGACCCAGCATAGTCACTGCAGATTTCACAAAATGCAAAGAAGGTACCAATGTGAGATGTCTAAAGATAGCTACAGCGTTCGACCCAAGGTTTAAGAATCTGAAGTGCCTTCCAAAATCTGAGCGGGACGAGGTGTAGCACATGTTTTCAGAAGTTTTAAAAGAGCAACACTCCGATGCGGAAGCTACAGAACCCGAACCACCAAAAAAAGAAAATCAGCCTTCTGTTGGTGGCATGTGACTCACATAATGAAAATAAACATGCGTCAGTCTGCACTATTTTGGATTGTTATCAAGCAGAACCCATTATCTGCATTGACGCATGTCCCCTGGAATGGTGGTTAAAGCATGAGGAGACATAGGAATCTTTAGTGCAGGGGTCTCAAACTCAATTTACCTTGTGGCCAGTGCCAATCCTCAAATCCCCCCCAGTGGGCCAATAATGCCACTGAAGATGGTGTTCAGAAAAGAAAACGTTTATATTGTATTTTTTATTTCAAATTTCATAGAAATAATAAAACTATCCTACAACTTTATACAATTCTTTGCCTGCCAGAGATTTTTCAGTGTTTGTCAGACACCTGGCAACGCTTCAGTTCTGTCAGTTTGTTGATGTTTGGCCTCAGCGACTGAGCAGTTGAAACCTTGAGGATTGCAGCAGGGTGTGCATCAGATAGTTGTGTTTGGTATTTTTACTTTGTGGGGAAAAAAGTGATGCTGCCTCCATGGCTGACTGCCTGGCGACTAGTGATGGTATTTCTGTTCCTCTCCCCCAGCCAGTGGGACCTGCAGGGGGCTGCGCTTGCAGCAGTCAGAGCCAGCAGCATGGCTGTATGCGTCTCTCCTCCGTGGGCTGCAGTGGGGAGGTTCTCGGGCTGCAGATGGCCCCGGGGGCTGGGAGTTTGAGACCCCTGCTTTAGTGCAACTAGCATGTAAATATCTTACGATGCCAGCTACATCAGTGCCATTTGAACACCTTTTCTCACTTTCAGGTGACAATGTGAACAAGAAGCGGGCAGTATTATCTCCTGCAAATGTAAACAAACTTGTTTGCCTGAGCAATTGGCTGAACAAGAAGTAGGACTGAGTGGGCT
Source organism: Mauremys mutica (assembly GCF_020497125.1). Taxonomy (NCBI): domain Eukaryota; kingdom Metazoa; phylum Chordata; order Testudines; family Geoemydidae; genus Mauremys; species Mauremys mutica. Next base: position 64,694,606 of record NC_059076.1, read on the forward strand.
TACAGGCTCTAAAATTTGACATTGTTTTATTTTTGAATGTAGGGAAAACATTATCAGGCACAGTAGGATTTTTGAAGTCCTCTTTAGAGTTCTTTGCAATATATAGAGTTCTTTGTGATAGCTACACATCACAAACAGTATGCATTTTTACTTGTTAATTTGATTCCTGTAGCCAAGACTCTGGCTACAAACAGTCCACTTAGTGGTCATTGAGAGACGTTCATAAAATTTTGTTTGTATTTTTTTATGGCTAAAAGGTATCTTCTTTGACAACCTCTGTGTATACCCGCTTATGGGGAGTTACCCACTGGAAGAGAGCATACAGAACTCTTTCAAAGTGGGTGTGCACATGTGACTCTGGAAAGAAAGAAGTCTCATGCATACTGTTAAAACTTTTTGGGGTTAGTACTAGGCATAGATGTGGTGCTGAAACTGAGCATCTAGGGATCTGAGAAAATGGAGAAATCCTTCTAGCCTTACCTACACTATACTAAAATAGAACACTAAATGATGTCTGAAGTGAAACCTAAGAGAATGAGTAGCTGACATATGACTGAGGATCCCTCTGTGGCAGTGGAGAAGGAACTGAAGTAGTGATTGGGGTGCATGCTGCTATACAGACTAGGGCATCTGACATATGATGCTCAAGGATGCTCATGAACCCACCAATAGATATGTGGCTTTTGCTGCTGGGTAACTCACTACAAATGAGAATGCAGAGGGGTGACTTGAAGAACAACAGTTACTGGTAAATAACCTCTCTTTACCTACTGTTAAATTTAATGTTTTTGTTTTTTTAACTATATAAGCAATTTAAAAATATGGGGGTGAGAGAGGACTGTTTTGGAAGAATTAAAAACTGAACTGCCTAGGCAATGGATGTGGCCAGCGAGAACAGGAGACCAAAGTGTTTTACCTCTGGCTCTGCTGCCTGCTATGTTAAGGAATAAAGAGCAAGAAAACATCCAAACACTAGGCAACGCTGGATGTCATATATCCTAAGTCAGTGCCCTAACCATTGGACAGTCCTTCCACTTTCCACTTAAAATTGCATAGTATCCCTGTGGTAATTGCTTATATGAGGAAAGTAATATTTTAGCAGTCTTTTAATGCAGTTTAGTACCTCCAGACAAAGAGAGCCTGCACCATGTGACTAGCTACTTCATCGTAGAGTACCAGGTATTTCACAGACTATAGTTTGAAACCCTACATTATTAGATCTGTCAGTATGCAGAAATATAGTGCCTGAAAACAACATACAGTATCTTTTTAGAATAAGTATTGTATATCAGGTTTGGACTGAACTTGAAATATATTTGATTAGATTTTTGGCTGTTGACTAAATATACTTCTCATCTTGTTGACAAGTGTCTGTGGGGATCACCTGTACTTCATAGGGGAGCTTCTTAAATGCATCACTATTTCTAGAAGGCTAAAAGATGTCTTGTATCTCATCCTAGATATACTCATGTTTTTGTTTTTTCTCCCTGTTAAGTTTTGGCCCTGTATTAATAGTGATTGCCAGTCAGAGTTCATCAGTTCTGTAATAGTACACTGAGGATGCATAAACATAAATTTTGTATGTTCTGTATTAAAGCTACCAATCCCAATCATCCCAAAAAAATTCATTGGTGCTTTTAGCTGTCAATCATTGGGATACAGAAACAAAATTAACAGATGTTCCCTTTTTTCTATTATTCCTGATTGTTTTGAAATCACAATGCATTTCTTCAGTAAGTAAATGACTGCAGAAAAGTTGTAAACATTTATCTTGCTCTTGACATTGGTTATATAGTTTTAATATCACATTTAATAGACATTATTGTAGTGTCATGACTACAAATAGAGGCATTTTGAGAGCAGGTGAATGTGACAGTCAACTTGTCACATGAACTTAAAAGGTCAGAGCCTCTAGTATGGTAAGGCCTTTATGCACTGCACTGTTGGCATCATCTGCCATAAAACTGGGGAAGAACACTTCAATGTAAGCGTGATCCTGTGCTTGTATTGAGTTGACAATGTACTCTTATGCCACACACTTTCCCTGCTGCTGGCATAACAGACAAGAAGCATGTTTGGGATGCTCCTATGCTACTCCAAACCTGTTTAGTTTTCATACTGCTTTTGCTGGTACAGCACAAGGGAACTGGTCTGCCAAGAGAATCACCAGTTTAGGGAACTGCAAAAATGAGCTTTAACCACTTGCACACATACCTCTGACTCAATGTGTGCACTTTTGGACACACGAGAAGATCTTGTCCAGTATCTCTAATTTCCTTTAGTATCAGTGTAGAAATCTCAATTTCTCCCATAATCAGGAGTATTATTATTTAGATCTTTTGGAGTCCACCTGGGAAGACTTTTTTGCATAAAAACCCAAAAGTGCAATTCAGAATTTAAAAAAAGAAATCTAATGGTGTATCTAGTGGTGTGCCAAGTCTTCAGTTAGTCACTTTAATTTAAGGTTTAGTGTGCCAGTTATACATTTTAACGTTTTTAGAAGGTCTCTTTCTATACATCTATAATATATAACTAAACTATTGTTGTATGTAAAGTAAATAAGGTTTTTAAAATGTTTAAGAAGCTTCATTTAAAATTAAATTAAAATGCAAAGCCGCCAGGACCGAGACAGTGTGAGTGCCACTGAAAATCAGCTCTTGTGCCGCCTTTGGCATGTGTGCCATAGGTTACCTACCTCGGTCTATACTGTGATGGTAAGCAAAGACCCCTTGGGCCCTTCAGAACCATATAAACTATAAAAGAAGGAAAGACTACCTTCTCCAGATCTGGAGAGGAGAAAATGAAAGTCACTGTCTTGATCTGTGTCTCTAGAGACTTTGTGTCCCATCATGGGTACCACTGACAGACCCATCCTTTCTGGTACTGCAACCAGGGCACCAGCGAAGAAGACCATGCTGTGTACCAAGAAACTGTCTTTTAAAGTACCTAAAATAATACCTGCATTGGGACCAGAGTCTGTGCCTCCGTGTCACAAGGATTCCAGAGCCAAGTCAAAATAGACATCAGTAGTGCCTTCAGTATCTAGATTTGAAGGACACACCGATTGTACTGCAGTACCATCTCTGGTACCACGAGATATTCTGACTCCTGATGTTTCCCACCTGGTGTCCCTGGTACTATCCATTTTCTAACCCCTGAGGACCTTCGGATCCTGGAGGAGACAGAATCACCACTTCTGAAAGGTACTGAAAAACGTTACCTGGTATGGCCTGTCCTCCGAAAGCCTACCTAAATTCTGCTACCATCTTCAGTAGTGTTTTGTCCTCGGGTACCATCACAGTCTCCAATCCTTCACAAATTCTTAGAGATCACAGAGACACATTTCAGGCTGGTACCAAGTCAGTGTGCTCCAGTATCTTCACACTGTTGATCTATGGTTCCCATGCAATTACAGGATCCATTTCGGGCTCCCCTACCGACTTGATCACCAGTACTGACACCATTTGTCCCTCCCATTGACATGGGTGATGACACTTCTGATTCTAAGGGATCTATATAAGGTTCCCCCTTTCCACCTCCCTCATTTGAGGTATGCCCTGATTATGAAACTTCTAACAGGGCAACCCTGGCAAGGACATCCATGGGATCCTGACCTCTTTTCTTGTGCTCCACCACAGTGGTCTTATTGGAATCTATTGGCCCCTTTGATGGACAGTTCTGCAGCTCCCATTTCATAAGAGGACCTATCAGGAGCAGCATCTGTTACTCTTGAGCCCTTCCATGTGGCAAGCTCTTACAGAGGAGCAAGAGCCACCTGTGGGCGAAGAAATCCTCCTCTTCCTCCACTGGAGGAGGTTATCATGTCTCCCTCATCACTTATGTTGAGGGTCTGTCAAGATCTTATGAAATATATAGCGGAGACCCTACATATTCTGTTGGAGGAGATGTAGGAACCCCAATACTTGTTAGATATTTTTCACACATCTGCTTTGTAAAATTGCCTTGCCCATCAATGATGCTCTCTTGATCCCTACATGTTCTGTGTAGCAAGCACCAGCCACTATCTCACATACATATAAATGGGCTGTTAAGAAATACTACATCCCACCCAAAGGCGTGGAATATTTCTTTCCATACAGCACCCAACTCCCTGGTTGAGGCAGTCAGTGAATGGAACAGAGAACTTCAGTTCCACTCTACACAATCCAATAAAGAGCTAAAAAGACTGGATCTCCTGGGATGGAATAGCTACTCCTCTGCTTGCTACAGTTCAGAGTAGCCAGTTGCCAAGCCCTGATGACAAAATGTAACTTTACAAACTATTCCAAATTCTCATCTTTCATTGAATACCTGCTACAGGATCAGAGGATGATTTTAAGCCCTCATAACAGAAGGCCAGACAATCACCAAGGCATCTCTCCAGGCTTCACTAAATGCTGCCAACACAGCTGCACTCTCCATGGCTACAGCAGTAGTAATGTATCAAGCTTCTTGGTTGCAGTCCTATGGTCTATCTCAGGAGATGCAAAACACTATTGATGATCTTCCCTTTGAGAGCCCCAAATTTAGTGATGTCACAGAAGGTACTCTTAACTCTCCTAAAGACGTCCAGATGATGTTACGATCTCTGATTATTTATATCTGGACCTCAATAGAGTAAACATCTTTGTCCACTCTGAGTGGTTCAGAATAGTAATCCTAGCAGCTATATCAGCCTTGTTTCTACAATACAGCAGAGCCTGCAAACAGCAGAGGCTTGCCTGCAACTTCTGAGTCATATGGCACCCTGTATATTTGTGACACCCTTAGCAAAACTACACTTCCAGTGTCTTTAGGCCTGGCTCAGAGCCATCTACACCCCCAACAGAAAGCATATCCAAGTGCATGTTAGTAACCCAGGGTTTCTCAGTTCTCTAAATTGGTGGACTGTTTTTCCATGTAATAACTTTTTTTATTTAAGATTTTGATATTCTCATAGGTAAAAGATCTTTACATGCATGGCAGTCATTGAGTAATTCATGCATTAATAATAGTCTTTTATTTGGCTTTTTGGTATCACAAAATAAATAATCCCATATCATTGATATTCCTGTGAGATACCTGAATAATATAAGGGAAGTCAATTTGCCATTTTTCAATATTTGTAAGGACCCAAGAGTCGTCACTTGTTCCATTATACTGTGTGTCTAAGACTTCCTTGAATTTCATAACCAGGTTTTCTGAAAATCTAGCCTAGTAATCTGCTGAATTTGAAGTATAATTAGACAGAAGTTTTGAACCATTCATGGTTCAAATTATGAATTTTCCACTAGTTTAATTTAAAGTTTCTGTGTAAACAGTAACACAGTGCTTGGTTATAACAAGATGTTCCTGGACTTCAAGTGCATTGCAAGGCATGAAGCCAAAGCCAAATATTGTCCTAGAAATTTTGGTGGTATTGTACAGACTAATTTCTTAATGAAGGTGACTGCTTTCATCTTTTGTAACGTCAGAAGTGGGTAATATAGTTAACAAATCTCCCTACATGTGTGATTGTACTGAACATAGTTTGGAACTCTTTGATGGATATTCTCTGTTAATCCTGTCAGAATCTTGTCATGAGTTTGTAAAGCAATTTTAGTGATAATACCTAAGGGCCAAATTTTGATATCATTATTCATATTTAGTACCTGGCTTCACAGTTAACCCAGGGTGACTATTTATAGAGTTGAGGTACTGCTCAACATGAGTAAGGATATTAAATTTTGGCCCTTATTGGTCTCTCTTTTTTTATGGTAGATATGAAAATGTTTACTGTGGATATAATTTTTTGTAAATAATTGTCCTTTTTATGTTATATATGTAGAATTCTTAAAATATATTTCTCTTTCATTCTCTTGCATAGGTCTATACTGAGGGGATGATATTCCTTCTATGAAAGTAGTGGAGACAGAAAGAAACTGAAACTTCTGGAAACTTGCCTTAGACTCTATTGGAAATCTGATATATTTATTCATTTGCTGTGTTTACCAGAGAAGACAGCAGTCTTGTAGTTCTAGCATTTGTTTACACAGTTCAAGAAAAATATTTTCCATTTTACGTGTTGTCTTCCTTAAACTTTTATCAGAGCCCTCCCTCCTAGGTTCTTTGTAGCACGGTTTTTGAACTCCCTTGTTCACTGGCTTACTAGCAGTTGATGTTTGGATCATCAGATTTTTTTTTTTTAAATCAATCAGGCACCCAACAAATGAACCTGATAGCCATCACAGAAAAGTGGAAGTCACTGTAGTATTTTGACATACTGATGGGTATCGAGAATAGACACATTATTTTAGAAGTGGGATTTCCATTTCTCTTGGACCACATCATTCATCTTGAGATCCATGTGTGGATCTCCCTGTGTGCAGAAGGAGGGGCTCAGTCTCTTTCTGTATCAGTGCCCCAAACTGCCCTCCCACTCTCCTGCAGAGTGATATGTTTGTGATCACAGATTCTTGCAGGGAGAAAGGTTTGGGGAGCAGGGGAAGCATGTCGCTATCACCCAACACTCACACCATTTACCACAGATTGCATAAACTCTCTTGCAGAGCCTTTGGTGGTCCTCGGGAGCCTCCACAGCTAGAGGTGGAGTCCCTGGCATTGTGGCTGTAACGGAGCTTCACTTCATGGCGGGAGGTGCAGAGGGTTGGAGCTGCTGTGAGGATTTGTGTCCTCCTGTGAATCCTAGGGGATCTAGCAGGTTTGCGGATGGCTGCTCCATGGGGAAGGTATACCTTGTTCCTTCCTCTAACATGACTATGCAGGGTCACCTCAGCGTGAAAATCCTTGTGAATACTCCTTGACTCATAGTTGCTGATTATGGTTTTTAATGTGGGAACAGACTACCTACGCCTGTGTCTTTTCATCCTAATTCAGAGGAATATTCAGAAAAATAAACACTGCTGACTGCACAGATTTTAATTGTTATGGATAGGTTACAGTGGTCCTAGAATTTACCTGCAGTAAATCTTTTAGTGATTTCTTCAGTGCTTTTTATTTTTTCTTTTCCTGCTCATTGTAATGAGTATGTAAGAAAGTTTATCTTCATTACAATTTGTAAATGACAGCTTTCTGGTTTTAATTCCAGTTAATCATTTTCTCATGTTATATGGCTAGCTGTATAAATTCAGAAGCATGGGGAACTGAAGCACAGAGAGGCTATGAATTCAGTTATTGTGTTCAACATAGTCCTTATAAATCAAGGACAAAATAGATAATTCACCCGAGAAACTTTTTCTCTTGGTCTGGCTTTTAAAGCAATGATTTCAACATAAATACTTAATCCTATCATTTCCTTGAAGATACCAGTAGGATCCATCTTTCTACATATTTTTGAATAAAGAAACCTTTTCTTTCATGATGCCATGATTTAAACACCAAGCCTTTCATTTTACCATATAATTGATTTATACTTTTTTTCAATATGGTCTGGTCTGTTTGCTTTATCAAAATTCAAGATGTATTTGTTGGAGCTATTAGAGCGAAGTAGGGAACCTTTTCCATAGTCTGAAATCCTGATATCACCAGACTTTTTAAGCTACTAATATTATCCAGTGCTTTACTTTCTGATTCTTCCTTGAAACATTATTATTGTTAGAATTTGTACAAAAAGATTTGAATCATTTTGATAGTTGTTAAAATTACAGACTTAAATGAGTTGCTCTCAAACTCATTATTCTTTTTCTTTTCCTGAAGGTAATTTAATCATACACTGTACATCAGAAATTGATTCTCCTGTCTTTTTGTTTTTCTTTTTCAAAAAGTCTCTTGTAAAGAGAAGACTTAGTTTATTTTGAAGGATTTATTTTGTTACAAGGTGCTCTTTACAGTGAGTACTAGTGGTCTGTAATTTAGAAGCTTGTGAATATTTAGTAGGTGAGGGCTAAATTGTCTTTGTCACAGTTCTGAGCAAAGCGCAGATTATAGTTGTGCCCCAGAAATCCAGGAGGGAAATAATCTGCACCAGTTTATATTTGGTACAGATTACTTTCCCCAGTGCACTAACTCAGTTGTACTGGTTAGTGTGTTGAGGGGTTGAAGCCAAGGCTACTCCCCACCCCTTCCCACAGAGATTGCTCTCCCTCTAGTACTGCTACCTGCAAAGAGCCCCATTGTTCATATGTGCAATTGCTTTAGCTAGTCTGCAGTCGGATTTTGCATATGTTAGGTACTGCACAGGTGAAGTTTATGGGTCTGATTTTTAAAAGGACCTTAACCACAAACAATTTTATGCTCAAACTTGGAGCTTCTCACTTGAAAATCAGGCCTTATACATACAGATGCAAAATACTTTCTTGTGCTATAAGGCTTTCGTTGTACTAAGACAATCTCTGCCTTCCTTTTTGGGCACAGAGTGCTAAAGTTTAATGGTAATGTGAAAGAAAAGAAATTGGGCTAATACCTTTTGTTGTTTCTTTGTGATGTATAAAGAAAGCATCATTTTTTTTAAAAAGTCAAATACTGCCTCTTACATTAGAAATTAAGGTCTTATCATCTCTAGAAGACTGAATATATTATTAATAATTATTTCAGTTTGAGTTGTGGGTGCTCAGCACTTCTGAGAACCATGTCATTAACGTCTTTGCCTCAGTTTCCCCATCTGTTTAAAGGGGGATACTTGTACCTACTCAACTGAGTTGTTGCAGGGTTAAATAGTCAAATGCTTTTAAGGCATTTTGAAAATACAAAGTTTTTATTCATTCCTGAGTATTAATTATACTATTGGGAATTTTTTGTAACTGAGTCTCCTAGGGTTCCATATACTTCAAGTAGGGATCACAACATTGTCTTGAATATTCAGTTATTCTCTGTCTCCACTGCTTACAGACAGGGAACATAACCTCATCAGTCTGGATCTGTGTAGGAGAATTTGGAGAAAATAAATAACAGGTAAGAAATATAAACTTGGCGACGTTGGGTCAAATTCATCCCTGGCACAACTTCATTCACTTTAGTGGAGTTTTAGTAGAAATGAAGTTGGCTCATTTTACTCCGCTGCTAAATGGCCAGGTTATGTCACCAGAGTTACAACCTTACTCTAAGTAGTCCCACTGAAATCAGTAGGATAGTTCATGAATACTCACTCAGTGTGGCAGAATATGGCACCCCAAAATGTGTTATTTTCAGGATGTATATTTAATGTGTTTAATAAAAACAAGTAAAATGAAAAGGCTGATAATACAAAATTGATATATATCACATGAAATATATGAATAACTGGAATAATATAATATAAAGCACTTATCTTCTATACAGTATAAACAAATTATATTCTGTATTTATCAGAAGATATGGGCCTGATGTTAATTTACATGACCCCATTTCAGAGCCAGAACAGTGTAAATAAATGTTTCTGGATAACTTAGTAATAACTGGTAATTGGAAGTCATAAAGATGCTTTTTTAAAAATTACTTGATGAAAAGTATCTTTAATTTTTGACTCTCATCTTGCACTGGAACTCTGGTGCATGGCTCTGCCTGCACAGTTGTCAGTGAAGGATCAGAGCCTTTGCTTGCAAACTCATCACATACTGATGTATACGTTTTTGCTAATTTCCACCGTGAATGTTGTTTATTGAAATTAAATTTTGAAAAAAAATTCTTTGTCTCAACACTGAAAATAAAACAAAACTTTCTAAATAGTTTCCATTTTTTAATTTCTCATTTTTTCCCCTTAACTAGGTCCTTTCTGATGATGCTTGAGCTTGCACTACTGCTGTTGGTCTCATTCCTGTTGGCTAAACATTTATTCTCATTGACTTCATTAAGTTAATGCTTGCCAAAAAATTGAGGTACAGCATTTACAGAATTATGAGGATACTGCGGTGCAGACCTTAACCTTCACCTTAAACTGACTTTATTTGCAATTCCCTCTGGAGATAGTGTACAATGCTTTTTTTGGAAACCAGAAGGTCTCCTTATGTCTAGAATCAACTGTGCACCTTGTTTGGCTTGAACTACCACGAAGAGCGAAGTAACATGTTTGAAAAGTTCAGAATTTATTAGTTTGGAGAAAAGGATAACACTGTATGGTGTATGAGAATTACTGGGAAATAAAATGTGTTTTTTGGGAAACAACAATTATACAAATAGCATTTCTGTATTTTAAATGGTTTAATTTAAAGATTAGTGAAATTTATTACATTTTATTTGTCTTTTAGCTAATGTTTGATTAATATAGTTTTTGTTTTAAAGGGATGATTTATTTAAAATTGTATTTACCAGTAATACTTTAAATAGTAAGTAAAACTAGACTTTTATAAAAGGTTTGCAGTAATATGTAAATCAAATATTGGCAAAGTAATCTAGTTAGAATACCTCACCCTCCACATTTCTGTAGTTTGAAAAGATTCTATCAGTTTGTATTGTAAATAATAATAAATCTTAGAAAAAGGCAAAAATGAACTGGTTACACCTCTTCTTTCAGAGATGAAACCCCTGTATTTCAGTACCAGATCTAATTTGGAAGAAAATTAATATCTTGTGGTAGTGAGATAAATCAGAGATTTGTTTCTGCAAAGGTAGAATGATGCAAAACAAATTTGTTAGTGGAAAGATACCTTTCCAGTCAAATCTGTGATCCTGGTATAGAAATATATCAGTGAAGTGCAGGTATTTGTGTCACATACTGGTAAAGCAGGATTTGCAATGCGACAGATCAGCATAGTCTCTTGAGGATTGAAACATGTTAGAAAATGATTTTTTGTGTAGTAGTCTATTTTGTCTCTTTGAATTAAATTTGTATCTATAGACTTGCATGCAAAATAACTATTCATATGTTTATTTACAGACTACAATTTTCATCGCAGCTCAGTAAATAGCATTTACCCTGTTAGTGTCACTCTCTCTTCTGGGACACCCAGCGTGCTTCCATACACATCAAGGCCTTATTTTTATCCAAGCTACCCCTTATCACCAACAATTCTGCTTGCTAATGGCAGCCATGTTGGACAGCGAGTATATATCTCTGAGGCCTCATTCTTTTGAAGAAAAAGTTGTACAGCATTAATATGAAAGTTTTCAATTTTAGTTTTTAATTGGGTCTTCACTATTCATTTTCATGAGTAAAATATATTTATTTCCATATAGGGACCTTTTCACATTTCCGTAAATATAAGCATTTTACTAAGCATTTGTCAAAAGATAAAGTTCAAAAAAGTTTCTTTTCTTGGCCTGTGTACTGTAGATCGATGCTCTTCTATCTGTTTATGGTTCCTGGTCAAAGTGTGGGCAATAGAACCCAGTGGTTTATGTTAAGATTTTTTCTAATAATTACTTTACTGAATAGTATCTCTTTAATTTAATCTGTGCAAATACTGGTTGTAATCTTGTTACCAAGGATCACTCTTACGTTGAAGATTAGTAGTTATTTAGTGAGAAGGCAACTATTATGTGGCCGGAAAATGATGCAAAAGAAAGATTTTAAGAATTTTTTTTTTTAACTTTAAAGAAATAATTTCCTATTGTGGTCCTTTGAATAGTTTTAGTAATAGAGTAAAATATCTTACTTTTTGTGCTGTTAATTTATTCAGAGTTAAAATTGTTAAGCTTCGTCTGTGTTTTGGTATTACCTGTATAGTAGTTCTGTTTTAAAAGAGTTGTGCTGTTTTTTTAAAATGTTGAAATCATGTGTTAATTTCTGTACTTGAATTCAAATATTTTGACATTAAATTTATGCTGTTCTTTAAAAGATATTTGTGGGGTTTGTATATATTGTTAAATGTTCAACATTGTTTACAGTAATTTTAGAGACAAGTGGATAGAGTTTTAGGGCCTCATTCTCCCCCCAGTGGAAGCACTTACATATATGAACTTATCTTTAAGCACATGCTTTGAGGGTAAAATAACTTTATTTTAGAGATGGTGTGTGAATGGGGTGGAGGTTCATAAACTAGCTTGGCATGTTTCACTGTTACATAAGAAAATTTGATGTGGGCCAACCTTGGGACTCTTGTTCCTTTGGTCAGTGAAGCTTAAACATGAAGCAAATATAAATAAATGCTAATATTGTTTATCTGTCAGTTCAGGAATAACATGGATGGCTGGTATAGGAGAAGAATTCAAAACATCAGTCTAGCACACTTTTGTTTTTGGTATAAGAAAAAAGTACTTCAGTTTTTATTATATTGTACAATGTTCAATCAAATTGATTCCTTAGAACAGGGAATTTTAACCTGAGAGTGAGGCACAAATTGCCTGGCTTAATCTACAATTTTGAATTTGAATTCGGGGTATCAGAAATCCTTTGTTTTCGCTCAGATTAATTTTTGAATAATTTTCATGATGATTTCTTTAATATTGAAGCACTCTTTAACCAGTCAGTTGTGCATATGTGAAAATATGCTGAGTTTTGTACATATACAAGAAAACACAATTCATTTGATATTGATAGTATATTTATTAATAACCTTTTAAAACCCTTCCCCCGGGATTAGCATTCCATCACACTAGGGTTAAACATAACACTTGCAGTAGTCTGTACAAAAGTGTGAAATATTCCAGTAATGCTTTTGAGGGAATCTTCCTATGTGGGGTGGGCCATGCAAAGGCCTCTGGGACATTAAAGCCTGTTGTCTGTGCAGAGTGATCACGAGTGTAGAGGATATGTGGGGCCTCCATACCACTTACCAATAGGCCAGCAGGGAGGGCTTCTTGGGGCAAGCTGTGGGATGGTTATGGGATTTCATGACTACTCATCTAATGAGGCAGAGTGAGGTATCAGACATTTTGTATGAAGCCTGTAGGATAGAATAATAATTGCAGGTACTACATTGCAGCCATGCAACCGCAATGGCAGTTTTAACCTGTGCACCTCCACGTCATACTCTGAGCAAAGACTACATGGGCTTTGCAAAGGGGAATGAATTCAATCCTTTTCAGATTATCATTATGACTTTAGTAACCAGATTATAATGATTTTCCCTAAAGTAATTCAAGCTACTGTTGCTGTACAAAATGCTGACTGACCAAAAGTATAAAGTCTTAAAAAGAACTTGTTAAAATTGAATTGTATTAGCTTACATACAGCCAAGTATTGCTGAATGTATTCATTCCTGGAAATTTTAGTTCCTCTGAAAGGAAAGTTCATCTGATCATTCTGGAGTTAACAATGTTGTAAGGAATAAGCTAAAGAAATGGCTGGTGTACAGTGAATGTTGATCCATTTGTGGGTTTGAAGTCATGTGTAGCATGTGTATATACACTTTATATAGAGTAAGCAATTTTAAAAAATCTCAGCAAATGCATCTGCCTGAGTGCTTTCTCCTTTGATACTTTACACAAATGTGCTGATTACACAGTCTTCAAATAATTGAGAAATCTCTCAATGGAACCTGTTAATCTCTTAATGGATCCTGCCCCTGTCCTGTGCACTGAGTATTGTTCTGACACTTCTGAAGATGGGGGTCATTGTAATTAAATATTTAAGTGACCCATTCAGGATTTGAATCTTGGTGCTGAAAGCTGGCACTCTGACCAACAGCATCATGCTACTTATCAAGAATATTGCTCCATCATAAAGAATTGCCTAACATATTTGCGACCAGCCTGCTACTGCAGATGCAGTATTATACCAGGGTTTTGTGGCAGAAGCAGGAAGGGCAGCTGCCACAGTACTCCAGATAGTTAATTCCTTAATACTAACTGAATATCTGTACCTGCGAAGTGTTTTCTATCCAAGGAACTCAGAGAGCTTTACAATAATAGTCTTACAGAACTTCTGTAAGGTAGCTATTTTCCCCATTTTACAGATTGGGAAACCAGGGCACAGTGCAATTAAATGACTGGCACAGAGTCACCCAGGACCTGATTTTAAAAAAGGCATTTAGGCACCTAAAGCTGCAGATTGATGCTTAGTAGGATTTTCAAAAGCACCTAGCGGTCTAACTCCCACTTTTGTAAAATACTTTAGAGCATTTATACATGCTACATAAGTGCAAAGTATAATTATTTATTACTGTTTATTAAATGGCATCTCCACTTTGGGAATGCCCAGTGGGAGTTAGGTGCCTAGTGGAATTTTCAAAAGTGTCTATAGCCAACTACTACCTTTGTTTGTTTTTAAAAACAACTGCCCCACAAATCTGTGGCAGATAGAACTCAGACCTCATTATTCTCAGTCTTGCACTTTCATTTAGGCAGTGCCTAGCTGTTAAACTAGGTAATATAGACTCACCTAGCAGCCAGAGATTAGGGTATGAGCCAGAACTGAACTAAAGTTGCACAGCAGGAAACTTGTGCTAAATTTAACACCTTTTAAGCACAGTACTGGTGCCAGGCTTGCAGGCAATAGTAGGGATTCCATGTAATAAACAAAATAGTATTAACTAATGATACTTCCCCCTTCCCATATAACATCTAAAGGCTTGAAAGTGCTTTACAAAGATGGGTAATATCACTATTTTACAGATGGGGAAATTGAGGCACAGACAGCATTGACTTGCCTGACATCACAGGTTGAATCATTGACCAAATCAGAACTAGAGCCTAGATATGTTATGCCATTAATAAAGAACTAATTAAGTGGATTCTCCTCTGCTAATTGTATTATCTTGTTTCTTGGGCATTTATTTTCTATGCTGCAACAGGGTGTAGATGCAATTGACTTCCAATTTCCTGCAGAGGGAGGCATTTGCCAGTACATAAAAACAAGGACTTTAAGTTAAATGAAGCTTTATATAGCAGAAACGCTAAACCTTTCTCCTCAAACCAAACTAAGGAATTCAAATAGTATGTGTCTTTCAAAAAGGCTTTTTTATTCATTTATTGTGTAAAAGTCTATTTTCTGTGCAAAAGAGTATACACTGGAAGATGGATAATAGCTCCAGTCCAGCACAGTTATTTTCAGGAAAATGAAATCATGTCATTTATTTTTGCCCATAGCTGTACTGATCAAATATACATTTACAGAAAAGTGAGTTTTCTCTCTCATTTCTACATCACCAGCAACTTGAGGATTATATAGGAGAAAACTCCCTTCATCCCTGTAAAGTTAATAATGCATTGTGAACACTTCCAGTGGCATGTTTTCTATCAAAGGCATATTGTTTTAAGCTACCAAGAAATCACTTATTTTCTTGAGTGCTACAAGAGAGTGTTGGATCATTTAGTTTGCCTTGCAGTATAACCCAGGCCATATAATTTCAAATGACTAACCCATTATTGAGAGAAATAATGTATTTGACTAAAGAAAGGCATCCAGTCTTGATGTGAAGACAAGAAGAGATGGAGAATCCACCACTTCTCAAATCTGATAGCATAAATGGGATAAATCTTTCAAGTTACAGCATTGTATATAGCTCTCTAACAACTATAAACGATGCTGTATTTTATTGTTCATATACTTTAATGCTTGCTATACAACAGTTTGTGCAAACTTTTGAAACTTGAGTCCTGTTTAGGAAAATAAAACTACACTTCTTTTTCAACTCCACCATGTGCTGTAAAAGGCTCACCCTTCTTAATTTATACATCTGCCCCTCTTCAACTAGCCTTCAAGCCTCTGTGTGGGCTGTGCCCAATGCTTTAGGAAATGCTGCTGTACATAAAGTTTCTACAAACATTCCACCTAATTCTAAAACATATGTGACTAGATGCAATGGGAATTTACATTATAGCACTAGCCAACTTTGTACTTATTTCCAATTTCCTACTGGTTGAAGCTGTAATGTAGATGGGCTCACCACCACCTTCAGGTTAGAGTGCATGATAGAGAAAATGTGCACATCCTGTATGCGCTGTTGCCTCCACCATTGCTTTCAACAGGTCCTTATTTTCTAGCTAAGACAAGGCATCTGTGGTCATGTCCAGATTTTCAAGATTACTGCAAACAAGTGCTTTGATTTCTTAGCACTTTCTGAAGCAGAGTTGTACTCTCATAAGTGTTGTTTAAATCCTAGACTTAGAAAAAAGGAATGTACACATCTAGATAAATACAAGACATTCTCAAGGATATTAAGACAGATACGTGTTGTGATCAGTCCTCTCTCTGTGAGGGCTGATCGATCAAGGTAATGAAGGCGGATATTGGCACTGGGATGGGGTGGGAGTAGATCCTTAATTGATATCAATTGTTATAAACTCCGTTTCAGTGTGCACTGGGCGAGGACTTGACTTCATATGGTAAGCTAAGGGAAAGTTACTAAGCACTATAAAAATATATTAAACAGTAGAGTGTTCCTGTGCTATTTACTTTTGAAATTTACATATTTGCTGTAATCAAAGTGCTTGACAGGCATGACCAATTTGCTATGTAAATGTTGCCAAAGTTTACAAAAGGAAAGAACCTTCATGAACATTTTCAAGAGGTAAATGCTTGAACTTTCTTGTTTTCAGTTATTCTCTTAAGCCTGGTCTACACTAGGCGTTTAAATCGGTTTTAGGAGCGTAAAACCAATTTAACGCCACAACCGTCCACACTAGGAGGCACCTTATATCGATTTTAATGGCTCTTTAAACCGGTTTCTGTACTCCTCCCTAACGAGAGGAGTAACGCTAGTATCGGTATTACCATATCGGATTAGGGTTAGTGTGGCTGCTGATCGACGGTATTGGCCTCCGGGCGGTATCCCACAGTGCACCAGTGACCGCTCTGGACAGCATTCTGAACTCGGATGCACTGGCCAGGTAGACAGGAAAAGCCCCGCGAACTTTTGAAATTCATTTCCTGCTTCCCCAGCGTGGAGATCTCATCAGCACAGGTGACCACGCACAGCTCATCAGCACAGTTAACAATGCAGTCTCCTGAGAATCGTAAAAGAGCCCCAGCATGGACTGCACGGGAGGTACTGGATCTGATCGCTATCTGGGGAGAGGATTCAGTGCTAACAGAACTGCGTTCCAAAAGACGAAATGAAAAAGTATTTGAAAGAATTTCTAAGGCTATGACGGATAAAGGCCACAGCAGGGACTCAGTGCAGTGCAGAGTGAAAGTTAAGGAGCTCAGACAAGCCTACCAGAAAACCAAAGAAGCAAACGGAAGGTCCGGGGCAGGTCGAAAAACATGCCGCTTCTATGCTGAGCTGCATGCAATTTTAGGGGGCTGCGCCACAAGTACCCCACCCCTGATCGTGGATTCCGAGGTGGGGGTTGTAATCTCTGCCATGGCTGAGGATTATGCAGACGGGGAAGATGAAGATGAAGAAGAGGAGGAAGACCTAGCAGAGAGCACACAGCACTCCGTGAGCCCCAGCAGCCAGGAGCTTTTTATCACCCTGACGGAATTACCGTCCTCCCAGCCCTCACAAGCCACTATCCCAGACAATGACGCCATGGAAGGGAGCTCTGGTGAGTGTACCTTTGCAAATAGCAAACATTGTTTTTTAAGCAAGCCTTTTTTAATGATTGATTTGCCCTGAGGACTTGGGATGCATTCGCAGACAGTATAGTTACTTAGAAAAATTTGTTAACATGTCCGGGGATTGAGAGGAAATCCTCCAGGGACATCTCGATGAAGCGCTCCTGTAGGTACTCCAGAAGCCTTTGCAGAAGGTTTCTGGGCAAGGCAGCCTTGTTCCGCCCACCATGGTAGGACACTTTACCACGCCATGCATGTAGCAAGTAATCAGGTATCATTGCGTGGCAAAGCATAGCAGCGTATGGTCCCGGTGACTGCTGGCATTCAAGAAGCATCCGCTCTTTATCTTGTTCTGTTATCCTCAGCAAAGTGATATCGTTCAGGATAACCTGGTTAAAAATCAGGAATTTAAGTAAGGGGGGTGGCCATTTTTCTACTGGGTTCGTGGACTGCATCAGCTTAAAAAAAAAACTTTCCTGCACGTAGCGAAGCGGGGGGAGGGGAGGAGTGAAATGCCGATGATCTTTTCTGTGTTTGGTCACCGGCGATCTTCCCCAAGCTACCAGACACGCAGTGGGTGGGGGGGGTGGGAAGGTTGTTGATTAGCAGGGAGCTAGCGTGGTATTAGCCATGCGTTGGGGGGGAGGGGTAAATCACTACAGAAGCCGAAAGACAGTGGCTTACCATGGCCGCATGCAAGCTGAATTCTGATGCCTGGACCTGTGTCTGTGAGATCTGTAACTCCAGAGCTGCAAGCACTCACTATTAAGATGAAAAATGCGACCTTGTAGGGAAATCACATGTGCTAGGTGAATAGTGCTGTTCACTGTGAAAGAGTATAACCATTGTTCTGTAAAATGTATCTTTCTAAATATTTATCTCCCTCATGCAGCTGCAAATTTTTCAACCATCCCTCCTCCATCCCAAAGGCTAGCACAGATAAGGCGGAGGAAAAAGAAGACGCGAGATGAGATGTTCTCGGATATTATGGAAGTTACACGCAATGAAAGAGCTCATCTGAATGAGTGGAAGGACGTGGTTTCAAATTACAGGAAAGAGGCCAGTGAACGTGAGGACAGGAGGGATGAACGTGAGGACAGGAGGGACAACCGAGATGAGAGGTGGCGGCAGGAAGACCGGCAGGAAAATCAGCGGTGGCGGCAGGAAGATCAGCGGTGGCGGGATGCAACTCTGGGGCTGCTGCATGATCAAACTGACATGCTCCGGCGTCTTGTGGAGCTTCAGGAACGGCAGCAGGATCACAGAGTGCCGCTGCAGCCCCTGTATAACCACCCTCAACCCTCACCATGTTCCACATCCTCCTCACCCAGACGTGTAAGAACGCGTGGGGGGAGGCTCCGTGCACCCGCCCACTCCACCCCCGTGGACAGCCCAACCAGAAGGATGTCGTTACTGTGAATTTTTTTTTAATGGCCTTCTCCATCCCTCCTATCCTCCTCCCAAACCACACTCTTACTTCTCTCCCTCTTTTTGTAATGAATCAATAAAGAATTCATGCTTTTTAAATGAGAGTGACTTTATTTGCATAAGTAAGCTGTACTCGAAGGGGGAGGGGGAGTTGCTTACAGGGACTGAGTCAATCAAGGGGGTTGGGTGTTCATCAACAAACACAGCAGTCACACTGTACCCTGGCCATTGATGAAGCTCGTTTTCAAAGCTTCTCTGATGCGCACCGCTTCCTGGTGTGCTCTTCTAATCTCCCTGGTGTCTGGCTGCGCGTAATCAGCAGCCAGGTGATTTGCCTCAGCCTCCCACCCCGCCATAAAGGTCTCCCCCTTACTCTCACAGAGATTGTGGAGAATACAGCAAGCAGTAATAACATAGGGGACATTGGTTTGGCTGAGGTCTGAGCGAGTCAGTAATGTCCGCCAGCGCGCCTTTAAACGGCCAAATGCACATTCCACCACCATTCTGCACTTGCTCAGCCTGTAATTGAACAGATCCTGACCACTGTCCAGGCTGCCTGTGTATGGCTTCATGAGCCATGGCATCAAGGGGTAGGCTGGGTCCCCCAGGATAACGACAGGCATTTCAACATCCCCAACTGTTATTTTCTGGTCTGGGAAGTAATTCCCTTGCTGCAGCCGTTTAAACAGAGTAGTGCTTCTGAAGACGCGAGCGTCATGAACCCTCCCTGGCCAGCCCACGTGGATGTTTGTGAAACGTCCCTTGTGATCTACCAGTGCTTGCAGCACCATTGAAAAGTGCCCCTTGCGGTTTACGTACTGGGTGCCCTGGCGCTGCGGTGCCAAGATAGGGATATGGGTTCCATCTATCGCCCCCCCACAGTTAGGGAATCCCAGTGCAGCAAAGCCATCCACTATGGCCTGCACGTTTCCCAGAGTCACAACCTTTCGTAGCAGCAGCTTAGTGATTGCTTTGGCTACTTGCATCACAGCAGCCCCCACAGTAGATTTTCCAACTCCAAATTGATTCCCGACTGACCGGTAGCTGTCTGGCGTTGCAAGCTTCCACAGGGCTATCGCCACTCGCTTCTCTACTGTGAGGGCTGCTCTCATCTTGGTATTATGGCGTTTCAGGGCAGGGGCAAGCAAGTCACAAAGTTCCATGAAAGTGCCCTTACGCATGCGAAAGTTTCGCAGCCACTGGGAATCGTCCCACACCTGCAACACAATGCGGTCCCACCAGTCAGTGCTTGTTTCCCGGGCCCAAAATCAGCGTTCAATGGATAGAATCTGCCCCATTGCCATCAGGATCTCCAAAGCGCAGGGGCCCGCGGTTTGAGAGAATTCTGTGCCTACGTCCTCATCACTGTCATCGCCGCGCTGCCGTATCCGCCTCCTCCTCGCCTCGGATTGAAGGTCCTGGTTCACCATAGACTGCATGAGAGT
Source organism: Mauremys mutica (assembly GCF_020497125.1). NCBI lineage: Eukaryota > Metazoa > Chordata > Testudines > Geoemydidae > Mauremys > Mauremys mutica. The sequence goes on from NC_059076.1 coordinate 64,714,751, forward strand.
GCGCGAGGTGTTTAAAACATTCACAATTGCGGTATGGAGCTGAGCAGGGTCCATGCTTGCTGTGCTATGGCGTCTGCACAGTTCACCAAGCAAAAAAAGGCGCGAAACGGTTGTCTGCTGCTCAGGGAGGGAGGGGTGAGGCTGTACCCAGAACCACCCGCGACAATGATTTTTGCCCCATCAGGCACTGGGATCTCAACCCGGAAATGCCAAGGGGCGGGGGAGGCTGCGGGAACTATGGGATAGCTACGGGATAGCTACCCACAGTGCAACGCTCCAGAAATCGACGCTAGCCTCGGACCATGGACGCACACCACCGATTTAATGTGTTTAGTGTGGCCGCGCGCACTCGATTTTATAAAATCTGTTTTACAAAACCGGTTTATGCAAATTCGGAATAGTCCCGTAGTGTAGACGTACCCTTAGGCTTAGATTCTGCTTAGACCTTATGGGATGCTCATTGTAACATGATTGTGGTAAAGTGTAAGCAGCCTCCACTTTGCACAGCCTGTATAATGGCTGGGATTGCCAGAAATGCTGCCTAATAACTAGATTTTATTTTTTTTTTAAAAAGTGTTTACAAAAAAAATGAAAGTTTTGGAAAATTTAGATTTTTTGGCAAAAAATTCTAAATGAAATTTGTATTGATTTAAAAATTAAAAGTTTAGATGGGAATACTCCCCACTCTCACTTTAAATTTTTTTTCACTTGAAAAAAGTGGTAGGTAAACAAGTGAGAGTGGATTTTTCTTTTTTTACTCTGCCCCCCCTTGTTTGCAAGTTGCTAGAAAATTCTGAATACCTATTCAAATCTCTCTACTATGATTGGCTCATTTACATTGAGAAATAATCATAAAATTACCACCAAGCAGGACCATCCCCCAAAATCCAGGATGCAGAGAATTGCAAAAGTGGGTAAAAACTAAATAGTTACGCAATTCCCAATATATGGATTATCAGAGACCATTCCAATTAAGTATAATGTTTAATCATTATAGAATTAAACTTTTTTTAGTTTTTGTTTTTTTTAATTCTGCTTTAGAGGTACAATAGCTGCTTTATAAGGAACCATGGCAGGATCCTTTATATCCCATTTCATTATTAACCTCTGTTAGAGCCTCTTGCAAATCTTTATACTGTTCTATAGATTCCTTCTCTTAAGATCACTGACACAGAGTGAGCAGGGTGCGTAGACTGTTGTTTTTATCCCTCTAGCACTGTTTTCTGATTTTGCTTGCTAAATTAACTTTTCATGTAATTAAAAATGTTCTCAAGTCACTTATTAATCTTACACAATAGTCTTTAATTTGCTTCCATAAAAAAAAGCTATATTGAAGTCAATATGGATTATGTCTACTGCTCCCTTGCCAGTTCTCATTGTCTCATCTTTATAAAGAAATTAATAAGACTCATTATGCATGAGCTCCTCCTTGTAAATCGATGCTGACTGTCTCTGATTAAATTGTTCTGTGTCCAAATGTTCTCCTAATTTATCCCTTATTACCAATTCTAAAATATTTATAAACAAGTGACTGGTACAACCTCAAAATTATCCTGGTTACCATTCCTTCATTCTAGCCATGTAGATTAAAAGCCTATAAAAAGGCAATTCTCTCTTCTTCACCCCCCCCCCAATCTCTTCACTTGTACAGTTCAAATATTTGTAGATGGGCAGGCAAGGGGTTTCACTGAACTCAAGAACATGAAAGAAATAGCACACTTCATGTTTGATTGCAATATTATTTTTATAGAGGGCAAAGTTAATATGTCTATCACATACAAAATGAAACTTTCTGGCCTCTAGGATGAAGGGTTCTTAGAGTGCTGTCCCTGTGGGTGCTCCACTTCAGTGTGTCCTGGCGCCGTTGATTAGAGATTTTCGATAGCAGTGTCTGGTCGGGGTGCACATGTGCAGTAGCAATCTTGCAGCGCCACTAGTGCCTCATCTAGCATGTGCACACCCTGACCCCTACAGTTCCTTCTCAATTGTCCTTGGCTTGAGATGGAGTATGTTAGTGGTATCACTAAAAACCTTCAAATAAAATTAGATTAAGTTAGATAGCCTAGTTATTACCCTCAACTTTTTGTGTCAACAATAGAACCCTCAAAAGGTTCTGCCATATCTATGCAAAGATTATCTAAATGGATATCCAGCTGTATGCATATGTGCTATTCACTACACAACACTGAAGCCCCTCCGGGTATCAGAATCCTCTTCACAAGATCTTCATCTACCTTCATAGCATTCCTGCACAATGTGCCCATTCTAGACATCTGCAGGGTGTCCAACTTGGCGTCTGAACACACATTCACAACCCATTATGCAATTACTCTCAGTTTAAGCTCAAACACAAGACTAGGCCTCAGTGTACTAACCTCAGCAATTAATTCAAATCCGAAGTCCCTTCCATCCTCATGAGGACACTGCTCTACATTCACCTAAAGTGGAGTACCCACAGGAACAGTAGTCAAAGAAGAAAAGGTTTCTCACCCTGTGCACTAATTAAGGTTCTTTGAGATGTGTCCCCCTGTGGCTGCTCCACTACCCACACTCCTGCCCTCTACTTCAGGGTACAAACTAAACACTCCACACTAGAGAGTGCTACTGTGTATGTACACCCCGACCAGACATTGCTACTGAAAATCTCTGATCGACAGTGCTGGAACACACCGACACCTGAAGTGGAGCACCCACAGGGGCACACATCTTGAAGAATTTCAGTTACTGCACAAGTTGAGTTTCCTAGTTAGAAAGATTTACCCATTCTCAAGGTATAGCCACAATATAAGTTGTACTGATTGTTCTAATGACCAGGTGCACAGTGTTGGTTCATTTTTATAATGTGGTGTCCTTGCCATAATTTGGTGACTTTATTAGGCCTGGGTTAAATAAGGGCACAGGACTATGCCATTATTAAAACAGCAATTAAAATGGACAAAAGTGAAGAACAGGGATATTTATGTAGATTTCAAATGCTCTGTGTTAAACTATAGGAACAGTACATAAAAATAACATTGTTTGACCAAATGCATCAATAAAAATAATGCTTAAAAAGGCAGAATACCTAAAAACTCTTCTTAATGTAACTGTGGCAGGGCAATGGTTTACTGCTGCAGCACTTCCTGCTGGTTGTCCAGGGAATGAGCTCTTTTCCAGCTCCGGAGCTCCCTCTGCCGGCTGATGTCTTACCTGCCGCTGGCCCCCGTGTCCCTCCCAGACCCCGGTGCCCTTTGCCCAGGAGTTCTGCCCACAGCAGTAGTCCCTCACTCTGGGTCTCCTCTCCCAGGGGAACCCCCAGTCCTCACCTTGCCTCAGTAGGTACTGCCAGTCATCCTCTAGCCTCCGCTCCCTGGGGCAGACTGCAATATATAAACCACTCATCATCAGCAAGGGGGGTTGGACCAGCTGCTTCTGCCTATATCTGGGCTGCCCCTCTGCAGCCCCAGTACTCTTGTGGGCCCTTAATTTGGCCTGCAGCCTGGGGCTTAGGTAGGCTGGAGCTCTCCAGCTCCCTCTGCCCTTCCCCAGCACTGCTCCACCCTAGGTACCCTTCTCCGCTTCCCAGGCAGCCAGGCCTTCTCTCTATAGAACCAGAGAGAGACTCTTTTCAGCTGCTGGCCCTCAGCCAGCTCCAGGGCTGCTTTAACCCCTTCAGGTCCAGAGCGGGTTAACTACCCCGCTACAGTAACAAATAAGCTTTATAACAAGTAATATTATTGTAAAGTGGGATTATTATAAACCTAAAAGGGCATCAAGTTAAAATAAGCTTCTATTGTTACAAACTATGGGGAAATTGATCAAGAAGGTGAAACAATAACCTGTTCTTCACTATAACTTTTTAAAACTTGCATTGGATTTTCAATAAATGTTTTGAAGGATAATTTGCTTTTACATGAGTTCTTGTGTATAAATTTACCATATTAAAAACAAATGTTTACAAGCTTCCTGTATTTTTATGTTGGCTTCTGCTAATAAACTCCTATTTGGATGGTAGTTTAACTTAATTTTTGCTAATAATAGTTAAATTCTGTGATTTCACCTCTTATAAGATAAAGCTACTGAACAGTTTTTCTTTGTTCTGTGTCACTGTACACAAAAAATAAAGTTTGATAATGTTGATGAAAGATAATATATTCTAATTCTAGCAGGCTCAGCTGTGCTGTAACTACTCATTCACATTACTTTTAATAGGAAATCTTGCTCTTGTAAAGCATTACATCAAATGAATGGCTTTATAGTCTCTTTCTAAAAAGAAGTTGTTGTAATGCAGCATATACTTCGTAGCAGCTCTGATGGAAATGTGAGTCATTGTCACACATTTCACTTTAATAATTATGCTTCTTCCACGTAACCTAGGACCCAGTCCAACAGTTCCTCCTTAGGCAAAATCCCATTGAAATTAATTTGGCCCATTGACTTAAATGGAACATTGGTTTCTGGTGTAACTCAACTGTGTCCTGCAGGGCGGAGGAAGCATGCCATGGTGGTAGCATTTCCCTCCCCCATTCTGTGCCTCTATAGCCTAAATCCATAGCTGCAAACTCTCAGTATATGAGGAATTTGTGGGGAGCCTGGGGGTGGATTTTGGTGAGGAATGTGGAGCACTACTTTGAAATTACTAAGCAACAAAGCTTTGTTCTTCAAAGGCCAGATTAACAGGCAATCTCATAGGCACACTGGGTGGAGGGGTGCACTAGGGCTACTCACAATAGCAGTACTTATGCTCTCTGGATTCTCCAGAATCCAGGGTCTGTTTTCTTCTGCTTCCAGGAAAGCAGGAGGCTGTAAAGTGGCAGGAAGGAGGTGACATTTTGCCCCAGCCATCTCCACATCACTCCTGTTCATGGAACATGTTGGCTCCACAAGAGGGAGCAATGTGCTTCATTCTAATGCTTGGAACAGACCTATGCGCAAAGAGCAGTGCCAGGAAAGATTGTGTCGTCCAGAGGCACAGCCTCCCCAGAGCTTTTCCTGGGATTCTATGGCTCTGTACTGGCTGATGCAGAGGGCTGTGGTGTAAATGCCACAATATCATCCTTAATGCTTCTAACATTAGGTATGTGCAAAGCTAGAAGCTCTGAGTGTTTTGCTAGAAGCTCTGAGTGTGGGTACATTTATAGCTAAAGCACAGTAAATCTGATTCTCATCAAGAGCTGCATCTAAGCAAAACGTGATATAAATTATGGAAGAGACTTTGCACTCACTAAGACTTATAGCAGGACCTTCCCTGCCTTCAAAAGCCCTCAAGACTAGAGGTGGTTTGAAACTCTTCAACAAATCTTTTTTTCTTTTGTTGTTAGAAAATACCAATTTGTTTAAATGGAAACTTTTAATGGAAGCCTGTCTGTTTTAGTTAACCTTTTATCAGGGAAGGTTTTTAGGGTCCAGGATGGAATTTCTGGTCAGAGAGAGAGAGAGACCCACTACAGAATAGGCACTAGGCTGGTGGGAGACCTAGGTTCAAATCCCTGCTTTGCCTTATAGAAATAAGGGACTTGAATCTACTCTCACATTGTAGGTGAGTGCCCTGATCACCTGGCTTCTCTGTCTCTTGCTTTTTTTTTCCCACAAAAACATGGTTTCATTCTGCATCAGATGAAAACAAATGGTGAAACTTCAAAAGTTTTCATGAAATGGAATTCTGGTGGTTTTTGGCCAGCCATACCCATTAAACAGGGATCTGTAGCATGAGTGTGAGGGGCTGAGAAAAATCTATAGCACCTGGGACTGTATTATATTTTTCACCCATGAATGTAGTGTGAGGAATTATGAGCATAAAAATCTCCTCCCTGTATATTCTTTGCCACCTGGCCCCACACAGGTACTCAGATCTGTGATGAGCTCTCTGTGTGAGGTTTTGGTGGGGGAAGAGGAATGTTACCATGGAAACAACAGTGGGAGAGATCTGGAAAAGGAGAGTTGCCTTCACAGTTGGATGTAAAGATTGGTCCAGTCAGAAAGTGAGAGTGAATGACTCTGTAGCCCAGTGGTTAGGACACTCACCTGGGAGATGGTAGATCCTGGGACCAGCTGCCCCTCCCCTCCAGTCACTTTTTCACTATTTATCCACAGTGAAACAGCTTCAACAAGAGAGACTGAGGGAGCCCTATGTCAGAATATCCTATAGCTCAGTTGTTAGAGCACTCTCCTGAGAGGTGGGAGACCTCTATTCAAATCCTTTCTTCTCTCTCCAGTAGAGAGGGAAGAATTGAACCTGGGTTTCCTAAATCCTAGTTAAATGCTCTAACCATTGGGCTAGAAGTTATAAGGTGGCTACTGCTACTACCACCTCCTCTGGGAGTTTGAATGGGACCTGGTCTGGTAAGTAGCATCCAAGTGCACCATGCAATTTAAGTAGATGAATATCTGTCTTTCCATGGTTCATGAATTGCTCTGGGTCTTAGGCAGGAGACTAACATCTGGACACTTACAGTGAGGCAGCAGTGCATGTGCAAAGAGGCAGCAATGTAAGGGCCTTAGGAACTTTTTCTCTTAAAAACTTAAATGCTGATTGAAGGTTTGGGGAAGTTTTGTGGATTGTAATGGAGCCAAAACTGGGACTTAGGCAGCTAAGTGTTGGATTTTGGTGCCTAACTACTTTTGTGAATTCCACCTTCTTTGTGCCTCCATTTCCCATCTGTAGAATGGGGGTAATAGCACTTCCCTACCACATAGGGTTGTTGTGAGGATAAATACATTAAAGATTGCATGGTACTCAGGTACTACAGTGATGCAGGCCATATAAGTACCTAGGACAGGCAGATAAGAATTGATGTTTATACCACAGTGATGTGAATAAAACCATAAATACTTTTGCTGGAAGGTTGCAACACAACACTACTTTATTTCTTAGAATTCAGAACACACAAGAACCCCAAAAAACAGAGAAACAAAGCAGGCTGCTCTCTAAAACAGAGGCACAACTAACATCACCTTTGTCTAGACTGTCTGTAAACTGACTCTGTTAGGCCCGGGTTCAGTGCAGAGCCCCTTAGTTTGTAAGTAGGACCAGGATTTAAAGTGACAGCATATGATTCTTTTTTTACAGTTTTCAATACACCACAGAATTACCATTATCTACCTAGTACAACAGATAAGGCTCTTTCAGATTGTTACCCTGGTTTACAGCCTTCTAAAACTGAAGACATTCTAGCTGTTTACAGCTGGCTACTTCTTACAATTAAATAATTGTAACAGATGTTACAAATTTATCAGCCTTTCAAGCATCAGACTTTTGTAGAAGTTCTTTTCTTATTTAGTGCTTTATTTCTTCTTTATCCAAATGTTTGCTCAAACACAATTACAGTAGGATAATCAAAGGAGCTCAATACGACAGCAGTACACTCCAGAATGAATTTTTACTGAACAAAACCTCAGTACTGCAGCTGATTCATCAGCTTTAGTGACTGAGCAAACATCACAGTGGAAAGGAAATATGAATCTTGAGGTTGCTATTGTTTACTTTGTATGTGATCTATTGAATAAACTGGATTATACAGCCAGAATGAGCTCCACAATTGAACTTTAATAAATACTGAGCTATTCATCATCACAAGTATGTTAAAATAATATATGATGTTGAAAATCATATGAATATGTGATGGTAACACATATTCAAAAGACAAAGACTGAAAGTACCCAGTCACCAAGCCTAGCTTTTTCTTCATACATTCCCCACTGCTCCCAGGACTGCATTACACACTCCCGTTTGGGGCTTCTGCTCTCTGGGCCAAATCACCCCCTCCCACTGAAATGCCCATGGGAATGGGTAAGGCAGGGTAAGAAAACAAGTGAGGCTCACCTTTCAGTTTTCTAAGAAATATCCCTTTAAGGAAAGTGATTTAGGGACTTCTCAGCACTAGCTGAAGAGGTGACTCTGCTGTTAATGTAGTTTTAATGGAAATCAATGGGATGATCAAAGAACAGTGTTACACAGACAGACACCCCCCTTCTATCTGTGCAATAATTCTAATGCCAACAGTGAAATTTCTGAAAGTTTAGTCCCTTTATTTCTTAGTCTCTAAAAATCTGATTTATGTTGGCATATATTTGATTCAAATTGGCTTTTTTTAACGGTGTTTCATTTCAATTAACTCCACTGACTCCTCTCAAATAAGAGCACAATTCACACCATAAACACAAAGAAGTTAGATAAAAGAATAAATACTCTTGCTGGAAGGTTGTAATGTCACAGTCCTTTATTTCTTAAAATTCAGAGCACTAACACACCAAGAACCCCCAAGCAGAGAGAGGCAAAGAGGCTGATCCCTAAAACAGAGAGGCACAACTCACCCCACCTTACTCTAAACTGGCTGTCTTCAGACTGACTCTGATCGCACTCTTCCCTACCCTCTAGTCTGCAAGCAGGACCAGGAAACCCCATACAAATTAAAGCATCAGCCTACAATTCCAACAGTTTTCAAGTACACCACAACAATCCGGCACCTTATCTTGAAATGCAGATATCTTGATCCAGGGTCTTAACATGTGATTTCAAAAGAAGCATGGCTTTTATTTTTGTTTTAAATTCTGGTGCACATTAAGTTCTATATGATGACACTAATAAAGGAAAAAAAGCCTCTAAAAACACATCAGGGAGGTGCATTTTTAGCTGTAATTCTACAAAAACTAGTTCTGTGGAAGGAAATATCTGTCCAGGTTAGATGAGGTGCATTGTCCTGAAAGCATTGCTCTCTCTTGAAGTAAAAGGCAGAAAGGGAGACTTGTAGAGGGGCAGTCTGTTCAACAACAAGTTTTCTCCAACCATAGGGCTATATCCTGTATGCTCCCCATTGATTTCAGAGGGACAAATTGTGTAAGACAACAAAGATTTAGCCAATAGGCTTTGGCATAACTATTGTAGATACAGCCTTTTGGCCTGATTCTTGGTCTTCATTTTGTCAGCTCTTCTTGCTGTGCCTCCTTAATTTCCATTCCCACCTTTTACATTTAGTTATCACTAATAGAATTGCTAGACAAATCCAAGTGGTACGGTGCTGGTGGTTGAGCCTATCACTCTTCTAAATCTGTTTCTCTATCTATTCCCCACAGGCCTGATGTTCCTGGAACTTGTGGAAGAGAAAAGCCATTATTATATTGAGGAAGAGCTTATCATATACATTTAACAACTGAAAAGAAAAGACAGATTAATATTTTACCTCCTTTGGTGGAATCTGTGCTAAAAATCAAGTACTAAACTACCTATCAGGAAATCAAAGAAGGTCCTTCCAGGCTGGTAAATATCTTCCCCGTAGGATGTCATCCTCACTGATTGGAAGCAGATCTCATACACTGCGGGTGACAATCACACCCACTCAGAGGGCCAGCACAAGGTTTATGCATAATTTCAATCTACTTAAACTATGAAAATAGGGTTTAAAGGGGATTTAGTTCATACATAAAACTTGTGCTGGCTAAGGGGTGAATTTCACTTTCTGTGAGGAGCCAAATTATCACTTATTATTGATATGTAACACAAGATCATCATCTTGCTGGCTACCTGGATTCAACACTCACTATTTGACAGAAAACAGCTAGGATGAAACCCTGGCCCCACTGAAGTCAATGACAAAAATTTCATTGACTTCACTGAGGCCAGTATGTTACCCCTAGTATTATTATTATCTATTTTTTAAAGTGAAACATCAAACCCTACTATATGCAGAGTTTTATACTTTCCCTTAGAAGGGAAAAGGTAGGGGACTATTTTAAAGTAACTTCTGACATCAGGAAAGAACATATAATGCAGAGTTTTATTACTTAGCACTGAGGGATTGGATACTCTTTAATGCTGGTTAACAGTTGCAGAATATCATTTTGATGATATAGCACCATGATTTCATATCTAATAATAATTAAATAATCCATAAATAATTCAGAACAGTAAAGCCCTATCAATAACCTGTTAACTGTGTCTGCATTAGAAATAGGAATAAGGCATAATGATTTGATGTTGTGGGGAGTATTTTCAAAGGAGGATGTGCAAAAATCCCATGGATAAATAACGTGTACTGCTTTGAATCTTTTCCTTAATCCATACCTGTAGCTTTCAGTTAATATTTTTTAATCAATAATCCTATATTGACTAAATGCACATGAAAAATTAGGTTCAAATATGGGCAAATAAAGCACAGAATCTATCCAGCGTGTGTGTTATATTATCTCAGACCAATCCTTCTATTAGAAAATGTAGTGAGCTAGAAAAAATTACTTTTATGTCTGTGTCAAAATATTAATTTTATCTTTCCACTCTGAAATTTGAAGGAAACGATTGCACATGCATAATTTTGTAAGACACAGATATTCATCTAGAAGGCCTGGCTCAAATCCCTCTGTTTTTTTCTCACACTAGGTATAGCAAACCAAAATACTTAAAAGATGATCTGAACATGCCTTTAAAAATGTGATGACTGTACAATCAAGTGCTGAATGTCTCAAGAAGGAAAACGATGCATTAGTACAAAAATGATTCTAAACAGAACGTTTTCTCTGGCCTTTTTATGTCCCTAGAAATCATGGCAGGCTAGCGCCCCTCTTGCTGTGACATTGCAGTTGGCAGGAGTCAACCTGTAATGTGGTGTCTTTTATTATATACATATATCTAGGTAAGTAAGTGGATTTTTTAAATTAAATATATAGTTCAGTTTTGCAAAGATTTTATTATTGGCATAGAGCTCAAAGGAAATGTCCCGTGTTTCTATCTTTATCTGCTCAGTTAAAATAAATTATTTCACATTCTACAACACAGACAAATTTAACTCTTTAGTTTGATGAAACCATAAATGCTTTTGTTGATGGTCAAAATGTTTACAATAATTAACCCTGAGGTTTTACTGCACTACGTATGTTTCACTTTTTAATTTGTTCTAATTCTTCAAACTGAGAGTAAGTATTTAGTTACTCAAAAGCATCCATTGCTGATCTAACTCCAGTAAGGGTCTAGTTCTAGGGGCGGGTCAGCAGGGCGGTCACCCAAGGTGCCTGCTCCTGGGGGGTGCCATACTGCTATAATATTTTCTCCCTCCCCTTCTGCTCTGATTGGCGGCTGTTTTTGCTCTGCTGATTGACTGGCCTTTACACCTCCAGCCACTTGGTGGTGGTGGGTGCTGGGTAGACACCAAAACCATTTTCTGCCTTGGCTGGCAAACTGGCTAGGGCCACACCTGACTCCAGAATTACCAGCCTTCACAAATCTATTGTGAGTCTTGTGATATTTGATTTACTTAATGTCTCAGCTCCTGTAGACAAGTTATTATGCAAAAATCTCAGCTTTCATTAAAAAAAAGGAAATTCTGATTCTCAGAGTTGCAGAGAAACTTGAAAATGTGACCCAAGTGCACCTAATAGCTCAAAAACCAGAAAAAGAACCTCAAGTGTATTACCCTGTAAATATTTCTGGATTAAAAATCATCTGTCTTATTTTTGAGCAGGTGTGTGTAGGGGGGTTAATTTATGATTTTTTGAAGATATGATGTTGGTAGTACTGTAATTCAGCTTCCACTGAAGTCAATGGTCAATCAGTCTATTTAGTTTAACACAGAGAAGGAGAAGGGGTCACCTACATAGGGAACAAAAAATTGATAATGAGACATTCTATATAGCAGTCAAAGGTATAAGAAGATCCAATGGCTGGAAGTTGAAGCTAGACAAATCCAGACTAGAAATAGGTGCAAAGTTTTAGTAGTGAGAGTAAACAACTATTGGAACACTTTCACAGTAGATTCTCCATCACTGGCAACTTTTAAACTCAGACTGGATGTTTTTCGAAAAGATCGGTTCTAATTCAGGGAAGTCATGTGCAGGGCCGGCCCACAACATTTTGGCACCTGAGGTGGGGAGCTAAAATGATGCCCTCTTTCCCCCTTGCTTGGGCCAAAACTTTGAAAAGTCTTTTCTTCCTGTTCTACTCCCCTCATGGTACTGCTCTGCTACCTACCCCAATAAAGGAGAATTAACAACTTAAAATGCCTTGTTCAAAAATGTTAGGTAACACTTAACTTTCAAATGCCTGAACAGTAAATGTAACTTTTCTTGTCTGCATAGTGAACACTGGCATTTTTATCTGTTTGAATAATCAAAGTGGTGCTTTCCGTGCCGCCTTGGTTGCAAAGATTTGAACTGCTTCCTGAAGGTCCACGGTCTGGGCCAGCTCGTGCTCTATTGAGATGATTGCAAGGCCAACCAGCCTCTCCTGGTGGAGCGTAGATGTGTTTTATTAACTTCAGATTGGAGAAGCTGTGTTCTCCACTGGCAACTGTTACAGGAAGTGTTAGAAGTATGCACAGAGCAACAAAAGCATTTGGAATGAGGGTGGTCATCTTATTCATGCACATATATTCCAGAACAGCCTTTGGAGTTGATCCTGCTAAAATGTATCTTGAAAGGGCTTTCAGTTCATCACCTAAATCACTCGCATCAATATTGCGCATGTTATCATGTGTCACCATCTCTAGTACCCTGCATTACTGGTGTAGGTCTTCTTCAGGTATAGTGAGAAATTTTGGAATATCATACAACATCCCAAATATACTGCTGTGTTCCTTGAGCTGCATGAAATGTTCAGCTGACTGTATTGCACAGTCTAGCACCTGCTTAAAGAATTCAACTTTAAATTGTTGTTTGGGGTCTGTGATGGGATTATCCCGTGCCTCGTAATCAAAATATCTTCTTCTTCAGGGACTCTTGTATTCTTGAATGGGTGGGAAAATAGCATCAGTGTGAAATTCCTCTGCCAACTTCTGTGCACTCTTCAGAACATTTTGAAATCCATCATCTGACCAGTAAGACTGTAGGTATGACTTTGCTTTGTCCAGTTGTTCCATTGCTCCAGATATATTAAGGCCAACATCTTGGAGTCTCTTGCTTACAACATTTATTTCAAACAGTATGTCATGCCACAACACTAAGCCACACAGAAATTTGAAGTTATGTATGTTTCTGGTGATTCCATTTCCCTCTGCCACTGTTCTCCCATGAACAGTTCCTGTCGTAGCATTATCCTCCATGATGGCAACTATGGCATCATCTGTCTTCCCAATTTGGTGTTTGATAGGCTTTATCGCCTCCACTCGACTTTCCCATCATGTGGCACTCAGTTGTTTCAGTGTCAGAGAGGATGTTCCCAGATGTTGCTTCAAAATTTTTCATCGATGAGTTCATGCAGAGAAAGATACATAGATGCTTTGAATTACATTTAAAAATTCAGCAGCCTCACTAGAAGCTGATGCTGCATCACTGACCACCAAGTTTGATGAATGGGAACTGCATGGAACAAAAAAAGCTCAAGGATTTAACTCTTGGATCCATGTCTGCACTCCTTTGTTCTTTCCTCTCATGTTGGCACCATTATCGTAGCCCTGACCTCTCATGTCAGCTATTGCAATTCCCATATCTTCCAGCTTTTTAAGAAGCACATTTGTCATACCAGCACCTGTAGTATCATCAATGTCAATAAATTCTAGAAAATGCTCTCTGACAGTCACCATTGCAGGGACATTTGCACTGGATTCTGTTGTTGTTGTTACAAAATGCATCATTAAAGCCATTTGTTCCATATGGCGGAGGTCCTGTGTGAAGTCCAGAATAACAGAGTAATATCTCGCTGACTTCAGATCTGCCACAATTTTCTGTTTGACTTTTGTTGCCAGTAACTGTATGATCTAATTTTGAATTGTTTTTCCAAGGTAGTGGTGTGTGTACATTTTTTGGGTGTCAAGTATCAGAGGGGTAGCCGTGTTAGTCTGATTCTGTAAAAGCAGCAAAGAATCCTGTGGCACCTTATAGACTAACAGACGTTTTGCAGCATGAGCTTTCGTGGGTGAATACCCACTTCTTGGACTTGCATCTGAAGAAGTGGATATTCACCCACGAAAGCTCATGCTGCAAAACGTCTGTTAGTCTATAAGGTGCCACAGGATTCTTTGCTATTTTTTGGGTGGTGACTCTTAGGCCACGTCTATACTTACCCGCCGGGTCGACGCGGCGAGTTCGACTTCTCGGAGTTCGAACTATCGCGTCTCATCTAGACGCGATAGTTCGAACTCCGGAAGCGCCGCGGTCGACTCCGGTACTCCACCGCGGCAGGAGGAGTTGCCGGAGTCGACCTTGGAGCCGCGGAGTTCGCTTCCGCGGCGTCTGGACGGTAAGTCATTCGAACTAGGGTAGTTCGAATTCAGCTACGTTATTCACGTAGCTGAATTCGCGTACCCTGTTCGAACCAGGGGCTGTGTGTAGACCAGGGCTGAGATGCTGGAGCACAGCATCAAACTCAGCCATCAGCTCCACAGTTTTAAGGAAGTTTCCATTGTTTGGCACATACAGCTGATCTGAAGTGCCACACAGTGCTAGGTTTTGGGAAGCAAGCATTCTCACAATGGCAATGAGCCTTTTCAGAACATTTTTCCAGTAAAGAGACTCTGATGCAATCTTCTCTTGATGCTGATCATCTATGATGGCCTTTAACCTTTAGTCTCATCTCATTCCACCTATGAAATGCTCTCTGGTGATTTGCTGCCTTCTTATGGCATGCCAAATTTCTAGCCAGATTTTTCCAGTCCTTTGTTCCTGTAGAACCCAATGTGGCTAGAACATTAGATGGGAAGAGTTTGCAACAAAAAGAGCATGCAGCATTCTGGGTTCTTGAGTACATAAGCCATGGCCTCTCCACTTTGTCACCATTGTGAATTTCACACCAGTAATGTGTTGGATGGAAACTTCTATTTTCATTGTCTTTGGGGAACATGAAGTTTTTCCACTTGCTGTGGCCCATGCAGTACAAGGAAGTCCCTCAGGCTACTGCTCAAGTGGGTTCACAGTCCTGGATCATCTAGACTTAAGGAGCTAAACCCAGCAGCTGCTGTTTCTTGCGCCTCCACCACACTCTTCTCTGATCTACACTTTTCTTCAGGAATGTGCATGGTTACATCCATTTGAGATGGAGATATGGATGCTGCAGTAGCTGCCAGGTCACCTGAATTCTGACTAACTGAAAGATCAGGCATCTCCACAGCACTCACATCCTCACTGGGGCTGGAAGGCTCACCAGGAACATTTGTGTCTGTGTATCTCAGATAGAAAAGCTTCCTTTGCTTTCTTTCTTTTTCTGAATGCTGCCCCAGAGGGGCATTTTCTTCTTTCACTCATGACTGCTGTTCTGTGCCAGCTATAGTGTCTCTCAACACTCAATTGAAAGGGACAAATACCCAGGCTGGTACCAGGGTCTGATATCAGTGTCTTAAGGGTCTAAGGCCACGTCTATACTTACCCGCCGGGTCGACGCGGCGAGTTCGACTTCTCGGAGTTCAAACTATCGCATCTGATCTAGACGCGATAGTTCGAACTCCGGAAGCGCCGCGGTCGACTCCGGTACTCCACCGCGGCAGGAGGAGTTGCCGGAGTCGACCTTGGAGCCGCGGAGTTCGCTTCCGCGGCGTCTGGACGGTAAGTCATTCGAACTAGGGTAGTTCGAATTCAGCTACGTTATTCACGTAGCTGAATTCGCGTACCCTAGTTCGAATCAGGGGCTGTGTGTAGACCAGGGCTAACTGGATCCTACTACTTCAGAAAGTGACTGTGTACATATGGTACCATGTTACTCGATAAATCTGCTTTCCTCACTTTAAGGACAAATATGTTCTTACTGCCTTTTACTCCTTTTAGACCTGGAGACCAAACACTGTAAAGACACTGAGCTGGATTCTATTTCTTCTTGTCATCTTCATTAAAATTGTTTGTTCAATTGACTTCAGTGGAGTTTAGGATTTGCATCAGAATAACTGACAGCAGAATCAGGCCAATCCATTACACCTGTGCATACCCACAGATGGCGGTGGAACTGCACAGGTGTCACTGAAGGTCTAGCAGGAAGGCAGTGGAGTTGCACAGATGTCATTGAATGCCTAGTTTGGCTTGCAGAATTTTATTATTGGTGATGATGGGTGAGATGGAAAGAAATCAGCTTAAGCAGCAAAGAATCCTGTGGCACCTTATAGACTAACAGACGTTTTGCAGCATGAGCTTTTGTGGGTGAATACCCACTTCTTCAGATGTATTCACCCACGAAAGCTCATGCTGCAAAACGTCTGTTAGTCTATAAGGTGCCACAGGATTCTTTGCTGCTTTTACAGATACAGACTAACACGGCTACCCCTCTGATAATAGAAATCAGCTTGACTCTCAGAGCCCAGGCTGAGTTTGCAAGACTGGCAGTCAGAAGAAAACATCTCTTTATTTGTAATGAAACATATTGAGTAAAGAGTCCATGGTTCATAAACAACAAGGAAGCCCTAGATGCCATTACAGAATCACTTTTCAGAGCAGTACTGCATTTTAAAGGAAGAATTAAGTAGTATAATAGATGAATATCAATTGTTTTGGAGGTTTAAATCAGATATTTTGGATGCTTATCTGAAATGCATCCAAACCTCTTTGGTTAGAAATTATGCTGGAAGGGTCATAAGGACAGGGTTTAATCATAACATTTCTGGTAGCAATTCTTTCCAGTCAGGCAAGAAATTATGAGAATAGCCACATGGAATATTTTATCACTCTAGCCTAAACCAAGAAGATATGTGGATGTGGGGGAAAACAAACCCAGTTTCTTAATTTTGAGTTTTGGTGAAGGTGATGATATCTACATTGGTTTGCTCATCCCTAATTCAAAGCAGCATTGTTGCATTGGGCTTTTTCATCCAGCTGCAGTGGTACTGAGGGGCTCAAAAAAGGACAGAGAATTGAGTCCAATACTTTTCAGGTTTTTCTTTTAAATTTTAAAATGCTACAGCCACTGCAGCAACCAATAGATGAAATCTATAAATGAAAGTTCTCACTCTCAGCAGCTGTCTGCTCTTGTAATCCATCTTCTCTGGAAACAGATCAAAAGAAAGTGAATGAAAGTTTTATACAGTAAAGTCAAGCACTTGCACAGATCAGGTAAATGAGTTATGTGTGCATGACTGAGGAACAGAATCATGAGTCCCATCCCATCTGAGCTGAGCTGTCAATGATTATTAGACACCTTTCACTATATCATATATTTATACAAAAGAAGTTTCTCCCAACACTTTATGTAGCTCAATCAGTTTTTGTTTCGTTTATTAAAAAAAAATGCTATTATTCCCCAGCAGTAAGTTACTGTGTGCTAAATTTTCCTGCAGTACCAAGGGCTTCCATAAAGTCTCATAGGTAATTGAGTGGCAGGCTCAATAGGCAGGAGTCAGTATGTGAGCCCCTGGAGGAGTAGTAAAATCTCCTATTCTTCATAATAGCTTTTTAAAATGTGAGGGGGAAAAAAGTAAAGAATGCAGGGAAAAACCTCATGCCATGAGTAAATGTTATAACTGCATTTCTTGCTCCCTTACAGTTTTTACAAGCTACACCACAAATCTGCAGGGTTATTTTGAGGCCTTTTCTGTAATGAACTGACTGGGTCTCATGCCAGAATGTTATGCTACAAGCACAGGCTACACGTCCATTTAAGATTCCTCGCCTGCTTGTTCCCCAGTGCAGATACCACTATGTTGCCCTTCTCACCCTGCTGGGCACAAAGACAGGCCATTCATAAGACAGGTTAGCATGCTTTTAGTCTTCCAAGTACTCTGGACCATTCATTGCTTACATTGATCCTGTACTCCTTACTCAGACATAATTCTTATGGAAGTCAATCTGAGCATTAGCTGAGTAAGGAACGCAGGCTCAGGCCCTTTTGGGGGAATTCTCCTAGGTTTAGTTGTGAGGAGTCACTCTTACCCTGGTTATAACGATGATGAATTACTGCATCAGAGTCATTAAGATGTACTTACAGTATAACTGTGATCTTACTACTGTCACCCTTGTGCTCGCCTTACTTGTAATTTCTCTTGGACTTCTATTTCTATCCAGTCCATTTGTTGGTTAGCTCAAACATAAAGCTACAATTTGAATAGTTTCATAGCACATTGGTTCAGGAATTGCTCATTTATAAATATTCTCATTTTTTCGCCTTTCAACTTCCAATGACAATGTTAATATCAAATGTAACAAAGCTAAGTTAATTCAATTAGTGCTGGCACACCCTGTTGGTGTTACAGAAAAAGTGATGGAGTATTTAATACCCCATGCTGTTCTGAGACAAATGCAATATATAGGTACATACAAGTGAATTAAAGGTTTAGGCTGAGATCCCCAAAGGTATTTATGTGCCTAACTCCCAGAGGGCTAGGAGTTAGGCACTTAACTACCTTTGAGGATCTGAGCCCTAGTGCTGGTTTAACTACTTGGACCAAAAGGACTAGGGATGCAGGCCCCCAGAGGTAGAAAGTTCACCAAAAGTAAAGTCACAGTGGAATAAACCTCCTTCAAGCTTGCTCCACTGGGGAGTCCACAGCTAGCTGATGCAGCCCAGGCTCTGTTATACAACTTCTCGGCTTCTTCCAGTGATGAATATCCTATGGACCTGTGGCTGTAATTTAAAGCTATCTCCTGTGGCAGAATCCCTATGGCAGTTGTATTGCTGTGTTCTGTTCCCCGAGGCAGCTGTACTGCTTCCACAGGCCCAGGAGGTTCCTTTTGTTACTCAGACACTTCATTTTATTTACTCTTGATCCCTCAATGTATTTATCTCTAGAACACAATAGCTCAAAAACACTTAAAATATGCCTCCTGCCTTTTTAAAAAGGAGTGCGGGGGATTGAGCCACATGGAACCTTCTGTGCATTATCAACACAGACTGAAAGCCATGATTTACTAGATCTGAAATTCTGCATAGCACATATTGCCTGTCTAAATAGAGAAAATAGAACATCTGGATCTCTGTTTCTGAACCCATATGAAAGTAAATTTGATGGCACAACTTCCGTGTCCACAGTTCTTTTGTGTTCCCAACCTCTTAAGATGACACAGTGGAAATTATTTCCATTGTGTAGGAAATACCCCCTTAGTGTGAATCATGTACACATTAAGTCAAAAATCTTTGACCTTTGCTAAATGCATCACTCCATCTGTAATTTATTACATGAAGTAGTGGTATAGTTCAATCCTCAAGATAATAATTCAAAAACACCATGAAGGATTGAGGCATTTAAAACAAAGAGAACAAGTTTTCCCTCTTATACTATTTCCTGAGGAATTGCTTTGTACTGATATGTTACTTGCTTCCTTCACTTTGGTTCTATGTTGTATGTTTTTTAAGCGTCCTGAAGGCCCGAATCATACTGAATAGCATGTATCAGAGGGGTAGCCATGTTAGTCTGGATCTGTAAAAAGCAACAGAGAGTCCTGTGGCACCTTTAAGACTAACAGATGTATTAGAGCATAAGCTTTCGTGGGTGAATGCCCACTTCGTCACGCATCTGACGAAGTGAGACGAAAGCTTATGCTCTAATACATCTGTTAGTCTTAAGGGTGTCACAGGACTCTGTTGCTTTTTACTGAATAGCACCTTTCCCTGAAAGCCGATCTATTGAAATCAGTGGAACTAAGTGCAGAGTAAGAGACTACTTTGTGAGTAAGGGAAACAGAATTGGGCCCTTAATTAATTTTCATGGACGAATCTGTCCAAGCATGACCAGGTTTTTTGGGGGAGTGGGTGGGAGGTGTTTAGGATTAGGGATGGTCTGATTAGAATTCCTATAATTTAAAGTGCTTATGATGCCGACAATTAAGAATTATTGCATTTATAAATCTTTTGTAGTAGTGATGATAATATGGTGCTGAGCATTTACACAATGCTTTACAACCCTAGATCAGACATGTTCCTTGCTCCAAAGAGTTTGTCTCATTTTATTAGATTATAAACAAGCACAAGGCAGCACGTGGGGAGAAAGAGGATGGGAGTGTATCTTAATTATGAGAAGATGGGAGAACTAATTGCCTGAAGAGGTGGGTCTGAAGAAGGAGAAAGAGGGTGCTTGGCAGATGAGGACATGGATTGTGTTGCAGGTGTAGAAGGGAGCATGATAGAACACCTAAAGCATAGAATGGGAAGAAATAGGCAAAGATAAGTAGATGTAAGATCAGATGAGTGGGAAGAGCATGGAGTGGGGACATGGGAGAAGAGATGTAGGTGGGCAGGATAATGGAGAACCTTAAACAATGCTCATCACTAAAATTCACCAATGGCCACCACATAGTGATAATGGGATACCACTGTATTTCCCTGTACTTACAATAGGAAATAAATGCAATGTGGTGAGTGTAGTATGTTGGACATTCAGTACTGTAAGTGAGGATGAGGAGTCACACTGTTATTCAGATAGCGACAAGAAACTTGTCAATGGAGGCATTCAAAGAGCAGGGTAATGTGATGGAAGGGACTGTGGGGACCATGGAGAAAGGATAGATGTGGAAAAAAGTAGAGAGAAAAAAACGAGGATTTAGTGAAAAATTAAACTAGAGGGAGAGAGAAGAATCAAAGACCCCTGCATTTTCAGCCTGGGAAATGAGCAGGATAATTGAGTTGTCAACAGGGAGTAAAAAGGCAGAGGAGGTGGATGAAAAGAAAAGTCAGTTTGGAAATTCTGACTTTCAGATGGCAGCAGAATATCTGATTAAAAATGATTGAGGCTAGTTCTCTAGCTGTCTCTATGGTTTGTTTTCTGATACCTTGTGTGTGATCCCCTCAGGTACCACAAACTAGACTGGGTCTGGCTTTTTTGTTACTGTCTGACAGCCCTCCCAGGAACAGAGAGCTGCTCAGGAAGTGGTTTTAGAGGTGCTGGCCAAGATTTTCAAAAGTGACTAGTCATTTGACTTCCTCAAATTTGGATGTCCAACTCGACATACTTTAAAGGGGCCTAGTTTTCAGAGGACAAGTGCTCAGCACTTACTGAAAAGCAGGCTCATTTGACAGTATCTTAAACTGGGCATCCAGAATCACTTTTGAAAATATTGACTGTTGTCTTTTGACTGAGGTTTCAAACCAAATTCCTGATAATTTGTGATCATTAAAAGTTCTTTAATAAAAATAAAGTTGTAGCCTCTGATCTATTTGCCAGTATCCAATATGACTAATTACATTCTGCCATCTACATCTCCAGTGACGTTTCAGTAGCCTCCACTTCCGGTCCTAAACCATAATGTAGTAATAATAATACTACCAATAATGATATTTTCTAAGCACTATACAAACATTGGTTAACCTTCACAATGTCCCTGTAAGGGAAAGAGGTATTATCTCCATTTTACACATCAGGGAAAGACAAGGAGGTTAAATGACATGATCATAGAAAGTCAGCACCAGTGAGGGATGAGAACTCAGAAGTTCCTGACGCCACACTCACTGCTATCTCTTCACTGTTACTGTGTATAGTAAACTCCCAAATAACACGGGGGACATGAGTTTTATTCAGCTAATCAGGAGTTCAGATAATGGAGAGAACAGGAGACATTCAGCAATAGGGATGGCAGTCCCCATGGCTAGACTGCTCCTTGTTCTCCTCGCAGTCCTAGCTGGAGGTCTCTGCTCACCCCAGCTCAGTCACTCATTCCTGGGACAGCAGGGGTGCAGAGGGCTCCTTGCCCTGCTGCAGGGCACCATGACACCCAATCCCTGCAGGCACAAGTTGCAGAGGGCGGGGGAGAGGAGGGGAGAGAAGGCTGTGGTCCTGGCAAAGCAGAGCAGAGACCTCCCCAGCCAGGACTCTGGTCTGCCCTCCCTTGCAGCCTCCTTTGCATCTGCAGGGATTGAATGCAGGGAGCCTGATGTCACAGCCCCACTCACTCTTCCCTGACAAGGAGTCTGCAGAGGCCTCCCTGCATGGCTGCAGGAGCCATTCAACAGCAGCTTGGCCTCCCCCGTGGCTGGCGGCTCCTTGTTCTCCTCCTTGCAGCACTTGTGAAGGGGGTCTCTGCTCTATTATCCAACCCTCACCTTATCCCAATCCCTTCCTTGTCCCCCATTATGATACATAGGGGACAAGGAAAGGACTGGGATAGTGCAGAGGTTCCAATAATAGGATTTCAGATAAATGGAAGTACTGTATACTGTATTGTGTTCTGTCGCTATGCACTGCTAAAATGATTGCTATTTTTCACCTTCAGGTTACATTCCAGTAGTGGATGAAGTATCCTCTGCACAATTTGTAGATCAGTTTAAGATTGTAAATTGCTTTTGGAGCAAATAAATAGAAGATAATATCTGTTGTAAAACCCATGGGATCATTTTTATCTGCCAAAGGCCATTTCCTCCACCGAAGTGAATTAACGGAGGCTGATTCACCCTAGCTGAGCTGAGGATCTAGCCCTAAACTTTCTGATGTCAGATACATTTACATTGGTTTTAGTTTCACACTTTCAGATCAGCTAGATGTTTTTAATTATTAGATTGCTAAAGTTAGACTAGTGTTATTTTTGTTTAGGATGTAGTTTTCACAGAAGAGACATACCTTGTAGAGTTTCTGACTCATTCAGTTACTTGGTTTACTTTATTTTTAGCAGGAATCTATAATTGATCTCCAAGTAAAACAAAAAACATCTCTGGCTGGAATACAAGGATAGCAATTACAGCTCAGCTTTTCCTAATAATCTGTCTTCTAGTCCCTTGGAGGTGTTTTTAAAAGCTAGACAGAAATCTTATAGTGTGAGAGCACAATGATATTTATGTCTACAATTGCAAGAAAACCATGAAGCCATATCACAAATCAGTATCTGGCATACTGTGCCTTATGAAATAAATATACTATATAGTAGTTTTAATATAAAGCCATGAATTGTAAAGCGTACTATGCCAATGGAACATTTTACACTAAATGATCTATTAGCTTTTTATGTTAGTAGCATTGAATATGGTCTCTTGTTTGAAAGCTCTATCGGAGGCCAGGTGAATTTCCACAGATGATATTTATAACATAGCAGTAATACATTTTAAGTCAAATATATATAAAGCAACACTTTTACTATTTAGGAACAGGTTCACTAAAAATTACAGTTTTGTGAGTTCAGAAAACAAGCTTAGCAAGAGTGCTCGTACTTTTTGTTAAATATATTAATTTGCAAATTTTTGAGCATTGGGAAAGTTAATTAAACTCAGGAGAGACTTTCTTTCATCTTTATTTCTGTCGTTAGCACACCCAAAAGGAACAAAAATGGAGCTATAACTTGGCATAGCTCATCATATTACTTAAACAAACGCAGGCTGGCAGTTGTTATAAACTGGTGGCTTATGGAAAAGTCCCATAGAATTTAAAAGAAAATAATAACCTTACTATCATTTTTGTTGGTAGTATCTACAGAATTCACTAGAGATTTATGTCCCTGCCATAGAATTCCATAACATAGTTCAAAACCCTATAAAAAAGAGATTGTTCTTTGTTTTAGAGTTTTGAGGTAATTTCTATAGAACTGGATGTGACAGATATGGCAATTTCCTGCAGTATCCTTGAAAAACCTTTTGGAATTAAGTTTAAGTAGATTTGGAGTTCATTGTATTAAAAATGCAAAGTTTATGTATTATTCTGGAATTGTATATACATTTTGTAGTTGGAGAGATGTGACCAAAGTAAACCCTAGGAATTATTAAGAGCTTCAAAGGACTATTTGAAACAATGTGCCATAGAAGAATGAACTTTTGGGATAAAATGGGTTTCCCAGGAAATCTGTAGGGGGAGGTGAATACAGATTTATTCCCCTTTCCCCAGCCTTTTGAAGCTATGCCCTGAAGAAAAGACCTTTGTCTGTGATCACCAGTTACATGAAGACAAGATCAAAAGCTGAAGCTGAATAAAAGAAAGAATGAACGGTTCATGGTGTTCTGAGGTAAAGTGATTATGAATTTGTAATCACAGAAAAACCTCTGTGCAATCTGAAGGACTGGCCACCTACTGGAGCCCTTGTTGGAGCAGAAGTGATCTTTGGTAAGATGATTAGCATGTGTTTTATTATTTGTAATATGTTTTTCTATAATGCTTTCACCTTAAGAATAAATGTGCTTCCTCAGAAAGAGCTGAGTGCTAACTTATAACTGAGGGCAATTACAAATGTTCATAGCCTCTGAGGAGAAAGTAAAGCACAGACACTGACCTGTTTAGGCAATCTGGCATGTTGGGGAACTCACGGTGTAGGTGGGGAAGTGTGCAGCCTAGAGAAAACCTGTACAAGAGGGAGAGAGATGAGGGTCTCTGCCCAAGGGAGGTGACAGCTAGGAGCCTAAAAGTGGGTGCCCTTGCTGGACCACAGAGGGAAAGTAAAGGTGCAGTTGCCATGAACTGTGAAACATTATTAATTTTACATAAACTGTTTGACTTCATTCCTATTACATTCTATAGGACTTTCTCATATGGGATTGTGATCTCATGACTAATCTCCTAAATCAAATGAGCTGGTTGTCACAGTACAGTTCCAAGTGGGCCATATCACTGAGGCCACTATTCTATTTGGCACAAATTGACTTTGTTAGCTGTCTCAGAAGAGTCTAAGGACTGAGTTGGCATGTAGCATGATCTATCCTCTCTCACCTTGAAGTGGGACTCATCTCCATCAAGGTACCTTGGTGGGGCAACCTGGGGAAACTTGTGCTGCTTATGCCTCCAGTGTACTTGAAGAACTAACTTCCTCCAAAGTCCTGTACTTCTGGTAATGAGCTGAGATCTTCTACTGAGATCAGGAGATCATTAGACCCTGCTAGAACATCAATGATTTCCTGTACAAAAATTACATGAAAGCTGTAATTGAAGTGTACATTTTTAAAAACCTGTTTTCAATGGCTTATTACATTAGTGTTTGATCAGGATTGATAAGTTTTAACCTAAAACCCTAGTCATGATGGAGTTTTCATGTTCTTAGTATTACCTTATGGGGCTTAACAGTGATGTGAACTTTGGTGCTTCCAGCATTTTGAAGACTGAGTGGCTCATTCAAAGATGCAAGAGAAGGAAATACAGATAGCACTTGCTTATTCATAAAATTTCCCAGAATGTAATGGATGAACGCTATTTTACAACATGGGGAAGGCTGGTTCCATTCATGTGTAAATCTCAGCAGAATAGCTTGATGCAGCTCTGGATTATATCTCTGTGGAGAGTAAAAGTTCTTTGGATTCTACCGTTGAAAATCTTAAAGTGCTCTTATTTTTAAATGTACTGTAGTGTTATTATTCATCACCCTGCAGCCACTACCCCCCTGTTGCACACAGATCAAGTGAATTTGTTATGCACTGCCTTCCCTAGTAAACTCAATCATGGAACCTAGGAAAATGTATGTTACACTGACAAGTCAAATATGCCGTTGCCAAGAAACACATGCAGCTTTTTTACTGTGCTATTTCTAACTTTATAAAAACTAGACAAGAACAGATTAAATTTATTATTAAAACAAATCAGTAATCAAAGTTTCCATTAAGAAATGGTCCTGGTCTTTATAGAGAGGTTTTTATTTCAAGCATTTTGGACCCAATCCAAAGAGCACTGACATCAGAAGAAAGACTCCTATTAACTTCAGTGGGCTTTGCATTGGGCATTTGAAGAGCAAAAGTGAAAGTTGTATTCTAAATTGCTCTGTTGTGCCACCAGTAATTTTTTCTCTTCAATTCTTCCATAATATATAGGATTACTACTAAGCCTATACACATGTTAAATTGGCCCTCATAAAGTGGGTCCTGTGGGAACCTTATAAAAAGATCCCATTTATTTTGCACACATAAAGGAAAAAACATTTAATTGCTTGTCTATAAACTATTTAGAAACTGTTTGTATCTGAGATGGCATGTATATGGTGCATATCTTTTGCATATGTGGAAGCATTGTTGCTACTATCCTTTGTATGACCTTTAAATATTAGTAATACTCTTAAATAGTGCTTTTCATTCACAGACCCCAAAGCATTTTGCAAAGGAAGGAATCATTATCTTCACTTTACAGATAAAGAAATGGAGGACTTGCTCAAGGTCAGAAAGTATGTCATTAGCAGTGACAGGAGTACAACCCAGGCCTTCTGATTCCTAGCCTAGATCCTTATCCATTCAACCACACTACCCTATAAAGTTATGCTTGATTCATGGTATTGATTTCTGGGGATATTTCTTAACAGGACAGAAAGTCCTCTAAGACAGAAACAGTCCTCTCCATTTGTTAAGTTAAGACACTGTGGATAATTTATAGTGTTCAAGGCACTGACTGAGGCCTAGATATGTATTCTCTTCATTGCTTATCCACAGGGCACTTTCATTTGTAATAGGATTGTCAGAGGATAGCTGACTTTCTGCAGGGGTCGGGCTCAACTTATCTCTGACAGAACCCACAAGGGGAAACAAGGCAACTCAGGTTCACCTGGGACTAATTAACTCACTGGGTAGTAACTGGGAGGCAGTTAATTAGTGAGGGAAGCTCTCAGGCATGATAAAAGAAAGAAACTCTAACTAAAGATAGATGGAAGAATAGATTCTCTTCAGGGAGAGGCTAGGCCCCAGAACATAGTAAGAGGAGGGCTTTTTTTTTCTTTTTTTTTCTTTTTTCCCCCCCTTCTTCTTCATGGGGAAAGCTGCTGAGGTGGCTCACCTGGAAAGGAAGCTAAAGAAGAGTTCTGCTAGGTGTGAGAGGCTCTCAAAAGAGGCTCTAGGAATGCTAAGTCTTAGTGGAACCTGGCCCCTGTGGAAGGACTTCACCAGGTAACAGCAGAAGTCCCAGATTAGAAGAATTGTATGCTGTTCTGAGGAAGGCTTGTTGTGGTTGACCTTTGGGGGGAGACCCTTTCCCAGCTGATAACAGGCCTTGGTTCTAGCAGAGGGTTCTGGGTCAAAAAGGCCTTGCTGATAAGAGACCTGGATGTAAGTGGGATTATAGACTAAGGCTAACTCAACCCCTTTCTCTTCACCTAGAGATGCTGGGGTGGAAATCTATGTATATAAAGTGCTGCCTTTGAGTTGAATAAACAAATGCTCTGAAGGGGAACTGTTTAATATAGTGGTTCTCAAATTTTTGTACTGGTGACTCCTTTCACATAGCAAGCCTTTGACTATGACCCCCCCCAGTTTTAAATTTAAAAATATTTTTTTTATATATATAACACCATTATAAATGTTGGTGGCAAAGAGGGGTTTGGGGTGGAGGTTGACAGCTTGTGACCCACCCTTTATTAACCTTGTGACCCCCAGTTTGAGAATCCCTAGTTTAATTGGCTTTATTGGATGCATTGAAAGCCCACTAGAGGAAACTGAGGCAGAGATGGAATTGCAGTTCTGGTCTGGGCTGACAGGTGGTGCATCAGTAATACTGTAAGGTCGTATTAATGGTTCAGCAACATGAGTATTTGAACTTTGTCTTATGTAAAGAAGTCAGCATATATAATTTACTTTTTCTCCCCCCTGAAGAAACAAATTCTAGTTCAATTCTTTGTTCCACTTATCCTAAAATGGTTGTTAATGTTAAACAAAAATAAGGACTGGGTGGCTAAGCAGACTTGTAAAGAAATAAGTAGTCTTTCACTTCTATATCCCTGATCTGAGCAAGACTAGATTGCTACTGATTGATAGTGGCTAGTACCTCATATCTGTTTGGTGGCCTACATGAAGTGAGATTTTTGGTCCTAGTCTGTTTCCTAGTGGATAGGGGACACAATCACAAACAAATGGACATCCTTGTTGGTGATCTTTATAGAGCCCAAGATTTAAATGTGTATGGAGACTAAATTGCTATCCCCAAATGCAGTATCTTAGTGGGGATAATAAAGAGAAGCCTGAACTACTGTTGGCTATGCTATATCTGTTCTGTGACTAAAGTAGGGTGACCAGACACCAAGTGTGAAAAATCGGGATGGGGGTGGGGGGTAATAGGAGCCTATATTAGAAAAAGACCCAAAAATTGGGACTGTCCCTATAAAATTGGGACATCTGGTCACCCTAGACTAAAGAGGACTCCAGAATCCAAGTATCAGTTATGGACAAAGGCATGGGTCTGTTTGTGGGTTTTATAAGTTCTAAATTACTTCTACTGGCTTCAGACTACATCTTACAGTTTTAATTGCTGCCTATCATCATAGTATCTGAGTACCTTCTGGATAATTGTCATAGCAAGGTCCATAGTGGAATTAATTGGCTCTCTTTCCTATCTGAGTTATAGGAAACTGTTTGGGATGGATTCTTTTTTGGGGACTTGGAGAGAGTAGGAGGACACTGATAAATATCACTTTGATTATGATGAAAGAGTTAACAAAAAGGAAGGTCTTTCAGGGTGCCCTAAATGTGGTGAAACTTCCATTTAGTCTCATCTCCTCATGCCCTTCAGCAGAGAACTACTTCTGTACGATCTCAAGTGCTTTCCCCCCAGGTTTTGCAATTTGAATTATCCCAGAGAAGTGCAATTATGTTAGTGTTTCATAGAGGGATAGGCAGTCTGAAATGTAGCTGGGATGTGACCCATAATGGTCTCAGTTTGGTACTCCCTGTAATCTGCACTGATCATTCAAAAAAGCCCTGGTGGAACCTTTTTAAATACTGTGGTCTTAAAGGGCTTTTTGTACTAAACATGTATCTCTTTACTGATATCTTATCCCCTCTACCTATGCATTTTAAGACCTCTAGACTTTCTGGTCAGCAACTGTCCTGCATTAGGTGGCAAAGTTATGAAAACTGTGATATAAAATCAAGTTGCAAAAAACTTGGCAATTTATTACCACAAAGGTTTGGCAGTGTCTCGAACTATGAAAGAGATATGATAATCTACTGCTGTCATTGATTCTCCTCTAATAGGTTAAAAGGGACACTGCGAGAGAGAGAGAGAGAGAGAGAGAGAGGGTGGGCGGGCTGGCTGGCTGGAAAATGGTGATTCAGTCACTCTTAAATTGGCAGTTCTCTTCAGCCCTTCTGAGTAGCTAACCTCTCATAGAAGGAGGGATCTGTGAAGTTAATATTATGAATGAGGAAAAGAGATGGTGCACTGCACTGGGACTGAAGACACTAGGTTATATTCTTGACTCTGTTACAGGGTTACCATGGTCAAGTCATTTAAATTGTTTTCCCATCTGTAAAATGGGCATGACCTCCTGTGTACAGCATTTGACTTTACTGATAAGTGCTAAAGAAATGACTTTTATTCTCCAAATATATTTCTTCAGCAGGTCCAAATTGACCATCCCTTCTCCCTGCAGCTTCAGAGATTTTAAAGATTAGAGGTAGAATGGAGCTGAGGGACAATCTTAAAAAACCAAAAGACGACGACAACAAAACCCCCTTGGTTCTGCAGTGTTGGAACAGGGGCATGTATACTTCCCCCAACAGGTTACTGCTTTGTAGTAAGTTCCTTTACCGAATGGCAGGATGTACAATCTTTCAGTGGGAATCTGCAGAGGTAGTACATTCTGAGAACCACACTTGCTTTGGGTTACTTACCATTCAGGACTAGAGGTCACATCTGAACTCTTGCAGGAAAGGCAATCTTTAGTCCCCTCAGCCCAGTGAATCTCTTCAGAGGGGAACTGTGTGTGTGAATTGAATATTTGGGAGATGGGTGGGAACATTTCTCTGGCAGGATGGCTTTTTATTGTTAAGAGTGGCAGTCCCTTGAAAGTGCTACGTGATTTGGAATTCTAGAAGTGTTCCAGTGAGAGATGGACCGAGTGTAGTGTGGAGTTCAAAGCTGAGTGATAGTTTGCATTCTTCTATCATTTGTTATATCCATTGTAGCTATTTATCACATGGTTCTGTAATGTATCTTGTAGCTATAACCAACAAATACATAGTGTTCTCTCTGTGTAGTAACATATGAGAGAGCTCTTTATCTCTAATCATAAAGAGAAAATGCCTAGATGCTTTTATTTCTGGCAAAAGGCTCTGAATCCTACTGTTTGCTGAATCTATTTTGGCCACTGTTGGATTACAGGATACTGGCTAGATGGACCATTGTTCTGACACAGTATAGCTGTTCTTATTTTCTTTATATCCTAACTAAGTGTCGAATGCTTCCTATAATAGGACCATGACAACTAAATACATCTGATATTGCTGTGGTACCGTTCTTTAGTTTTCATAGTGCTTGTCAGAGCAAATCTACACTGACTATACAGGAACTTCTAGTTAACCTGTTTGTAAATAATATAATCCTGAAATTCTAATTATATTTTTCATCTTTATGTAGTTGTTTGCTGTAAGACACTTAAGGCATCCTGAAGACTCTGAGGCTTCCGGACCCTGGTGTGGTAAAATCTGTCAAAAATACATGCAAGCTAAAGGAGAAAAGAAAATTGAACAAAAAAACCCTCTTTCCCCCTCCCCCATAAAAATAATATTGTATATGTTGACTACAGTCCATATGAACTCCCTTGCCAACAATGATTGTGTCCAAATCTGTACCCTCCTCGGGCTGCAGAATGATAGAGGGATGGAGGCAGAATTCATGGAGTACTGTATCAGTGTCTAATAATCTTGGAAATGTACAGCTTAAAATTGAGACCCAAGATATTACTCATGAAAATAGTCAAGCCTCGCTGCCCTTTTTACAGTGGTATTTAGGAGTATACTGTGATGAAGTGTTCAACTCACACCAGCCCTGAAGGGGTTGAAGTGACTCAGACAAGGCTAATTAACCGTATAGGTTTCACCTCAGAGAATCTGGCTGGATTTATAAATTACTAACTGCTGATGAAACCCAGCTGGGTAAATTGAAAAGGCAGATAGTTTGCAGTACAAAGGGGCTGCAGGGAGAGAGTCTATAGCTGCTCTTGGTTTCTTCCTACCCACCTCTCTGTGCCTCCAGAAGGGAGCAAAAGCCCCGGCATCCTGTCCCTGACAAAAGAGGTTTACCCAGAGGAATTGCAGGGAAGAAACTCTGCCTTCCACAGGTTAGGAGGAAGCCCAGGGAAAGAGCAGTGAGGGTTGAGACTGTGTAGACCCTGGCTACTGACGAGGTCTCCAGGCTTGATCCCAGAGTAGTAGGCAAGTCCAGATTCCCTTAGCTGCAGGGCAAGTAGCACTGGGAATTACAGACAAGGAGGGAGGGATAGCTCGGTGGTTTGAGCATTGGCCTGCTAAACCCAGGGTTGATAAATTCAATCCTTGAGGGGGCTACCTGGGGCAAAAATATGTCAGGGACAGTACTTGGTCCTGCTGTGAAGACAGGGGACTGGACTTGACCTTTCAAGGTCCCTTCTAGTTCTATGAGATAAGTATATCTCTATATTAAAAAAACCCTTTATTCCACATTGTCATATTCTCTATGCCACATATTTGAGGAAGTTTAGGTTGGATATTAGGAAAAGCTTTTTCACTAGGAGGGTGGTGAAGCACTGGAATGGGTTACCTAAGGAGGTGGTGGAATCTCCTTCCTTAAAGGTTTTTAAGGTCAGGCTTGACAAAGCCCTGGCTGGGATGATTTAGTTGGGGATTGGCCCTGCTTTGAGCAGGGGGTTGGACTAGATGACCTCCTGACATCCCTTCCAACCCTGATAGTCTTAGAATCATAGACTAGCTGGAGCAGTGTAAGGACAGCTGGTCCAGAGGGACTGGGTTACCCTAGAAGGCTAGAACTATGTAGTGATCTGTCTGAAGGGCTGAGTTATGGAGAGCACATCCTGCGTCTTGGAGAGCAAGAAGGGCTATGGGGCACGTGACAGAAGTGGGTGCTTGACCAGATGAGAGCTGATCCTCCTATTCAGCTACAAATGGATACCCCCAGCGGTGAGTGAACCCTTGAAAGTCCCAGAACAAAGGTAACTGACCAGTTAGAGTTCCTTCTGAGTGGCATAAACCTGTCTGACTGAGGGATGGGGAGAGGGAGACAGAACAGTTTATAAATGGAAGAATAGCCTCTCCAAGATGTAATATAGTTTTTAAAGATTGTAGCAAATAAGTTGGATATAAGAATCTGGAGTGTCTCTCTCCTTCTTCCAAACCACCCTCCCCTTCTCCCCAGCCCAATTATTTTATTGGCAAATTTCTAACTGTAACAGTAACTTCTAAAAATGTTTGGAATGGCTTTCTTGGAGAGATTCCTTGCACTTCTTTCTAGGGCTATATTATTTTTCTGAAGACCCTCTTTTTCTCCAAGTTTCAGAGTAGCAGCCGTGTTAGTCTGTATCTGCAAAAAGAACAGGAGTACTTGTGGCACCTTAGAGACTAACAAATTTATTTCAGCATAAGCTGTAGCCCATGAAAGCTTATGCTGAAATAAATTTGTTAGTCTCTAAGGTGCCACAAGTACTCCTGTGGTTTTTTTTTCTTTTTCTCCCCACTGCCTCTACTGTTCATTGGGACAGGTATGGCCAGGAGGAGTTTCTAGTAATGTGGCTCCAATGGAACTGTGCTGCCAGGGAACTGGCCAGAGTTGGTTTGGTAGCACATGGGCTTCACATGAGTTGCCCTACTCTCATGGGGAAGAGGGTAGAGAAATATGTTTGGTGAAAGGTCACACAACTCAGCCCAAGGGCCAGGGCCGGCTCTAGGTTTTTTGCCGCCCCAAGCAAAAAAAATTTTGGCTGCCCCCCCCGCCCCCAGACATGAGCCCCCCCGCCCACCAGTGCCCCCCACTCATACCCCCTGCTGCCCCAGCACTGGGCTCCCCCCCAAACGTGGGATCCGCTACCAGCACACTGCAGCCGAGCCCTGGCCCAGCTGCGACTCTGTCCCCATGCGGGTGGAGCTGCTGGGCAGCACGGAGCGGGAGTACTTCCAGGTGGCGGCACGGCTACGGGGTGGCGCAAAGAACACGGCCCCCTCCCTGGGCTTCGCAGCACTGCTGGTGGCCAAGGTGGATCAGTTCGTGCTCACCGCCCTCACCCTCGACATGCTGGTGGCCAAAGACCTGGAGAGCCCCCTGGACCTGCTGCTCTTCAGCCTCACGGTGCCCTGGCCCAGCCCTGGCAGGAGGGAAGGCGAGGATCTCCGGCTGCGGGGCTAACTGCTCAGCACCGACGAACCCAGTCGGCCGCTCACCTCCTCACACACTCCAGGAGCCCCTCGCCGCCATCGCAGCCCGGGCTCGGCTCCAGGGGACCCCGTTTCCCTCCCTCCCCGGCTCCTCACACACACTGGGTAGGGCCGCCCAGAGGATTCAGGGCAAAGCAATTTTGGGGGCCCCTTCCATAAAAAAAAGTTGCAATACTATAGTAACATGTATTGGGAAATGTAAAAAATAACTAGTGAAAATTAATTTGTAATAATTTGAAAATACACCAAATACATTATTTAAAAACATTAAATGCTTTACTGGTCTGTATACATTTGCAATTACAAAATGGGCGGTCGCTGGGTGAGGGTGATGGTTGGTGCCAATGGGCTGTCACTGCCTGGAGGTGGTGCTGCTGTTGCCCAGGGCTGGGTGGGGAGCTGGGCTCTGGGGGGTGCCCGGCTCACAGGGGCTGGGCTCAGGACTGTGAGGAGATGGGGTCGGAGGTTGTCTGGCTCAGAGGGGCTCGCCTCAGAGCTGGGGGTCTGGGGTGGGGGGATGGGGTCGGAGGGTGCCCAGCTCAACGGGGCTGGGCTCGGAGCTGAGGGTCTGGGGTGAGGGAGATAGTGTCAGGGGGTGCCCACCTCAGAGCAGCTGGGCTCAGAGCTGGGGGTCAGGGCAGTGGGGGATGGGGTCGGGGGTGTCCGGATCAGAGGGGCTGGGCTCAGAGCTAGGGGTCAGGGCTGTGGGGGTAATGGGGTCAGGGGGTGCCTGACAAACACCTTCCTGAGACCCCCCCAATCCAACCCCCCTTCCCTGGCCCCTGACCGCCCCCCCCCCCACAGAACCTGTGCCCCCTCCCTGCCCCCTGAGTGTCCCCGGGACTCCCTGCCCCTTAGCCACACCCCCCCCCCCTGCCCCGGCTGCTTACCCCCGGCTCACAGCGCAGCAGCCGCATGGCTCCGGAGGGGGCTGAGCTCTTCCCCGCTCAGAGCTGTGTGGGGAGGGGGCGGGGCCATGAACTCCAGGCTGAGCTCAGCTGCCTCCGCTCGGCCCGGAGCTTGTAGCCCCGCCCCCTGACCACGCAGCTCTGAGCGGGGCGGAGCTCAGCCCCGCCCCCCCCCCCAGCCAAGCTGCTGCTGGGCTGTTTAGGACTGGGGGAACAAGCGGAGGAGGAGCGGCCCGTCTTCTGCAGCCAGGTGGGGCCGCGCTACCGGTAAGGGGCCATCCCTCTCCTCCAAGCGGAGCCGGTAGCGCGGCCCTGCCCGGCTGCAGCCTTTTGCCGCCCCCTATATTTTGCCGCCCTAGGCAGCAGCTTGTTTTGCTGGTGCCTAGAGCCGCCCCTGCCAAGGGCAACTCTCCACTCCACAATGGAGTGATCAGAGAATAACTCTGTGATGAATAACTCGTTCACCTGCACATCTACCAACATGTGATATATGCCATCATGTGCCAACAATGCCACGTACTCCTCTGCCACGTACATTGGCCAAACCGGACAGTCTCTACGCAAAAGAATAAATGGACACAAATCTGACATCAGGAATCATATCATTCAAAAACCAGTGGGAGAACACTTCAACTTCTCTAACCACTCAGTGACAGACTTGAAGGTGGCAATTTTGCAACAAAAAAACTTCAAAAACAGACTCCAAAGAGAGACTGCTGAACTTGAATTAATATGCAAATTAGATGCAATTAAACAGAGACTGGGAATGGTTGGGTCATTACACTAATTGAATATTTCCCTATGTTATGTTCTCCTCGCACCTTCTATGGGTCATCTCAATTATCACTTCAAAGGTTTTTTTTTTTCTCCTGCTGAAGATAGCTTATCTCAATTGATTAGACTCTGCCTGTTGGTATGCATACTTCCACCTTTTCATGTTCTCTGTATGTATAAATATCTCCTGTCTGTGTGTTCCAGTCTATGCATCCGAAGAAGTGAGCTGTAGCCCACGAAAGATTATGCTGAAATAAATTTTAGTCTCTACGGTGCCACGAGTACTCCTGTTCTTTTTTGCGGAAACAGACTAACACGGCTGCTACTCTGTGATGGAATCACTACTGAGATGTCCTGCCCCAGAGCCCCTCCTGTGGGGTTTATCACAATAGTGGAGCCAGTGTGTGAGGGTGGCTATTCTGCCTGGCCTTTACATGACTCCTGCAACTGTAAAGGAAGGGTCCTTATTCCCTTCTGCACCCCTGTATAAACACCAGGTCAATTTGGTCCTGGTCAAAAGTGTAGTGAAGTTAATAGCCTCCTATTGATAATTACTATCAAATATCTTTAATTGGGAAACCTGGGCTTGTACCATCTAAAAAGACTTTTAAAAAAGAAATCCTTATCACACTCCTTATCCTTGTGCAAAATCACATTCTGGATTTCCAAGCCTTTTGATAACCTTATCAGCCTCTGCATTGATCATTCTCTACCATTAGATTCTTTGATCTTCAAGTCAGTGTTGCCAGCAGTCAGTAAACTTACAGACTGTCAGTAAAAATGCTGGCCAGAATTGCCTGTCACTATAGAATCTGTCAATAAAAATAGAAAGATATATGCTATGAATCTTGTTCTCTTGTGCCTCTATTTTTAACAGTAAACTCAGATTAATTTAAAAAACCTGTCAGCTCTCATGTTAGAAAACTTGCTCATGTGAAATGGGGCCTGAGAAAATAACCCATTCAAATAGCAGTGTTTACAGAATCTACCATATATGACCTTGAGCAGAATCTGCTTAAATGAAACATCTTCTAGAAGAACTAAAGCCCAGATTGGCAAAGAGATCTAGGCATCGAACTTTGATTTCAGTGGACATTAGGTCCCTAAATACTACTTGAGGATATGGGCCTTAGAAGATGTTTGATTCAACAAGTTTTTAACCATGGCCAGACACTGCAGTACTTACAGAATCTACCATTCAATGGTTGAATCTTCCTTGCACCATTTCACTCAAAGGCTCAGTTCTTCAAAAGTATTTAGGCTTCCATTGAAATCAACAAGTTAGGAGCCTACATGCCTTTTGATCTGGGCATAAATCTATAATCTACTCGACAAGCCCCACAATGGACATGTGTTAGGCAGTGGAACTGATGTGGATCTTCTGCATGGTAGAGTGTCTGCACCTCCCACATCACAAAGCACAACTCAGCAGGCACTCTGTCCGTGTTTAACTCTAAGAGTAGCTTTGGAGGCACAGAAGGAAAGCGCTAATAGACCTGCAACTACTCAGACTAAACCTAGGTTCCAAGGCTCAGTCCTTATTGACTCATTTGAGAGAGTGATAGTTTGTCAGTAATTGCTTGTGTCCTGAGTTGGCAAACCTGTTTCAAGCCCTCATAAATGAGGGATAATTAATGCTATTGGTCTGTATTTTGATTCTGGACTTTTTTTTTTGGTCTCACTTGTCCTTTGCTGTATATCTCCCTCCCTCCCCTACCCCCCAAGCAATTGTATTTTAGTGTGGGGGGGGTCCTTTTGTGTGTTTCCTTGTGTGGACCCTTACTGCGCATTGCCTGACTGGTAACTGTGTAATCTGAATCTTTCCCTGGAGACCATTGTGGGTAGGAATGGAGTGGCTATTGCCTTTTTTTTTAATTTAAACATAAAGAATAACTTAATGTTAATAAGTCTCTATCTGGGTTTATTCTTTTAACAGAAGTTAAGGAATTAGTCCCTTTGTTTAGACCCCTTGAGTGTAGTCTAGATAAGCAGCCTGCGACAGCATATACAAACCACACACTGACCAGGAAGCAGTTAGAGCAGCTATGGGCTGATGTAGCCTTGCCCTGCTGCACCTGCAAGGCATGTCAGGCCTGAAGGAGGGGCTTTAAAAAGGGATAGGTCAGCTCAGTGGTGAGCAGTACTAGGAGAAGAACAGACATCTGTCCTCCACTCTTTTCTCCCTGGAAGCAGAGTACTTGCGTGACCATGGCTATCTTGAACCTCCTGAGTAGAAGGTGGGCCAAATCTTGAGCGTCTGGTCTGAACTACTGAGGGTACTGAACTGTTCTGTGGGCTGCTTGTGACTCCTTGCCAGAAGGAGGGGCCCACTGCCATCTTTGGTTAGCTAGTTTCCTTTCCTTTGCCACTCTAGCAATTGTAGGGGGCTTGGACTGTGTCTGAGAAAGGTGGGCTGAGTCCTCAGTGATATATCAGTGAGTATATCACTGATATATTGACTAAAAGGAGTAGCCTGTTTGCTTATATGCTGTGACAGAACACGCCCCACTATTCACATCCTACACTATTGTAGTCTTGGTACAAAGTATGCCTTTGTAAGACATTTGAAAAGTAATAATTTGCTGATCAGTATTGTCCTGACAACTTCACAAATTTTTTTTTTTAAAAGTCACTTGCTAATATACTGGTATGTGCTCTTCAGTTGTCTGGACTTCTCAAAGTAGTATGCTGTCAATTGGGTAATTTTCAAATGAACAAGGTACTCTTCAGTCCTATGGGTATCTGTTACTATAAGAAATATTCCTTCAGAGTATCCACTGTGTTACCTTTGCAAAGATCTCTTTTTTTCATAAGAGTAATGTGATGTAAGACCTTTGATAATACTTATCACATTTTAGTGGCTCTGTAGAGGTGGTAAGGAAATCTTCTGAAGGTTTCTTCTTTCCTTGGCATGTCTGTAGTAATGTCAGGGAGATGGAGTTTAAGAGATGCCCTCTTCCTCCATAGAGGAGGGATTGAAGGTTGAGTGGTGGTCTCATGATTACATGCTAATTACCTTGCTTGTGAGTGGGGACAGTTCTTTCATGCAGAGTAGAATCAGTGCTTAGTCTTGGCTTGTGTTTTAGTTTTGATCATTGTTTTCACTTTGAAGGGAGTTCAGTGAGACAGCAGAAATAGAAGGGATTGAGAGAGAAGTTACAAATGTAGATTGGTGGAAATACTTTCATTTGGAGAGTTTGAAATGTCTGTCTCTCTTACAGAGGAGATGGGGGGGGGGGAATAGAGGAATATAAAATGAGCAACTTGGATACACTTATTCTCATGATACAAGAAGAAGGGACCTTCTAGTTTCACTGAAGTGCCACATAATTAACATGGGACACTCACTGCCAGTAGATAATATTGATGCAAACAGCCTAGTAAGATTCAAAAAAGATTAAACACTTATGTGGATAATGAGAACAGCAACATTAAATAAGATTAAAATCGTCCTTCCAGGACAAGCATCAACTAAACAACAGGGGTTAGGAAAAAAACTTGCCCTCTGGCAGCAGGTTATATTACAACTGTAATATTCCCGGGGGCTTATTGCATCTTCTGAAGTATCTAATACTGGCTGCTAGCAGAGATGGTGTACTGGGCAGATGGACCACTGGCTTGATCTGGTATGGCACCAGCTATGTTTCTATTTATGTAATGCTCTAATATTTAATGCTAGCAGATATTTTTATATGACCTTTGTACCCATGAGCAACAAGTAGACTTGACAAATTTGTTCTGCTCTATTTTTAAATGCAGTGTAAAAATCTGAATTTAAAAAATTCTGAATCCAAGTATTATCTTCTAGTGTCTCCTTCCTGCATATCTAGTGCAAAGGGAGAATGCCTGTCATGTGGCCTATTTCAAAAGGCTTAATGATAGAGGTTTATGTTCTATCTAACTATACATATGAATGGAGAAAATTTGTTTTACATCTCACTTTCATATTCCAGATTTTTGACATGTAG
Organism: Mauremys mutica; assembly: GCF_020497125.1. NCBI lineage: Eukaryota > Metazoa > Chordata > Testudines > Geoemydidae > Mauremys > Mauremys mutica. Next base: position 64,753,222 of record NC_059076.1, read on the forward strand.
ATATATACCAAACAATAAAGCCTATTGCACATGAATTTTGGTGAGATAAGAGTCCCAACTCATCACTGAAGCTAATAAGGGCTTAAACATGCCTCCTAGAAATTGTTAATGGTGCTTCTCTTGGGTCAGACTGCATTGTTGAGAACTGTAGTGTCTGTATTTCACTTATAACAGTAGTGCCTGAAATTTCACTACAAAAGTGCTAGGTGACCACTCTTCCCCTCCCCTCCCCTGCTCCAAGTATGGGCATTCTATGTATTGCTGCCAGTCTGTCCTTTTAACAGGTAGCTTGAATGTGTTTAGAGTGTAGTTAAGCTTATGAAAGCAAGATTAGCAACAAGAAAAAATCTTTAGCAGATTAAGTTCACTCAGTCCTAGTCAAACATCATGCACTGGAAGATCAGATTAGTAAGTAATTGATTCTCAAAGGTGGTCTGCACAGTGCAGTTGCTAACCCAGATTGTAAAAAATATCTCCAACTAAATAGAAAATTTCTCTGCCAAAGTCGCTCCTGTGGGGGACACAATATTCTGTCTATTTTAGGAGCAAGTTCATCCAGGTCCAGGTTTGTTCTGTATTTGACGCAAAGAGATATCCAAGATGTGTCTAGATTCATAGATGGTCTAGGTTGGGGCTTGATCCAACTCCCAGTAAAATCAATGAAAAGACTCATGGACATCAGTGGAGCTCCTGGTATTATAATTTGGCTCATTCCACAGATTACCCTGAACCTCTGGCATATTCAAAGTGCATAGGGAAATGGTTGATTCAGGTGCTTAGTGATGTAATGCATACAGTATGGAAATATGAGGGAAAGAGGCCTGACGAAGTGGGTATTCACCCACGAAAGCTTATGCTCCAATACATCTGTTAGTCTGTAAGGTGCCACAGGACTCTTAGTCTGGATCTGTAAATAGCAACAAACACTGCTACCCCTCTGATACTTGACATCCAGTGATGTGGTTCAGGCTTATCTGTAAAGTAAAACTGCCCTTCTTCCCATTTGGGTACTCTTTGTCTTAATAAAGTACTTTTTACCCCTGCAAGTCTCATTAACTAAATAAAACTTAAAGGACTTAACTGAAGACATTTGGTGGGTTCTCCCCTCTTCCCCAACTACTCCCTTTGCTGGAGATAATCATTATCTCATGCATATAAAATTACATTACCAAGTTACTGATATTTTTTGGTGTCATTTAGTCTGATCATGTTTTCTTGCAAATTTGCAAATAGGATTTGTCAGCATTGCCTCCTCCCAGGGCATAGATTGATCTGAGCTTGCTATTGTGACATGGCAATAATATATGATATGAAGAGAGCACAGTATTTGAAGAAATGTCTTTTTTCAGTGATCCTGGCAGCTGTAGGATGCCCTGTAGTTATTTTCCAAATTTCTTAATTTGGCAGTCTAAGAGGCAATCTAGCCTGCAAGTAGTAACTCTTGGTACCTAAATAGAAAAGGCACAAATCAGAGAAGACTGAAATCTGAAGTTATGGAAGCATATTAGTTTGAGGGAACTTCATGGAACTGCAAGTTATGAACCGGAGTGAAATCCTGAGCTTGGAACAAATCCTTCATAAAAGCCGCTTGACTCAAGTCACAGGACCGAGGAATGGAATCCTTGGCCCCAAACTCTAGTACTGGCCAGGGAGGAGCTCTGTGACTGCTGCTATTGAGTATGGAGAAAAATGGTAGGTGTAGTTCAATGGTTATTCTCCATGCCCTATTTAGGGTCCATGGATGCATTGTTCACTTACAGTCGCTACACACCATCACTTCCAAAATCTATCCTCAATCGTACCCCCGGCACAGTTTAGCCAGCATATTTCCCTTTTCTCTAAATCTGAATTGCCACCCAAAAAAGATAGGGTGAGGGACAAAGAAAAAGCTAAAAATAAAAGCATTCGTGGAATAAATACCCATCCTTTTTAAAATCTACAGTATAAAGTTATCAACACTTCTGAATTGTAATGAAAAATCTTTACCACTTTTTGATAGGCTCTAGATATTAACTTGGAACTAACTTATAATGAGTAGAGGGATAGCTCAGTGGTTTGAGCATTAGCCTACTAAACCCAGGGTTGTGAGTTCAATCCTTGAGAGGGCCACTTATGGATCTGGGGGAGAATCAGTACTTGGTCCTGCTAGTGAAGGTTGGGGGCTGGACTTGATGACCTTTCAGGGTCCCTTCTAGCTCTATGAGATAGAAAAAGATGGCAATATCTCATAAATAATGACAAATTAAGTAGTGGGTAAATAACCAAGTGAATGTATCAAAAGAGGCATTTCTTCTCTTTGGGCATGTCCTTATGTTTATAACCCCACTGTTAAGCCTTGAACTTCTTTAGATCTAGGTAGTCATTCTTCTATAACAGTGGCTTTCAACCTTTTTTTCATTTACTGAACTTTGCATTTGAATGGAGGTTCAGACCCCTTTGGCAATCTTAGACGTAGTCCGCAGGCCTCTAGGGCTACATGGACCACCGGTTGAAAACCACTGTTCTATAACATGGAATTACTGGCATTTTTCATTTCCCTCAGTCTAAAGGGACTCCATAGTGATAAACATGCAGTCTTTTTATGCTACACTGAGCATGCAATGCTTTGCCCAGCAAACATTTGACCTTAAAACACTCTGCACTTGTGGGAGGAGGAGGGAAATGTCAAGAATGTTATTTCTGTAACTACAGTTGAGTTCTATCACTTTTAAAAAGATGTCAACTTTACAGCAATGAAGTGAGTACGGGATCTCACCATAGAGACATTACCTGAAATGTTTTCAAACTGAATTTCTCTGAATTTCTGTGTATCTTTCAGAAACATCCTTTTAAAAGGATATCTGCTTCCTTTGGCTGTGTGGGAGTGTGGGTACCTGCCAAAAACGGGAAGCAGACATGTCATCTGGACTAGCTATTTTCAGTTTGCTTTGCATGGAGCTCTATATGCTGCTTGCCAATAAATCCTGTTTGACAATTCAGGAGAATCTCTAAAAGATGCTCTAAATAGCAAATCTGAATTTACTACATATGGACAATAATACTTATTGTATTAATGTCTCCTCTGTCATACCCCAGTGTGCACATTATGCCGCCTTAAAAAATGCTGATACTATTTTAATTAGGCAACTATTATGGGTCAAGTTCCCCTACATAGTAGCCCTCTGCCTCTTAATCCCATGTTATCATACTTGTATTTTAAGATTCTAGATGGGATTTTTGAAAAACTTCCTTTTGGAGGCTTAATTTAAAAACCAGAATACCACCACAGATAGCCACTGTTTCTTCAGAAATTGTATTGAACTTAGAAACGTTTATAAAGCTTCACTTTTTCAGAGCTCAAACGTCACTTGCCCTTCACTCTGGGATAGACCTTGCAATCTCTGATTAGATCTTCCATTATCTTTTTCCCCCCTAACTTGGAGCGCCAAGTGTACCAAGAATATTAGATAAATAGACACAACATCCATGCTCCAAGAAGCTTACAGTCTAAGCAGACAAAGGATGAAAGATGGAATGCAACAAGATGAAAATGCCAAGGTAGTGATGAGCAGCATGCATCTTAGTCCTGCTAGTCTATATTAAGACTTTACTGAGGTGGAGGAAGGGGAGCAGCTGCTGTTGGGGTTAGTTTCCATCAAAGTTCTTCACAAAGAGAAAGGATGGAAGGGGAGACAGGGTCATGGTAAGGTTTCCAGGCAGAGATCCACCTGTGAGAAGACTGACCACTTGTGTCAATCTATTGCTTCCTTGGGAACACCCTAGTCAAACCAGAGTGGAACTGAAAAGGGATGAGAACAGGCTGGACATAAGTTCTTCATAGCTTTGAAAGCAAGGACAAAGGGTGACATGCTGATCCCATGGAAGTCAGTGGCAAAACTCGCAGTGACTTCAGTGGGATCAGGATTTCAACCCTAGAATTGAAAACTGATTAAGAAGATGGAATGAAGGTCACAAAAACACTCACTCAAATTTGGCCTGGCTGCTGGGATGGCAGCAGCCCAAATTTGAGTGAGTGGTGGTGCATTTGCAGCCTAGCACACAGGGTTGCAGTGCTGCTTAGGTTTGGCTTGTTGCAATGCCACCCTGGTGATGGTGAGAGCAGCGTGAGGTGGGGATCCTGTGAAAGTGCCCCAACTGTACAGTGGTTAATCTGGGCCTGGGGAAGCCAGAGAGAGAGGATTTAAGGAGGGATTGAAAATGACTGGAGCAGCAGGCAAGGCATCTAGTTTGTAGGTGAGGCAGTTTGGCTAATATCGGTCTGAAAGGTCAAAAAAAGGCCAGATAAATTTTTTAAAATGTGTTGGACAGCTTCTATATCTCTTGGTTTTAAGCAAGAGGCAGAACTACTGAATTATCTGAGAAGCTGCTCTTTCTGATCCAACAGAAATGGATGATCTTTGAAAGCCCATGAACCTGACTGATTTCCAGAGCAAAGATGAGCCATTAAGTTTGTCTGGAGGATGGAGGTTGCCAATGGAGATCTGCTCCATCATGCCAAGTTCTGCAAGGTCCCTTCCACTAGTGGTGTAAGTTAGAGCAGCTAAATAGATGCCCTGGATCAGGGATATTGAGTATGCAAAATGAAGAGCTCATACTGGAGGATATAAGCCAATACCTTATTTACTAAAATGTATAGTTAGGGCTGACAAGTGATTAAAAAATGAACTGCATTTCATTGCCTGTTAAACAATAACAGAATAGCATTTAAAATATTTTTGATGTTTTCTACTTTTTCAAATATTGATTTCAGTTACAACAAAGTGTTCAGTGATCAATTTATATTTTTGATTACAAGTATTTGTACTGTAAAAAAACCAAAAGGAATAGTATTTCAATTCACCAAATAAAAGTACTGTAGTGCAATCCCTTTATAATGAAAATTGAACTTACATATGTAGAATTATGTACAAAAAAATGTTTTTTGTTTTTGAATGCAGTGTAAAACTTTAGTACCTGCAAGTCCACTCAGTCATACTTTTTGTTCAGCCAGTCGCTCAGATAAACAAATTTGTTTACATTTGCAGGAGATAATGCTGCCCACTTCTTGTTTACGATGTCACCTGAAAGTGAGAACAGGCATTTGCGTGGCACTGTTGGAGCCAGCATGAGTTAGGGTTCTCATCACTACAACTGGAAACTCCAGATTCAGGATCCCATATGTACAATTCTTTTCCTTTGTTGATTAGCATACATCAATAGGATGATGGGCACCAACATATAAAGAAAATGAGACTCCCTAAGCTTGAGGCTTGTAGTAATTTCAGTAAAACATCTGTTTTTAGTTTTAAACATCTTTCTGAAGGATATTTGAGTTTCCTGCCATTCAATTACTGGATTTAGTTCTTTTAATAAATTTGCTTTCTGGGATTTCTCATCTGAGTCTCTAGGGAGTGGGTTTTTACTTTGCTTACCATATTTTATTCCATCTGTTACTTTATGTAATGTTAATTTATTTTCAGGTTTTGGTCTCACTCACACCATAATGTATTAGGAGTTTGAAGGACTGGTACACAATATCTGAGATTTTTCTTTTAATTATCTTTCCATATCTCCCATTCTCCATTTCTTTTCACTTAGTTATGCAGAAAATGGAGTTGGTGTATATTCAATACTTGGACACTAACTGAATAAATCCACTATACCCAAACTGCTAAAAGTGTACCCAAATGGTTGGAAATGCAATGTAGGTCACTATTTCTGTTTCTAATAGTATTGATTGTATATTACATTAATATTTCACAGTAACTCAAACGTTTGCACATCTCTTGGCTACTAAAACTTGAAAAGACTTCTAGAGTGCTGTGGAAGATGGCAGGGGGCCTGATTTCTCAGAAAAGCATTCAGATAAAAGTTAAGGGCTAGACTGAGCCCATCAACTCAGTCCTATGTAAAGAGGAGGTGCAGATATGCACAAGAGTTGTACTTGGACTATACCTCTCCTTTGGATAAGATGGAAGAAGTTCTTGTACCAAGGAGTTAATATGCAACTCTTCTGAAATACACTAGAACCTCACTGACTGGGAGACCTATTGCAGATGCCTGAAATTTGTGAACTAGACCCTAATTCTGCAATGGCTCCTTGACTCTCATGTAGCGTCCCATGCAGAGCTCCATCTAAGTTAATGGCTGGACTTTTACTTCCCCCTGGAAGACCCATTGAATCAATTGGATTCAATGCAGGCAGAAAGGTCCAATTTGTAAATCCATTACCGGACTAGAGCTGTAGGGCCCCAATTCTGCAAGAAACTGTGCTAGCACCTGCATGGTGTCTCACAGATTTCAATGGGATTTCACATGGATGTAGGTATCCTCTTATGTTCTGATTTTTGCAAGATCAATCCTGTGTGAGCAGTGCCCAAATAACTTTTAACAATCTGGGCCTAAATTTACACTACAAGAGAAGGAATGGCAAGTAGTCATGATATGCAGTTTGGTTTTAATTACTTCTAACCATATAGAGGGAAGTGTTGGATGGTATTTGCAGAAATAATGAATTCATGGAAATGAGACCATCACTGTAGTTGTGTGTTTTAATCTCTGGGAAAAGCTGCTAGTAGTTGGATTATCAAGGATACCAAAAATAAATACAGATCAATAAAGTTCTGCCCTATTTAAAAGCAACATAAAATTTTTCTGATTTGTATAAAGTCTGGTTAATTCATTGTGTGAGAGGCAGGCAATTCCTTTCAGTTGTTCCTCTTTCCAATCATTGTTTTAATGTTTCATACCAAATGACACATCAGGGAGAAGGATTGTCAGGAAACTTCCAAAATAGGCATCAGAGTAATTAATGTAAAAGACTCACTGGAATACTGTAGCTCATGTTGAATATCACTCTGCCCTCAGTTAGACTCATAGACTTTAAGGTCAGAAGGGACCCTTATGATCATCTAGTCTGACCTCCTGCACAATGCAGGCCATACAATCTCACCCATCCACTTCTATAACATACCCCTAACCTATGTCTGAGTTACTGAAGTCCTCAAATTGTGGTTATACACATGCAACCTCATTACACTACAAAATGTTAACTTTGCTGGCAGATAAGAAAGTAATGGTTTAATCTCTGATCATACAAAGCTAAACTCCTTTTGTCCTGGTTTATGCTGACTGCTAAGGTCCACACTCTAATACCCTTACTCCAGGGGTGAGGGTGTAGCACCTTACTGCACCAGTAGTCCTATAGATTTCGATAGGACTCTTTGTACTGTAAGATGCTATTCAACTGAAGTAAGGGGATCAGTAATTGGTCCTGAACCGCGTGCAGCATTGTCAGTTGACATTATTAGCAACTGTTCAAATATTGTAACATTTCATAGCATAGATAAGGGCAATGGCTATAGTGGAGTTGCATGGGTGTAAATGAGGGCAGAATTTGGTTTTTTGTATTGACTATTGCATGCCAATGGCCATATATTTTCCCCAAGGAGTCTTCTCTACCCTATTTTACTCCCTGTCCCAACCCTAATTTGGAAGCCTGAAGAGCTCTGTGAAGGACTGTACTGCTCCTTAAGGGACAACCTGGAGTCTATAGCTGGGACAGCCTGGGGTATAATCAAGGAGACCCTGCCCCCATCCTACACCTGGGATATAGAAAGAGGAAGAAGAAGAATCTGATCAAAAGAAGGAGAGGAAGCTCTGCAGGCTGAAGTGGACGGTTTCCTCTGACTCTAGGAGACCAGCCCAGCCCAGCTAGAGACTTTGTGAATTAGTTTGGGAGCTTAACCAGGGCCCTGAGGTGAGACTGTGTATTGTAATTGCTCCAGTCCCTGAAACCCTATTAAAGGGAACATGCTATTTGTTAGTGTGTTGGCATCTCCTTACCCTGGGCTGTTGATGCGAACCTACTGCTGCCCCCACTGGAGGATGTTAAGGTGGGATGCATCCATATTGCCACAGTGAACCACAAGGGAGCATGTAGGGACTAACCATACCTTTACAACCCCAAAGGTGAAGACAAGCCAGCTAATGAAGTTGCATAGATGTACATGAGGGCAAAACCTGGCCCTCAAACATTTAGAGGAAAGGTAACTCTATGGAAAGTTAAGACTAATACTGTCCTTGACTCAGTTGGAAGGGGAAAAAATCCTCAACAGTTTGGCACAGAATGGGATTTTCAGCTGTCCCTTCTGAATTTTCTGGCTTTTGTAAGTTATTTAAACATTTAAATATCAAAGTATCTACTGCCTAGAATGTTTTAGTGAAAGATAAACCTTCCTTGTGAAAATACTATTTTACTTAAATAATGCCTAATTATACAGTTTTTATAATTGTATAACTTGCATGATACACTGAATCTCATTCAGAGTGGAGTGAAGACCTCCCTGAACTAATTGTAGTCAACCAGGTAACTGCATAACCAGTGGGGATAAGTGAAATAGTTGAGATAAAATATGAACCACCTTTAACAAAACATTGAAATTAAATGAATATTAACAAAAGCGACTCTGGAGTTTCAGTTGTTTTGCTATTTCTGGTTGCCCAGATGTACATATCTTCTCTCTTGGGGGGGCAATCCTGGAAGTGCTTGTGGCGGCTCTAAACTCTGAAAGCCAAAATCACCGCTTCCTGATCCTAGGACTGGAAGTAGGCAGAACAAGGTATAAAGGTGGCAAAAACTCACCTTCCATTTTGCTCCCTGGCTCATCCTCTGGTTCTGGGCCAAGCACAACTGAGCTGGTTTGGAGAAACTAATCTGGCATTTCTTAATTTAATTCCTTGTTTTAGGTCCCCTAAATTTCATTTTCTAGTAAGTTTTGACAATACACAGGGTTTTTTAATTTGCAGAGCATGCAACAATGCAAAATTCACGTGTGTGTGTATAATATGAACGAAGATAAATATAAAAACTTGATTTGTTCCCTGGTCTCTTAAATCAGCAGGATTAAACAAAGCAATAACACTAATCTTTCTAAATGAAAATGGCCTTAAGTTGTCAGTCTCTCGTTCATATAGCACAGAAACTTAGCAACATGTGACAGGAACAGTCCCATTGACTCTGAGTTGACTAGTTACATGAATAAGAATGACCAGATCCAAACACCGATGTATAATAGTGAAGATTATCTACACTTATCAATAATGGATGAAGAAACATATCGAATGGGGGAAAATTCAATGTTTGTTTTTGAGTTGTATAAATTGGGAGGATGGGGGGGCTTCTCTCCTCTCAATCTGGGCTGGTTGCATCATTCTTGTAAAATTATAACTCAAAATCATTAGGAGGCCCATGGAACACAACCTGTGATGTACATAGCTATATAATGGATATGATTATTTTCGATTTGAAAAATCAAAGCCCTGTCTGAGACTTGCAGCTCAGGTGTTGTCATCTGGTGTAAGGCATGTCTAATTTGGTTCAGCATGAGAAATTATTCAGTAGGCAACCAGACACTGACATTTTGCTCTAAGGGTGTTAGAAAATAAGCTTTTGTTGCTGAAATTAATCACTACATTATAGTCGCTTACTTATGATCATTTAAAAAAAACCTGAGGTAGAGGAAAGTATGAACTAATCAGTCTTAAACTTTTGTTTGAAGTACCAGAAATTCCCAAATCAGGGAGAATCTCTTCCTTCTACTGTTGTGTATCAAGCAGGCAAGGTACTAACAAGCTTCACCAGGACTTTATTTTACAGTGGAAACCTCTACCAAGCTGCTGCTGCACACTCTGTAACTCACTCAGCCTCCTCCCCGTTTCCTGTCCTTTCAGACTCCCAACAGCCAGTGCTCCCAGTTCTAATAACTACAAGCACATCTAAACACCACATCTACACACATGCATAAAATAACGGAAGCAATTTGTTTTCACTTGCTTTCAGATTCTTTCATGCTGAAGCATTTTACTTTTGTGGCTGAGTTAGTCTAACCCAGCTGGAACATGGGGTTAATTAAAATGCTGGCAAAAGCTTAAATGTACTGCAGTTGGTGTGACACATTTAAAATAAAATGCAAGTTTTTATTCATTTTTTTCTCAATCTGCAACAGACCTTATAAAAAACTACCCTAGTACTACAATTCACAGAATTCAGCTGAGTTTCAATGCATGTCTATAATTGACTCCTGGACTGATCTTCATATAATTATTCACAAACATCAATATCTGGCACATTAACAATGGTGGTAGCATCATACCTAGTTTAGAGCTTCTTTGAAACAGACAAACTTAATTAAATTCCCCCAATGCACAAATATTCATCACTATGATATGTCTGTGATATGTCTCACAGCTTGTTAAATATTGAGTTCTTGCCTCCTTTCATCTTTCTTCACAAGACTCCTGAGAAACAAACTCAGTTTGAAAAAAAGATGAGTCAAATGGCTCTGCCAAAATATACATCAACTTAAGCAAAAAAATTGTTTGAACAGGAACGTTCCTGTTCTCACTACTACTCATTATAGAACAGCTAATGTTTTAAAATTAATTAGATGGAAACATTTTTTCCCAACTTGGGTCAGGATGTACAAACATGCTTTCTTTCCATATCAGGCATTTTATTATTTAACTGCATTACTATAGCATGTAGGCGCCTTAATCCTGGAGCCCACTTTGCAATCTTGTACAGCTACAGAACAGAAAGAGCTTACAATCTAAGACTAAGAAAGAGGTGGACAAGGGAATACAAAAACAATGAGACAATATTGGTCGGCGAGATAGGTCACTGGTGTGCTGAGAACAGAGCCTAACAATTTTGTGTGTGTGTGTGTGTGTGTGGGCATCGCTGTAAAGAGTTTAGGGAGAGATTTGAAGGAGGATATTGGGAGGCACTCACTCTAAACATTCATATGTGTGGAGAAGTATAGGAGAAAGTACAAAGGTGCTTGTTTGAAAATGTAATGAGGTGGGCAATGGAGGCTGGCATTATAGGCTGATGGGAGTCACTAATTCAGTACTGAATGAAAGATGACAGGTAGGGTGGGGATACATGAGACTTCGTTTTCAGGAATCATAAGCTGATTGGAGGAGGTTTCAGTGAAGGTGGACAAAAGGGGGCTGTCCAGTCAAAGTGAAGGTGGTCTAGGAAAATGGTCTCTAGATCCTGTCCTTTATGGAATAAAGTTGATGTAGTTTTTTGCAATGGGGTACTGTGGAAGGACTCTTGCAGGACAGTGATTCTGCAATCCTTTTCTCCTTTCCAGTTTAAACAGACTCTCTCCCAAAGTGTAGCTACTTGTAGCCCCTCCCCCTCTTTCCCCCCCCCTACTGAATGGACAGCTGTATATCAAGTCAACACCTTTTTTCAGGTACTTTTATTTTGCTAACTCTTTGAAATGTAAATACAATGTTAATCAAGAGAAATCTGCTCCACTCATTCAAGTTCTTATTTGTGAGAAGGTGGTATAGATGTAAAATATTGAATAAAAATGAGTCATTAATCACGTCACCAGGCCTTTATCACAAGTAAAGACCACAGAATGTTTGAGATAAATACTAAGCATTACAAAGAGAATGTTTACAGCATTTCCTAGAGATCAATGCTTCCACTTGGGTATTTTAAGAAAAGCCAGTATTCATTATACCAGTTTACAATCATTATATACTTCATCAGAAGCATATTATGCTTCATCAATCACCTTTTATTAATCTGGAGAAAGAGAAATGTTATCATAGTGATATATGTATCTTGGTATAAGGGATGAAATTTCAGCACAAAGTGTCAATTGTTTTATCTGGGACTTGAGCAGGCTTGGTAATATCAGAAAAAACATACAACCATTCCCATGAGCCTGGGTATTCACCCCCAGTTTCTAAATACATGATGTCACTCACTTCCTACCCAATGATGCAATGCTACTATCATTCTAGTTCTGCAAAAAGTATTAGATGAAGCGCAGAAAAACATTTGAAGTAATATAGTACACTAGGTGCTGTCATGTCAGAGCTGCTATAATGTGAGGAATATAAAGTAATGTGATTTTTTTTTTAAAATGGATCTTATTTAAAGTTTCCACTTCATCCAGAAAAGAATAAACTCCATGCTTGTATCTTTTCTTTTTTCTTAAATGAACTAGGGATCTTTTTGTTATGCATATCTGCACCACTTCCAGAGGAATCTGGAATTATATGAATTACTCTTTATCAATGAATCAGAAAAGATAGTGAAATTCTGGTCCCATTGAAAATGCCTAAACTCCTATGGACTTCAATGAGCACCAAATATCACTCATAATATGCTAAGGTAACTTCCTATTGTATTAGCTGGTCTTCAGATCAATGACATTCTGGGCCATTCTTTCCCCTCCCCCCCCCCCCCCCCAAGCTGAGCACCAACATGTCCCATTGAACTCGGAGAGGTGCTCAGAAAAATCAGGCTGTTTCTCTACTGACTGTCCAAATGATGCAACACGAACACATTTTTACTCCCTTTTTCCCTTAGAATAATTTGCATTTTACAGTGTAACTGCTTGAAATGAAATAAAGGCTGGATGTCAATCAGAAAGTCCAACAGGAAAGGTGTGATGCTAAAGTTGTGGGATTTTTTTTTTAAAATAGATTGTTAGTCTGTGTCTACTGAGATTCTAATGGTCTATATAATAGCAGTTCTACATTGAGGAGTTTTTATTACGATTATTCATAGCCAAATATTGTTCATGTTGCTTACGCAAATAGTTCCACTGTCTGCAGAATTTGACCCACTGTGCATTTATCACTTGTGCAAACATAAGGCACTATGTGTTTCCTTAAATGTTTTTATGATGATTACAGTGCCCATAAAAGGAGCTATACTGATACCCTAGCAGACTGAAATTCTCAATCCACAACGTGTAGCAGAAGCAGCAGTGTGAAATCTCACATTATCAAGGAAGGGGAAGAGCATATTTGGATACAGATTGGCTAACAAATTGAGGAGGGCTTTAAATGAAGTTCAACAGGGGCAGGTGACAAAAGCCCACAGATCCAAAGAAGGGTCTGAATCTGGGGGGATCATGGGCCACTATAGCAGGGATAAGGGAGAGACAAGGGAACATGGGGTGGGGGATCAAATCCAGTATCTTAGATGTCTGTATACTAACTTGAGAAGTAGGAGGAATAAGCAGGAAGAACTTGAAATGCTAGTGAATAAACACAACTCTGATAGTTTGCATCATAGAGACTTGATGGGATAATATGCATGACTGGAATATTGGTATAGAAGTGTACAGGTTGCTCAGGAACATCAGGCAGGGGAAAAAGTGTATCCACTTGGACTGAGGTTGAAATGGAAATAGGAGATATGCTTGTTGAAAGTCTCTGGGTAAGGATAAAAGGGTAAAAACAAGGGTGATGTCATGGTATGGGTCAACTACAGATCACCTAACCGGGAAGAAGAGATGGATGAGGCTATTTTTAAACTAACAAAATCATCCAAAATGCAGGACTTGGTGGTGATGGGAGACTTCAACTACTGTAGGAGGCTAGGGAACCACGGAAGATTTTGTTACGGCCTAGCTTAGGCAGCTCCGCTTTCTCAGCCTCCGGTTATTGTAGGACACAGCATGCTAGTTTTAACCTGCTGTAACCGGCTGGAATTGCTGCATGGAAAACCCCTGGGCTGTTAGCCAAGGGGGCGGCCCCGGAGGGTGGAGAGCTTCTGTTGCATTATGTATGAGCTGGTTTGCTGCTGTTTGTATAAATATGAGCATGCTTTGTGTTTGCTTTTGGACTTCACCCCAGGCCGAGCTACAGGGCGCTGGGTCCCCGTCTCAGTGACAACAACGCTTGGGGTCCCCGTTGCAGATGTGTCACTTTACCTTCATTAAAGCCAATAACTCACAGCGTGTGTGGGCCTCGTTCTTACAGAGCACCTTGGGAGGGCCCCCGGCCTCCCTGGTACGTAACAACTACCTAGACATCTGTTGGAAAAATAATACAGGAGGGCACACATTATCCAACAAGTTCTTGGAATGTACTGGAGACAAACTTTTTGGTTTGGTTTTGTTTTCCCCAGAAGGTGGAGAAAGTTACTAAGGGAGAGGCTTTCTAGATTTGTTTTTGACAAATAGGGAGGAACTGGTTGAGAATTTGAAAGTGGAAGGCAGCTTAGGTGACTGTGATCATGAAATGATAGCGTTCATGATTCTAAAAAATGATAGGAAGGAAAACAGCACAAAAAGATAATGGATTTCAAGGAGGTAGATGGTTGACAAACTCAGGGAGTTGGTAGGTAAGTTCCCAGGGGAAGCAAGTCTAAGGGGGAAAACAGTTCAAGAGAGTTTGCTCTTGTGCCTTTAATAATGTCTCTTTGAAAAACTGCCAACTATCCCACTGCATAGGAAAGATAGGTAGTGTGGCAAGAGATCACACTGGCTTAACCAGGAGATTGTAGTTTGACCTAGAGTTCTAAAAAAAAAAGTGGAAACTTTGAGTTTCAGATCATTATCAAAGGATGAATATAAACAAAACACCAGCATATAGGGGAAAAAAACTAGAAAGGCCAAGGTACAAAACGAGATTCAACTAGCTAGAGTCATAAAGGGGAACAAGAAAACATTCTAGAAAATATATTAGAAGCAAGAAGAAGACCAAGGACAGGGTAGGCCTGTTACTCAATGGGGTAGAGGGGGAAACAAGATAAAAATGTAGAAATGGCAGAAGTGCTAAATTACTTTTTGTTTGATGAAAACAAAGAGGTTGGTAGCAAATGGACATCTAACATAATGAATGCCAGTGAAAATAAGGTAGGATCAGAGGCTAAAATAGAGAAAGAATACACCAAAATTACTTTGTCAAGTTAGATGTGGGCCTGATGAAATACATCCTAGAATACTCAAGGAGATGACTGAGGAGATGAGAATCATTAATGATTATCTTTGAAAAGTCATGGAAGACTAGAGAGATTCTAGAGGACTAGAAAATGACGCTACACTTAAGGGAATAAGGACAACCTGAAGAATTACAGACCATTCAGCTTAACTTCAGTACCTGGAAAGATAATGGAGCAAATAATTAAGCAATTGATTTGCAAACACCTAGAAGATGACAAGGTGACAAGTAACTGTAAGCATAGATTTGTCAAGAACAAATCGTGTCAAACCAACCAAATAGCTTTCTTTGACAGGGTAACAAGCCTTGTGGGTAGGGGGAAGCAGTAGATGTGGTATATCTTGACTTTAGTAAGGCTTTTGATACTGTCTTGTATAACCTTCTTATAAACAAACTAGGGAAATACAGCCTGGATAGAGCTACTATAAGGTGGCTACATAACTGGTTGGAAAACCATTCCAACTTGACTGTGGACCACTGATAATTACTCTCTTGGAAGAGCCTATTGAGTGGGGTCCTGTAGGGATCCATTCTGGATCCAGTTCTGTTCAATATCTTCATCAGTGTTTTAGATAATGGCATAGAGAGTACACTTATAAAGTTTGCAGACGACACCAATCTGGGAGGGATTGCAAGTGCTTTGGAGGACAGGATTAAAATTCAAAATGATCTGGACAAACTGGAGAAATGCTCTGAAGTAAAATTGAATTTCATCCTAAAGGACAAAACCAAAGTACACCACTTATGAAGGGAACAATCAGTGGCACACAATCAAAATGGGAAATGACTGCCTAGGAAGGAGCACTGCAGAAAAGGATCTGGGGGTCATAATGGATCACAAGATAAATATGAATCAACAGTATAACATTGTGTGGAGGGACGGGGGGGGGGGGAAAGCAAACATTACTCTGGGATGTATTAGCAGGAGTGTTGTAAGCAAGACACGAGAGCTCTGCTCTATGCTGATTAGACCTCAGCTGGAGCATTATGTCCAGTTCTGGGTGCCACATTTCAGGAAAGATGTGGACAAATTGGAGAAAGGTCTCGAAAATATGACCTATGAGGGAAGATTGAAAAAACTGGTTTGTTGAGTCTGGAGAAGAGGACATAAAAGGTTGCTACAAGGAGGAGGGAGAAAAATTCTTCTCCTTAACTTTTGAGGATAGGCCAAGAAGCAATGGGCTTAAATTGCAGCAAGTTCGGTTTAGGTTTGACATTAGGAAAAACTTCCGAACTGTCAGAGTGGTTAAGCACTGGAATAAAGTGCGTAGGAAGGTTGTGAAATCTCCATCACTGGAGATTTTTAAGAGCAGGTTAGACAAACACCTGTCAAGGATGGTCTAGATAATATTTAGTCCTACCATGAGTGCAGGGGACTAGACTAGATGACCTCTCAAGGTCCCTTCCAGTCCTATGATTCTGATTGTTTTATGAATGTGTCTTGTCTCTGACAACTTCAGTTGCCCTGAAAAAACATACTTAATGGAGATAGTATGCAAAATTCCCTTGAGGAGTAATCTATAAGAATTTAAAGCCACTTTACTCCTGAATGAGAGCATCCACATGATGGGTGTATGTGTGTTTGGGGTGGAGGTGTGATTGTGACCCTAAGCACTGCTGTGTTCACACCCTGCACACCATTGTAGTAATCTTGGTAGAAAATACACCTTGAGGTGTCATTTGCTTCATTATGCATGCAATGAATATTAGGAGTTATGGATGTACTGGAATTATAAACCAGGCATATCAGAGGAGTTGGTTAACAGGCCTGCTTTAGACAAAGGAATGTTATTTGCTTCTCTCACCACACTGTTCATCAGGCATAGACAATGAAGATCCACTTTTTTTTTTAAAATTATCAGGCAAACACAGCTATCAAGGAAATAAGTGGGAGGAGACAGCATGGCATCTACACACAGCAGGAGAGAAGTTTGGGCTGGGTTTTAATTTTTGAAAGAATACATTGCAAAGGGCTACTGGTCTATAAAGACTCAATTCAATTGCCTATCACTTGAGATTTATACAACCAGCTGGCTACAATATAACTCTTAAAAACAAGCAAGGTCTTTTCTGAAAGCTAATGGTACACCTGTGGTTAATATTGTTCTAAGTACATATTAATATTGAGGAAAATATGGACACTTAATGATATGATTTAAAGTCTGAGGCCAAATGGAGAAACAGGTTCTGTCCCAGACAGTTATTTTCCTGTCTCCTATGTAAACTAAGCATGGTGAAATCAAAACAATAGAAGTACAGGGGACTGGGAAGCCCATGGGAAAGGGAAAAACAGCGTGAGATGATCTTACCTCTTGGTAAAAGTCATTTGAACTTTGGAAGATATAAGCAAAGAGAGAAGCTATCTTTGACATCGATCAGTAGACAGACACAAGGGAACAGTTCTTGCAAGCTGAGAAAGATGGGCCCTTCAGTCAATTGCTGGGTTGAGGTCTCTGGAAATGGCATATCAGTGAGAAACCTGCTTAGGCAAATATCTTTACCCTAGGAAAACAAGGCAAGCTAGGATCTTGTACTTCTGTGGAAGGTCCTGACTGAGGGAAGGTAAGCCATGACTGGGAAGAAGGAAGATTGAGAAAACATCTTGAACAAAGCCTGTTCTTTGCTGGAGTAGTTCTAGATTTTTAGATGTGTGGTTTCACTCTGATTTGCTTGTAACCATCTCTGTGCCTATTTCTTTTACTTGGCTTCTCTTAATCTGTCCAATTTATAAACTTGTTTTTACTCTTAATATAAACCAGCTCAGTATGGTGTTTAAATGGAAGGATGTATTTACTCCATTTATGTTAATAAAATTGTCTTTAGTAGAACAAACAGGAGAGGGCTGGATGTTCCAGAGCACATGGTTTTAGGGAAAATTCAAAACGGAATGTGTGTTGGAGTTGTCCTGCAAGGCTAGTAGAGATGAGGGAATGTGATTGATGTGTTGCTGACAGGCTGCTGAAGTCAGAGTTGCTGGACTGCAGCAGCTGTACACAGACACTCAGGGTATGTATGCTGTATGCTTGTTGCTGGCTGACTGTTCCAGGCAGGGGGTTACAGTAGCAAAGCACCTGAGGAACCTGGGGTTACAGGGCAGGTGGTGACTCAACCCTTCACTGCTCTGGGTTATACCCTGAACCCTGTCACAGGGTTCAGTTCTCTTTTACTTATGAACATAGATATTACCCCTTTAGTTGATCTCTCTTAACTTTCCTGAATGTCCCTATGTAGACATTCCTAAGAAATGGAGTCTCAGAAACCAGCAAGATGAGTGGGGAGCTGCTTAGGTTAGTCAGGAGTGAAATGCTGAGTAGAAGGTTGGGGAGAAGGAATGGATTAGGCACTTAAGTGACTGACATGGTGCACTTGACTGATGGACCAGAGATAGATGCTTCCCTCCACTTGGAATCCTCAGGCATGAACCTGCTTTTGGAGTTAAGCACATAGGCAGCTGTCTAGACTTGGCCTATGCCCTAACAGCCAACACCATCTCTCTATCTTCTGCCCAAGCACCCTAGGTTTCCATGTGGCCCCTGGTTACTTTCTATGCAGGTGCTGTGCTGCCCATCCAACTATCTCTGGTGGGTGGTTAAGCACTGGAATAAATTGCTTAGGGAGGTTGTGGAATCTCCATCATTGGAGATTTTTAAGAGCAGGTGAGACAAACACCTGTCAGGAATGTTCTAGATAATACTTAGTCCAGTCCCCTGTGCTCATGGAAGGACTAGGTGACCACTTGAGAGCCCTTCCAGTCTATGATTTTACTGTACCCCTTTCAGAAAACTGATTTGTCTTGTGTACCCCAAGTTTCACTGTGCTTAAAACCTACTTGGTTACAAAATCAGACATAAAAATACAAAAGTATCACAGCACGTTATTACTGAAATTGCTTATGTTCTCATTTTTAACCATATAATAAAATGATTGGAATATAAATATTGTACTTACATGTATGGTCTATAGAGTATTTTAAACATGTCATTTTCTGTATGAAATTTTGGCGTGTACTGATTTCACTAGCTTTTTATGTAGCCTGTTGTAAAACTAGACAAATATTTAGATATATTCCAGGGATACATGTATCCTGGTTGAGAATCGCTGCTCTAGTCTATTCGAAGATTAGTGTGGGGTTGTTATTAAACTGCACAGAAGGTAGTTTCATTCATATATGAATAAAAAATGGAGACTATTGATTTAGTAGAAACTAAAGCTAAAAATAAGAAACACTTTGATTCTGGGCCTGACAGGATGTCAGATTTTTTTTCTTTCGTACCTACATACTATATTTCATTTTTAAATGACTGAACCCTTTCATGAATGTTTCAATGAAGAATTGATGTATTTTTTTTGGTCTTGTTTTTGGCTCACAATGACTTAATCAAAGGTTTTATTAGGCACAAAAAAGCAATTGACAGCTGTATACACTCTTCCCATTTGGCACAACAGGGAGGAGATTATGCCAGACTGATGATTTGATGACAGACTGCGCAGAAGAAGTGGGTTATATGCATGTCTTTTCACTAAAAGAAAAGTGATCACTCTCTATAGCAAGCTGTCTGGCTGAACACTTCCGAAGCTTTTGCATTTTGGTTTGATTGATCGGAGGGGATAGTGAGGCGGAACTGCTGCTTTAAAGTACTTTGTAATTAAGTAAAGTGCCAACTTAGTTATGCAGACCTGTGGAAGAGCTGAAACAATTTTAATAAGCATTCCCCCCAGAAATAAGGAACATAAAACTAAATGCAGGAAATGATTGGAATATAGAAGAATAATATTCAATACAATTAATCAGTCTTCATTGGGAAATGTGTTCTGGTGTGGTGACATCTTGCATGGATGGGCTCTAACTATAGTCTGAGCTGAGACTTCTAATATGTTCAGAAAGCTGTCCTGGGAAAAAAGGTCATATTTATGTACAGAGAGATGAAGTAGAGATCAACTTATTTCTATTTCATTCAGGACAATGTTTAGTTTTAGTCTATTCCTCTGTGCAAGCTGTAGTTGTTGGTAAAATGCGGTAGACTACAGACAGGTGGAAAGAAGGCTTTTCTGTAGATATTTTTGGGAGCATTTTTATTCTGTAATTGATTGTGTTATAACAAGTGTGATATTTGAATATTTTGTGGCATCTTTGAAACTCCCAGATAAAGTACTTTACATTTATTAAATCTTACAATGCCCCTGAGAAGTTGGCAAATATCATACCAATGTTACTGTCTGACAGAAATTAGGTACTTGCTCATGTTCAAAGAGCAAGTCCACGTCAGACCCAGGAATTAGAGCCCAAGAGTCCTGACTCTCTTAAGAGCTAATCCTACAAAACACTGTATATCCCATCAGACAGTAAGTGGATACAGATGCTCTAAGCTAGCACAAACAATGTGGCCCATAAGCATGTGACTTCTGTTGGGGGAACAATGAGATCCTTATTTTTCTCTGATTATCAAAAAGCCAGCAGAGGGCAGCTAACTTTTTGCCAAGCACCTTTTCATAGAATATTAGGGTTGGAAGGGATCTCAGGAGGTCATCTAGTCCAACCCCCTGCTCAAAGCAGGACCAATCCCAGACAGATTTTTGCCCTAGATCTCTATAATGGCCCCCTCAAGGATTGAACTCTGAACCCCTGGGTTTAGTAGGCCAATGCGCAAACCACTGAGCTATCCTTGGCTCCAGTGAAGTCTAATGGGAGTCTTGCCATTGACTTCAAGGCCAGAAGTTCACCCAGTGAATTAAATAAATAGCCATAAGTAGTTTGAATCAAACATTTTCTAGTTCAAATATCAGAATTTGGATGAAGACTTAATGCTCTTTTTGATTGTTGGAGGAAACACAGTATATGCTGACATTACCACTGTGAAATGTGAGGCCTTAATGGGCCAATAACAAGAGTTTGTTAGTGACTCGATATTGATATTGCATTCTCCCAGGATACCAGTTTAGTAGGAGATTAAAATAAAATTCTTAGGAAAATAGGGATAGATAAGATTTCTGAATCACTCACAGCAAGTTCTTGAGGCGTAGCGGCAAAACTAAATTAAATACCCTAGAATTAAATACTTGGGCTAGATGCACAAGTATATCATCTTGTATAAGATTTAAGTAAACATAATCAGAATGTAGAGAATATCTAATTAGTGGGAACTTGAATTCTACTTTTAGATGTACACAAAGAATATGTCTGGGGCCAGGAGAGAAGTAATGTGGAGCAAAGTCTTTCCTTTTCCTTCTAATGAAATTACAAGAACAGATCTTTTATTTACACCAGAATTTTCAAATTTGGGTGTGAGAAGCAAAGCACTTAAACTCCATATTTAGGCACTCATAGTGGCCTGATTTTTCAGAGGTAATCAAGTGTAGTTACAAAAAAGGCAAGCAGGATATTGGGGATTGGGAGGGAGCATGGGCAAACGCCTGATTGGCTTTTATTTGAAAACTGTATAGAGAGAATGAATGAACATCAGAGATCAAAATGAGGAAACAGTTGATTTACCACAACTTTATATGCTTTGATTATGCCCCAAACCAGAATAAATGAAAACTGCCACAATATTTGAGGATGTTTCTTCAGTAAATTACAGACCTCACAAGAGGTTATAAATGACAGAAGTAAAGAATGTCATATAGTTTCCAACTGGGAAAACCATCAGAGATGAATGATCTCTCTGAGCAGTTCATGCTAAAAGCTAGATGGCCTGTTTCAGAGGTAGGAACTGAACTGGTTCAATGGTGTGTAGCTATAAGTGATTTTTTTTTTGCCCAATCAGGAAAGGCCCTACTTGTCTATGACCTCCAGGATAGTGGAAGAAGTAATAACTAAGAGTTAGAGAGGAAAACTTTGTTCTGACAATTGAGATGCCTCTCAGGGAGAACAATCTACATAATACCATTCAGATTGTATAAATTATGTGGGCAGGAGGAAAAAATGAGAAACTAATGGTTGCCGCTTATGATGCCCAAAATGCTATTTAATGCCACTGATGGTAGAATGACTTAGGACAAAGATTATCAGATAAAACTGCTATTCTATATGATAAACATGATAGGTATATCAAACTCTGTATTTGAACAACTATTGAGTCAAAAATGAAAATTAAATTAGGGTTCTCTTTGTCATCCCTATAAAGACATTTATGACAGGTCTCTGATGTTGCCCTTTGATTTGTGTGTTTGTAGATCTCATTTGTGGTCCTGATTCGTTAAGGTGCTGAATGTCTCCTGAGAGGTGTTGGGTGATCCCAGTTCCCAGTGAACTCAGTGGGAGCTGAAGGTACTTGGCAACTCTCAGGAGATGGTCATTTGGTTGCTGGATCAGTCCACATATCCCTATAGTTTTATCATAACTTGCCTCCGCAGTGATTTATATAAGAGGTTTAGCAATAATTTCTAACTGAGGACCTCCGTTATGAACACCAGAGTTACAAACTGACAGGTCAACCACACACTTCATTTGGAACCAGAAGTATGTAATCAGGCAGCAGGAGAGACCCCTGCCTTCCCCCGCACTCCCCCAAAGCAAACATAGTACTGTGCTAAATGTAAATGACTTTAAAAAAAAAGGAGGGGGGGTTAAATTGATAAGGTAAGAGAACTGTTTCTATGCTTGTTTAATTTAAATTAAGATGGTTCAAAGTAGCATTTTTCTTCAGTCTTCAGCATAGTAGTTTCAAAGCTGTATTAAGTCAATGTTCAGTTTTAAACTTTGAAAGAACCACCATAACATTTTGTTCAGAGTTATGAACATTTCAGTTATGAACAACCTCCATTCCCAAGGTGCTCATAACTCTGAGGTTCTACTATACACGCTAACATGGCTTGCATGTGCAAATTAACGTTTACATGGACAACTACAGACTGCATATTCAAGCAAGTGCTTTGCACAAATTTGGGATGTATAAACTAAACAAAGGCCCTCATGGAAGTCAAGCATGATTTCTAAGGTACTAATCATCTGCAACTTCCACCGGTTTTAACTGGATTTGTAGGTGCCTATAGTACGGATATATATATTTTTAAAGTTTTTACCCGTGTCTGACTGGAGTTTTAGCAATTCATTACATACCTGCTTAATTTGGCTTTCATTTAGAAGTTGAGATCAACAATTGAGAGGGGAAGCTGTCTGATGTGAACAAATATCACTGAATATGTTGTTGGCCTTTTCCTTTTCACTGAATCTCTTTAGCAGATCAGGAAGTCCTGAGCTCATGATAGAATATGAAGGTACAGAGTTCACAGCTCATCAGACAGCCACAAATTCCATTTCAGAACTTGATATGGCTGGCTTGTGTTTGAATGTTTATCAGGAAGGCAGAATGCAGTAGGTGAAATATTTGCAGAATAAATGGCTTGGTGCAGTGCCTCTGCAAGCTGGAATTGCATCTAAAAGGCTGGAAACCTTACTTCTGGTTAGCTAAATGGCAAAAATTTCAAGCCAGACTCTCTCTCTCATACTTCTGAGTAGTACCTGACTCAGTATATTACCTTACAACAGGGATAAGGGTGACACAATCTCGCTCTTACTTGGCTAAATTAATCCTTAATACAAATCCATTGAGGTAAATGACTGGAGTTAAACCATAATGAATTTGGCCTAATATTTTTAAAGTACATTAACTTTTCAGCAGTCACTGTTAACAAAACTATCAGCAGCCATGAAGTGTATACAGAACTCCACAGGCACATCCAGAAAACTCTTAAAGAATATTAAGGTTGCAAAGTCAAGCACTCTACAGTTAAGAAATGTCCCTGTTAAGGTTTCCTGTGCAATGTTAATTCGGACCCCTGTGAATATACCTTATTATAGTCTAGTTACATGATCACGTCTCCTGAGAGCACCTCTCACTTGGCTGGGAGAAATGGGAGCCCTGCCCCACCCAGCAGAATAGGCTCCTGGGTCCTTAAAGGGACAATATCCTAGGTGCTCCTGCCCCATTCAATTACTAGTTCCCCAGGATTGCTGCTTCTTTCTTGCTACAAGTCCACTTGCTTGGTCTTTGTTCCAGCTTCTTGGAACAGGGATCTTCTGGCCTCCTCTGTTCTGAAAGGGCCACTACACCCTTTTACACATGTTTAAGTGCTTTAGTGAATAAGGATCTTTTCTTGAACTAAGGCTCTCATGATCTATATCAATTTTACCGATGCAGAGTTTATCACTGCCATATGTCTTTTGTGTGTGTAATGAACCAAGTATTGTATATATACAAATTTATATTGCTACAACGTGTCCATAAAATGATAGTGGCCTCCATCTAACTTCTGGTAACAAACATATATCACTGAACTGTCTCTCTTCTTAGCAATAAGATAGAGGATTGTTTTATAATGAAATCAGTGTAACTTTGGTCAGTCTTCAGTATAATTTAGATTCTAATATTTGTCTATCTTTTTTCTACAAAATAAGGCTTACATTATAGCTATTCCTCTTCCCTGTCCCACCTTCTAGAATAGTGAAAATATTACATAAATGCAATTTTTCCACTCAGTATTTGCAGTAGCAACATTAGAATGTCTCCGAGACAGCAGACCTTTGCAGCATCTTATAGGAACAGGCGTTTTGCTACAGAAACACCATTATTGTTATTGATATTAAGCAGGCTAAGTACCCGGGGGACACCTGAATACCCAATTTAAAATCTACTGTGATATGTGGTGGTAAGATAAACTTGAGGGACTGTCTTGTTGTTCAGATGTTTCATTATAATATGGTTATCTGAACAAAAAGACATTGCTTGATTGCTCCTGTAGTAAATCTCAAATCAAATTTGGCAAAAACCCCACACACTAATTAGCACATAAATATCACTCAGCACCATATTGATAATAAAATAGGCTATAATTACCACCGAGCATCAGTTCTGTATGCATAGGCTATGAATTAGGAGCCTGATCCTGCAACGTCCTGTGTATATCCTGGAGGATGTTAACTAACATAACCCCTAGTGATTTCAGTAGGAATTCAAGTGCCTGAGGAAGTGTTTTGCAACTGACAGGTTTGGATCCTCAGGGTATAGCTACACTGAAGTTAGATACCTATGGCTGGTCTGTGTCAGCTGACTCAGGTTCCCGGGGCTCGGACTAAGGGGCTGTTTAATTGTGCTGTAGATGTTTGGGCTCCAGCTGGAAACCAGCCCAAACCGACAGACTCCCCAGGGTCCTAGAGCCTGGGCTCCACATCAAAATGAGCCTGATTCAGCTGGCACAGGCCAGCCATAAGTGTCGAATGGCAATGTAGACATACCCTAACTGTACAAGAGTCCCTTCCACTCCTATGGAGTCTCTCTTCTGTCTTGTGTGTAAGACCTGTGTTTTGGCAAACATTTCATCAGTCTGTGAAATCTGTAGCTAACTTGCAAAAGCAAGGCAATTAATTGTTAACATAGAAAACCTGTGAATTACCTTTTTATCGTCTTGGAGAAGGAGGCATTCTGCATCTGCTGTCCATTTCCCCTTTCACACCCTTATCCTAAAAGGCCTTGTGCCAGGCCTGACTAGCCATCTGACTAAAGCAAGAAAGGACTGATTATAATGGGGTGTGTAACATTTAGGGTGAGAAATTACTATTTGTAACCAGTTTCTTTAGTGAATTAAGCTTAGGTTGAATGTTTGTTTTGCTCAGTAAACTGCTTTGTCCTGTTTGCTATCTGGTCATCCTATTATAAGGGATAGTAAGTGTGAAAAATTGGGACGGGGGTGGGGAGTAATAGGAGCCCATATTTTTTTTAAAAAAAAGGTCCAAATATTGGGACTGTCCCTATAAAATCAGGAGGTCTGGTCACCCTACCTTATACTCACTTAAAATTCATCCTTTGTAGTTAATAAACTTGTTTTGTTTTCTAAATCCCAGTTTGTGCAATTCATAACTGGGAGTGGGGGGCAAAGAACTGTGCATATCTTCCTCCACTTTGAGGGAGAGGGTGAATTTATGAGCGTATGTTATATAGATCTCTAAAGCACAAGACAATATAATTTTGGGTTTGCCTCCCAAAGGAGGTGTGCACTTGAGTGCTGGGCAGTTCCCGAGCTGATCTCAGTTCTGTGTCCATTTGCAGCTGGGTGTGTCCCTACCTGTGTGTGTGCTGGAAAGGGCTTGGACCAGCAGGGGAGAGCCCAGGCTGGTGGAACGGGCAGGTTCAGCAGGACCCCAGCATATCCAGTGGTATCCTAGTAGGGGGATCCAACCCATCACAGTGAGGTCATTGCCAGTTACTAACTTCAGCTAAGAACCAATTTGAGACAGTTCACCCTTATTTCCAGTCTTTAAGCCAGGTAAGATTTACAGCCGCTTTTCTTCCCAAGGCCTTTTCTCCCTTCCTTCTTGCTATCCAACACTTTTCCCATTGCATCTGGGTTCACATAGGCTTTAACATTGGTGTGGATTGGGGGAGGGCCATGTTGGCTCATTTTAAGACAGATTCTCTTTGCAGATGGTTTAAAATAAAACAGTCACTTCTATCGGTCAGAGGCCTTCTTTTTCAAAACTTCCCCTTATCTCATTAGTTATTCTTTGAGTCACACATCATCCCTACTTTATTTCTTCTGGCCTTATCATTTATTATTTTCAAGGCTTTCCTTCTACTTGTTAGGGACTTTCTTTACAACATGTATGTTTCCTTAACTTAAATTTGGTTAACTTATCCTATACCCCTGTCTGATTTTCTTCCTCCCACCCCTGCTTAATCCTCTGAAACTGTCCCTTTCCCAGTTCTCTCCTCTAACTGTCTTAATTAGAATAAATTCTTTTGGCAGAGTAGTTGTCAATTCTTCTCTTTTAGCTGTCTGTACTGCTAATGCTCCCACTGGGATACTCTCTTGCCAGCTCAGAGAGATTTGGAGGATCAGGAGAAATAGGGAAGGCAGGGGAGGGTTTGCATATTTTTGTTTCAGTAGCTGCTTCACTTACAGTGGCACGTGCTGCTTGGATTACTTCCCTTCGGAATGTACAGAGGGACCCAGAGTCTGTCGGCTGGCATTCTGGCACATAATTTCTCATCCCAGTTAGAATGATCGATCAAGCTAACTAAGCTTCTTTTCATTCAGTTTGGCCCCTCATCTGCAGCCAGCGCACACCTGATCTTCTTAACGTGTCTGGTGCATGAATTCACATGGAGAGAATATTAATCAAAGGCCGTGTGAGACTACAAAACTGATCCTCAGAGGCACAACTGCCACGCTGTCAAAGGGCCTGGAGGATTGAGCTCTGTGCTTGACTTTTTTGTCCTCATGGCCATGTCCTCCCAAAAAATAAATAAATCTAGAAACAAAAATTTGCTTGTTAAGGTGTGCACAAGCCAGACTGTAATCAATCAATCAATCTCTACTACTGTACAGATCACTAAAAAAGCAGGGGCCCAATCCTGAAAACACTTATTCAAGCAAGCAGTGCTTACTCATGTGCATAGTTTCATGGGACTACTTGCATGAATGAACAGCTGTAGTCTGGGCCCCTGAGCTACATCTGATGGTGACATTGTGGGGAAAATGTTGTACAGACCACGTCTTCCTGTATTTCTTTTCAGTCTCTGCCTCACATTGTTAAAGTAGCTGCACTCGAGTGGGAGCAGAACATGCTTAGTACTGCACAGGAGGCATTCAGAACCAGACAGGATAAGAACCTCTCTGAGGATGCTCAGAAAAAAAGTGTTAGGTTGAAAATGAAGACAACTAGTTTCCGCAAGATATGGGCAACAGCTTTGCTTAATAAGATAAGAACCCACCTAACCTTTCACCCATCACTCTCACCTTCTATAAACCTTTATTAGTGTTTAAAAGTCCAGCGAAGGAACCCATCCTCCTTTGCTTCCTCTAACTTCCATCCCAGGAAAGGAGACTTTACAACATGGCCATCATCCACTTGATACTCCAATAGACCCTACCCACCTGGTGGAATGGCAGCTTTGCAGTCTCTGCTTATTTCTCCCAACCCAGGCCCAGACTCAGACTCAAGATCAGGGTGGGTGCTCCATGAATATTTACGGGATGTGGGCCCGACACCCTCTTACTTCCCTGTGCTGCCATGTAGGAAGGAATCATAATCTGCCCCCCTAAATTAGTAATGCTAATGTTTAGATTTTTTGCATGCAAAAAATGTGTATTTCCTCAAGCCAATCACATTCCTCTGCTGGACCATGACTCTACATCAGGTGTTCTTCTCTGTGCTTCTAAAGAGATTGCACATAGGAAAAATAGAAGTAATTATGATTCCTTTCACGTCTGAATTGGGATTTCCAGCTGTGAAGAACTAATGCAGAATATGTATCTGCCAACAGCACCAGCCATGGATCTGTCAGCATCCAAGGATTCATTTAAACTTTAGCAGATGGATTCTGTATTAGTATATTATATTACACCTTACTCATAATGAAGTTGGTTTAAAAGGAACACACTCATGACAACTAATAAAATATATTTATTGAACTTATTCAGCCAGCTCTCTTTAATTTTCTTTAGCAGAAAATTCATTAAAATTTCTGAGTCAGGGAAGTTAGCTCTAGGACAAGAAGTTTCAATATAGTAGATTAATGAAAAGCATATTCTTCCTATTAGAATACTATTACTCAGAACATGCATATTGTAAACCCATGATTTTTTGCTGTTTTGTAAATTATAAAGAACTAGCAGTATCCATGTCAAGTACTAGAACTGTGGGTTATAATATTTGTCCCAATCCTGCTGAGGTGCTGAGCATCTTCAACTCACACTGGATCAAATCCTCAGTCCTTACTCAGGTAAGCTCCAACTGTGTTCACCTTCCAGGGTTTGTCTCTGTACTACATAAATATCCCCATACTATACAAAAATTGCTGCCTCTTTTCAATAAAATATATTAAAAGAATGTTAATGCTTATTTTAGACATTACTTATGAGATGGAGCATGTGACTGGTTGGCAAAACTTCCAATAAGTTGGATGCCTGGAATACTCTAGTTGTACCAGGAGTACTATCTACTTGTGTGTTAGCCAGTTTGTCTCCTTAAACACTCCCCCCGCACCTTTATTAACGCTCCTAGTTTGAAATACTGTAGACTTCAGAAGCCCAATATTAAAAAAATGTAGCAGGTAGCTAATAGCTGAGATCTATGGGGTGAGTCTTGGCTCTCACTCCGAGCAATAGTTGTCTTCTGCTACTGCCAGCTTTCTAATTCTGAGTCTGTTCTTAGGAGTGAAAACAAGATATGGGGGTATTTATAAAAGTCTCCCATTTTAATTTCATTGCTCCACATTGTTTCAGAGAGTTGGAAGCAGAAATAACTGGAAACTGAAATTGACTCTTCTGCTATGGCCAGTTCTGTTTCTCTGGGAATAGCCACAGTAAAGATGTTAAACTCTTACCTTTTAAGGCTGAACTTTAATTTTGCTCCTCTGATTCAGTTTCAGGAAGCTGGATAGGTTGCTATTAGCAGCAGACTGCAAAGAGTGAAAGTGAGAACACAAACTTGTACATTTCAGTTGCTATCTCACTTTAAGAGTGAAAGACGGGGTTTGTAAATTAATACCAAAAGACAAGCTGCTTAGCTACCAAGATGATAGGTGCCATATAAATATCATGAATTACACAGGATGGAGTCAATTAAATTAGATATGATAGGATAAATTGGACAGGCTAGATTAGATAAAATAGAAGTAGATTAGATAGTATGAGATTAAATAGGAATGATGACTGTCAAAGGCCTTGTCTACACTACAGGGGAGATTGATCTAAATTACGCAACTTCAGCTACGTGAATAACGTACCTGAAGTTGATGTACTTAGATCTGCTTACTGCGGGGCCACACTATGCTATGTCGACTCCCCTTGTGCTTCTTGTTCAGGTAGAGAACAGGAGTCAACAGGAGAGCGATCTGTGGTCGATTTACCAGGTCTCTAAATCGACCGCTGATGCATCCATCGCCATGCATCAATCCCCTGGCAAGTGTAAACAAGCTGTTAGAAACACTAGGTGAAATTTTGAGGGCTTGCAACAGTTTCCAAAGAAAATGCTCATGCTATATATTAATAGCAACATAGATTTCATTTATTTTATGCCACATGCTTTATAAATTTTCATATAATTGCTTCTCTTCTGAAATGTAGCAACGGAGTGGGAACAGGGGAAACTTTTTCTTACTGAAAGTGTCACAGGATCTCTAACGTCCATACACGCAGCTGAGGCTTTCCCTAAAAGACCCTATGCACATTAATCTGTGTGGAATTCTATTTATCACTTGTCTGACGCTCCTGGAAGGATCCTACTGTATAATTCTAGGGAGCCTAGATTACTGTCATCCTAAATCTTATGCCGTCATGCTATCCTGCTATCTCCTCTGGTGATTTAAAACATGGTTTTCGGTGTATGCCAAGAATAAGCAAGATTTCTTTAACATAATTTTACACTTAATGATGGTCATTCTTTCTTTTAACTTAATTTATGGATTCCCAAACACTATGTAGTCGTGTCCTTTCAGAGCGATCCAGAACACCAGCCTAAAATCTCTTTTAAAGGACACATTAGCTCTTCGTGATGTCAGGGGAGGTTTAATCACATTAGTATTTGTTTGTTAAAAAGCTAACTTAAGCCTCTGTGGAGTTGTCTAATGTTGGTTCTAAGGGCAACAGTTATGAGACGGAGCTTAAAGAAGAGAAGTTTCTGCGGGAGAGGAACATCTCCTGCATTGCTGTAATAACAAAGGGGCTGTAAAGCTGGTTGAATAGCTGAAGATTCACTCTACCTGGAGGAAACTCTGGCTAGGGTAGAGCCAGCTATGTGCCAGCCATTTATCTCCCTAATCAGGCATAGGGGTTGTGTGGAGGAGGCTTGTTTGGGGCAAGATGGCAAGGTCAGAGCACCACTGTGCTCTCCAAATCCCCAGCTGGCATGATAGCTCCATGGGGGCCTGATAGCTCCAGAAGTCATAGAAGGAAAATTTCACACAGATCTCCAAAGCATAATACCTCGGTCGCTTGTGTCCCAGCTTGCAACAGCCTGCTGAAATTCTTCCTGGGGACGAGAGGGAGAAAAGGAGAATAGAAGTATACATTTATTTTTTTAAAAGTGTCAGTAATTTCAAGTGCTGTTTAGTAGCGTAGATAAAGACACTTTTTTCTTTAAATTGTCTTCTACCCTTCTAGTGCCTTTTAAAATAACAATGCATCAATTAATATTATGGGTCTGATTCATGTCTGGTAAGTCATCTTTGTGCCAATTCCCTAATGCAAAGCTGCTTGAGCATAGCAGTTTAGTCTTGTGGAAGATTCTCTGGGTGAAATCCTGACTCCGTTGAAAGGCAAAACTCATCATGACTTCAATGGGGCTAGGATTTCACCCTGTGTACACAGAGCTGCTGTGCCAATAAAGGATTTCTCCCTGACAGAGTGGGGTGGATGGGGGTGTGTGGTCCCTATGCACAGCAAACATGGGTGCTGGTACTGCCTTTGGGGGCTGTTTGGCAGCCAGTGTTTGAAGTAGCCCTGAAGCTGCTCTAATCTCTGCTATGGACTGGGCTAGCATAAAACCAGCTCCTTGATTGAGCTACAAACAATTTCTGTGTTCCCAAACCCCAACTTGGCTAGTGGTCCATGTGCACAGTTAAGACCCTGTCTTTACCCCGCCACACACACACTTATCCTTATGTGCTAGGATCATTGTTTAGGTAAAGGTTGCTCTTTCACTGGATAGGGTGCGGTTGGAAGGTGAGAAGTCCATGCAGCTCCTTCTCCTCCCATCAGATTCATTGGATTTTATTTATTTATTTATTTTTTTAAAAGCTCTGACTCTCCCCTCATGGAGTCTAGACTGATGTATGCTCACATGTGCGCTCGCTCTTACAGAGCCATCCGCATGCTGCTCAATGCTTCCCCTAGTTACTATCTTCCTGTCGGAACCGGGAAAGTGTATTCTGTGGTGCTGTATGCACTTCATAGTAGGAGCCTCATTCTGCAGTCATTTCCATTTCATAGAGTTCAGAGGCCTGTATATAATCAACCACAATCTTCTGGCACACAACTGAAAGATCTATCCAAGGCATAAAAACTCCAGGCATGGCAGAATGACATTCACACTGATCAAGAGGCAACATTCAAGGTGAGGAGAAAACGAGAGCATGACTTGACACCCACACAGAAAGAGAAGTTATAAACCTGAGAGTGTTGCTCATATAATTGCCTAACAGCATATGCACTACTAGTAACACAGTTCAGCAAAGGAAAATAAAAATCAGTTTGTCTTACTTGCTCAGCATTTGAACTTCCTTGGCCAAGAAACCTCTAAAATATGCCCCATGTCCTTGTTACTTGTGTTTAGTCATGCCACATTTAACAGTCTGTTAAGCTGCACCCTGTGGAGCCAGAACCTCATCTGATGTATATCAGCATAGCTCTATTGACTTCAGTGAAGATGCATTGATTTACACCAGCTGAGAATCCAGCCCTGTATCCTCAGACCACTGCACAGTGGTGAACTATAATTTCTTCTTTATTGTATACACTTGATGAATTAATGTAGATAGCTACAACCAAGGAGTGATTTACTTAATTTCTGTGTCCAGAAAACAGAGCTAAAATGTTTTGTACTGTACCATGTGAGGCGCCTTCTGAGCAGTTTCCTGGCTATGCAACTACATGTCCTGCTTCCTTCTCCCACTCCATAGCTGGAAATACTTGGGCATCAACAATTAAGGCCATAGATACTAATATAACAGATGTTAAAACAGTAACTTTCTGGCATCTCTGCTCTACAAATAATCACATTGCCAATGACCACAGCCAGCAAGAAAGGAAATAGTCAGAAAAATACATAATCTCAGAGACTTGGCTCATAATGTGAGCATATTGGAGAGAGTGGGGAGGGGGGGAACTGGATGAAACAACTGGTATATTTAGACTACATATTTTACTGAGGCAGGCAGTAAATTAAGAAAGATAAAATTGGTGACAGAGGCAAAATGTTGTTTTTATTAATAATGAGATTACAGTTATTGCAGAGTCTAGAATATTTTTCTACGTACATTAATAATTATAGATAACCCAAGTTAGTCAACTGGAGCAACAACCATGAAGAGTTAGAAACAAAACTTCAAATTTCAACATTAAGATTTTGCACAATCTGTTTCTTTAAAAGAATGTGTGTGCATTGCTTGATTTTTAATAATACAGATTAATGTGGGTTTTACTATAGTACCTAGGATCCCTAGCTCTGGACCAGAACTCCAGGAAGACAATGAGATAGCTCTGAGGATGTTTACTGGGAGTTCCTCCTTAGCATAAGGGGCAGCATGGGAGACAGCACAAAGGTGCTTCTTTAAAAATGTGGGGATCTGGGGCAGGATATGACATCTTGTTAGTGAGTGAGAGATGATAGGTTGTGAAGGACCTTGGAAGTGAAGACAAGCAGCTTATGTTTAATGCAACAGAGTGGGGAGCCAGTGGAGGGATGTAAAGAGAAGGAGAATGTAGTCTAATGAAGGAGTAGGAAAATGATCTTTGCAGCATATTCTGAATGGATAGGAGGGCATTTGTCACGGCCAGATAAAAGAATGTTGTAGTAATTGAGATGCAAGATGATGAGAACCTGCACAAAGTTTTAGCTGTGTGGATTGACAGGAATGGCTATATCTTAGAGAGATTATGCAAATAAGAATCAGCTAGATTTAGACATAGCTAAATATGTAGTTGTGGTATACTGAAAGGTATACTGAAATTGTAAACTGTCTGTTTAAATGGTTAGGTTTTTTTTCCCTGGCCCTGTTGGGGGGTCTGTAAGGAAGTGTGTGATCTGGGTTTAGCAACAATAATTCAGCAGATAGCCTAGAGTAAGATGGGATAAATTTGTTTTAGGGAGCAGCTTGCTTTGTGTGTCTCTTGTTTTGTGTTTTTGTGTGTTTTCTGCATTATAAGCACACCTCTACCCCAATATAATGCTGTCCTCGGGAGCCAAAAAATCTTACTGCGTTATAGGTGAAACCATGTTATATTGAACTTGCTTTGATCTGCCGGAGTGGGCAGCCCCCCTCACCCCCGGAGCACTGCTTTACCGCGTTATATCCGAATTCATGTTATCGATATAACGGGGTAGAGGTGTATAATTCATTAGTGTTACTCTTACTGGAAGGTTACCAATGTATCTTAGATTTAAAAAAAAACCATAACTTTGTTGCATGTATGCCATGAGACATAGCAGAGGTGAGGACCAAGAGAGAGGTCCAAGATGATGTCCAGGTTTCAGGGACAGCCGTATGGCAGTGTTGTCCACAGTGATCTAAAAGGGAGGAGGGAAAGTGGGGAAAGATTAGGAGCTCAGTTTTAGTCATGTTGAGCTCAAGCTAGCTGCAAGGACACATCAGAGAGACAGGCTGGGATTCTAGTTAGGATGGAAGGAGACAGGCCCAGAGTAGTGGTAGATGTGTGACATCATCATAGAGATGGTGATTGAATTTGTGGATGAGATTATTCAGAGATCAGATATAGAATGAGAAGAGAAGGGGACCAATAAACAGTGCTGTGGTACCCCCACAGAAAGATGTGGGGGAGGGGAGAGGATGAAGAGGGTCCTTAAGGGTGTTGTTGGGAGGAGCAATTAGAGAGGTAGGAGGAGAATCAGGAGATGATCACAAAATCTGGTCTTCCCTTGGCTTCTAAGAGGAGCATGCTCAGTGGTGATGAAGGCTGCTGACAGGTCAAGGAGGATGAGGATAGAGTACTGTTTCTGAGACTTTGGTGAGAGAAGATACAATGGAGTGCAAGGAGCAGGAGCTGGATTGGGGATGATCTAGGATGGAATTGAAAGACTGGAACTCCCAAGATAGTAAACCATATATCCAAATGAGCTTAGAGATGGAAGGGAGAGGAGCAATAGTTGGAGGGACAAGTGGGGTCATATATGTCTCCATGGTGCTTACAGCAGGTCATCCTGCTAGGCAGCAAGAGTACATTGCTCTGCTCTACTAAATTCAATAAATAAATGTGGTTAGCTACCATAGATTTACTGTCTTTAAAATGTTTCCAGTAAATGCCCAACTGCAAATGTAAATCTATTTTATAAAGGACACTTTTTTCCATCCTCCCATGAAGGAAAATTAGTGTTGTTTTATTCCCTTCCACTTATCAGCTATACTCTCTCTTAACTCTAGAAATGATATATTATGCAAACGGATTTAATAAGGTTTCAGAGTTTCATTTTTTAGAATGATGAATAATCTCTTTTGTTTTTGCTCTGGCCACTTTATCTGTTCATTGAGCTCTAAACATATTTTGTAATTTAATCCTGTGTTTTTATCCATTTCATTGGGTCGCAATGACAATTGTGGTTTGGTAAATAAGACATTATTCATTATACTATGTATTTAAAGTGGGGTTTGCAAATGAATCATGCAGTGTTGCTACATGGTTGTTGTGACGTTATTGACATAAACTGTGACCATATAGATATTTGTTGCAAACAAGGTCCTATAGTGGCACCAAATCTTGTAGAAAGTAGGTCAAGTAAGGTGTCTATGGAAAGGTTGTAATTGCTGGTTATGGTTATGCTGTGTGTATCATTTTTGTATTTGAAGTTATGAATATTGGCTATGTACTTGTATCTCAATGTGTTTGACTCTAAGTAGTATCAGTGAAGCATTTGGTCAGCTTCTTGAGGAAAGGACTATTCTGAGTAAGTGCCCAATCAAGAAACACTTAACTGATAATGGATTTTGGGAGATGCCAATCCATATCTGAGCTTTCCTGTGAATGTTCAAACTAATATGTAAACAGTGGGGTTGGCCTGCAAAAAGCTGAATCATTCATGGACATCTGACTTGGCCAGGAGGCTACAAACTCCATCTTGTTTCTGTGATTTTGCACAGGAGAACAAAGGGGTTTCCACCCATAAGAGAGAGAATATAAAAGGCCCTGGAAGCCTCTCCATTTGGTCTTCAGCTGGCTCAAGAAATGACCTCTCCACTCAAGAGATGCCTGAAAGAAACTGGGACAAAGGACTGTAACTACAAGGGTGTAAGTGATTGCTGGACCCACACCATAAACCACAACTTTGGTCTGAAAAGAATTGGGACCAGACTAGGAAGGAGTCTAATCTGTGAAAGAAGCTTATCGGAACATCTCTGAGGGTGAGATTTACCTGTATTCAGTTTCTGACTATATTAGGCTTAGACTTGCATGATTTTGTTTTATTTTGCTTGGTAATTTACTTTGTTCTGTCTGTTATTACTTGGAACCACTTAAATCTACTTTTTGTATTTAATAAAATCACTTTTGCTTATTCATTAACCCAGAGTAAATTATTTATACCTGGGGGAGCAAACAGCTGA
Organism: Mauremys mutica; assembly: GCF_020497125.1. Lineage (NCBI taxonomy): Eukaryota > Metazoa > Chordata > Testudines > Geoemydidae > Mauremys > Mauremys mutica. The sequence continues at coordinate 64,789,236 of NC_059076.1, forward strand.
GCATCTCTCTCTCTCTCTCTCTCTCTCTCTCTCGCTCTCGGTGTTACTAAGGGTGGACAATTTGAGTTTACCCTGTATAAGCTTTATACAGAGTAAAATGGATTCATTTGGGGTTTAGGCTCCCAGGAAGACTGAATACTGGGTGCTGGGAAAGTCCCTGTTAACTGAGAAACCCCTGGGCTAAGTGAATCTTAGTTTCTGTGCACTGCAGGGGTGTGGCCCAACCTCTTGGTCTGTGCTAAGCTGACTGGAGTGTCTAAGCAAGATGGGAGAGAGGGGAAGCCTTCTCTGGCAGGGGGGTTTGCTCTCAGTGGTATCCCAGCACATCTAGTGACCCTCTGTATTTTTGACAAGTCTTTAATAGTTTGTCAATGCTAGAGTATAATCCTATTGAGAAAAAATATGGCATAAAATTCCAAGGATTATGCTAGTTTTTTTTGTATGTTGAGGGAGCGGAGGGGTTTACCTGACATTTCAGTAACCTAAGGTGAGAACACCTTACATTTCAGCACATCTGATTTGCTGTACGTAAATATTTAAGTCTATATAGTATCTGCAAAGAGGAAAATTCAGTACTATTACAGCATTCACTTACATTGCACATTTGTTGTTGATAATGTGGTCACTATGAACAATAAATATAACACGTGGCAAATCTAGAAACTGATTTCTGAAAGCAGACATGGCAGTCTTGTTAACAGCTATAGATTTCCCTGCAGTAGGAAAGTCATTAGTCAGAGAGGCAAAGGCCAAGATCTATTGATTAGAACTTGTCATGGATCACTTCTCAAAGTGACATAGAGTAGAAGACTTCCAAAAGGTTCTTTTCTCTCTGTACTCTGCAAGAATCAGCTATAAAACCCATGCCTGTATTTATACAGGTATCTTCCATGCAGGTTGTTTATTAGTTTAAAAAAAGGGTCCTTGAGAGTAGGATTCCTAGAAAAGGGAGAGCAAAAAGCTCTTGTTCCTTTCTTTGTGATGTCTGCACATTTCCTCTCTCCACCCTTCTTAAGTGAATGAGTCAGTTGTTGCAAGCTGTTGGATGCAGGGGCCATATTTTTGTTATGTATTTGTACAGTGCCTAGCAAAATAGGCCCTGAATCAGAAGCATTACTGCAATACAAATAAATGATGATAGAATTGTGGGAGAGGGATTGTATTTACATTTTGTTAACTTTTCCCATCTTTTTCTTCTAAATTATTTTGTCACATCTCCCCAGTAGCCCAGATATGGTTGCTTGAGCACATTAAAATTACTTATAAACTCATGCATCTAGGAGCTCTGGTGTTTGCTGCTCTTCTAAAGCACCTTTAAATTAAAGTCCCCAAATCCTTTACAAACAGTAGATAATCCTCACAGTGCTCCTGTAAACCAGGAATAGATTCCAGAGCTCATAATGTCCAGTTGTGTTAATTGTTAGAAAAAATCCTTGGTTTCAGTATGGAGATCTTGTCTCTCATGAGGAAAGAAGGATGGTGATGGTTAGCTTTGCAGCTTGTTTGAAAGGGTGACGGCTTTTGTTTGTTGTGGTCACCTTCCCTACTTCAGAGCTTCAGCAATGTTATGAAACACTTCAGTGGGATCAAGTTGCTCAATTAGCTTCATGCATCTTGTTTGAGATGGTGGTGTAGCCATGTTGGTTTAAGGCTATTAGAGATACAAGGTGGGTGAGGTGATATCTTTGGTAATATCAACTTCTTTTCATGAAAGAAACAAGATTTCGAGCTTACACACCGCTCTTCTTCAGGTCTGGGAAAGATCATGCATCTTGTTTAATAACTTAACTTGCTATTCCTTCTGCCCCATATCAGATGAGCTCCACAGGTCCATTGAGGTAGTTAAACCTGTAAATCTAAAAGCTCACATAAGCTTTACCATTTGTAAAATATGATTTCTATCTGAAAATGAGCATGTATTGTTATAATGCTTTCAGTGGGGATAGCAACCTGGATCCAGCTCCCAGTGAAAGTCACTGATAATTCTTCCCATTTATTTAAATGTGATCTGAATCAGGCCGACTGGGAATGGCTGTGACACTAGTGGTCTATAACAATATATTGCAAATTAGTTATTAGGATCATTAGCACAGGAAGGGACCTTGAGAGTTCATCTAGTCCAGTCCACTGCACTCATGGTTGGACTAAGTATTATCCTTCTAGACCAGTGGTTTTCAAACTTTTGTACTGGTGACATAGCAAGCCTCTGAGCATGACCCTCACTTATAAATTAAAAGAACATTTTTGTATATTTAATACCATTATAAATTCTCGATGCACAGTGGAGTTTGGGGTGGAGGTTGACAGCTCATGACTCCCCATGTAATAATCTTGCAACCACCTGAGGGGTCCCAACCCCCAGTTTGAGAATCCCTGTTCTAGACCATCCCTGACAAGTGATTGTCTAAACTGTTCTTAAAATCTCCAGTAATAGAGATTCCACAACCTTCCTAGGCAATTTATTCCAGTGCTAAACCACCCCAACAGTTACGAAGTTTTTCCTAATGTCCAACCTAAACCTCCTTTGCTGCAATTTAAGACCCCTGCTTTTTGTTCTATTCTCAGAGGTTAAGAACAATTTTTAATCCCTCCTCCTTGTAACAACCTTTTTATGTACTTGAAAATTGTTATGTCCCCTCTGTCTTCTCTTCTCCAGACTAAACAAACTCAGTTTTTTCAATCTTCCCTCATAGGTCATGTTTTCAAGAACTTAAAAAATTGTCGTTGCTTTTCTCTATACTTTCTCCAATTTGTCCACATCTTTCCTGAAATGTGGTGCCCAGAATGGACACAATACTCCAGTTGAGGCCTAATCAGCGTGGAGCAGAGCAGAAGAATTTCTTCTCGTGTCTTGCTTACAGTACTCCTGCTAATACATCCCAGAATGATGTTTGCTTTTTTTGCAACAGTATTACACTGCTGACTCGTATTTAGCTTGTGATCCACTATGACCTCCAGATCCCTTTCTGAAGTACTCCTTCCTAGGCAGTCATTTCTCATTTTGTATGAGTGCAAATGATTGTTCCTTCCGAAGTGGAGTGGTTTGCATTTGTCCTTATTGAATTTCATCCTATTTACTTCAGACCATTTCTCTGGTTTGTCCAGATCATTTTGAATTTTAATCCTATCCTCCAAAGCATTTGCAACCCCTACCAGTTTAGTATCACCCCCAAACTTTATAAGTGTACTCTCTATGCTATTATCTAAGTCATTGACTGTGAACAGCTTGACTGTGAACCACTGATGATTACTCTCTGGGAATAGTATTCCAACCAGTTATGTATGTATCCACCTTATAGTAGCTCCATCTAGGTTGTATTACCCTAGTTTGTCTATAAGAAAGTCATGCAAGACAGTATCAAAAGCTTTATTAAATCAAGATATACCACATCTACTGCTTCCCCCCCTTATCCACAAGGCTTGTTACCCTGTCAAAGAAAGCTACTAGGTTGATTTGACACAATTTGTTCTTGACAAATCTATGCTGACTGTTACATGTCACCTTATTGTCTTCTAGGTGTTTGCAGATTGATTACTTAATTATTTGCTCCATTATCTTTCTAAGAACTGAAGTTAAGATGACTGGTCTGTAATTTCCTGGGATGTCCTTGTTTCCCTTTTTATAGATTGGAAAATGGTAAATATTGTGCTAGTTCTCTGGAATCTCTCTCATCTTCCATGATAATCGCTAATGGCTCAGCTATCTCCTCAGTCACATCCTAGAATACTCAAGGAGCTATTTCATCAGGCCCTGGTGACCTGAAGACCTCTAACTTGTCTAAGTTTTAACTTGTTCTTTCCCTGTTTTAGCCTCAGATCCTACCTCATTTTCACTGGCATTCACTATGTTAGATGTCCAATTGCTACTAATCTTTTTGGTGAAAACTGAAACAAAAGTCATTTAGCATTTCTGCCATTTCTGCATTTTATGTTATTTTTCTGCCCTCATTAAGTAACGGGTCTACCTGTCCTTGGTCTTCCTTTTGCTTCTAATTTATTTGTAGAATATTTTCTTGCTACCCTTTGTGTCTCTAGCTAGTTTAACCTCATTTTGTGCCTTGGCCTTTCTAATATTGTCCCTACATGCTTGTGGGTTTTTTTTATCTTCATCCTTTGTATTATGACCTAGTTTCCTTTTATTTTTGAGAATTCTTTTTAAAATTTCAGGTCATTGAAGATCTTCTGGTTAAGCCTGACTGGTCTCTTGCCATACTTCCTGTCTTTCCTACACAGTGGGATAGTTTGCTCTTGTGCCCTTAATAATGTCTCTTTGAAAAACTGCCAACTCTTGGAACTTACCTACCAACTCCCTGAGGCCTTGTCTACACTACAAGACTATTTTGAATCAACTTAGTTAGAATTTGTGGATTCGACCTTATGAAGTCGAATTTGTGTATCCATACTAAATACACTAATTCGAATTTCTGAGTCCACATTCACGGGGCCAGCGTCGACTTTGGAAGCGGTGCACTGTGGGAAGCTATCCCACAGATCCTGCAGTCCCCGCTGCCCATTGGAATGCTGGGTAGAGCTCACAATGCCTGCTGGGGGAAAAATGTGTCGAGGGTGGTTTTGGGTAACTGTCATCATTCAACCATCACTCACAAACGCCCTCCCTCCCTGAAAGCGCCGGCGGGAAATCTGTTCGCGCACTTTTCTGGTCAGTGACAGCGCGGATGCCACAGCACTGCGAGCATGGAGCCCACTGCGATCATCGCTGCACTTATGGCCGTTGTCAACTCCTCGCACCTTATCGTCCACCTCTGCAACAGTCAGCTGCTGAGAAATCGGGCGAGGAGGCTCCGGCAGCGCGGTGAGGAGAGTGGCGCAGACCTCTCAGAAAGCAGGGTACGCCGGGCAGTGGAGATCATGGTGGCAATGGGTCACGTTCATGGTGTGGAACGGAGATTCTGGGCCCGGGAAACAAGCACGGACTGGTGGGACCGCATAGTGCTGCAGGTCTGGGATGACACAGAGTGGCTGCGAAACTTCAGGATGCGTAAGGGCACTTTCCTTGAACTGTGTGACTTGCTGTCCCCTGCCCTGAAGCGCCAGGACACCCGGATGCGAGCAGCCCTGAGTGTGCAGAAGCGAGTGGCCATAGCCCTCTGGAAACTTGCCACGCCAGACAGCTACCGGTCAGTAGCGAACCACTTTGGCGTGGGCAAATCTACCGTGGGGGTTGCTGTGATGCAAGTAGCCCACGCAATCGTTGAGCAACTGCTCTCAAAGGTGGTGACCCTGGGAAACGTCCAGGTTGTCATAGACGGCTTCGCCGCGATGGGATTCCCAAACTGCGGTGGGGCTATAGATGGGACTCACATCCCTATCCTGGCACCGGCCCACCAGGCCAGCGATTACATTAACCGAAAGGGCTACTTTTCCATGGTGCTGCAAGGACTGGTGGACCATAGGGGACGTTTTACCAACATCAACGTCGGGTGGGCGGGCAAGGTTCATGACGCGCGTGTGTTCAGGAGCTCTGGTCTCTTTAGACTCCTCCAGGCAGGTACTTTCTTCCCGGACCACAAAATAACGGTTGGGGATGTGCAAATGCCTACAGTGATCCTCGAGGACCCAGCCTACCCGCTAATGCCCTGGCTAATGAAGCCCTATACAGGCGCCCTGGACAGAGAGAAGGAACTCTTCAACTACCGGCTGAGCAAGTGCAGAATGGTGGTGGAGTGTGCTTTCGGACGTCTCAAGGGGAGATGGCGGAGCTTACTCACTCGCTCGGACATCAGCGAAAAGAATATCCCCGTAGTTATTGCTGCATGCTGTGTGCTGCACAATCTGTGTGAGAGCAAGGGCGAGGCCTTTTTGTCCGGATGGGAGGTTGAGGCAAATCGCCTGGCTGCAGTTTACGCTCAGCCAGACACCCGTGCCGAGAGAATATCCCAGCGGGAAGCGCTCTGTATCCGGGAGGCTTTGAAAGCAAGTTTCCTCGGAGATCAGGGTAACCTATGACTCTCCACTTGCTTTCAAGAGAAACTGACCCTGGGCCTGTGTCAGTTTGTGTCGATTTGGATCTGCGGCTACATGCCGCGTTCTCCAAGTTTCCCCCACTTCCAAAGCACGTTTTTAAGCAAATTAATTGTTACACTCATTATTAATAAATCTTTCTTTTACTTTGCATTTCTGTTCTGGTGTTGAGACATGGACGCATACTGTGCTGGGCACGGTGTGCACTGACGTACAGACCGCTTCCTCCATAGAGGACTGACATCCTCCTGCTCCTACATAGGTCTCTGGGGTGGGGGACGGATGACAGTGGTGCTGCATGAAGGGGAGGGTTTGCAGGAAGGGGCGAGTGGTGCCTTCTTTGCATAGGGGTTTGGATGACGGCAGTGGGCTGCGGGTTTCTGCGTGGGAAGGGGTGATGGGTGTGGGAGAAGGGTGACTATCTGTCCGTGGATGAGGGCTCTTGTTGGGGCTCAGGGCAGCGGATAGGCTCGTGGATCCGTTGCAAGTGCATCGTAAGGGCAGCCTGCCTTCACAGTAATGGCGTGGCAGGCGCTAGGACCCTGGACAAGCATACACATTACGAAATGATCAGGGGCAGCATACACAACACAGAATGACCCTGGTGCCTACTGACTGCAGTGTGTGTGTGCCCCGCAGTTGATCCTTTCCCCAAGTCTGTACCCTGGTACTGTAGGCTATACCGTGCAAGTATGAAACCCCTGTCCACCCCATACACCGAAAAATCCTCTGACAGGAAAGACATGACGGAAACAGTGATTAACAGCAAACATCTTTTATTAATCTAATAAACAGTGGGGGGATGAACCTTGGATTTGGGACTGGCTGAGCCCATAAGGGAAGCACTTCTATAAATTTCTAACGTGAGAAGTGCGGGGTAGACGGCCGCTCTGCTCTGGTTCAGTGACAGTTCTCACGGCCCCTACCGCCCCTCCGTCTTGTACTTTTGGGTGAGGGGGGGCCAGGACTTCTTGGCTGGGGAGGGCGATTGCAGAGACACTGCAGGGGGGCCCTGTCCTCCAGCCTGCGGTCCTGCAGGACATCAACAAGGCGACGAAGCGTGTCCGTTTTTTCCTTCATGAGACCAAGCAGCGTTTGGGTGGTCTGCTGGTCTTCCTGCCGCCACCTATCCTCACGTTCCATGAGTGTGCGATGCTGCTCACATAAGGTCTCCCTCCAGTGTTTCTGCTCTGCAGCCTCTGCTCGGGAGCAGGCCATCAGTTCAGCGAACATGCCGTCCCTAGTCTTCTTCTTTCGCCGTCTAATCATTGCCAGTCTCTGCGAGGGGGATGCCGGGGCAGTCCGGGAAGGAGCCGAAGCTGTGTGATGGGGAAAGTTAGTGATTTCCTTGTACAGATACATTTTGGCGAACAGTGAACACCGTCTAGTCAATTTCTATGAAGAAGACCGTACCGGACAACAAGTGTCACGTGGTCTCCAGAGAAGCACAACATTTTGGCCTACGCTCTGATTGGCTGCGCCATTGAACAGGAGAGCGGAGAAGTCGGGAGAGATAGCAGAATCCCTCTAGCATAGAGTCCTGGTAAGCCTTACAGTACATTATGCTTATCAGTTAATGGATAGCTGTGCCGTCGTGCTAAAGGCAATCTGGAAATCAGATACTATGACCCTTTTGCAGCCACTCCCGACACTGCAGGGGAAAGATCAATGTATGCTTTTCCTGTGTGGCCTACAGCACGTGGCTGCTAAGCGCGGGGCTTTGTTATGCAAAGTATAAGTAAACCATTAAGAACAGTAACTATTCGCTAATTGCCCTAATTAGATGCAGCACTTCAGTAACGAGATTACCCTGAGGCGTGTCTCTCGAGTGCAGAAAGAAAGGATGTTAAGGGAAGCACTTCACCGACCGGGACCCTACGCGGCCATGCTGGTAGAGGCGATGGTTCCCCTGTATCTGAGGATGTCGTGGCGTGGAAGAGTGAGCTTCACCGGAGGACCAAATAAGGCACCTCTTCCTCGAAACCTCCTGCGGAGGGTATTTGAGGAACTGTTTGAAGCATTTGTGGAATTGTCCATGGAGGACTATTGTTCCATCCCAATCTGTGTAGACCTACTGTTCGTTTAGTTTCCCTTTAAAAACTTTTAGATATAGTATTTATAGATAGAATTTATATTTTTGGTATACATGTTTTCGAGCAAATAAATATTTTCTTGTTTATACGACTTACCGCCTGATCCTTCCCCTGACTCTGAGTCCGGGTTCACGGCCGGTGAGGGTTGGTAGGGGATCTCTGTGAGGGTGATGAAGAGATCCTGGCTGTCAGGGAAAGCGGCATTGTGTTCGCTGTCGCCTGCGCCTTCCTCCACGGACCCTTCGTCGTCTTGCCCATCGGCGAACATCGAGTAGGAACTGTCCTGGCTCACTATGCCATCCACTGAGTCCACGGTCACTGGTGGGACAGTGGTGGCAGAGCCACCGAGAATGGCATGCAGTGCCTCGTAGAAGCGGCATGTCTGGGGCTGTGCTCCGGAGCGTCCGTTTGCCGCTCTGACTTTTTGATAGCCTTGCCTCAGGTCCTTGACTTTCACGCGGCACTGCATCGCATCCCGGCTGTATCCTTTCTGTGTCATGGCTTGGGAGACCTTCTCGAAGGTCTTTGCATTACGCTTGTTGGAGCGCAGCTCCGACAGCACAGACTCCTCGCCCCACACAGCGATCAGATCCTGGACTTCCCGGTCTGTCCATGCTGGGGATCTCTTTCTATTCTTGCATTGGGCTGACTCCTCTGCTGGAGAGCTCTGCATCGTTGCAGGTGCCGCGGAGCTCACCCCGATGTCAAAGCAAGAAATGAGATTCTAACTGTCCAGACAGGAAAAGGATTTCAAATTTTCCCGGGTCATTTCCTGTGTGGCTGCTCAGAACATCCAAGCTCGGACTGCTGTCCAGAGCGTCAACAGAGTGGTGCAGTGTGGGATAGCTCCCGGAGCTACTAAGTTCGATTTGCATCCACACCTAGCCTAATTCGAGCTAGCAAGTGCGAATTTAGCGTTACTCCACCTGTCGGGGTGGAGTACCAAATTCGAACTAAGGAGCCCCCTAGTTCGAATTAAATGGCTTCCTGGTGTGGACGGTTGAGCGATTAGTTCGAATTAACGCTGCTAAATTCGATTTAAGATCCTAGTGTAGACCAGGCCTGAGTTTGCTAATGCCTGCCTTCTTGAAATCCATTATCTTTATTGAGCTGTTTTCCCTGCTACCATTCCTTGGAATCATGAACTTTCACTTAAGTTACCTTCCACTTTCAGATTCTCAACCAGTGCCTCCCTCTTTGTCAAAATCAAATCTAGAACAGACTCTGCCTTAGTAGCTTTCTCCACCTTCTGAAATAGATAATTATCTCCAATTCATTCAAAAAAATTGTTGGATAATCTGTGCCCTGCTGTGTTGTTTTCCCAACAGATGTCTGGGTAGCTGAAGTCTCCCATCACCACCAAGTCCTGTGCTTTGGATGATTTTGGATTAATTAATTAATTTTTAAAAAGCCTTACAAACCATCTAACCAGGAAAAAGAGGTGGATAATAGACCCCTACCATGACATCCTTGTTTTTTTGTTACTCCTTTACCCCACGCAGAATCTTCGAGAAAACAAACTGTCCATAGGTCACTAGGCTTCCCCACTGCTAGTCACTGCTAGTCACAAATGGTGTCATTTTTCTGTTGCATTGGTTGTCACAAAGAGTAGATTAACCAGTGCTAACTGAAGTTAAAAAGAAATGTTGAAATATATTTCAACAATGTAACACTAAAGTGGAAAAATACATCTCACCATGTGAAGTTTTAGAATTCTGCACTAAGCAAAATAAATAGTTTTCATTGAATTTTACAGGACCCAACTATAAAAAGGGTCTCAGCTTTGCCTCTGTTTTTCAGCTGCTATTTCCCCCCTTCAAATAACAGAACCTAAGCACAATTTTTCCCTCAATAAATTTCAAGTGTAAATTCCATCAAAGACATCTCACTAAGTGATCTATGGGCATAGTCTGGTGAGAGGTATAAGCAATTTATGTGTGCAAGCAAAATTAATTGCAGAAGTAATTTATTGAGGGGGGAAAATCACACCCACAAAAATAGGGGCTGCTTTTTAAAAAGGGCCATGGAATCCACCTTTCTTTTCATTATGTTCTTAAACTGGACATTAAATATATTAGTGTTGGAGGGCATGATATTGGATGATCTAGAGTTAAGATTCTTAGTTTATGCAGATGACCTTCATACAACTGGCAGATGCATTTGAATTGATGATGATACTCTTCACTCACTTGGAAAGTTGGTGCAGTCAACTTGGACTTACAGTAAATGCCAAGAAGATGAAGTGGTTTAAAAATGAATAATAGAGAAAAGAAAGGAAAATAGTGTTGAAATACAGAACTCACGAAGTTGTACACCGAGTAGAATCTTATGTGTACGTAGGTAGCTTGATCAATGCTGAGGGTTCCATTTAGGATGAGGTTGAAAGGAGGGGTTCCTTAGCTACAGTTGCTGCATAGGAACTCAGGAAATTATGGACTGATAAAAACATTGGTTGATACCAAAGTGAAAATTTATCAAACCAGTGTCCCAATGGTATTACTTTATGGTCTGGAAGCAGGTGCATTAAATGAAACCAACATCAGATGGCTGGAGGCCATAGAGATGAGTTCTTCAAAAGATGGCTGGTGTAAAATGGAATAATTTCTAAGACAAATGAAGTTAGAGGGAAAGTAGGATGTGAATCAAGGCATGGGATTGGCTCCAACCGAAAAAATTACATGGTGTGAATGCTGCAGAAGGGTTACAGAAGATAGGATGCCAAAGAAAATAATGCAGACACAGCCATGGTCAGTAGACCTAGAGGCTGACCACTCACTAGATGGTGGGATGTACACACAGATGTGAGCAGGCTGGGCTTCATGGAGGAACCAAACCATGGCCAGGAATGAATAGTGATGCTCTACTGCTCCCTGTGTCTGTGCCCTGGGATAAAAAGAAGAATGTATCTGTAAAATAGAGTTTTTTCTATTTTGCAAACAAGTATTTTAAAATGTAGAAGACAATCACAAGCTCATAGATATGTAATGTCAGAACCATGACAGTAGGTAGAAACAAATGAAATTGATACCATTACAGATGTTATTGCTGAATACAACTGTATATGTTGTGTTGCAGCTAAGTACTCGAGTAGGAGAGAATGATATATACTATAATGTGTGTGTGCATATTTTTCCAAATTGCCATATTCATTTTTTTTTTATACGGGATACTAAATGGCATAATCTAGCAAACAAAGTTGTTTCAATTTTTGCAAAGAAAATTTATTTTTGTCTTTTTATATAGTGTTATGTGGTGTAATTTAATTAATAATTTAATTAATTTAATTAGTCATAAGAAACACAAAGATAATTGGATTTCATGGAAAATATAGGTATGTTGGGGAATATTTTGAATCAGTTTTTCATTGGAAATTTTATCAGAATGCAATATTTTTCAAATTCTGAGGACTAGATTATGTGCTTAAAGTTAGGTACATACTTGAGTGTTTGCTGGACCTTTGTCTCCAGGATCCCCTCTCTCTCCCTTTGAGGGTATTATTGCTAAATCTTTTCTTTCTGCTTTTTTTGGGCCAAGCCTTCTTCTCTCCTCTGGGGTGAAATCCTGGCTCCATTGAAGTCAATGGTAAAACCCCCACTGACTTCAGTGGAGCAGGGATTTCACCCCATATTTCTGTATCCTTGAGATCTTCACCACAGTTCCTTCTGCAAGTTCCCACAAACTTGATATTCTGTGTCCTACCTCCACATAACAGTGAACAAGTGCTGAGTAAAATGTCTGGTGCCTCAGCAGCAGTAAAATTGCCACAAGCTTAATTTGATGTAAACACTTATTCTTTCATTTCAAGTCTGTTCTTTCTAATACTGCATCTTTACTGTGAATGCAGTAGCCGTGTGTGTGTGTGTGTCTGTGTGTGTGGAAATGATGTACATTTACCATTACATTTCATTGTCATTTTGCAAAGGCTGGATTCCATTATGGCACATTCATTATTTAACAGGTAATATTCTCTGAATCCTCCTTGACATTTTCTTATTTTTGTATAATTACTATTCAAGTACAATCAGGTCAATCCTAGAATTTTAAGGCCTGGGTCCTAAGTAGCTTTTGGAAAACATAACACAACAAGAACTAGCTTCATCAAACAATGTCCCAGCATTTGTTTTGTGAAATCTGAGAGATCACCAGAAAAAGAAAGCAGCTAATCCTAAAAAAGAAATACTTTATACATGGAAGAGACCTGAGCCTCACCTCAGATCTTTGATTTGTGCCCTGCACATTAAACTGTATAGAGATTTGAAAGTAATGTATAGCACTTGTTCAGTATTTTATAATTGCTAACGATACATATAAAACATTATATGTTATCTGATGTATTTGCTTGTTTACAACCATGAGGCAGAGGGCAAAGCACTGATCACTGAAGAAATCTAAAATACATGTAACACTGAGATGAATTACTGGAAAGAGGACCAGCTCTTTGATCTCTCTTTAGCCCTTTTCATACCATTCATTCCAACTTCTTTTTAAATATCCAGGCTCCTCCTTTATTTCCTAGAAGTTTTATAACTTCTCTTCATGACACCCATCTTGTATCAGTTACTGCAGAATAAAGTTCTTTTCAATACCCAAAGGAAGAAGGGAGGGAGCTATTTGGAAACATTCTAGTTATACACACAGACAGGAGTATTACCTATGAACTATTCATCAGCTGTCACTTTTCCTTATCATTCCTCTGCTATATAGTATATTATGTATGTGATTGCAGTGAGGTATCCAGATAATGCTTTAATTGATGCTATCTTCAAAGCTGTCTACAGAAGCAAAAATATCGATACCTATAGAGAGAATTTTCTATCATTTATTTAAAACAAGCTCATATCTTGTACATGAAAGATAATTCTATTATCTATCTAGAAAGTAATGAGGTACTACATAGTAATATATTGGGACGGATTGTGATTTCAATTACATCAGAGTAAATGCACTGAATACTTTGAAATGGGGCAATTTTGACCCACAGAACTTTATAAACATGAACAAATATTGGTTGATTTTGAAGCTACTTAATCACTTCAGTGGCCATCCTTGTGTCTGGAAAAAAAAACCATTTCCATCTTAGGTATGTTTGATTATCAGCAGTGGAAAAAAACTGGAATATGGATAATGAACTATGACATGTATCTGTTGTTAATGCCATTAGTGCTATAGATAAAGTGATCCACAGAGCTGCAACCTGTTCTGGCAGCAGCTGCTTCAGTGAAAGGGACATAATAATTTTGACTGTCTTCATGCTTTATTTTAAATTGCAGTGGAGTGTTGATTTGCAAGAATAAATCAAAGTGCTGGAGAGAGAGGTTCATTCTGTTTATCAAAATTCATACCAGCACAAAATAGCGATACAAAAATGAGAAAGAACTTGATTTTCTTTCAATTTGAAACACTCAGTGAATGCATGACTTCAGAATTTGGCTGATCTCTTCATGGCTCTATATGGAAAAGCAACTTGGAAAGCTGGAAGATGTGTTAGAGATCATCAAAGTCTGTCTTAGGGTACGTCTATACTACGGGACTATTCCGAATTTGCATAAACCGGTTTTGTAAAACAGATTGTATAAAATCGAGTGTGCGCGGCCACACTAAACACATTAAATCGGTGGTGTGCGTCCACGGTCCGAGGCTAGCATCGACTTCTGGAGCGTTGCACTGTGGGTAGCTATTCCGTAGCTATCCCATAGTTCCCGCAGCCTCCCCCGCCCCTTGGAATTTCCGGGTTGAGATCCCAGTGCCTGATGGGGCAAAAATCATTGTCGCGGGTGGTTCTGGGTAAATGTCATCAGTCACTCCTTCCTCTGGGAAAGCAACGGCAGACAAGCATTTCGCGCCTTTTTTCCCTGGATTGCCCTGGCAGATGCCATAGCATGGCAATCATGGAGCCTGTTTTGCCTTTTGTGACTGTCACTGTATGTGTACTAGATGCCGCGGACAGAGGCGATTCAGCAGCGCTACACAGCAGCATGCTTTTGCTTTTGCATGACAGCAGAGATGGTTACCAGCCATACTGTACCATCTACCAATCCATAAATTGCTAATAAGATGATCATGGTTACCAGTCCTTTTGCACTGCACCATCTGTTGCTGTCATAAGTGCCCCTGGCTGCTCTTAGCCAGGGGCGCAAAAGCCAAAATTGGGAATGACTCCCTGAGTCAATCCCTCCTTTTTGGTATCTAAAAATAGAATCAGTCCTGTCTAGAATTTGGGCAAGTGTACTAGAGAACCACTGTATCATAGAACCAGAAAGCACAGCTGCTCTGTGTCAGATCCAGCAGAAATTATGAGCTGTATGCTATTCACAGGGGGTGCTCCTGCAACAACCCCACCTGTTGATTCCATTCTTCCCCCAGCCTTCCTGGGCTACCATAGCATTGTCCCCCCACTTGTGTGATGAAGTAATAAAGAATGCAGGAATAAGACACAGTGACTTGTTAGTGAGAAATGAGTGGAAGGCAGCCTCCAGCTGCTATGATAGTCCAGACAGGACATTAAGAAGTGTGGAGGAGAGGAGCCCAGCATCGTGCTGCTAGTCCAGGGGCAATTGAATCTTTTCTTTACACATGAAGGGTGGGGGCTGATGGAGTTCAGCCCCCTGTTGCTATGATGAGGACGGTTACCAGCCATACTGCACCATCTACCAGGAAAAATTAGGGCCAGGCGCCCTTGATAGACCTAACGGATGCTAGTCGGCATGGTTACCAGTCCTTTTGCACTGCCCCATGTGCCAATAGGCTGATGATGATGATGGGTATCAGTCTTACTGCACCATCAGCCACCCATGGCGGGGGGGGGAGCAAGGATGTTGGTGCTGAGTGCTGCAGCATCGCGTCTATCTGCAGCATTCAGTAAAGATAGGGTGACATGTAAAAGAGTCAAGAGAGGATTGTTTTCCCTTTCACTTCTGGGGGTGGGTGGGTGGGGGTGCGTAAATTGCCGAGCTATGCCCTGACCCACCGCGGACACTGTTTTTGACCCTAGAAGCATTTGGAGCTCAGCCAAGAATGCAAATGCTTTTCGGATACTGCAGGAACTGTGGGATAGCTTGAGTCCTCCAGTCCATGAGCATCCATTTGATTCTTTGGCTTTCCGTTACGCTTGTCACGCAGCAGTGCACTGAGTCCCTGCTATGGCGTCTGTCTGGAGATTTTTTTAAAAATGATTTTGAATTTCGTCTTCTGTAACGGAGCGCTGATAGAACAGATTTGCCTGCCTTTACTGCGATCACATCCGCATGGTCCATGCTGGAGCTTTTTTTATTTTGATTTCGGACTGCATCGCCACCCGTGCTGATCGGAGCTCCACGCTGGGCAAACAGGAAATATTCAAAAGTTCGCGGGGCTTTTCCTGTCAACCTGGCCACTGCATCCAAGTTCAGATTGCTGTCCAGAGCGGTCAGTGGTGCACTGTGGGATACCGCCCAGAGGCCAATACTGTCGATTTGCAGCCACACTAAACCTAATCCGATATGGTAATACCGATACTAGCGCTACTCCTCTCGTTAGGGAGGAGTACAGAAACCGGTTTAAAGAGCCCTTTATATCGATATAAAGGGCCTCTCAGTGTGGACGGGTGTGGCATTAAATCGGTTTTACGCTCCTAAAACTGGTTTAAACGCCTAGTGTAGACCAGGTCTTAGTTACATTTCATTGTTCTTTGGTGTGCTAATGAACTGTTCAGCCTTAACATTTTGAAGAGGAAACATCAAAATGGGGCATTTTCCTATCTATCAGTCTGTTTCAAAACACTTAACCTCCCTGGTCGTCACACTTGCTATGGGAAATGTCTCCTACTTCCCTCTTTTCCCTAAACAATTAGGGATGTTCAGCAAGAGAAACTTCTGGACATTCCTAACATTTAGTCGTAAATAGAGTGTGCCCAATGCAACTGTTCACCTTGTCTCTTGACTCCTTGGGGAAGGTTCAATTCTTTCAGGTGGTCTACAAAGACAAAAATGGAAAATATTAGATTAAGATAAAGGGGGAATGAAAAAAAGCCAAATTGTAACTCCTGCCTCTGCATCACCCAGTGTGTCTTGACCCTCTTCTAAACTGTAATCTCAGGGACAGGGTCCATCTTGATAAATCAGCTTTTTTTAGTGCTAAGCACCCAGTAGTCCAGTGCTCACTGAACTCATTGGAAAATGCTCCCATTGACTTCCGTGGGCATTGGCTCATAAATAATAGTTATTAGAACAATGCTTGTAATAAGACCATTCTATTGGAATTGTACTCTAGGAAATGTAACCAAAAAGAAAATTGCAAACTTGCATTTTAAAGCTACTTCTAGGAGAGTTATATAGTAACTTGTCAGTGAATGGGTCAGGTCTGGTTTCCCTCTGGAACAGAAATACTAGGATAGAATATCTAAACTACTGATGGGAAACTCTTTAACTCAGATGCAGTTATAAAACCTCTAATTATAGAGAGAGTTCACACACTTCTATCATTACATTCTGGTGTTACTTAGCAAAGGAAGATAATATTATGGGACTGTCACTATTTAACAGGGAATATTCATCCACCTGTAATTAACAAACAAAAACTGCCAACTAAAATACATCCCTGATTTTAACATCTGAGCCCTCTCGATTCTTAGCAACTTGACAGCAAAAGCGTTGTAAACAAAGCAACTTGATAAGTTAACCTTTCATGTTTTTACTGTTGCAAGGCTATGAAATTAACTTGTAAAAATATGTATTTTTTTTCCTATACTTTTCAGAGCACTGGGTGAAGTTTTGGCTACATGACTCCTGCTTAAGTTTGTGGTGGTTCTGTGGTCAATTCTCATGCATTTCCCTGAAAATGTAAGGGCTGACATTTCATGCTACAGTAACTGGGGGAAAAAAATCAATCTTTTGCAGTGTATTTGTTCTTGTGTCTAACTATTGGTTGGAAAAAAGTACTTACCAGTTTAGGGATGCATAGTCAGTGGCTAGAAAAATAAATGACAACGTACACTCAGCTACTGCAATCCTCAATAGCTGGAAATCATAAATAAAATATATATTTAGGGATATCTATATAGGGCTCAATCCTGCACACTGTACTCAGGCAAATTCCCACTGAACTCAATGGGATGTTTTGTTGGAATAGCAGGTACAGAATTAAGCACATACAGACTATATTCGTCTCACTGAGACTGAGCCTCCTATATGCAAGGAAAACCTATTTAGGAGCCAGGAATCTTGGAATTTCAACAGATAGAGTTTCTTCTTAGTCATTCCAGCCGGAGGGAGAGATGAGCTTTGCCTCACTACCATATCAAATATGTAAAGAGGGAAGGGAGGGTAACTCTCAGATCCTGTAGGTTTCCTGATACCCAAAATGAATCTCCTAGATAGTAGGGCTGATTGAGGAAGTTCAGGCCTTCTGTGCTTTTCTCCAGGACCCAACTCCACACCTTGGCAATACAGCTTCCTCAGGAGTCACTTTCCCATTGACTACCAAGTGTCCATCCACGGGGAGTTTCACTTTATGGAACTCCTAGTCGGGAGTGCTTACTAGCTCACCATTATCATTAGCTTGTAAGGATGTTACCTGTAGATTGGGCAGGGTATTGCTTCAGAGGAAGAGACTAGACATTCTGCCACCCCTGTCCACAGACCATCCTCTCCACACACACAATGCCTCATCTGCACAAAAGGCAGGGCAGAGGGCCTTTTACAGGATTGAAAGCCTTTTGCATAGCCACTATTATGCTTATGCCTCCCTTTCCACTAGCTTTGTATTCCCTGTGCTTCTGGTCATGGAGTGAGAAATATGGTCCAGGACGGATAGTATTACCTATTTCCATTACTAAAAATCAGGGGAGTTACACCTGGATACTGAATGAAAAAAATCCACTATGGAACATACAGTATTTAATACTTAGCAGCAGTGTAGGTAAAAAACTACATACAGAAAACTACTAATATAGTTCTGAGGATGCAGAAAAATGAATACTTCCTGCTTTTTTATTAAGCTAAACACTTTCCCCAGAAAACCATCTTGAAAGGTTCAGTTTTATCCCTTATGAGTTGGGTAGCTAAGAATCTGGTGTACTTTCCAGCACAGGCGCTGACTTTCTCATTTCTCTGGGGGTTCTCGACCCCCGCTGTTCCCCAAGCCCTACCCCCACTCTCCCCCTTCCCCAAGGCTCCACCCCTGCCCTGCCTCTTCCCACCCTACCCCATCTCTTCCTGCCCTGTTCTGCCCCTCCCTTGAGCACGCCCTGCCCTCCCCTCTCCTCCAGTGCCTCCTACTGCTGTTGACCAACTGATCCGTGGTGGGTGGGAGGTGCAGAGGGGAAGGGGAGAAGCTGATTGGCGGGGCCTTTCAGGGGGTGCTGAGCACCCACTATATTTTTTCCATTGGTGCTCCAGCTCCAGAGCACCCTCAGAGTTGGCACCTATTCTTTCCAGTGCTTAAGAACCCCATAGGATCTGACTGTACACAGACAGATGAAAAATAAGGTGAACCATTCATTTTCTTTTTGTTGGCTACTTACCATAAGTATTTTGAGCAATTAAAGCAAATAAATCTCTATTTTCAGACTCTCTTGCATTTTTGAGCTGGCCTAAATTGTCCTTTACATGACACTCATACGAACTCATTAAAATCTATGAACCACATTTTCTACTGGGGTAAATGGGCTCAGCTACACTCAGTTCAGTGGAATTTCACCCATTTATGCCAGCAAAAAATTTGAATCTATAGGTTTATATATATGAAAATGAGGTCAGAAATTGTCCCTTTAGGTTTATCTATGAACCCCCTGTACTTCAACTCAAAGTTGGTGGAGTTCAGTTTTAAGGATCAATTTCAGCAACTCCTTTCTGCTCTTGGATATTTTATCTGATTTGGCACCACATGCTGGTCCATCCCAAACCAAAAATGCAGCAAGGTAAAATCTCCATCTTTCAAGGATGGACTAAATTCTGATAAGCAGTAAGGTGCCACTCCAGATTGTTCAAATTATAATCACCTCTAATTAGCACTCCTGGAAACTGTAACATTCTTTACCTGCAGCCCAGAGGCACGCTGTGGCTCAAGTTGCACTCCTGAAAGAGAATGAAGGAAATCGCTTAATTTTATTCTTACACTCCAATTCTTACTCTTCAATAAAAGCAAGGGGTATGCTCACTAGCACCAATGGGGACTGGAGTTTGGACAGTGAGCTTTGAGCCTTGATTGCCAAATTGCCAGACAGCGAGCAATACTTTCACTGTAGTTTTGCTCAAAGTAACATGAGTTAGAGGTGCTTTTTCTGGCTATTTGACTTGTAATAAATCTTTACTGTCTATAGCTTTTTCATTTATTGTGATTGAAACACACCTAAAGATTAAATATCTGTACCTAGCTAGGGCACTGTAGCTCCACTACAAAGAAATTAAATGCACAGCAGAATGTACTAGCTCATCTCTAGTAAGGACTTGATCTGAACAGTTCTGAAACTCAGATCCTCAAAGGTATTTAGGCACCAAGTGGGAGGTAGGTGCCTAAATACCTTTGAGAATCTGGGCCTGAGTGTCTACTGAGCAGTGCAGAGCATGCTAGGCTCACATTTGCTTCTCTGCTTTCTTCAGGGGCAATCTGATACCTTGCAAATGAAAATGATTAAAAACAACCAAAAAAACTGTCCCTCCACATCCCCTGAAATGTACTCCATAGATATCAACGTGAGCCTGATCTATTTGAGGTCAATGGGAATCTTTCCATTGACTACAGTGGACATCCAGTCAAGCCCTGGGTGTGCTTAGATGCTTTCAGCACCTTGTAGGAGTGGGCCCTAAATGAGTAATGGAATAATGCACTTAGGGCTGAAGCTTTGTCATGATGTTTTTTTTCCCCCTTGAAATATGGGTGATTCACAGTGACTGAGGAATAATCATGATTATGACCCTGCTACCTGTGGGTGCTAGACTTCTACTACATCTACTAACTTTTCCTTATGTGACTGTAACTGGCTGGCTTCTTTTCCCCTATATATTCCAGTGGGCTTTGCATGCATGCCTACTGGCTGTCTGCTCTAGAGCAGTCTCAGATGAAGCCTACTTGGGTACAAACAGAATAGAAACTTGCAACCAGAATCTAGAAGAGGAAATGCCAGAGGAAGCAGGAATTCTGGTGGTGAGTTGGGATAGACTTTTAAAAAAGTCTAATTTCCGAGATTTCTTCCTCCACCTGCAGAAGTTATTGAAGTGAGAAGAATCTTAAAGATATTCAGGATCTGCCCTGCACTCAGTGACAGAGCCACTACTCTAACAATAACTATAGCTCTGGTACTTTTCAGCTTTTGCTCTCAAAACACTTACAAAGATAGGCTTGTTTTATTATCCCCATTTTACGGATGGTGAAACGGAGACACATAGCAAGAAGTTTACTTACCTAAGGTCAGACAGCAAGTCAGTGTCAGAAATTGGCATAGAACCCAGGTAGCTTGACTCACTTCAGTCCTCTATCTGCGGATCATATTACCTAACAAAGTAGTGTTAGAGAGCACTGGAATCTTCACTTTGCTGTGATTAAAATTATAATTAAAACTTTTGAGAAATCAGTCTTAAAAAGTGACTGACAAAGATGTATATTTTTAGAGCCAGAGGCCAGGTAGTGTAAACTGGTGAAATCCTACTGACTTCAGTGCAGCCTATGCGGATGATTTTAACGAGGATCTTAATGATAAACTTTGCCTCTTAATTTTAAGTTTCTGTGGACTATATTCAATTTTAATTGCTGATATAATTTCCTTGTCTGTGTTTGTGATAGTGAATTGGAAATAGCCAATTCTTATTCATTGTCAGAGTTAATGTTCCTGTTTGTGCCCTTAATGAAATTATCCAATAATAATTTAATTGCTCCTGGAACCTCATTTATTATGCACATTTTCCTGTTTCAACAAAACATCCTTTTCAACTTAGAATCCAGGAAACACACAAGTAACGAGTTGCAGGAGGCATCTTTCAAAATAAAATTAGATTTACCTCCCCAAAGCTAACATCATAGAGCTCTATGATATAAACCAGAACTTTCAGAATTTGCTCACTTTAGTCACCTAAAGTTTTCAGATTTTGGGTTCAGAAATGATTAATTTTATTTGTATTTTATATTGGGCCAGCTCATGCCCCCACTGCCCTTACTTATCTGGTGCATAGGGTCTTCCATACATGGGTTTTCTCTCTGCCTGGAAGGGAGGCTGAAGTGTCTCCATGGAACCCTTCCTCACTCTCCTACCCTGGCTAACGACAAGCCCTACTGGGGACTGTTGAGGAAGGACTGGCTGGTCTGGGGCTTGAGGAGATGCATATCCCCTCTCCTCCTGCCCTGCAGAAGTTATCCAGAAATAACAGCCAAAGGTTGTAATTAATGTGTTTCTGTATTCCTGTCCCTACCCTCTATCCACCTGAATATCTGAGGGCCACTACGGAGACCCTGCTAGCTATGCACTAATGGGGAGGCAGAGAGGAAGCACCATGGGTTGGGGGGGGAGGCACGGGGCCTCCAAAGATGGCTCTGGGTTCCCTTGATGGGATGATTTGAGGCAGTCTCAGTAAGGAACCTCTTTTGGAGATTTCTTTGCAGAAAATCCCTCCCATAGCTTTCAATATGTGACACATGAATAACCCTGAACTGGGCTTGTAAAATGACATGTACATGGGTTTCATTGTGTACTTAAACTACTGAGTCAGTAATGCATGATTTGCACCCAATTTACTAATCAAGAAACACAGATAAATGGTGCACAAATGAAGATCCTAATCTTTAAAATCAGTTTACATTGCACATGTCAGCAATTTACCCTTGTCACTTGGTAATATACATATTAATATTGACCAATGCTAGATTACAAAACTAACTCAAATCCTGCTTTATTGAATGCCTAAGGAGCCCTGTGGCCTGTCTGAGCTCCACAGTCACCAATGCCAGATGCTATAGCAACATCCAAGAGAAAACTGGGAGATACACATATAGGGGGGAGGGATAGCTCAGTGGTTTGAGCATTGGCTTGCTAAACCCAGGGTTGTGAGTTCAATCCTTGAGGGGGCCATTTGGGGATTGGTCCTGCTTTGAGCAGGGGGTTGGACTAGATGATCTCTTGAGGTCCCTTCCAACCCTAATAATCTATGATTCTAACTACCAACTGGTCTCTCTATCTGGGAGTGAGTCTGCCCACTTCAAGACAGTAAGGGTTTGGAGGGATGACTAGAGCAGACAGAACTCCCCCAACATAGTGGTGAGTAGTCTGTCTATGTAGCAGGAGATGTTATCTCATAACAAAGCAAAATACTTAAAGCCATCCAGTGTCCTGGTTATTTTGAAGAATTATTTTGTTCCAGTTCAAAGAAGGGAAGCCAAGTGTCTGGCCATTTTGCATAGGCTAAAGGATGGTGCAGTTCTCTGTGCTACAGGGAGCAACCTCAGGCACAATACCTGCCTGGTTAAAGGCATGATCCATTCCTAATGGCTGCTGTGCTCTGAAGCAAAATGCGACTTTTCCTGTCTTGTACAAAACAAACACAAAAAATCTCCAGGTTTTTACAGTTTTGTCATCTACAATTGTGAACTGCTTTTACAAAACTCTAATTCCATTTGTCTCCTCCAAATGATGAATAATTATTTCTGTAGTCCAAGGATTACTCTCTTGGACCCATTTCTAATCAACGGAGCAATATTATGATAGAGAATAATGACTGTAATTCTTCATGTCTCATTATTTTACCTTAGTTTGTGAAAAAAAAATCTTAAATAGTTTCAACAGCTTCTGTTATTTTGATATTGTAAGCAGCCATATGTTGAAAAAAGACCTAATATATGAGAGCTATTAGTTTAAAGGCATACAACTGGTTTTAAGCAAAATGGTGAGGAAATCAATCTCTTTGATACAATATCTCAGCATCTCACTTCATATTCATGGCATTTTCTTGCAAAAAATATTGTGTCAGATGTGATGTATTGTTTCCTTTAAAATGTTCAACACATGTCACATTCCCTTAAATACTGCCTGTAGCAATGTTGCTATAAAGCTTATTTCCAAGAAGGAAAAGAAGCTATAAAGTGAGATGGAAAAGCAGGATTTTACTTTTCCTTCATCAGATTATCATTTTTCCCTCCATTTACAGGCTTCAGTTAGTTAACTTTAGCAATTAAAACTTTTTATCATTCATTTAGAGAAATTTAACAGAAGAAATATGTCTAAAATCCTATGTTCTGGATTCTTTCTTCCCCTACTCCTTCTATTACTAGCTGTCTTGTCTGACGCATGAAAAGGTGTTCAGCTGCTGTCAGGAATCGTTGCTGGGTTGGTTTGCAAGGGCAACTCAGTAGGGGCTCTCGCCTGCTCTATTTTTCCCACAACCATCCCAGTTCTGATGAGGTGATTCTTGCTGTTTTGGGGGAAATGTCATTCAAAATGTTTCTGTCACGATCTTTTTTTCCCCTATTGGATTAACTGTCAGAACTGACAGCCTTACTACTGCATCTGCCACATTGGATTAATTGAACGCATGGTAATGGACATATCTGGTTTTGAAAGCCAGCTGAAGAATTGGAGTAAGCAGCCATGTTGAGCTGTGCTTTCTGACTACAAAAATGAGACTTTGCCTAAAAGGAGAACCTTTTTTCATATGCTCAACCATTGATTGTAACTATTGGAAGGTCTACCAAAAAATTGTCTTTTTATATGCTGTAATAAATAGAATATATTTCTCTACATAACCAGACCTGTTCTGGTGAATTACTGCAGCCCATAGTCTTACAGGGAGGATAAAGCTTATCCAACACCAATCATATGTTAAAGCAAGTATGATTTTGACAAGGGAAACTATCTTTTAGAATGGCAGAGGCAAAGTGAGTTCCCTGATCTCAATTCACAACAGGCTAAAGGAGCCTATTCTCTTTTCTTTTGATAAACACGAGTGGATGTTCAAACAAACATCCCACTTTAGGGTCATTTAATGTGCTAATCTCTAGTAACATTGGAAAGGCACCATATAGTACTTTGAAGTGATAGATTACTTTGCAAAGTATTAAGCTAAATTCATCTAAGGTATAAGTCAATGGATTTGCATTAGGATGATTTTGGCTGCTTGGAACCACAAACAGTTGCAGTAGCTGTAAATAACATTGGCCTTTCAGCTAAGGGGGCAACAGAAGAAAGGAAAACATGGGGTAAGCAGACAGCAGAATGTGGAACCTTAGTACCAAGTGTCTCCACTTAGAATATTGAAAAATGATGATGTGCAATAACAAAGCTTTATCATATGTATCAAAAATATTTCATGCTATGATTTGTCTGCTTTTAGATGTAATTTTTTTCATTGTTTTGCCTTAGAGGACTAGTCAATATTTGACTGGAGTTGAGATTTAAAAATTCTAAATGCCTGACATTGTTAATGATTCACATTTGGTTCTATTGCACTATGCATTTGTCTTAAAATCCTTGTAATAGATTTAGAATCAACATTCTTATTGCCGTTCTGTTTCCCAAGCAACTGCATACCTCGCATGTACTAGGGAACTGTTCCATTGAAGCACATTTCACATTGTCCCCTATAAGAATATCCTAGCTAGATAACTGAGTGAAACCCCATTACCTTCAGATCATAGAGGTTTTGGTAACCTTTTTTAGAAGGTTTTAGCTCATGTGAATCTGGAACTCTCCACCAGAAACTTTCACCAGTCTGTTCCCAACCATTCCCAGTCTCTGTTTAGGCCTGAGTTAATTGTATCTAATTTGCATATTAATTCAAGTTCAATTTGCATATTAATTCTCTCCAAAGAGAGACTGCTGAACTCGAATTAATATGCAGATTAGATACAATTAACTCAGGCCTAAACAGAGACTGGGAATGGTTGGGTCATTACACTAATTGAATCTATTTCCCTATGTTAAGTTCTCCTCACACCTTCTATGGGTCATCTTAATTATCACTTCAAAAGTTTTTTTTTTTTTTCCTTTCTCCTCCTGATGATAGCTCATCTCAATTGATTAGACTCTTCCTGTTGGTATGCATACTTCCACCTTTTCATGTTCTCTGTATGTATAAATATCTCATGTCTGTGTGTTCCATTCTATGCATCCGAAGAAGTGAGCTGTAGCTCACAAAAGCTCATGTTGAAATAAATTTGTTAGTCTCTAAGGTGCCACAAGTACTCCCGTTCTTTTTGCAGATACAGACTAACACGGCTGCTACTCTGAAGGCTTTCTGTGAATCCCTATTCTTTCACAATAATGGTGTTTACCAATGGCCCCATATACTGGATATCTCAGTGGCAGACTTAAAGGTCCAACAGTAACAAGCCTGTAAAAGCCCTTTTTGGTCTTGCTACTTCACAAAGAAGGGGACGTGCTGATCACCCACTCAACACATGAGATGCTGATTCAAGGAAATTGAAGGGGATTGGGCCATCAGACTGTCACCTAAAGATGTCAGCAAGAAGTGATAATAGAAACATAATGTGGGAAGGAGGCATCCTGTGAGGAGGGGTTCCTGTTTAAGTCAACTCCCTTATCAGCCTAGAACTCACTGATATGCACAGGATGGTTAGTTGATGCTTGGTGACCCTTTCACTGAACCTCAACAAGTTCCTGGTTCTTATTAGGAAACTTTCACACAGATCTATTCATCCTCATTTGAGCTGGTGGCTGAATAACTTTGATAATTTATTCCAAGAATATAAAACTTACTTGACAGGTTTTTTTCCTTGTTCATCCAACTCTAATCACAATACATCCCAGCCTCCTTCCATAGTGGCATGGATTTTCTTATAACAGGTAATTGGTTTGTCTCCAAGCTGTTTGCTCATCTATAGATTAATAAATAAAAACAAAACCCTCCTTGGATCTAGCTACTAGTATAAAACCCCTTTGCTCCCAGCATATCCAAGGGAAGACAGTCTGGTTAATTTGAATGCTAGCCCTGCACTTTTGGGCACTTCTCAAGAGGGAACTCTAGATCTATAGCACCTATTTTAATACAATGCAATCAATGCTCAATTAGAAAAGAGGTTTCCCAAGTTTTGCCACAATTCTGTTTAGAAACCCATTTCTACTATTCAACTACTGGACAGTGGCATTTTTATGTTTGAGGGCAAGAAATATTTCCAGGATGAGAATCACTCTATTCACCTAATGGCTAAAAGAACTTAATGATCATGGACCTGATTCGTCAACCAGAACTGAAGAAATAGACCCTTATTCTTGCATGGAGTTCTGGTGAAGTCAAAGGAATTGTCCCCAGAGATCTAGATGCAGGATATTTGCCTAAGTCTTCTGTTGCTCCCAAACAATAACAACCCCTTGCACAATCATGCTGTGCAGTAGCTATTGCTAAGTAGCTACGTAATCCTAGTCACTTATAAACCGTGACAGTGAAACTCACATTGCATGGTTATTGGCCAACAAAGTCCATGAAACAAGAAGTCTGGAGCGATTAAACTGTATCTAATGTGGACAAAACCTAATGGATAGTAACATAAAAAGTAACTGTATTGTAAATTTGTGCTCTTCTCCGCCCCTCCCTCTTTGAAGAATGAAGGTAGCTAGCTCTTATTGCTGTTCAGAGGTTCAGATTGTATGTTAAAAAATTAATTACACTGAGGAGTACTACAATTTATGGGTAATTACTAGCTCCCACAGAAATGTAATTTTTAAAAGGTTTGTTCCTCCTTTATGTTGACAAGATATGGGTGCTTAACTTACATGTTTAGTCAAACTTGAATGTTGCTTGGAATTGCAAGTTTGTGTTTATGAGCCATGTACTTTATGCTTTACAAGAAACTTTCAGAATTGGAAGTGGCAGAATTTACAGAATGGCAGGTGACAAGTCTGTGCCTTGATTTTGCATTTGCACTTACAAGTCTGTGTTGAACAGCAAATTTAAAACAGTTAACTCTTTTCAACCAACCCACTCTGCATGTGTAATTCTGTTTTACAGATGACTGGAAAGGAAACGCTGGAAGCAGAAAGTATTCACACTAAAAATGTCACCAGCATAAAAAATTAAAATCCAATTTAAAAGACAGAAATAGATCTCTAAAACAAAACCACACTTTATACATCTTCTGGATCACTCTGTTAATTATTGTATGTATTTTATTTTTTCTCATCATCTAACCCTAAATTGGTTTAATCTAAAATTCAAATGAAATATATTTTATCATTTAGTCTTGTGTATAAGTTATTAAGTACCATTAATAGTGAGCCTAGAGAGAGCTCCTCTGGCATGTTCTATTTGGTGTCTCATTTACAAGCATCAATCCCCATGCATAAATGAGTCTACATGAGAAAGATGTTTTATAGCAGTTTATTTGGTGTGATTGCTTCCAGTGTACATACACATTTGAATCAGAGTAGGAGCACTGATATAGCATTCCAATGAACATATCCAGCAGGAAAGCATACTAATCTAACAAACATGAAAAGTAAAGAATACAAATTTAGTATGCTGTATATTATGGGTGAAATCCTGGCTATGCTGAAGTCAGTGGCAAATCTCCCATTGATTTCACTGGGACTGTAATTTCTCACAACTGTTTTCTCTGCCCAGAGACTGTTAGATTTTGTCAAATTGTTAGAATGAAGGCTGGAATATATTGTTCTAAATTAGCCTACACCTGTTGGTCCTGATTCTGCAACCCTTGCTTAGCTTGGGTTGGCCTACACTGAGGAGCACTTACTCCTGCAAACAATCCCATTGACTACTCCTGTGGATGAAGCTTGCAGAATTGGACCCAATATGGCAAGGCAAAATTGTATGGTACCAAATACATGATTGTGTCTCATTTCCTGCACACTGTATTTATTAGCTTGTTTTACCTAACTGGAGTGCAGATCTTAACTAAAAATGACTCTTTGAAAGATATCGTAATGCAGCCATAGTGGCAGTAGAGGAACTGGCACAGCGGTTACCCAGTCACATAAAATGGAGGCACAATTTTTTCTGGGCTTGATCCTGAATGATGGTGAGGGTATGTCTGCACACAGGGGCGGCTCTAGGATTTGCGCCGCCCCAAGTAGGGCGGCATGCCGCGGGGGGCGCTCTGGCGGTCGCCGGTCCTGCGGCTCCCGTGGACCTCCTGCAGACGTGCCTGCGGAGGGTCCGCTGGTCCCGCGGCTCCGGTGGAGCCTGCGGATGCTCCACCGGAGCCGCGGGACCAGCGGACCCTCCGCAGGCACATCTGCAGGAGGTCCACCAGAGCCGCCTGCCGCCCTCCCGCGGGACGCCGCCCCAAGCGCATACTTGGCGCACTGGGGTCTGGAGCCGGCCCGGTCTGCACAACAGTGATGGGAGAACCTCTCCTGTTGCTGTCATTAATGCACGTCCGCAAGAGGTGGTAGCTATGTCAATGGAAGAATTCTTCTGCTAACCTCGCACTGTCTGCGCTGGGAATTGGGTCAGCATAAGTATGTCTCTGAGGGGTGGACGTAAGTTTTCAGTGAGGGTGCTCAGCACTTCACAGGATCTGGCTATTTCTGGTGATCTTCTCAAGGGAAGGGGGTCTGAATCCACAACTGTAAGGTTTCCAACAGCCCAGAATCCCAAAATGAAAGGTTTCAGCTTTCTGTAGAACAAAGTTCACATGGAAAAGGCTACCAACAGCTCAAAACTGAAAGTAGCACATTTTAGAGCGAGACCTCTGCAACCTCCATATGTGGTCCTTCTGCTGCTGCTTATCCATCGCTGGGAAAGTGGACACTTGCTGCCCATTAGCCCTCTATAAAATGTCCATGAAATTACTGTCAAAGACTTGGGTCTTGCTGCTGAATTGTTTGCACCAGAACCACAGGCATTTCCCTGCCTTTCTCTGTAATCCTGGCAGTATCTGTAATGGTGTCTGGCTGTATGTGACAAGGTTTTAATTCCCACTTCTCAGATGCAGTGGGGAGTTAAAACTTGTCACAAGGATTTTTGTCATACATGCCTATCATCTGACGAATTTATTCCTGCACTTTTCTGAGTTAATTAACTACAATGTGAGAAGCTGGGACATAAGCCTGGCAGTGCTGTACTGGTTCAGTGAATAAAAAATGACACAGATCGAACCTCCTAATTCTCACTTGTATCCCAACACTCAGACTTGGCTATATAGTGTCACTATCCAAAATCACTTTTTTCCCTAGCACAGACTCTGCAGTCATAGAATGACTGCAGATTATACTACAGGCAGGACCTCACAGGTCCCGAGACAAAGTTTCAAGGCAGCCACAAATCTATCACACTTTTAAACTGATAGTGAGGGGAGGCCTAAATAAAATATTTCAGTCCTGAATTTGGACATGAAACTAACATTTAGACACATGAACATCTATTTGAGTAATATGTTGCAGGATTTGGAGTTCACACAGCTTCCTCATTCTCTCTAGGATCCTCCCCCAGCTGATTTAAGAACTTAAATATGGGATTTCGATGTCCTATTAAAGCACCTACAGTTTGAAAATTTGTCTCTAAGAACCATATCCAGTTCCAGTGTAATCCATGCTAGAACTATTGAACCTTAGATCTCAAAGGATTCCAAAGTATTTTACCTAGTTTAGTCTACATACAGAAAAAAATTTCTCCATCACTGAAAGGCAGCCATCTTTGGGATAGAACATGGCAGTTTTTTAGCAGTGCACAACTGTACTGCAGAACAGTTTAGGACACAAAGTGAAGGAGAAGGCTATATTTAATCATAACTATAAGAAGGATTTATAGAAGCAAAGGTAATTAACCACACATGAAATTTAACCTGGAATTAATCACAAATAACTTGGAATTTAGTCAGGACAACAGCCAAAACGGCCAAAATCTTCTGAAAAGTACCATCGGCTCATATGAGGTGATTCTATCTTTCCAGCAGAGCAGCTCAGCAGATGTAGCAGGAGTAGAGTTTTTACTTAATTTCTGCATCTGGTTAAGCAAAAGGACCCCCATTTTTTATTGTGACCATATTTGATTGTGAAGCAAATTTCTTACTTGGCAATGAAGATAGAAAATGGTGGAATGTGGACATGACACTGGGATAGAGGATGAAGTGGAAAGTTTAATGCCATCTGCATTCTCAAAGACACCAAAGGCAGTATCGAAAGACATCCCAGGTCCTAGCTGCAAGAGAACTTCAGGGAGAGTGGGAATTTGGAGGGATATTTCATCTGGTGGAAAAAGTGATCAGCATCAGCCCAGGTTTCTGAACCTTGATGGACTGTGAGTTTTGACAGAATCTAAACCCAACATCATTCTAGATGAGTTCTGGGTTCTAGCTGAACCCTTCATGCATCCATGCTACTGCAAAGTTTCCTGTGGTACTGTGGGGCTATTCTAAACACTCATAAAATTCACAACTAAATTGTTAACATGATAGGAAGAGTCTGATACATCACCGCAAGCCATAGAATCAGTCAGTCAGCTAAATATTTTAATGGTGTGTGTGTGTGTCATTTCCAGTCTCCAGTTTAATAATGAATCATCAGACGTGCGACTAAAGACTTTAGTTATTTTTCCCAATAGGACCATAATAACTCTGGGTTCAAATTTGTCAGCAGATTGTTCATATTTTTATGCATATTTGAAGTATTCTGTGGTCTCAGAAGGGTCACCACAATTACATTGGTGACCATTGAGTTAGTACATGCAAATTAAATTCTGCCAGAACACACTGAATTTTGCCATGGCAAAAGTACTATTTGTCATCAGCACTGATCAGCTTATTTCTATGTCATTAACAACTAGTCCCAGGTGTGAACAAAGTACACAGAGTAAATGTCAAGGTAGTGGCTCAGTAGGAAGTTGTATTTAGAAGAACTGGCTCCTCAGTGGTGCTATAAAATCTTTATAGCATTGCAGTCTTGTTAAGAAACCCTGGGTCTTAGACTGGGAGTATTTCTATAGCTCTCAAATGCTTATCAGTTGCAGACTCTAGTAATATAATGAAGAGAATGTGCAGTAATGCAAAATGATTATTAATCACAGCAATGACATCTCAGAGACAGGTTGTGGCTGGTTCTACAGAGGTGCCCAATGGGTGGGAGGAGGGGGAATAAGCTTTTCCCCACACAGAGTCTGTCTCAGTCTCTGAGTAGGATGTGCAGTGAAGGAAAATATCCAGATTGAAACTGCAAGAGAAATTCAGGCAGACAGAATATATTTATCCAAGCTGAAATTTAGTCAGGAAACTGGGGCTGTCACCTCTGCCATGGAATTGCTAATGAGCACAAAAATATCAAGAATTAGGCTTTACATCTCCACTACCTGCAACATCCTCTGCCTTGTCTGCACGTTGACTTTGGAAACTCCTCATTTAGCTTTCTAACTGATTGTTGCCTATATCATGTTTTAAAACATGGTGCCTCTGCCAGCCTCACTCAATTCAGTGCTGATTTATGATGATTGTTTTCTCCCCTGTAGTACAAAAGAATTTGCTTCTGATTGCAGCTATTATTGTATTTATGTTTGTTGTCAGCATATTACAAGGTCATTGCTACATAATGTCATGCTTAGTTATTTTATTTTTTGTATATCTAATTAACTTTCTAAAACTTGGCTTCCACTCAGTCTTCATTTGCTTTCTTCCAACATAAGTGCCCCTTTCACTTTGTCTACTTTCATTTTCTTAACTTGTCTATCAGCTACTCAGTATAATAAGCTTACTTTATTTCCTCCTTACCCCAGATGACCTTAGGTTTTATGTTCCATCGTGAAGAGGCATCATTCATTTAGAACCAAAATATAAGGCTTCTGCTGTTCCTATTTCCCCTATATGCATGTTTGTTGATGCTTTTCCAGATCTTTCACAACTAAATCAACCTTTATGTTAGTCACCAGTGGAAAACTGGTGAAAATAACCATGACATTTTCAGAAAAATGTAAGGAATTTTCCTGAAGTTTTTTGATTTTTCTTTTCCTATCATATCCCTGTTCCCCCACTATTCCTTTCACCCTATTTCTTCTTCTCCCTCATCATGTTTTTTTATTAGCTTCTGATATTGTGGGTAGGCTTCTGTAAATAAGTATTCAGACTAGAGCATGTACTGATCTCCAATAGGGTGTTCCATAACATAAAGCCTTGCCTCTGGCTCCTGACAGATTCAAACTGGGCAAGAATTGTCTGCAGCATTGAACACAGAAGGCTCCTAAGAGACCTTTCAGAGGGTCATGAATAAAGAAGTAGCCCCTAAGATAAAGGGATGGAATCAGGCTAAATGCCCTAAATATTGATGTTCAAGATCCTGAAACCAATTTTAAATTGTTGAATTTGAGGAGACTAGTTGCAGGGCCCATATCATAGAGAAATAGCCATAGTTTCCAGACTAGAAATGGAAGAAGGCATGCCTTGATATTGTTAGCACTTGATTTCTTATGGGAGAGGAACACGTTTGAAATTACTCCACAGCTTCATACTATGTTGATAATTGGAGGTCAGACACCTTCAATGGAGAGTGAGGTCCATGTCTTGGATAACTCCTTGTAGAAATGCCATCTTTCTATAAGCTTCACATCCCTCTTTGCTTAGCTGAGCTTCAGCCAGCTGTATTTCACCCATGAGCATCTCTCTCTCTCTCTCTCTCTCTCTCTCTCTCTCATGTACTGTGAGATTTGCAACCACACTGCTGGTGTCCACTAAGCCGGCAAAATAAAACTCCTGCGCTAGCCTCTGTGCCCTTTGTACCTCACACTCCACTCTTCGTCTCCCTTGCCTCTTTCTCCCACTCTGGAGCTTGCACCTTTCCCA
Source organism: Mauremys mutica (assembly GCF_020497125.1). Lineage (NCBI taxonomy): Eukaryota > Metazoa > Chordata > Testudines > Geoemydidae > Mauremys > Mauremys mutica. The sequence continues at coordinate 64,822,007 of NC_059076.1, forward strand.
CGTTGCATCTGATGCTCCACAGTCTCCCTCTTCCTGTGTAACTTCCTCCTTACCACCTTTTCTTTCACATAGCTTTGCTCTACTAATCTTCATTCTGAAAGTCCCCATATCTCATAACTGATATTTCTTTAAGAGAATTTTTTTAATGAAATGTATTTTTGAAATAAGTTTGATGACAAAATACTAGATGAAAAAAGGCAACCCTAGTTTCCAGGAATAGCTGATGGAGTTTTGAGCAAAATAGATTGCTGCCTACAGTTACAGATGTTCTGTACTACAGTATATGGGATATGTAGGCATTCTAAAATTCAGGGACACCAATTCTTGTAAAGATCTGCAGTTCACAATATAATTTAAAAAATCAAATGTTAAGAGCCAAATCAATCCGTGGTGTAGCCAAGGGAGCTACACCACACAGATATATTTAACCTGACATTCTTTTGTCTGGGTTCATTTGTTAAGCTGAGCACTTATCTACATGAGCAGTAGGGTAGGGCCTAGATTCTCTTACCTATATCAAGCAGTGTGTAATTTAGGTAGGGTTTGATGAAAGACAGCTTTTAAAAAAGTGAACTCAATTTTTGTTTACGAGATGATCATTGATTAATAAAGATATTTAAATGACACCAGCTAGGATACTGTATATTTGACTGACGTGTGCTGCAGAAGATGTAGAATTAATATCTTTTATCACTGCTATTGTTTGGTCAGTTTTTATGACAGTAATGAATCTATTATATTGGGAAGACTTTTCAAAAATACATTGGAAAAATGCAGAAAAATAACAGGCAGCATTCATCCATGGTGTAAATCCATTAAATTCAAAGGGTTAACATCAGGGAGCCATCTTACCTTTTGATTTTAAATAAAAGTTTCTTTTTTTTTTTAAGCAAAAATCTAACTTTGTAGACTCTGCTTTTTCTTTGATCCTGGGACTTTTCACTGTATTTGTTATTTAAAAAGATATAAAAAACCCTCATCTACAGGAGAGGATGGGAGTAAAGGGGAAGCTAGAGAGAAATAGAAAAAAATGTCACCAGCAGGTTGCCCACAAGTACAGTATGAGCTCCAGGCTTTAAAAGAAAATCAATATGTTTTTTGCAAGAGACTGATCTAGAGGGTTCTTCAGTCTGACCATGTCTTCCACTGTCACTGCTCTCAGGGCTCTGTGGAGCCTGAATAAAAAAAAAAGTTATTTTCTCTTTCTTTCTACCTTTGTAGTTTCAACAGCTGCAGATGAGTCGCAGTCTGATGAAAGTGGTGTGGTGCGGAGCCATGTCTACGTCAATGCAGCAAAGATTTCATTAAAGTGTGTTTAAAATAGAGTGACTTTCATGCTCATGGCATTAAAACAGTGAGTACACATGGCTTGTGCCCACTATAGTGAATGTAGATGCTGTGCAGCCTTCTTATATTGTTTTGGGAGAGCAGCTGACCTTCAATCATATCCTGCTCGGGCTGCCAGTCATACAAAACTGTCAAAATCTGTGGTGGATAAACATAGTAGTCATCTATTAGCCGTTGAGATGAAACTGCCAAACACATTTACTCTAGTAATCTAATGCACACTTTTGGACCCAAATCCACGGTGCTGGAAAGGTAGCACATTAATTCCCTGAGCAGCTTCTCTCCTTAAAAAGAAGCTTGCAAAAAGCGTTGCTTGCTTTCATTCCATAAAACATGACCTTTTATTATTCTTACTACTTTATACAGACTCAAGTATTAGAAATATGAAAGTGGCAGCAAAGGAATGCTCTGATGACTACTTCTCTGAGGTTGGAGAGGTTATTTTCTATTTCTAATGTTTAAATCCCTTTACCATATGATGATAGTGAAGTGAGATGATGGGAATGTTGATGAGTTCTGAGGGTTATTTTGGCTGGATGACAGCCACAGGAAGCAGAGAGCTCTTAGGGGGTTGGGAGTCAGGTCAGGTACTTTCCAATTTAAATGCTTACGATTCAATCCAGAGCTAAAGCAAACTGTAGTGGCAGCAGCAGACTGTCAGCCTACAGGGTCACCCAGAAAAAAAATAATGTGAATTGATTTAGTAAATGTTTTAGATGCCATGTTTTGTACAGTTCTGGTGCTCATGTTTTCTAGAGAAATTCCTAGTAAGCCTGGGTAAAACAAAGAGCTTCTTTCTTCCTGGAGTGCCTTTTTTTTTATTTTGGACAAAGCAAAAGCTGAGCCTCTGTTGAACAGTATTTATTGTATCAATCAATGATTTAGCAAGAAAGAAAAATTCACATTACAGCCTGTCCAAAGGCACAGATTCATATTGGACAGACCTATTTAGTATTTAAGTCATGACAGAGTGCTTGGGGCTTATAGTGAGGTGGTGTGGTTCCCTGCTGCCCCAGAGAGCGACGAGTCCCTCCAGACACCAGAGTGAGTGGAGCCAGGGAGTTCTAAGCCCACCCCCCAGAGGGTCAGACGTTGCACCGGAAGTATAAAGACCCAACCCCAGAGCTCACTGGGAGAGCAACCCCCAGGGAGGCCAGACGCCTCTGGCCTAGCTCATGATTGGGAAACCCCAGCGGCCTGCGGTAAACCCAAGGACTGGCCCGACCTGCCCTGCGCCAGCTACCCAGAGGAGTTGCTGAGCCTGCCCTGCACCAGCTACCCAGAGGAGTTGCCGAGCCTGCCCCTCGCCAGCTATCCCAAGGAGCCTATGGTGCTGGACCCCCCTGAGGACACCACCCTGACCCAGGTACCTCAAGAGGGGGAGTCTGGAAGTAGCCCGGGGGCAGCCGACCCTAGTCTGGCTGCAGCACTGCCAGAGCCCATGTCAGTGTGTTGCGGCCAGGATCCCCACTGACGCAGCAGCGGGTCTTCTGCTATTGCTAAGGCCCCGGGCTGGGATGCAGTGGAGTGGGAGGGCCTGTGTCCCCCCTGCCACCCTCCCCCTCTCCCAGGCCCTTTGGAACCTAGGGCCTGGGCTTGCTATTATATACTGTTGTTGCTCAGCCCCTGCCTGAGCACCTGACTCACCATTGCCCCGCCCTGACCTAGGCTTGTGTTTATTTCTGCCTTCACAAAGGCCGCAGAGGAAGACTCCCGCAGCCGAACTAATTCCCCACAAGAGATCTTCCCAAGTTTAGTGAGGTGGTGGGGTTCCCCACGGCCCCAGAGAGAGACAAGCCCCAGTAACCTCTCTACAGGGCTATAAAAAGCCAAAAAAAGCATCATCCCTATTCTGTAGTTTGCAATCTGTTTTCAAAGGTATAAAGAACAGTTGGGCTTCTAACTCCTATTAAAAGCCTAGGGCAACACTGGACAACTATCTCTCCAGCATTTTTATATTATGTACGAATGCTAATGTATTAAAATAAATAATATGCACTGCTTTAGCTACTGAAAAATAAGTGGTAGTTATTCTCGAGTGATGGCTAGTTGGAAAGATAGAGTGGGCCAGCTGATTAATCAGCAGTGATTTGGAGATGATTGAAAAGAGAAGGAACACATCTGGTGGTGCAAGGACTTCCACAAAAGGGATATTTTTCTCCTGGTCCTGGCTTGCTTAGCCTGCACCTCCTCTAAGTTTTTTAGCAGGTAGATGGGTAGTCTGTAATTTACATGCATTTGATTATTATTAATCAATACTTATTTTGACTTGGATTCAGAGATGGATGAGAAGATGGTGAAGGAGACAAAGGATGCAATATTATGGTCTTGCTTAGAATGTCAGATTAGTCCATCCAGCAACAGTATTCTTAAATCCTTGAATGCTACAGAGAGATGACCAAACAGTACTTGTATGTTTTCTGAGCTCAAGATGTATTTTATGTCAATTAAAAAGCATATGAAAATATGCTGTAAAAGAAGTCACTGCTTGGTGACCGAGTCAGGCGTTTACTACGCACCCTACATTTCCAGATGTAGATGTTGTGATATGTCAATATCATCTGGAGACAGTTCCTTGTACAGTAGCCTGAGCAGTTTTACTTCACTGCATTCAGAAGTGCTTTTATCTGCTCAGCAGCAACAGAAATGATCCTTGAAGTGCCTGGATAGCAGGAGTCACTTTAAGAAAAACCTAATTCTTCCCAGAATTTAATTCCTCACAGTTTCACACACCACCATGTATGACTATTGTAAATTATGGACTTGGGAGGGAGCAAAAAGGGAAGCAATGCATGTGTCCTGTGCTCAATTTGTGGCAAACAAGGGTTTAAATTCCAATTAGTATAGCTAATATTTGCTTTTACACCCCCAAATCAATGCTGGAAAGAGTCTGTAGACCATTTGGTTTCACCATCTGGAATTAGAGTGAGCTGTTATATAACACCCAGTTTCTATAATATTTGTGATCATTACTATGGTGACTAGTGCCGAGAAAGAATTCTTGGGAAATTGTCATTCTCACTTTGTTTGTTTGGCAAATGCAAGCCACAATGATATTAGAGTAGAAGAGTCTTTCATTTTTTGTTTGGAGGAATGGAGCACAGATATAGCAGGGTCTGGGTTGATGTGGGTCATTGAGCATTCTTGTGGCCATGCTGTTGAATGAGTCCTTTAAACCACTGTCAGCTAGAAGGAGCAGATATGGAAGGACCCCATCCTGCAACTCTTGCTCAGGTGAATCGTTCTGTTTGAAATCAGTGGGACCACTGGCAGGAGTAAAGGATGCAGAATTGTGTCCTTGAGTGAGTGGCTGAGACTGATAAAAATGGTTTGCAAATATACCATTGAATTCCAGACATATATCCAGGGGCAGCTCTAGGTATTTTGCTGCCCCAAGCACGGTAGGCAGGCTGCCTTTGGCGGCTTGCCTGCAGGAGGTCCCCTGTCCTGCAGATTTGGCGGCACGCCTGCAGGAGGTCCGCCGAAGCCGCGGGACCAATGGACCCTCTGCAGGCAAGCCACTGAAGGCAACCTGCCTTCCGCCCTTGCGACGACCAGCAGGGCGCCCCCTGTGGCTTGCCGCCCCAGGCACGCGCTTGGCGTGCTGGTGCCTGGAGCCGCCCCTGCATATATCCTGCATATGGGAATGCAGAAAACTTTTCATGTTACTTCCTTGTACCTTCTGTCTGTCAATTCCTCTGAGCTACAAGCTGTGACCTAGCTGTGAACCAACAAATGTGACAGATTCACACTGCCTGCTAGTAACCATATAAACAAAAAAGTTATTTGAATACATAATGAAACATCATCGTTTTCTTTGTTTGAACTGCTTGGTATACATTTTAGTAAGTTGCTTAATTATTCTTCTGCTTTTTAAATTCTTAAAATGTGTAGCTTATATGTGTAAAATGTAAGTTACAAAAGTTTGATTGCCTGACTGGCTTCTCAATATAATTGAAATTCTGGATGAGCCCAAACCAAAGCTCTGGATCCAATTATTTCTTAACTTTAGGGAAGTTTTGATTGGAATTCAGATCTTTGCTTTACAGCTTGGGCCTACTTTTAATCAGTGTGGATTCTGATTTTTTTAAAAAAGAATTGATGTGGAAATATCATTTCCATAAATCAGATATAATTTTAGATGTTGAACGGAGCAATGTGAATTTAAACAACCTGAAACCTGGCAAAATTCACCAGGTGTTGGGTTTCATTCCACATTTGAAATGCAGACCATGTCTGAAAAGGTTGGCAAACCAGGCCTCATTTTAAGTGAAACTAATCAGCTTGGGAGCTGATTCTTGATTGTGCATTGTAATCATGGTATTGTTGCATTTTATGTGTTTATTTTTTATAATAAAAGAAGTGAGGCTGGTGCTGATGCCAATTTTTAAAAAGGGCTCCAGAGATGATCCTGACAGTTACAGGCTGGTAAGCCTGACTTTAGTACTGGGCAAACTGGTTGAAATTATAGTAAAGAACAAATTGTTAGACACATAGATGAACATAATTTGCTAGGGAGGAGTAAAAGAGTAAAAGGAAATCATGCCTCAGCAATCTACTAGAATTCTTTGAGAGGGATCCAGTGGCTATAGTGTACTTAGATTTTCAGAAAGCTTTTGACAACATCCCTCACCAAAGGCTCTTAAGCAAAGTAAGCCCTCTTGGGATAAGAGGGAAGGTTCTTTCATGGATTGGTAACTGGTTAAAAGATAGGAAACAAAAGGTAGAAATAAATGATCAGTTTTCAGAATGGAGAGAGGTAAATAGTGGTGTCCCCCAGTGGTCTGTACTGGGACCAGTCTATTCAATATATTCATAAATTATCTGGAAAAAGGGGTAAACAGTGAGGTGGCAAAATTTGCAGATGATACAAAATTGCTTAAGATAGTTAAGTCCCAGGCAGACTGCGAAGAGCTACAAAAAGCTCTCTCAAAACTGGGTTACTGGGCAACAAAATGGCAGATGAAATTCAATGTTGATAAATGCAAAGTAATGCATATTAGAAAACATAATCTCAGCTATACATACAAAATGTTCGAGTCTAAATTAGCTGTTACCAGCCAAGAAAGAGATCTTGGAGTCATTGTGGATAGTTCTCTGAAAACATCCACTCAATGTGCAGTGGCAGTCAAAAAAACAAACAATGTTGGGCATCATTAAGAAAGGGATAGATAATAAGACAAAAAATATCATATTGCCTCTATATAAATCCATGGTACACCCACATCTTGAATACTGCATGCAGATGTGGTCGCCCCATCTCAGAAAAGATATTTTGGAATTGGAAAAGATTCAGAAAAGGGCAACAAAAATGATTAGGGGTATGGAACGGCTTCCATATGAGGAGAGATTAATAAGACTGGGACTTTTCAGCTTGGAAAAGAGATGACTAGAGGGAGGTATGATAGAGGTCTATAAAATCATAACTGGGGTGGAGAAAGTAAACAAGGAAGTGTTGTTTACTCCTTCTCATAACACAAGAACTAGGTGTCACCAAATGAAATTAATAGGCAGCAGGTTTAAAACAAACAAAAGGAAGTTTGTGAAGGCCAAGTGTATAACAGGGTTAAAAAAAGAGCTAGATAAGTTCATGGATGACAGGTCCATCGATGGCTATTAGCCAGGATGGGCCGGGGTGGTGTTTCTAGCCTCTGTTTGCCAGAAGCTGGGAATGGATCACTTGATGATTACCTGTTCTTTTCATTCCCTCTGGGGCACCTGGCATTGGCCACTGTCAGAAGAAAGGATACTGGGCTAGATGGACCTTTGGTCTGACCCAGTATGGGCATTTTTATGTTTTTTTTGTTTTGAGAGTTAGTTTGTTTGGAGATGAGAGAAATGTGAATCTAAATATCTTGAAACCAAAGAACTATTTGCATATACCCCTGTGAGGAGAAATCTGTGTCACACAGCTCTAGTCCTGACCTTGTAAAGAGCAAGAGGCATCTCAGCTTTTTGATCGCACTTCTTATGGAGCCCTCTTATGCAGGGAGTCTGCCTAGATCATGGCAAGTGAAGAAAATTAATCTTAAAAAACCATTTGGAAACATTAATAATAAAAACCCTTTTTTCCTAATGCCCTGCAGGCCATCCCCTTGCCTCAGTAGAACTCCAGGGTAGCTGGGATGTTGCAGCAGAGTGAGTGATGCCTGGTAGGGTCTTGGGGGACCTGAAATGTCCTGTGCTAGTGGTAGAGTTCAGCACATAAAAATGCATGTACTATAACTGACTTAATACAATTTTCAGGTCACCTTTAAAGGGAAAAATACATCATCATCCATATGGTTCTTTAATGTTATCCAGCATATATTAGGAATGGATGAATGAGTTACTGGAAAGAATTGACTCCAACTTTCATTACAAACCGTAATCTGTTATCAAGGTTAGATACACTGCTAACTTTGTTTAATTTTGTTGCTGATTGTGATCCTCTGCTCTACCTAATTTTTGCCAGCGTGGGAAGCAAATATTGCTGAAATAGGATGAGGAAAGCTATTCTTGAGGTATTTCTGACCCAAATGAAACCTGGCCGTATGGCAATCTCATAAAAATGTCGAGCTTCATGAGATGTCTTGTCCTATGTCTAGACTGAAGAGATTCAAGTAAGTTTTACTGTTGATTCTGATACATTAACCTCTCACCCTCCAGTTCAGATATTTATCTCGCACGCTGCACACTTGACTTGACAAGTGTTTGGGATTACTGAAAAAGTCTAGGACTAAGCTTCAGAACTTCTTAGCAAGAGGGCAATGCTGTAAAGATTTTTATAGAAAGTGTACTACTCAGGAGCAAGCTATGCCCAACCAATGCGTCATTAAGAAATGACAGAAAAGGACTTTCATTTTCACACACACACACACACACACACACACACACACACACACACACACACACACACACACACACACACACACACACACACCTTTTGCACTGAAAAGCAATTTATGTATTTCTCATTCTATTAATTTACATTTGTTGCTTTCCTCTTTATAATTCCACAAGTATCCCATAGAGACTGAGCCACTGAGATGGACGTATAGGTTTGGAAAGAGGATGCTATCACCTTCCCTCCCCCGCCCCCCTCAAAAAAAGCTGTTATAAAGAGGATGGTGATCAATCTCTCTTTGTGTCCACTCAAGGTAGGAGAAGTAGTAATTGGCTTAGTCTGCAGCAAATTAGATACTAGGAAAAACATTCTAACTATCAGGATAGTTAAGCAATGGAATGGGATTCCAGGGGAGAGTGTGGAATCTCCATCACTGCAGTTTTTTAAGAACAGGAGTAAACAAATGTACTGCAGTTACATTTAGGAGAGCTGAACAATACAGTTAATAAGAATCCTTCTCCAAGGCTCATATGTTAGTGTAGCTTGCATGCATGTGTGCATGTCTCATGTTTTTGCAGACATTATCTCTCCTTGGGACAAAATCTGATCTCAGTTATGAAGTTGTAAATCCTGAATAACTCCATTGACTTCAGGATTTAAGCCAGCATAATTCATAGGAAAATCTGTCCCCTTGTGTCTCCTTCTAGCTCAATTCACTTACTCTTATTTATGTCTCTTCCTCTTTCATCCTTATTACATAAACAAAGACATTTCACTAGGCATACCAAAATGAGAAAACGGGAAAGGTGAGGGGGGAAAAATGAAAACTTTTTAAAAGGTGAAATGAAACCTTATTGCCTTCCCATTTTATAAAAGCAAGACTTTCCCATTCTGCTTCTAGCATGTCAATAGCTTGTAATCAGCTAGTGTAAAATGCAGTGGGGAAAAAAAGAAACATATACACTAACTAAGAGTTATTTGAGGATTTTCATGGGTGAGGTGTCATGTGAAAGGAGTTTAATGCTTTTACATCCTTACTTTCTCTATTGTAGATTGGCAGTCTTTGAAATCAAGTCCAGAATGTAACATTTAAAATGTAGCTTTCGTGTATCTTTGGTTATCACAGCAATATTAATGAATATCCAGACCGCTCAATTAGCCATGTATCCTTCAAGTGCTGGGCACCTGAAGCAGTTATCTGCAGAAATAACTGTCTGCACAAAGGTTGATTTCATGTATATCTGAAACTACTACAACAGCATCAGAAAGAGAAACCAATAACAGTAGCAGAAAGAGAGAAGTCACTTTCAATCTAGCCACGGTCATTCAGCTCATAGAAGTGTTGTGGCATTTTTTATCTTACGTTCACTAAATACAGTATAATACTTGGGTGGTTATGGCATTCTGGCTGATGCGTTTCACAAATTTGTTTTTATTTCTTTCTTTACTTCCTGACTCTTTCCTTCAGAATCTCAAATCAACACTTTCAAAAGTCTTTGCTCATTTGATTTGAATGATTTTGTTTTTGTCTTCAAAAACTAATCCTGAAGAGCTGATAGAAATATAGAATTATTTAAATCAACCTCATCATCAACTATCAGTAATCATTATCTTTAGTTTTAATCAAACGACCATTAAGCAAAGGAAATAAGTTCACTTTAAATCATTTCTTAAAGATGGATGCCAAGGTTACTCTGTGGTGCTACAGTGTATGCTATACAGTGCATTCCCAGGCATACTCTTCACTGACAGTAAAAGGGCTAGTAAGTGTTTCATGCTTACATAATGTCTTAGTTACTGAACTAGCAAATATTAAACTAAGAAGTCAGTAGAGAGATTTAAGCTACAGTGGTAAGAAACATCTATAAACCCTAATCAGGAGCTTGTTTATTTACTACTTTAACAGCTTACGTTTAGTGTCCTGTTTGCAAATAAAGTCACACATTTATCAAAACCAAACAATCTTAGTCATTATTTAATTTTGAAAATTATAATTATTCAGATTAGATACACAGGTGCAGAACATTTTATTTCCTTTGTAAAATTGTTTTAATTGTTTTCTGTGACACCTTGCAAAATTCTGTAAGTGAACTGCATTTTATAGACTAGAGAGACTGTATAGGGTATGCAATAGCACAGAGCAATAGCACTATATGTTTGGGCTTTCCCAAAACAAGTATAAGTAATTTCCAATGGCAGCAGGATTTATTACCATTCATTTGACAATACTGATGTAGCACAGTTAGCAAAACAAATCCTTTCATGAAACTAAGATTATAAATGTAACCGTAGAACAGTTCTCATTAGCATAATGAGTGAAGAGAAAAGATTGTAAAAATGTTTCTGTAATAGGGCAAGGATCACCAAATATGACCTGATCTAAAGCCCACTGAAGCAATTGCAAATACTACTAAAAACTTCTGTGGACTTTGGATCAACCCTATAATTCCTAAAGCCCGACATGTGAGATTCTACTCTATACCTCTAAGAGAGCAGCCTAGAACTCTCAGCCCAGGTATGGGGGCTAAAGCAGCTTTAAGCCTCCAGATTCTGAGCTTCTGGAGTGCAGAATTTCCATAACACTGTGTACTGCAGCTTCCTTCAACATGCCAGACCTATGTTTATCATTCCCTCAGCCTGCTCCATATGCCAGAATTTAGAAGGGTGGCCTTGGAGACAGCCTGTGACTGCATTTCTCATTGTCCGTGCTGGGGAAATTCTCTGAAACTGGATCTGGGGCTTTTAGAGCCCCTTTCATGCTGCTCTGATCCCTCTACTGAGCATACAGAGGCCAGCACGGGGGTGAGAATCTTACCCTAGTTTTGTCTACATTGGTAATTTGCTCTGATGTCAGCTGTTGATGTAGCTGCACCAATGCAAACACCAGCTCTGGACAAAGAAAGCCATTATTTGCACGAGAGGCGTTCTGCTTCGAATGGGGTAAACGCCACCAGCAGAAATAATGATTTTCCTTCCCTACACTGGTGCTGCCACTTTGGTGGCTGGCCATTCATTGCTGAAATTGGAGCAAATTGCCACATAGACAAGAACTAGATACTTTTTTGGTGCAGGATAGTTATTTGTCAAAGAAAGGTTAGTTGCACTATCTGTTTGTGCATCATTCCTTCATTTATTCCTTGTTTTAAAATCCTACAAAAAATGAGATTTTTTGTTTTATTAGGCACGTTGGTCTAAGCATCCAGAGGCAATGTGGACCAGTAGATAGGGTGCTAGCACAGGAATCAGGAGACCTGTGTTCAAGTTTGGCCACTGACCTGCTGTCACTTGGGCGAGTCACTTCGCTTCTCTCTTGTCTATTTAGATTGTAAGCTCTTTGGAGCAGAGACTGTCTCTTACTATGTGAATATACACTATAGTACTGAACATGGTGGGTCCCCAGTCTCACTTGGATTTCTTGGTGCTACCATGAAACAGATAGATAGATGATAATATGCAGTAAAACACCAATATTTAGCACTTTGCTAATATGTTGTCGTGATGGGTTGGATCACAGAAACCCCCTTTCAGACTGCCACCTGATGTGCTGAGATTACCTCTGAGCCTGTTTTCCCTGCCAGCTTGGGACTTCATTGCCCTGCCTGGTTGTGCCAGACACGCTAGCTTGCTACAAACACAGACCCAGGTCTGAAAAACATCCCCCAAAAGCTGCAGGCTTAACTGAAAACAGCTTAAGAAGTGTTCCTGTCTCCAACACTCAGGTACCCAACTCCCAGTGGGATCCAAACCCCAAATAAATCTGTTTTACCCCGTATAAAGCTTATACAGGGTAAACTCATAAATTGTTCGCTCTATATAACACTGATAGATACGCACAGGTGTTTGCCTGCCTCCCCAGGTATTAATACATACTCTGAGTTAATTAATAAGTAAAAAGTTATTTTATAAATACAAAAAGTAGGATTTAAGTGATTCCAAGTAATAACAGACAGAACAAGGTGAATTACCAAGTACAATAAAATAAAACACGCAAATCTAAGCCTACTACAGTAAGAAAGTGATTACAGATGAAATCTGACCTTCAGAGATGTTCCAATAAGCTTCTTTTACAGACTGGCCTCCTCCTAGTCTGGGTCCAGCAATTACTCACACCCCTGTAATTACTGTTCTTTCTTCCAGTTTCTTTCAGGTATCCTTTGGGGGTGGAGAGGCTATCTCTTGAGCAAGCTGAAGACAAAATGGAGGAGTTTCTAAGGGCTTAAAAAGACTTTCTCTTGTGGGTGGAAACCCCTTCTCCTCTCCTATGCAGAATCCAGCTGCAAGATGGAGTTTTGGAGTCACATGTCTATGCATGACTCAGAACTTTACAGGCCAGACGCCACATTCCCAGAAAAGCTCAGATGTGGATTGGCATTTCTCAAAGTTCTTTGTTAGCTTAAGTGTTTCTTGACTGGGCATGTAGCGGGGTGGTCACCCTGCTCCTGACTGAAGGGGATAAAGCAACCCTGGAGAGGCTACAGTGGGGAAAGCTAGGCTGTTTGGGCAAGCAGCCACTGTTGTGGTCAGCTTAATCAGGGCCCAGCTGGCCCTTATAAGAGGGCTGTGGCCCAGAAACAGACACACACTCTCTCTAGTTTTCAGAGAGAGAAGGACCTAGCTGCCTGGGAAGCTGAGGAGGGTACCTAGGGTGGAGCAGTGCTGGGGAAGGGCAGACGGAGCTGGGGAGCTCCAGCCTAGCTAAGCCCCAGGCTGAGTTAAGGGCCCACAAGAGTACTGGGGCTGCAGAGGGGCAGCCCAGATATAAGCAGAAGCAGCTGGTCCAACCCCCCTTGCTGATGATGAGTGGTTTACAGACTGCCGTCTGCCCCAGGGAGCGGCGGCTTGACGATGACTGGCAGTAGCCACTGAAGCAAGGTGAGGCTTGTGAGTTTGCCTGGGAGGGGAGACCGAGAATGAGGGGGTCCTGTGGTGGGCAGAACCCCTAGGCAGAGAGGCACGGGGGTCCGGGAGGGACATGGGGGGCCTGTGGCAGGTGAGACACCGGCCTGCAGAGGGCACTCTGGCCTGGAAGAGCTAATTCCCAGGATGACCAGCAGGAGGCGCCAGGCCGGTGAGTCTTTGCCCTGCCAAAGGGCACTTACTGGGAATGGTCTTTTCTCAATAAGCTGACCAAATGCTTCACTGAGGCTACTTAAAATCAAATAAGTGTATAGCCAATATTCATAACTTTGAATACAAAAATGATACATGCATACAAATAGGATGAATATATCCAGTAGATCATAACCTTTGCAGAGATATGTTACATGGAATATCTAGCATAAAACATATTCCAGTTATGTCATATTTACACTCCTAAGCATATTTCCATAAAGCATTATGGGGTGCAATGTCACAGTTGTATTATAAAACTAACAGTATTCCATCACCTTTCTGCAAAGAGTTAATGACCAGGCTCTCTCGTGAAGTATTGTATCACTAAGACTTCATTATTCTTTCAAAATAATTTACAAAATAAGTGAACAAAGTACATTCTGTGATGCATTAAGCTTGCTTTTTTAAAATGGTATCTTTGCATATTCGCTATTTCTCAAAATTAAGTGATTCGCAATGAGTCATTCAGTCATTCGTGTGAATTAGTGAGGTTTTGCTCTATTACAATTCATATAAATACACTAGAATTAGTACTTGCGCTTAGTGCAAAGATCTTTTTTGATGCTGTGTAATTATACCCCTCAGCGGCACTGCTATGGGTATAATTACCCCACAGTATGCCAACATTTTTATGGCTGACTTAGAACAACACTTCCTCAGCTCTCGTCCCCTAATGCCCCTACTCTACTTGTGCTACATAGATGGCATCTTCATCATCTGAACCCATGGAAAAGAAGCCCTTGAGGAATTCCACCAGGATTTCAACAATTTCCATCCCACCATCAACCTCAACCTGGACCAGTCCACACAAGAGATCCACTTCCTGGATGCTACAGTCCTAATAAGCAATGGTCACATAAACACCACCCTATACCAGAAACCTACTGACCGCTATACTTACCTGCATGCCTCCAGCTTTCATCCAGACCACATCACATGATCCATTGTCAACAGCCAAGCTCTAAGATACAACCACATTTGCTCCAATCCCTCAGAAAGAGACAAAAACCTACGAGACCTCTATCAAGCATTCTTAAAACTACAATACCCACCTGATGAAGTTAAGAAACAGATTGACAGCCAGAAGAGTATCCAGAAGTCACCTCTTACAGGACAGGCTCAACAAATAAAGTAACAGAACGCCACTAGCCATCACCTTCAGCCCCCAACTAAAACCTCTCCAGCGCGTCATCATCAAGGATCTACAACCTATCCAGAAGGACGATCCCTTACTCTTACAGACCTTGGGAAACAGGCCAGTCCTTGCTTACAGACAGCCCCCCAACCTGAAACAAATACTCACCAGCAACCACACAACAAAAACACTAACCCAGGAACCTATCCTTGCAACAAAGCCCGTTGCCAACTCTGTCCACATATCTATTCAAGGGACACCATCATAGGACCTAATCACATCAGACACACAATCAGGGGCTCATTCACCTGCACAGCTACTAATGTGATATATTCCATCATGTGCTAGCAATGCCCCTCTGCCATGTACATTGGCCAAACCAGACAGTCCCTATGCAAAAGAATAAATGGACACAAATTAGACGTCAAGAATTATAACATTCAAAAACCAGTCGGAGAACACTTCAGCCTACCTGGACACTCAATTACAGACCTAAAAGTTGCAAATCTTCAACAAAAAACCTTCAAAAACAGACTCCAATGAGAAACTGCAGAACTGGAATTAATTTGCAAACTGGACACCATTAAATTAGGCTTGAATAAAGACTGGGAGTGGATGGGTCATTACACAAACTAAAAACTATTTCCTCATGGTGATTTTCCCCCCTCCTGTTACTCACACCTTCTTGTCAACTGTTTGAAATGGGCCATCCTGGTTATCACTACACAAGTTTTTTTTCCTCCTCCTGCTGATAATAGCCCACCTTAATTGATTTGTCTTGTTAGAGTTGGTATGGCAACCCCCATCTTCTCATGTTCTCTGTATATACTTCTGTATTTTCCACTCCATGCATCTTATGAAGTGGGCTTTAGCCCACAAAAGCTTATGCCCAAATAAATTGGTTTTGTCTTTAAGGTGCCACAAGTACTCCTGCTCTTTTTGCTGATACAGACTAACACGGCTACTACTCTGAAACCCCTCACAATATTACAACTACATTATAAAGAAGCCCATCCAGAGAAGATAATCCAGCCTAGTAAAAGGCAACATTATACAGCATTGAAGAAGTGAGTGACTTTTCTTGACTTCAGCTAAAATCAACATTTCCACAGTGTGATATTATTGGCTCGTTTCAGAGGCCAACTCTCTATTGGTAAAGCTAATTTCTTTACAGTATTATGCATCACTTGTTTGATTAGCTTCTAAGTTACAGTACCATATGTGACAGCCACCCGTTTCCCTTCTTGTTTTATCTATAGCTGGGTTTTGATTCCTCTGGTAAGTGTGTTGTTGTACCAAAAGCTGGTAAAGTTTACTGCTTGAGCAACAAAAATTGTTACAACATGTCTATTTGCATGTCTTAATGAATACTGGAGAAGTGAACCTTTCTGGAAACCAAAGCACTGATATTGCTTAGAGAAATAAAAGAACTTAACTAATGTTAAAGATTTGACTCAAGTGGGTTAAAAAAATTCTTAAGTGATATGGTTTATAAGTGCATGAAGACAGGGATGGAAAGAAAACGTACATATCTATATCTGAAAGGGAAGGTCTACATGAATAAGGCCGATTTTTTTTTACCATCAGATCAATGGATGATTCTGGCTAAGCAATTAAAATAGACCATTTTGGCTACAATCTGGAAATTATCATCTCTGGGCTGCTTTCAGATGCAAATGATGATGTACACTTAGGGTCAAACATAGGGCCATTTTTGACCCAACCTTTGCATTCTACAGACCCAAGAACATCAGAGCTGAAAACCAATTGCTAAGAAAAGTTATACTACCCCTAGGTGGAATAATAATGGACATGAAATAACTTCCATGGATGCGGAGCCACTGATATATATCCTCCCATATATCTACTAATGTAAAGTTCCCAGTGCAAACATTAGCACTTGGAACATAGTATGATTTGCTATGCAGTCTTGAGAGTTTTATTCAATAAATATTTTTGACAACTTTACTTAGGAGATATTATCCTCTTGTCACATGCTTTATTTCATATTGTTAAGAGTTTTTATATATAGCTCCCACAGACCAGAACTCTAAAATTGCAAAATGTAAGTAGCACTACTTCTGGAAGAAGCACAGTTTGTGCAATTTTTTTAACCATTGGAAAAATACAACATATAACATTTTCCTGACCACACATGTCTATGACTTGACCTAATTTTTCTGAGCAGTATTTTGCAGTACTATGTTCCATTAATTTTTGATGCTCAGTTTTATTAGATCAACCCATAATGGAGATGGTCTTCCAGCTTACATTTTGTGTAATTTATAAATCAGTAAAGCCAAAATTTTCATACTTGGGTATGTAAAGTTAGGTTCCAAAATCTATCTGTAATGGGAGCTGCAGGTGTTCAGCCCCTCTGAAAATCAAGCATTTTAAAAATGGATTTAAATGCTTAACTTTGTCAACAAAATTTAGTCTAGGATCCGTGGATGGCAAGGGCATCATGGATGTACTATTTTAAAGCACAGACTCTGACTGATTTCTGAAAACTAATGTAGTTCTAAGCCTCTTGGGGTTAGAATCTATTCTGTTACACTCATGCAACTCCCTGGTATTCAGTGGAGTTGCATGAATAGAGTATAACTGAACAGAAATTAAATTGAATTTAATTAAATTCTTTGAATTAAATTCTCACTCCCATTCTGGCCCCCTATACAGCCAGTAAAGGAACTGGGGTGGCATAGAGGGGCTCAAAACCACAGGTGAATTTTCCCCTCACAAACTCTAGCACAGGGGGCATGCCAAGGAGAGGCTAGGGTTGGAGGGGCCCATTGGGGGGCAGGAAAGGGTGGAAACAGCAAATAGGATTGAAGGGATTTTGGGGAAGCACTGCTGCCCACAGCAGCCAGGGATAGGCCGCCATAAGTTAGGCCACTTTATCACCCCACCACCACCTGGACTGCAAGCTCTATGCTGCATCTCTTTGAGGCTCAGTACAGAATCTTGCCCTTTGTGTTTAAGGCAGTATAATATTTAGATACTGTGATTCCTCTTCCAGTAGTACGCCAGCTGGCATTCTGAAACATTACCAATGTGCTCCATTATTAAATGTAATAGTCACATTTAGATAAAATATGCCGTTATCCTGCAAATAGTCAAACATATGTGACAGGATCAGGCCAGATGACTACAAGACGGTGGTTGAAGGTAGATACATTAGCTCCAGGTTAAACAGGTCCCTTTTCTCTGGGTAAGATAACAGGGACTATTCCAGAACACTCAGGAACTTTCTAGAACTAATTAAGGCAGGCAGGCAGGCTAATTAGGACACCTGTAGCCAATTGGGAAGTTACTAGAATTAATTAAGGCTAATCAGGACACCTGGTATAAAAAGGCTCTCACTCCAGTTAGTGAGGTGTGCATAAGGAGCTGGGAGTGAGAGGACATGCTGCTGGAGGAATGAGGAGTACAAATGTTAACAGACATCAGGAGGAAGGTCCTGTGGTGAGGACAAAGAAAGTGTTGGGAGGAGACCATGGGGAAGTAGCCCAGGGAATTGTAGCTGTTGTGTAGCTGTTCCAGAAGGCATTCTAGACAGCTGCAGTCCACAGGGCCCTGGGCTGGAACCTGGGGTAGAGGGTGGGCCTGGGTTCCCCCCCAAAACCTCCCAACTCCTGATCCAACACAGGAAGATCTCTGAGGCTAGCAAAATCCGCCAATAAGCGCAGGACCCACCAAGGCAGAGGAGGAACTTTATCACACATAGCACTTCTGAATTATCTTGAATCAGTTTAGAAGAAAGCATGGCACAACCATGCCTTGAAATGCTGCTACAACTGACCTTTACTTTTTCAACCTAAGGGTTTATTTACCTCTTTGCCTAATGCTCCTCTCCTCCCAGTGTCTTGTAAACTGGATCCAAAGCTTGGGCTTTTCATTTCAATTGGAGTTGGGTGCCTTATTCCCTGTTACTGGAGTGGACTGTAACTGATATTGTTTTTGGTAACATACTTGCTTTACAAACTTGAAAAATAAACATTTTATATTCATTTTCTATTCATACCTGTCTGCTTTCTGATGTTTCTATATCTTCATTCAAATATTTGGTCAAGTCACTATACTTAATTGAAGAACCCAGCTGGGTTTAGGGTTTTGCAAAACTTCTAGTATTTTCCAAAACCTTTCATGAAACCTTGGTGAAATTTGAGTCATTTCATCTGTATAATTTTAGCATTTAAAGAAAATGTGACAGCCTGTACTATTTAAGTGAGAAGAGAAATGTTTGTAAAAGTGCACAGATCAGGATGCAAGCTCATAAGAGCATGCACAAACGAGCATCAACATTATCAAAATACCAGCATCACGTGCTGGGTTAAGCCCTGATACATCTTGTCTGGAAGCCAATAGAAAGACTCCTGTAGATTTTGATGGGAATTAGATCATGGTCCTAGGGCTCGGTCCTACATGGTGTCGAATATCCTCATCTCCTGTGGTGCTCAGGATCTTGCAGGATTTCTCAGTACTTTGCAGGACTGAGCCCTTGCTGTGCTTCTCCCTGTGATGCTGGCAGGCCAGGGGCCAGCTCATGCCAAGGTCCCCATTTCTCAACAGAACACTGGCAGATATGTAACTGGAATCTGTCTGGCTCACAATGTAATAGGTATTAGAATGATAAGGAAGTGTTTAGCCCTATTGAATGCTTCTGAGTTGCTGTGCGCATTAATCTTACTTGTAATATCTGTGTTCCATACTGTAATGTAGTATTTGTGTAGCTGTAATGTGAGTCTCTGACTGTGTGAATTGCTATAAAGATGAGGGACATTTGTGTGAAGAGCTGCTCTTCTACTGAAATTGCTTTACCCCTCCTGAAAAGAGACCCATCAGAGAAGCGTAGGACAGGAAGGGACCTCAATAGCAGGACTAAGTAATAACCCAGACTAGCTGTTCTCAAACTATAGGGCGGGCCTCCCAAGGGAGACATGGGAATGTGTCAAGGGAGGCGTGAGCTCTGGCTGTCAGCCCCAGGTGGCTGGGGCTCATGCAGAAGGGCCCCAACACCCAGGTTGCGGCTCTCCTTCCCCCTCCCCACCCAATCCCTCGCCTGGAGGTGGTGGGGCTCTGGCTGTCAGCCCTGGTATGGCAGCAGCAGGAGTGACAGAAGCTCCCTAAAAGTGGGAGGGCTATTGGTGTTCAAGCCATGGCCACACCCCTCACACCACCACTTCCACCCACAAAGGCCCTGCCTTCTGTTCACTCCTCTCTGCCTCTCCCCCCGCTCTCCCTTTGGCTGGTAAAGAGTGGGAGGGTGGTGATGCCATGGTGCCCTAGATCCTCCTATTCCAGCGCCCCTGGGCAGCAGCAGAACCAACGTAAGGGTGGAAATGGCGCGCTAAGTCTGCTGTGAAAAATGATATTGACAAATATCACTTTTCACATTGCCACCTTTACTTTTGTTCTGCTGCTGATGGGGTGCTGCCTTCAAAGCTGGGTGCCCAGTCAGCAACTGCTGCTCTCCAGTTGACCTTCAGAGCTGGGTGGCAGTATATGTACTTGGGGGGGGATAGGGCATAAATTACTACAGACACGAAGAAGGGGGGCCCAATCAAATAAGTTTGAGAACCACTGACCTAGCTCATTCCTGACTGGTGTTTGGGGGTTTTTAAGAACAGATTAGACAATGATGGAGATTGCAAACCTCCCTAAGCAACTTATTCCAGTGTTTAGGAAAAACGTGCTAACTACTAACCTCTTTGGTGAAAACTTAAACAAAAAAGTCAGTTAGCACTTCTGCCATTTCCATATTTTCTATTATTGCCCCTCTTGAGTAATGGGCCTACCTTGTCCTTGATCTTCCTCTTGCTTCTAATATGTTTGTAAAATGTTTTCTTGTTACCCTTTATATGTCTCTACCTAGTTTAATTTCATTTTGTGCCTTGGCCTTTTTAATTTTGTCCCTACCTGCTTATAGGATTTTTTTTAATAGTCATCCTTCATAATTTGACCTAGTTTCCACTTTTTGTAGGACTTTTTTTTTGAGTTTCAGATAATTGAAAATCTCCTGGTTAAGCCAGTGTGGTCCCTTGCCATACTTCTTATCTTTTCTATGCAGTTGGACAGTTTGCTCTTGTGCCCTTAATAATGTCTCTCTGAAAAAACTGCCAATGCTTGAACTGTTTTCCCCTTAGACTTGCTTCCCATGGGATCCTACCTACCAACTCCCTGAGTGTGCTAAAGTCTGCCTTGTCTTTATTGTGCTGTTTTCCCTCCTTCCATTTTTTGGAATCATGAACTCTACCATTTTATGATCACTTTCACCCAAGCTGCCTTCCTCTTTCAGATTCTCAACCAGTTCCTCTCTATTTGTCAAAATCAAATCTAGAATAGCCTCTCTCCTAGTTGCATTCTCCACTTTCTGAAATAAAAAACTGTATCTGATATATTCCAGTAATATGTTGGATAATCTGTGCTCATGGGCGGTGTGTACAAGAGGCTAGGGGAGGCTAAGCCTCCTCAAAAAAGGCTAGCCATGCAGAGGGAAAATGCCGCGGATGCAGCATTGGTCACCTCCCTTTGATGCATGCCGGCCCATTGCCTTTGAAGCGCTGGAAGTGAAGCTCCCTAAAAGTGTGTGTGTGTGGGGGGGCACCAGTGTCCAGATTGTGGCCTGAGGCCCCACCCCCGAGTGACCTTTTCCTGTGGTGGAGAGGAATGAGCAGCAAGGCCTTGGGAGGAGGTGGCGAGGAGTGGGCAAAGGGTCTCAGGGAGAGGAGGCAGAGTGGGGGCGGGCTTCGAAGGGAGGGGCCATGGTCCAGGTGCCAGCGTGCACCCCCACCCTTCCCTAAATGGAAGACTCACATACCGCATATGTCTGTTCCCTGCTGTGTATTTTCCCAACAGATGTCTGGGTAGTTGAAGTCCCTCATCACCACCAAGTCCTGTGCTTTGGATGACTTTGTTAGTTGTTTAAAAAAAGCTTCATCCACCTCTTCCTGGTTTGGTGATCTATATTAGACCTCCACCATGACATCACACTTGCTTTTTACCCCTTTTATCCTTACCCTGACTTTCAACAAGTCTCTCCTATTTTGATCCAACTTCATCCAAAGTACACGTATTTGATATAGAAGGCAACACTCCTCCTTTTTTCCCCCTGCCTGTCCTTCCTGAGCAAGCTGTACCCTTCTATACCAATATTCCAGTCATGTGTATTATCCCACCAAGTTCTGTGATGCCAACTATGTCATAGCTGTGTTTATTCACTAGTATTTCTATTTCTTCCTCTTATTCCCCATACTTCCCAGTGCTGTGCTGTGGGGAGGGGGGACTCTTCCCCCCCACCCTCCAAGGCTGGGGCCCCAGCCTGGGACTGGGGCTAATGCAGGCCAGCCTGTGCTCTTAGGCTGCCTGCCCACCTGGTGCTCCGAGGCTGAGAGGGGTCATGGCGCTCGCCTGGCGCACTGGGCAGGGGCAGTGCACCACCTACCCAACTGCCTGGCACTCTGGGGCTGAGCAGGGGCACGCCTCTGGCCTGGTGTGCTGGAGGGGGGGCGCACAGGTGGCCTGGGGTTGGGGGTGGTGGTCCTCTTGGCTTTGGCAGGAGTGGCAGGGCCCTGAGCAGAAGGGGCAGGCCGGACCAGGGGCTAGCCTCCTCGAGCCCATGAGTATAGAGACATCTAAGCTATAGATTTGATTTTTCTCTGTGTTCCCTCTTATCTCTCCTTTATCCCTGCTATAATTACCCATTCTTTTGCCCGAATTCCAACCCTTCTCCCAGGTCTCCATGTTTTTGACTTACCTAAATTTTCTGCCCCATCAAATCTAGGTTAAAGCCCTCCTCATTAGATCAGCCAGTTTGTATCCAAAGATACTCTTCCCCTTCCTTGATAGATGGACCCTATCTTTGCTCAGCAGTTCTCCTTCATGGAACAACATTCTGTGGTCAAGGATGTCAAAGCCCTTCTGGTGACACCATCTGTGCAGCCAGGCATTGACCTCCAGGATGCATTAATACCAGACAGGCTATGGTTGGATCTTACAACTAGAAACTCCCTATATCTGGATTGAGAAACCGTCATCAAAAAACTCTTGTTGTTCTACTCTTCTCTCAGTGAAGATGAGTCATGTGAGTGGACTCCTTCCATCAGCTGAGTTTGCAGCTCATAGTACATTGCAGGAAAGGTACAAAAACCCCAAAGCAGAGGAACTAAGGATCTCTATGCTACTTGGACTCTTGGGGGAGGGGAACTGAGGTGTTTGTTTCTAGGCATAAGCAAGACATCCCCAGCTGCTTAGCCTGGGCTAGCCCTAAAGGACAGATGAAGCTAGCTGATTACAAAAGCCTATATTAGGCTTAGGTTTCAAAAGGTAACTTGTTCATGTTTGTTTGCTTTAACCTTGTAAATAACTCTAACTTCCTTTGCCTACTTAATAAATCTTCCTATAACTTACTATAAGACTAGCTACAAGCGCTGTCTTTCAGAGACCTAAAGCACAATTGACCTAGGGTAAGTGAATGGTCCTTTTGAGACTAGGAGTAACCTGAATATTGCTGTGATTCGTGGTGTAAGGGGCCATCTGTCACCATGATCTGCTCACCTGGATGACATGACAGACTGGAGTACCCAAGGGGACTGACTGTGACTCCATGTTAAGGCTGTTAAAGTGCCTGAGGAGTTTTCAGTTGGTGCAGTTAGTTGGTGAAATCTAAGTTTAGAACTCACAATCGATTCGATGTTAGTGCCCTGGTTTTTAACAGTCTGCCCTGAGGTTGGCACTTGTGTGTCACAGCTGGGAGCATCATGATCCCTTGGTCACTAAATGCCTGAAACTAATCTTTCTCCCAAATTCCTTGGCAAGATTCCTATTAAATTCAATGGTGTAACATCACCTAGAGCACCCAAAAAGCCCTCTAGTAGCTAGATGCATAAATATTAATTTGGGGCAGCTGCTGTAATAAGTAGGATTTTCCCCTTTGTACAGTATTAAGCCCAAAAATATTTAAGTGCTGGAATGGACCAGTTGAAACATTGGACCAAATTCCGCCTGTCATCTGGCTCCTTTGTGCCATGCCATCGGTGCAAAGCAGAGAGAAAGACAGTTTAACAAACTGGTTGGAAGTTCCCCCAGTTTTGGTGAATCCCCAAGTGAAACATTGCAGTGGCTCTTAGCCACCCTTTTCCAGCCTTCAGAGTAGTAGGAATGTCCTGCGGGTGAGAAGGAAAACAGGGTGTTGCTCTGAGGATACTCTGATTATTGCTGGAGCCCAAAGTACTCCCCCCTCCCCCAGATCAGTGAGCTGTGAAGGTAGCACGTAGCCTCCTCTGCAGCCTTTTACAGCACTGAGTTTGGCTGCAGTTGGGGATTCAATCAATTTTTATCTTAAATGCTGTTTGTATTTTACACCAGTTGTTATAATCAAACTAATAAAATGTTCATGTTTGGCATCTTATCATTTTAAGCAGAAGTTGTTTATCATATGAGTTTCAGTGATGTTAATTATCATGAGATCAGATTGAAGTCAAAATAACAAATGATTATGCAAAAGGTAGTCAAGTGATTAAATGTTATTTTAAAGGACTTGAATTGTGAATACTGTTTAAACATTTGCTAGTGGTGAGTTGTTTGTGAAAGTCAAATGAGAGGTTTAGTCTTAATATATTTTGATAACAAAACTTTATTCTGATAATAAAATTAACTGAAATTCAGTTAGTATTATCTGGATACTAGACTAATGAAAGAACTTACATTTAGAAAAGCTCATTTTGTCTTTTCTGCATGTTTAATACTATGTTTTCAATTCCTGAGCTGAGCTGATAGATGCATTAATTTCATTTATTGCATACGCTATGTGTTCTCACACTGTCCTAATAACATTTTTATCTTTTTGATGATTTAAACTAGTGCACCACTGAATTTGTGATGAGTGACTATTTCTGAAATTAGGGATATGACGTTAATTGTATGAACCAGAAAGTGGCCTAGATTACATTATGCATTATTTACATGTTTACAAATATCAGAACACAAAATAGGTTTTCCTCTTGCCTGTTTCTTTGAAATTAGGTGATGTGTGCAATAGTGTTGTTTTTTCTAGTAGTTACAGATTTGTTTTCTCTTCCCCCCCGCCCCCAACTCCAGTGTTCTCAAAACATGGGAAAGTTCAGACCCTCTCAACATCCAGCTTGTTCATGCTTGATCAAAACAAACCCAGACTATTAAAAAGAAATGTCAAGATCATTGGCTTCTTTATGTTTTGACATCACAGGATGAAATGCTTCAGACAGGAACCAGCATCAAAGCTGGTAACAAAACTAAGCTTGATATAGTTGATGCCTTATTTTTGCCTGCAGCCAGTGTATATGAATTTGATATCAGACTTCAAGGATACTTAGGGATATGTTGCCATTATTAAAGACTGAGGTAATAAGAGAGTGAGTCTGAGACTGGAGGATTGATTAGTAGCGATATAGTAATGTCTATAGAAAATACTGATAAATAACTATTCAGCTCCACTTTATTACTGAAAGGATTATTTGTTCATTGAAATGATCTTAGTCAGTCCAAAGGGTAATATGGTATCTGCCTGGTGTCTAGCTATTACTGAGTTAACATATCCTTATGTAACTCAACAGCAAATCCAAATTAGTTAATTTTCTCCCTTCCACTTTTTGCATTTTTCCACTGAAGGGAGTTGGTGGTGAGTGGGAGGGGGAAGCAAGACAAAGGAGGGAAAATCCCAGTAACTGAAAACCAAAACGGTTTTCAGTTTAAAAAAAACAAAAATTCTTGGATTTCATTTGAAAAGCTGAAACACTTTTGAAAAAACTAAGTTTAGGCAGAAGATGGTCTTTTTGTGAAAAAGGGTGTTTTTCATAAACAAGGACTTCTAGTTAGTGCCAATACTCATCCGTTTCACACAACAAGTTTTAAATAATCATTTATGAGTTTAATGTCTTAGAAAACATACTTGCTGCACCTTACTTATATGAAACACCTGCTAAAGCAACTTTTTTTAAAAAATGGGTCATAGGAAATAATTGAGTGATTTCTCTTCTATTCCACTTCTACATCTTCCCTGCTATTCAGTATTGTTTTATACTTCCACATAACCTTGCATTCTTTACTTTGGCAATACTAATCAAGGTGTAAGACATTTTCCTAAAATCAATGACTGGCTGGGAGAGTAGATAGTCCTCATTTGGTATTTAATTCTTTAGGAAAAGCCCTAGGCCAAGTTACTTATTACCATTATAACCTTTTTATGCAGCCTCAAAATTAATCTTTTATCAGTTTCCCTCAGGTGATGTGCTTCCCACACAACTTTAGGAGGACTGTTTGAATGGTGTTGCAGTCATGTAGAGCATTTTTAGAGAATTAAAGCCTGATGTAATAATTAAATAGACTACTTTTTTCCAGGTGTAAAATTCTTTCATGTTTTTACCCACTTTAATTTTCTGCCTCTTAATTAATGGATTTTACATGACACTGTTCATTACTGTTGTTGATTTTTACTACTTACTATATTTTTCCAACACAACTGGTGTTCATAACATTGTTTTTCTCTTGGCAAACTTGACCAGTTTTATAATAGCAGCAGGGAGGAATGTACATCAAGAGGTGTGTGTGGGTGCCCATGCACACGCATGCACACACACTGGAGTAAGAAGATGCCCAAGGATATTTTTAATATTTTCTGAAAGATGGTAGATTGACATCTCTAGATACCTAACTCTTGTATCTTTATAACAGCTCTTTGATGAGATTG
This sequence comes from Mauremys mutica, assembly GCF_020497125.1. Classification (NCBI taxonomy): domain Eukaryota; kingdom Metazoa; phylum Chordata; order Testudines; family Geoemydidae; genus Mauremys; species Mauremys mutica. The sequence goes on from NC_059076.1 coordinate 64,848,152, forward strand.
CAAATTGTGCCTATTGGCTTTTTTTTTTTTTTGGTGAACAGTTATCTGCTAGGAAATGGACTGAAACCACCAATTTATTTCACACTGATTGCACTGCTGTTGTGCTAACAAGTTTCATTAACTACCAGCCTAAGCCAGATTTGAACCTGTAACCCAGAGGTGGATGGCCATACAGCCCATTACTGATATTCAGAGCCATACAGTCCTGGCTAATTGATAGCGTTATAAATCAGTTTCTTAAATATTTTCAGCAATATCAGGCAAATACCAGAAATAATCTTTCAGCCCCCACCCCTCCCCAGGGCTTCTTATGTTTTTTCTCCCTTGTTTTTAATTTACTTATCAGCCACAGAGAAAAGATTTCTGCTGATTTCCTGATCCATTTCTCTGACTCAGGAGACGCAAAAGAGAAGGCAGAACTGGAATAAAAAGCAGAGACAGTTCAAAGCCTAAGTAAGAATAGCCAGGAAACCAATAACACTAGGAAATATAATAAACACTTTATGATTAAGACTACTTCTAAGCATCCATGACATTTCTACTCTGATCTGAACTTATTACATTATCCCTAGTAAAGGTGTCATTTCACTAGCTGAAGCTCTTTCAGAAGTCATGGCTGTTTGCACTCCATTAGAGTGCAGACATAAGTGTTATAAATTTGATATTGTTTAGTTCTCTCTCATTATGAGAAGTGGAATTAGCAGTTCAAAAATGGACACAATCTATTCATTTCTAGTGAGGCCACAATAGTCCCTAGCAACAAACCTCTATTTTCTGCTATGTCTCTTTATATGCTATTTTCCTTCTAGTTTCTCCTTTATTAACCCCAGTTTTCTACTAACTTATTCTCTTGTATTTATTCCATGTCCTTAACACACACTGTACATTGGGAGTAATCATGTTGCATCTGGTCCAGCACAGAACCTATCTTTCTAGAGCAGCTTCAAAAAAAAAAAGAAGCCTTCTAGTCAGCAACCTATTCCACTAGGGAGAGAGGGATGGAGATATATATTCCTGTACTTGATAGCCCTGAAATCATTTGAAGGAGAGCAAGAGATTGCCAGGGTGAGATATGTGTTAACTTCTAAGAATGCTCATTCTTATCTGAAATTTACATGGACCCATGGTTAATCAGAATGTTAATCGGGGATGGGGGGGAAGGTTCATTCTGATGAACGTTTTACATTTTGAAGGAGTAATTAAAAACTCAATTATTACAGATTTCTGATAAATACACTGCTTTTCATCATCAGAGCTTTGTCTCCAGTGGACAGAAGACATAGTCACAAAGGTCAGACAGAGCAAGAGGCTAGTATTGGATTTGCCCTGTAAGAATTCTAGAGAATATAATTGTTAAACATTATTTTCCTCTGTCATTGCTACAAAGACAAACAATGGTAGCAGTAGAAGTACAAGGCTGAAAACGCTGTGATAAGCTTCATTTATGGCTCAGTTATGCAGGCCACCAAGTGCTACTGGCAGGAGCATAGAAAGTAGAAATGCCAGTGCACAACATATAAGCCTGATTGTGACCCTCAATCAATATTGGTGAGCACAGGAGTGGTCTCACTGACTTCAGTGGGATGTCTCCTGTGAGAAAGTGCTCACCGTTGTGAGGAAAGGTTACACAATGACCCTTAGTGGTTATTTAATGATCATTGAAGTCAGTGGCATTTATTCCTATCATGTGAGACTCAGGCCCCTGGGTGACAGCAGTAGAAGTTACTGAAAATCTTAAATATGTCCAGGATGGATGATGATTGCATTGATTGACAGAACTTAACTAGCTGTGCCATGGCTATATACTACCACTTTCCCACTATACACTGGTGCTCAACTCAGTGCAAACAAAGGGGATTTATCACGTTGCTGAACAATGTGCATATTTTCTTATGCAGAAAACCTTTCTGCATAAGTGATGAGTAAGTGTGAAGGGCCTGATCCAAAGCCGAATAGAAAGACTCCTACTACAGTGGGCTTCAGATCAGGCTCTGAAGAGTCTAATTTGAAAGGTATCTAGGTGCCTAAAGATGCAGATAGGAACCTTTTGATTTTCAAAAGGGCTTTCTGCATCTGTAGGCATGTAAGTATCTTTGAAAATCTGTCCCTTAGTGCTCAGTGCTAGTACTTTGGCTCTGTGCACTCCTTACTGCAGCACTCAACAACCTGCAGGTCTGAGCAGTAAGTGTAGGTAATGACTTATTACATATCTAACATTTGTGTTGTGTGTTGCATTCTACTGAAGTCAATGGAAGTCACTCATATCCTCTAGAGGGAGAATCAAGCTTTTGGAGCAGTGGCTCACTAGAGTCTATTTAAGAGCTGCACCTAGAAGAAACTGATAAAAGGGCAATGATCAGGATTAGCCATAAATGTGCCTGAAGGTTTATAGAACATAGTATGCTACACAGCCAGCTGCTCAGTGCCTTGGGACAGGTTCTAGGAACACAGTACAGTTCTCTCTCCCTCTGCTTGTTTTACTTTATTGGATTGTGAGTAACAAAGCACCATGCTAAGCACCCCAAATGATGGCTCAGTGCAACTTTCTTGAAACCCACATCTTCCCCCTAGCAAAATTGAGCTGTTAGGATGGGCCAAGGGGCAAGAGTTGGGCATGTCCAGTGCAGGAACTTAGTTTCAGATTCTGGGTGTTTGGATCTGGAGTTCTGGTTTGGGCAATTACCATTTTTCATACTAGATAATTGCACTTTAGTGTCACAATATCCAGCTATTAGGATGAATTAGTAAGGTCTTGCTGTGTGTGGCTTTTATAAGAGTGTTGTGTAAAGTCATGAAGTGGTACTGCTGGAGGTAGTTTAGGGCATGGTGGTCCTTGGAAGAGAATGTTAAGTAACTCTCTGACATTACAGCTTCTACAAATGACCATGGCACGAGATATGTAGGCCTAGGCTATACTAGAAAATTAGGCATAACTATGTTAGTCAAGGGTGTGAAAAATCCACACCCCTGAGTGGTGTAGCTAAGCCTGCCCAAGTCCCGACATAGACAGCACTTGGTCGACAGAAGAATTCTTCCATCAACCTAGCTACCACCACTTAGGGAGATGGATTATCTACACCGATGAGAGAATCCCTCCAATCAGCATAGGTAGTGCCTAGACTGATGTGCTACAGTGCCCTGTAGTGCAGCTGTGCCCCTGTAGTGTTTTAAGTAAGTGTAGGCATACTGTAGTCTAAGCCAAAAGGAAAGTAACAATTGCATGTAGGTGAACTACTGCACCAAAAAGCCACTTGCACTAGATGCTTTCTTAAGCAACCACTTTGAAGAAACAAAAATAGAGGAAAAATTTAATATATATATTAAGGACCTGATCCTTAGTCCTTTGACGTCAATGAAGAGATTTCCATTATCTTCAGTGAGCTTTGGATCAGGCCTGAACAAATCCTTCAACATGATTTCATGAAGGCCAACCAGATACTTAATAGAAGGCTGTCAGCTGCTAACATAAGACAATCCAGGAAAGGACCAAATACTTCAGTGCACTGAATAGGTTTTGCTTATAGCAGTGAAATGTTAAGATCAATTACCAATTTTAAATGCAACTTTTCAAAAACTCACATAATCTTAAAAAAAACAAAACCTAACTATCCAGGGCTATTGTACTCATACTAAAATTATAGTGCTTTGCATTTATATAATATTTTTCATCCCTGGGAAGTCAAGTACATACAGCACAAAGCTATCATGTGGTTTTATTTTTAATAAAGCATTTTAATTTTATGAACATTGTGTTCAGTTACATATAGTTTAATTATAAATTCTTGTGAATCAAATAAGTACTGCTCTTGACTTTTGCTTGAAATTCAGTAGATTCCTTTGTAGTTTCTAATCATTTCAGTATGACCTTTAGTTAAAGACCATCTCTGTTAGGTGACCTATTTTTGCTGGTTCCTTGTGTGGTTTCTTAAGGATTTGTTTTTGTAATTATGGGCTAATTCTGTGAACTTTATCCAATTTAAGTCAATGGAGGTTTTGCCTGAGTAAAGACCTGTTAGACAGGGCCCTTGAAAGTTATGCTGACGACTAATAGATTTATTCATTTCCTCCATGGAAATGAATAAATCTATCTTCAGTCTTTTGTGAATCATTTTAGTATTGATTTTTAATCATTGTGCTTGGACATCATAAAGTACAATCAATCAATTGTTTTCCTGTGACTAATTTTTGAAATTCTTCCTCCATTTTGTAGGGCTTATTTTGATTATACCTATATAAAAATAAATACAAGTATTGAGTGAAATCCTGGTCCTATTCAAATCAATGGAAGTGTTCCCATTGATCTCAACAGGTTGAGGATTTCATTCAGTAAATCTAATATTGAGCAACAGCTGGAAGATCAGACAGAAATATAAGAGAAATAATCTCAAACCTCTTATATCCAACTGCTGTGACTGCAGAGAGTTTGAGCATGTTTAAAAATGTTCAGCTTGATATTTTGAAGAGAGGCAAGTACTTATATATAGTGTGCTAGAGACAGATGTTAACCACACAGATATAAGTTTGAAGTAGCTCCACTTTCAGAATTTTGGTCCAGTATATGAGATCTTTCCTTTAATACGTATGACAAGCATTGAAATTAACTACGGACACAGACCGTTAGCCTGCAAACACTTGTTCACATATGCATTATCCCATTGATTCAGTTGGACTAATTGCAAGAGTAAGAATAGCTGGGATAGGAAGAGTGTGCAGGATCAGGCACGTCTGTGTTTAAATGAAACGACGACAAGTGCCAAGCTTTCAAAAATAAGAGCAGAATGAAGACTACTAAAATACCTGTGAAAACAACATGATGGGTAGGCTTCCTGGTACTATCATTCAAAAGAAGACTAATAAGTTAAGTGGCAGCTTAGAGAATTATTTATTTCATAAATAGCTCTGACACTTGGAGAGAAAAAAAAACCCTGTGAAACAGCCCAGCTGAATGTTTAATGTCATCCCATCCTGTCCACAGGAGAACAGTTATGTAGGGGAGGCTCTGAGCTGTAGTATTTGATTGGCAGCTCTCTCCTGACTACTTCACAGGGATATTTCTATATGAAAAGAGTGGTGCATTTACTGGAATGTCTGGTTATTCTAGCCTGACAAAGATTGACTGGGCCCCTCTGACAACCTGTATCAAACTGCTCTCGCAGTTTGTTCTGGTATACATTGTGGTGCACTCTTTATACAATCTAAGATGTAATCACTGTGTTTTAATATGAAAGCTGCACTTCGCAATAATTCAGGCTGATGGTTTAATCTCATGCTCTTTTCAATCAATGAACAGTTTGCACATGGCTTGCAAAACAGAAATTTTGTATTGACATATTCTAGATCCTGTCCTTTTGCACAGTAATAATGGTTCCACAACTATTAAACATGTTAATTTTCTTTTCTTCTGAAACAAATCAATCACACAGGTATTACAGATCAATAAAAGGTTATTAAAAGAAAGATGAATTGCTATATTAAAGTGTCACTACTATTATTGAGGCTGGCTCACTATTTCCATTTTAAACTCCATTTTAGGCTGTTCTAATTCAGCTGTAAAAATCTGTTCTAGGCATAAACTTGGCCGATAAAGTCTCAGTGGTGGAGTGAATTTTGTGCATGTAACTTTTAGTTTTTCAAGGTAAATAACTTGTGTTTGGAGCCTTCTCTCATACAATCCTAAATCAGGGCTGGAGTGGAATTGCTCAGATTGGAAACAAAGGCCCCGATTCAGGAAAGCACTTAAGTATATGCTTAAGTCCATTCCTATGCAGGACAGCATTAAGTACATGTTAAATGCTGTCTTGAGTAGGGATGTCTTCCTGAATCAGGGCCAAAGTGATGGTATGAAATGTTGCCAACCCCAGATACTGAAACACCATGTCTGACCCCACAAAATCATGAGATTGTCTTAAAAATTGAGATTAAAAATAATGGTTGGGTTCTTTTCATATTGCTTTCGGTATTTTGCCTTTATGGTGCTCTTGGGTCACATTTTCAAGCTTTCCCCAGCAATTGTGAGGGTTCAAAACTGACTTTTTAAAAAAACCCACAAAAGCTTGGATTCCTCTGCAGTCTCCTGATTCCAGAAGCTGGGGCTTTAAGAAAAAACATTTAAAATAATGAGACTTCCAATAAAACAACAACAAAAGACAACATTGTAAATATCTCCATCAAAACCAGCTTTTCCACTCCTCCTTCCCACCAGTCTGGCAGCAATATGTGGAAATGTAACATAACCATCTAATGTCAATGTAAATAGAAGAGAAGAACATATCTGTATTTCTAATTTTGCATTGCTTTGTTTCTGATCTTTTGTAGTATACAGTCATACATCAGGACTGGCTTTACTTATGGGTTTTTACTAAAAAAAGTCGCTCATTTTTTTTCTCTGCAGTTTCCATCAGGATCTACATATATATTTTAAGATTCAGGCTCTCCTCCCTCTCCCATTCATAGACCTTACGAAGGACAGTGATTGCTGCTTATGTTGCTGGTGAGTCATTACACCATTTTAAAATACGGTATCTGGTTTTTTTTGCTCACCTAAAGAAACAAGCAACAATGGCAACTTCAGCAGCCTGATCTCATGTGCTCTCTTGGGATGATAAGTTTTTATTTGTCACACCTTAGATTACACGCTGTTGTCACTTTGGGCTAAATTGTGGCCTGGCTCATGTGCAGGGGAGTGAGGAGGGTAAGGTGCTCACTTACTGAGCTGTGTGAACTACTGATACTGTGGGTAGCAGCAGTGTGGGGAGCACAGCCTCTGCAAGACGACTACATCCCTTCCATACATGTAGAGCTGAGCAGATGGTAAGAGGTGTGGAAATGGGTGTAGCCTTGGCGCAGTCTCCGAAGTACATGAATAGCATAGTTGTGCTGATGCTCCAAGGGACATATGCTGTGCCAGATACAGACCTGATCAGTTTACTTCCCCCTCCATCCTGGAGCAAAGGTGAAGCTTGTAGTCACGGTCTCCCTCCAAGTCTGCTTCTGGGCAGCACAACAACGTGCTGCAGGTTAGATAATAATCCCAGGGAAAGTCAAGCTTGAATCAATCTAAAGCAAACCAAATCTAACAGCATTAAGAAAGTGATTGATTTTGTTTTTTTAAATACTACTATTATATATAGGGATATATGAATGGTAAGTTATTGCACAGCAGATAGCCAGAAATTAATTCAAATGTCAGCTTCTCCCAGATAACCAGGCTGTCAGATCTTTTCTTCCCTTTGATTAGCTATTTGCTTTCCTAATCTCCAGCATGGAGGAAAAATACATTTCAGCAAAAGGTTGAAGCAGTAACATTCCCAGACATGATTTGACATGCCTCTTCTCTGCATTAGGACACAGCAAATAGACATTAAAAACAAAGCCTGAGAACTGTCTGGGTATGGTATGACACCTGATGAGTATGAATGAGTGGCCATAAGCATCTTTTTCAAAAAAAGTAATGCATATTAAAGGCAAGTATAGTGTTGGGTTCCCTCCCCCCCACCCCAATCTTTAAAAACATCTGGTGAGGTGTAGTGAAATTAGCAACCTTTGCAATCTCTTCTCTGAGAGGAGAAAGGGAATGGGGGGAGGTGAGGAGCAAAAGAGCATTCTGATCCACTGGGTATTTAGAACTAGATAATAGTGAAATAAAACTAAGCGGTATGGAAAAGATTAGATAAGGAAAAGAGATAAACCTTACACTCACTTCCCATGAAATCTCCAAAATGGAAGACAATCCCAACCACACGCTTTGTTTAGATTGTGCTCTTCCTAATAAGGCCTGTTCTAAGACACTTCCTAGGAAGTGGATCCAATCTCTCAAAAGCCCTGTCCACTCTATGGCTGGAACAGGGCAGGGCTACAGCCATGCCTGGCACACCACACCTGTTCCAGCATACCAGTGCAGTACTGGCTGCCATGTTGAGGGGGTGGAACTAAGGTTCCAACCATCCCCTTCCCTTTAGTGTCCATTCCAATCCGCAGGTGCAGGATGCTTAGGTGACAGACACGCAGTGGCCCGTGAAAGCTGCTGTCCTTCCGTGTCCTGTTATTCCCTTATGAAGATGCACAATCCAGGCCACAATCTGGTCCCTTTTGAGTGAGGGTACCCAAACCTGGCCCATACAGTAGGTGAGTTGTACTTGTGGGTATGTGCCAGCCTTGTTGTTGAACCAGTTCCTTCTGATCAACATGTTAATTTGTCCCTCCCCCCTCCACATCATATCATTTATTCTATGTATTTAAAATGAAGACTGAAATCTATTTAAAGCTGCTTTTTTTTTTTGGCAGAGATTCATATTTTCCCTAGTTCTGTTAGGGGAAAAAAAAGACACCATCAAAACAAACAAAACCAAAACCTGTTCTTAGTAATTACAACAGATCTTCTAGTCAAGAAATACCCTTCACCATTAACTGCCTGCTGAAATACAATAAAAAAAGAAGTGAGTGGAAATTACCCTGAAATAGCTGCTTTAAGCTTTAACCAAGGAGACTTCCACTTTCCAGGTTATATTAGACTATGCAAAGTAATGGTCTAGGTCATAGAGTGTAGGCCACCATCTTTGCATGAAGAAGGCAAGGCTTTTGAATGGGATGTGTCCTTGGTAAGTTTTTCTTAGTTTGTCAGTCCACTGGCAACCAGTGCATATCCAGCTGTGTGTAGATGTATATTTAAAAAAAAGCATAGAAAATCTGTTCAGATGGCTTAGTGCTATTGCAAAGATTGGCGCTATGAAGCCAGTTTAGATCAGTAACACTGGGAGGAGCATCCCTTTTTGCATGGATCTGGCCCTTCCCATGTAGCAATGTGTTTCAGCTACCTCCATGGTACTATATTCCCCTGCCCTGTGTTTGGGATGCAGGGGCAGGGAGTAGTCAGAGTTTCAGGGCACAATATAGAACATGCACCCACCAGCCCTGTAGGGGATCCATAGTAAAGCTAATACAACCAAAGGTCACATTATCTTTTCTGTGGATCATACTCTGTACTGTGGAAATCTTCGTCATCATGAGTTCCAGGGCCAGCTGCTAGTGTGGGAAACCTTGGCAGCATAGTTCCCATATGGACCTCATTCCCTGATTTGTGGTTCAGTGTTCTCCAAGCCAGTGATGAGGCACTACAGGGCCTTTGAATGGATGGCCTGAACCTGCTGTAGATCCCAGAATCACAGTTTCTAGGGTACTCTGGCCCTGCCCCATTGGTTCTGGGATGATTTGGGGAAAACTGGGTAAAAGGAAGCTCATGCAATGTGACTCAGCACAGGGCTTCCTTCCTTGGAGGAGGGCAGGGCCATGTTCTGGATAAGGAGCTGATAATTGCAGTACTTGAGAAATGAATGGCATCTTATTCAAACCAATGGGACTAGTCTTGGAGTGAATTGCTACACAACATGAGTAAGGGTAGCAAAGCATATGGCCCTCAGTTTTTAACTTGGCCTGCCACAGTATCACCTCTTTAAAGTGATATCATGAGCTTGTTTTGTTCACCTTTCGGCAAAGTTTGGGCCAGCTCCTGCATCAATAAAAGTTCAAAGAATGGCAGGCTCACTAGTGATTGTTTATACAACCCCAGCTTTGTCCTATAGGTGGATGGGATCAGCCCTGCTGTGAATAAAGACAAAATGACCAGGAGTATGTCATAGATGAGGCTGCCACCTGCCTTGTTAAGGGTTTGCAGTGATCTTCTGTATTGAGCTGAATTTAAAAGCTTGCATTAAATTCATTTGAAGATTGTTTTTTAACATGGACCCCTCCGGTACAAATGGACGCCTTCCATAGAAAAGCAATCTTCAGTATGGGAGATATTTGAACATTGTTTCAGCACTTTATGCTCCGACACTTGGCCATAAATGAGTAACGTGGCATTAATTCACCAGTTCTACTGAGTTTACTCGAGGAAAGGGGTGAGTGCAATGCTTCTAAATGTGTCCTCTCTAGTAAACCAACATTTTTTTTCTTATGTATAAATGGTGACCCATGCTCTGTTGTTCCTCTCAACATTATGCAGGCTGAAAAAGGAGCTTAGTTCTCTCCGGCTTGAATACTAAACCTGTTAACAATGAAAACTAAACAAATCTGGAAAGATCACTAAAAGAATTAAGCGTGAGCATGTTTAAATTACAGCATGTGACTCAATTTTCACTGCCTACAATGTATATGTTTACAGAGCCGCCCCACAACATTTTGGCACCTGAGGCTGGGAGCACAAATGATGCCCACATTCCCCCTCGCTTGGGCCAAAACTTTGAAAGGTCTCAATTCTGCTTTCTTCCTGTTCTACTCCCCTCATGGTACTGCTCTGCTACCTACCCCAGTAAACTTTTCTTGTCTGCATAGTAAACACTGGCATTTTTATCTGTTTGAATAATCAAAGGGGTGCTTTCCGTGCCTTCTTGGTTGCAAAGATTTGAATTACTTCCTGAAGGTCCACGATGTCGGCCAGTTCATGCTCTATTGAGATGGTTGCAAGGCCGACCAGCCTCTGTGTCATTGTAGAGTGTAGGTGTGTTTTATTAACTTCAGCTTGGAGAAGCTGCATTCTCCACTGGCAACTGTTACAGGAAGTGTTAGAAGTATGCAAAGAGCAACAAAAGCAGTTGGAAAGAGGGTGGTCATCTTATTTGTGCAAATATATTCCAGAACAGCCTTTGGAGTTGATTCTGCTGAAATGTATCTTGAAAGGGCTTTCAGTACATCACCTAAATCACTCACATCAATATCGTGCACATTGTCATGTGTCACTGTCTCTAGTGCTCTGCATTGCTGGTTTAGGTCTTCTTCAGGTATAGTGAGGAGTTTTGGAATATCACACAACATCCCAAATATACTGCTGTTCCTTGAGCTACATGGAATGTTCTTCAACTGACTGTATTGCATAATCTAGCACCCGGTTAAAGAATTCAACTTTGAATTGTTGTTTGGGGTCTCTTATGGGATTATCCCGTACCTCGTAATCAAAATGTCATCTTCTTCAGGGACTCTTGTATTCTTGAATGGGTGGGAAAATAGCATCAGTGTGAAATTCCTCTGCCAACTTCTGTGCACTCTTCAGAACGTTTTGAAATCCCTCATCTGACTGGTAAGACTCTAGGTAAGACTTTGCTTTGTCCAGTTGTTCCATTGCTCCAGATATATCAAGGTCAACATCATGGAGTCTCTTGCTTACAACATTTATTTCAAACAATATGTCATGCCACAACACTAAGCCACACAGAAATTTGAAGTTATGTATGTTTCTGGTGATTCCATTTCCCTCTGCCACTGTTCTCCCACGAACAGTTCCTGTTGTAGCATTATCCTCCATGATGGCAACTATGGCATCATCTGTCTTCCCAATTTGGTGTTTGATAGGCTTTATCACCTCCACTCAACTTTTCCCATCGTGTGGCACTCAGTGGTTTCAGTGTCAGAGAGGATGTTCCCAGATGTTGTTTCACAATTTGCCATCAATGAGTTGATGCAGAGAAAAATACATAGATGCTTTGAATTACGTTAAAAAAGTCAGCAGCCTCACTACAAGCTGATGCTGCATCACTGACCACCAAATTCAATGAACAAGAACTGAACGGGACAAAAAAAGCTCAAGGGTTTAACTCATGGATCCATGTCCGCACTCCTTTGTTCTTTCCTCTCATGTTGGCACCATTATCATAGCCCTGACCTCTCATGTCAGCTATCGCAATTCCCATATCTTCCAGCTTTAAGAAGCACATTTGTCATACCAGCTCCTGTAGTATCATCAATATCAATAAATTCTAGAAAATGATCTGACAGTCACCACTGCAGGGACATTTTCACTAGGTTCTGTTGTTGTTGTTGTTGTTACAAAATACAGCATTAAAGTCATTTGTTCCGTGTGGCTGATGTCAGGTGTGCAGTCCAGAATAACAGAGTAATATCTTGCTGACTTCAGATCTGCCACAATCTTTTGTTTGACTTTTGTTGGCAGTAACTATATGATCTCATTTTGAATTGTTTTTCCACGGTAGTGGTGTGTGTACATTTCTTGAGTGGTGACTCTTCTTAGATGCTCCTGGAGCACAGCATCAAACTGAGCCATCAGCTCCACAATTTTAAGGAAGTTTCCATTGTTTGGCACATACAGCTGATCTGAAGTGCTAGGCAGTGCTAGGTTTTGGGTAGCAAGCACTCTCACAATGGCAATGAGCCTTTTCAGAACATTTTGCCAGTAAAGAGACTCGATGCAATCTTCTCTTGATGCTGATCATCTATGGTAGCCTTTAACCTTAGTCTCATCTCAAGCTCTTGCCACCTATGGAATGCTCTCTGGTGATTTCCTGCCTTCTCATGGCATGCCAGATTTCTAGCCAGCTTTTTCCAGTCCTTTGTTCCTGTAGAACCCAATGTGGCTGGAACATTAGACGGGAAGAGTTTGCAACAAAAATGGTATGCAGCATTCTGAGTTCTTGATTACATAAGCCAGGGCCTCTCCACTTTGTCACCATTGGGGATTTCACACCAGTAATGTGTTGGATGTTGTCTTTGGGGAACATGAAGTTTTTCCACTTGCTGTGGCCCATGCAATACAAGGAAGTCCCTCAGGCTACTGCTCAAGTGGGTCCACAGTCCTGGATCATCTAGACTTAAGGAACTAAACTCAGCAGCAGCCTCTTGCGCCTCCACCACACTCTTCTCTGGTCTACACTTTTCTTCAGGAATGTACATGGTTACATCCATGTGAGATGGAGATATGGATGCTGCAGTAGCTGCCAGGTCACCTGTACTCTGACTAATTGGAAGATCAGTCATCTCCTCACCACTCATATCCTCACTGGGGCCGGAAGGCTAACCATGAACATTTGTGTCTATGTATCTCAGGAGAGCTCCTTCCTGCTTAGATAGAAAAGCTTCCTTTGCTTTCTTTCTTTCTCTGAATGCTGTCCCAAAGGGGCATTTTATTCTTTCATTCATGACTACTGTTCTGTGCCAGCTATAGTGGCTCTCAACACTCAATTGAAGGGGACAAATATCCAAGCTGGTAGCAGGGCCTGAGTTAGGGAAGATATCAGCATCTTAAAGGCCTAACTGGCTCCTACTACTTCAGTTGACTGCCTGTTCTCCTCAAGTGGGTTCATGGAAGCAGCAGGAAACAGGAAGCTCCCTGAGAAGCTGGTGTTAATCAGTCCAGGCTCCTGGGGATCCTAGAGAGGTACATTAGAGGCTCCTCCTCCTCCTCTCTCTCCCTGCTCCTGCTGCTTTCTGTTATTCCCTCTCACCTTTTCTCCTGCCTGCCTGTTATGTCTCTTGTGCGCTCCCTCCTCCAGCACAGCACTCCACTATCTCTGTGCATCTAGAGCAGACAGAATACATATGCAAAAGCAGCAGACAATTTTCTACACTCTAGGTCCTACTGGCATCCCTCTTCCCCGCCCCAGTCTGGCACCTGAGGTGGCCGACTCAGTTCGCCCCATGGTAATGCAACAGGTGACAATATCATACATGTTAAAAGTCACTGCTGTATATACATTCAAGATTCATCACACTTAAACAGATAAGGGGATTGTGCAGGGTAAAGCGTCCTTTGTCTGGACAGTCAAAGCTTTTCTGAGGTTCCTATTCAAAGCATCTGCACAGAAGGATGTTTGTTGCCCAAGATCACTTTTTGGTCCTAGTGACCTGCTTTGGTTTAGGGGTATTCCCAGGTGAAAAGCACAGGGGTTGAGGGAGGAACATATAATAGTATGTTGAAACTGTGAGAGTCTGGAGGCCAAAGACTGCTGTGTCTTGGTGATAAGATAGCAAAGTCCCGCTTGAAACTTCTGCAAAAGGGAGTTGCCTGTTTGCAGTTTGTGACCACATCTGTTCAAGAAATCAAGAGTGGTGTACGTTTTATAAATAAACCAATTGCCCCAAGAAAATACCCCAACGCTGCGTCACCAATTTTTTCTTGAATGGTCAACTGGCAAGTTTCCTGCAAGGCCTCAACAGCTGCTACTGCTCAGCAAAGGGGCAGCAATATATTCCTGGTGTACCTACAATATATCAAACCGTAGGATCGTTACACAGTGGCAGCAACATGCTAAGTGCTTTACAGAGAAGTACAAAGAAAATCAAATAACTCCTGAGCAAAGTTCCTGGACAAAGAGAACTTACAATCTAATAGCCGAATCCCTCTCCCATTGAAGTCAATGCAGGTGTTACTCCTTAACATCAGTGGGAGCAAGATGTGGTCTTTAACTACTATATATTGCAGTGGGAGTTGAGAGTGGCTCAGCAGCTTCCAGGAAGTAACTGGCACTTCAAGGAACCTTGTTAGCTGTACAGCCCCCATCCCTCAGAACTTCAGATGACCTCAAAAGGGCAAGTAAGTGCAGGCCAATAAACATGTCTTTCTTAGCTTTATTTAATGTTTTTCTGTGAAGTTTTAGGGTATGCAGTGACACCCTTCCCTGGAAATAGAGCACAAAGCTGGTATCAGACCTCCACTGCAGTCTACTTCCCCACCCCCATTCCTGGGCTGGGCAGAACAGTGCTTATTATTTTTAACCAAACTGCATTCCATACCTGGGTTATTTTCATACTAGGTGTCCCAAATACATCATAAATTGACCTTATTTATAAGATCTGAGGAAAATGATGCAAGTTACTAAAGTTAAATATTTTCTGTGATGAATCAAACCCTTGCGCTATAGCGCTTTCTGGGTTTTCTGACTCATTCCTTGACATAGATGTTACTTGCTGAATAGCCAGCAATAATACTTATGCATGCATGGCTTGGATACAGTATATGGATTTACAACTTTATGGCTGGGCATTTTAAAGGAGGCTAAGCATGTTATGCACCCAACTCCTGTTAGCTTTTAATAGGTGATGGGCACTTAGTTTCCTTAGGTTCTTCTGAAAACCACACCATGCAAGTTTGGGGGATAAAGGTCATAAAGAGACACTACCTAGCAGTATAATTTCAGATAAAGTGTGCTGGATTTTTGTGGGAGAAGGAATAAACACCGCAGGCTCGTCTGTTTGATTTTCCTGTTTTATTTCTTTGCCAAGTAAATTCAATTAGACAATTGATTTTTGCACAACCTACAATTTCATTATAAAGGCCTGAGACGAGGTAGCAAACCAACAAAATTATGAGTCATTATAAATCCCTATTACAGATATTCATTGTTCTGCCACTAACCAGCCCATAATACATTTGCACTGCATAGACTATTACCAGTAAATTAGAGCAACGTGAAACTGCCTGGTCATTCGTCAGCTCTGAGAAGCTAACTGAAGAGGCAGAGATCCAAATTCTGCCCTTATTTACTGTGATGGGATAATGGTAAGGAATCACAGGAAAAGTCACTTTCTTCTGTTCTCATGCTGAACAAGAATAAGGAGAACAGGAGCACAGACAGAAGGGGATAGGAACTGTGGGGTTGTATACAGTGATGAGCTGCCAAAATCTTAGGAACCGGTTCCCTACTGGGTCTTCGGCAGCACGGCTCCAGCGGCTGAAGGACCCACCACCGAAGACCCAGTAGGGAACCGCCCAGTGAGTACACCCCCCACCCACGTCCTGCCCCCGCTCAGAAACCACAACCCATAACCCCCCCTGCCCTGCTCCTTGTCCCCTGACCACTCCTTCCCAAGACCCCCAACCCTAATTCCCCCCCAGGACCCCACCCCCTGCCAGACTTGCCCCGCTCCCTGTCCCCTGACTGCCCCGACTCCATCCACCACCATCCCAACAGACCCCAGGAACTCCCACGCGGCGCCTACCCAACCCCCCCTTCCCCATCCCCTGTCTGCCCCCCCAGAACCTCTGCCCGATCCAACCCCTCCTCCCCCGCCCCAGTCCTGGCCCTGGCCCTGGCCTCTTACCCCTGCCGGGGTCGGGGCCAGGGTCGGAGCCGCAGCCGCGGGGCCCGACTCCCCGGGCCGGGCCGACACCGGGACCGGCGCCGGAGCCGCAGTCGCGGGGCCCAACTCCCCGGGCCGGGCCGACACCGGGACCGGCGCCGGAGCCGCAGCTGCGAGGCCCGACTCCCCGGGCCCGGCCGACACCGGGACCGGCACCGCAGCCGCAGCTGCGGGGCCCGACACCGGGACTGGAGCCGCAGCCGCGGGGCCCGAGCTGGGCCAGGTCCGAGCCGCGCAGACGGGACCAGCCCGAGCCGGGGGTGCTGGGACCGGGCTGGGGCGCTCGGCCAGGGCCAGGAGGAACCGTCCCGCCCCCTCCCCCACATGCCCGGCTTACCTGCCTGCTCCTTTTTTCAGGCTTCCCGCGAACATTTGATTCGCGGGAAGCAGGGGAAGGGGAGGAGAAGGAGGGCGGAGCATTCAGGGGAGAGGGGGAGGTGAGCTGGGGCCGGGGCCGGGCAGACAGCTGCCCGAGCCTTTGTTAAATTTAAAAGCTTTTTAGAATTGGTTGTCCTGGAACAACCGGTTCTAAAAAGGCTTCTAAATTTAACAACTGGTTCGCGCAAACTGCTGCGAACTGGCTGGAGCTCACCACTGGTTGTATAGCAGAGGCATGAGTCAGGAGGGAGCATAAGAACAGCCATATTGGGTCAGAACAAAGGTCTGTCTAGCCCACTATCCTTTCTTCCAACAATGGCCAATGCCAGGTATCCCAGAGGGAATGAACAGAACAGGTAATCATCAAGTATTCCATCCCCTCTTGCCCATTCCCGGCTTCTGGCAAACACAGGCTAGGGACACCATCCCTGCCCATCCTAATAGCCATCGATGGACCTATCCTCCATGAACTTATCTAGTTCTTTTTTGAACCCTGTTATCTTGCCAGAGGATGTTGTGAAGGCCAATGAGTTCCACAGGTTGACTGCATTGTGTGAAGAAATACTTACTTTTATTTGTTCTTAAATATGCTGCCTATTAATTTCATGTGGTGACCCCTAGTTCTTGTGTTATGAGGAGGAATAAATAACACTTCCTTATTTACTTCCTCCACATCAGTCATGACTTTATAGACGTCTGTCATATCCCCTCTTAGTCATCTTTTCTAAACTGAAATGTCCCAGTCTTATTAATCTCTCCAGTCCATACCCCTAATCATTTTGTTGCCCTTTTCTGAAGCTTTTCCAATTCCAATACATATTTTTTGAGATGGGGTGAGAGCAGGGTGAAATTTTTCAGGTGAACAGTTTATTTGCCAAAAAAAAAAAAAGCAGATTTAGCCAAAGGAATTTTAGGGGGAGGGAGTTCTCCCTCAAAGTCTTTATCCCAGTGCTTAGGTCATGGTCCTGATATGTGGGAGACTCTGCTTCAAACCTCTGCTCTGGAGCAGCAACTGGAACAATTAGCTTCTCCTACATCCCAAGAGAGTACCCTACCACCCGCTGATGGGCCATTCTGGGGTGGGTCTCTCAATCCTTCCTTTTGAAGCTGTCTCACTTTGTATAAAAATACATGAATAGCCATTGGGCCAGACAGAGAGCAGTAGAGAGAATGACTATAACCAATGGTTGGAGCACTCTCCTGGGAAGGAGGAGACCTGGGTTCCAGTCTCTGCTCTACAGCAGGAATTCAAACTTGGGTCTCCCACATTCTAAGACAAGGCCCTGACCACTGGGCTAAGGGAGAAACCCTACTGCCTCAGCTGTGAATTGAGACCTTCGTTACCTTTAAAAAAAAAATTACAGGAAACAAAATGTTTCATTTGACCCAAATGGAAATTTTTCCTAATTTTTCAATTCACCAAAAAAAAAAAAAAAAAGTTTTCAGTTTGACCCAAACCAACCCCTACCCTCTCGACTCCAAGAACTGCCAGCAAACCAAAAATTCAGTGATCAGCACAGTGCCAGGGGCAGAAGACAGAGGGTTGAATAGGAATGAGAGGGCAGGAAGAAACAGAGGTGGGAACGAGGGCAATAGCTGGGGGAGCGGGGGAGAGGGAGAGCAGGAGCCATGGAATGGGGGATGCTGGAGGAGGGCATGATCAGGAGCTAGGGAGGGGGACATAGAATTGAAGGAGACAGTGGGGGTGGGGCAGAGCAGGAATTGGGCAAGGCGGGAATACAATCAGAAGGGTCTAACTATTAGACCACACTCCCCTACAAAACCTGCAATTGAACCCCTTATTCCTGAATCTCAGCACTGACATCTACTGGCAGCGTATGCATCTCTATCCCTCTCTAGTGGCAGGTTTGCAGACACAATAACAGCCTTCTGAACAAAACATTAGGTTTGTTCTTTCAAAAGTTTACAAGTGAACATTGACTTAATAGAGCTTTGAAACTTTACTATGAAGAAGAAAAATGCTGCTTTTCCTTTAAGTATATTACATTTAACACAGTACTGTACTACATTTTCTTTCTTTCTTTCCTTTTGGGGTGGGGGAGGGGCTCTGCTTCTGCCTGATTGTGTACTTCCCGTTCCAAATGAGGCGTGTGGTTGACTGGTCAGTTCACAACTCTGGTGTTCATAACTCTGAGGTTCTACTGTACTCCATCAGCTCAAGTGGTAGAGGATACTAGCCATGCTGCTGACTGATAAAAATGGTTCCACATGATGAAATTGTTTTTTCCTAGTGTTTAAGGTTTCTTTTTAAAACTTACGAAATTACATAATAAAACCTACAAAAAAAACCCCAAACAAACATTAATTTGGAACAGTCAAGCACTCAAAAGTTAGGAAATGCCAGAGTTAAGGTTGGTTGTGTGTTGCACAGGACAGATAATCCTCTGGGAATGAATTGTGAAGGAGACACCTGCATTTTTTTTTTCAGAAGTTGGAAGGTGTGTGGTGAATAAGGCAGGGAACTGCAAGAAGAGAAAGAATTGATCATGTGGCTAAGGCAGTTGAATGCTACTCTGGAGAATTTGATTATACCCCTGCCTCTGCGCAAAATTCCTGTGTGATGCTAGGCAAGTCATGTAAACTAACATTTTCACAGTTGGCCACTGTGTGTTCCTTGTTTTCTGGGTACTCAACTTGAGATGTCTGGGATCTGACGTGCAGAAATGCTGAGAACTCTCAGCTGCAGCTGAGGTCAATGGGAGCTGTGCTTGCAACATAAAGTGTTATTAAATGCTGAATACTCTCAGTGCTAAATATGATCTTTTCAAAGTTAGTGGACACTTTTGACTTTAATCTCTGTGCCTCAATACTTGTCTACACAAAGAAATTATTTTTATTCCAGAAAAGTGTGTCCACACAAGAAGTTATTTCAATCAATTCCTCCACATAGACAAGTCCTTAGCTCCCCAACGGTAAAATGGGGCTCGACCCTATAACTGCACCTCACAGGGGCATTGTGAAAAGAAATTTATTAACGTTTGTAAAGTGATAGAATTAGAGCACAATTAGAAAGTTGATTAGGATAGTGTGCGGTAAAGAATGCATGAGGCCACACATCAAATGATAGAGAAATATTGAAAAGCTATCCATTAATTAAGCATTATCCATTCTGTGCACTGAATGAGTCAGGGATCCTGTGGAAAAAATAGTCTTTACTTACATAATCTCTTCCTATCTTAATACATATACTCAAGAGAGGTTGAATTAACGTCACAAAGGAAATCCCTGAATTAAGGTTGCCCAACTTTTGAGTGCTTCACTTTGCAACCTTAGAATTCTTAGAATGTAGTATTTTTGTATGTTATACTTTGAAAGGACTGTATTGGAAAACAAAGTGCTCAGTTCCACAGCTGTTCAGTGCGTTCAACTCCTGTTAAATTTTATCATAGTTTGCAGACAAACAGGCTACAGAATCAAGCCTTTAGCAAGCTGAGTGGTTTTTGAGCTGGTTGGTGATTGTTAACTGGTGGGCTTTAGCTGGAATCTCTATGTATTTTTAGCAATCTGAAATTGGTACCCTTGAAGGTCTACTAGTTATTCCCATTCGCTTCATAATCTTCCAAGGCAAATATACCTGACCTGTACATACAGTTAAAGCTATACCCTATTTTAGGTTGAAAAAAATATATAGAGAATCAGATATTTCATACTGAATCTCGTAAGAGGGAATACGAAAAAATGGGTTTATACCCACACTAAAATGGGTTATACACACACACACTATTTTATTACAAATCTAAGTGACTGGATACTTTACTCATAAAAATTTTTCCTGGGCTTTAAATTTTGTGCAGTGACTAGATACCATGGTGACAGGCACTATATGAAAAATCTTAGATAAGACAAATTTGTTTTCTCAAGGTCACACTTTCAGGGAATGCCGTGCATGTGTGTGTTTTAAACAGGTCTACCAGTGTTACATATAAAGCTCCATTTTGCAAACCCTCACTCATGTATGAATAAGAATTTGAGGGATTTGGAACAAATTTGCATGCGACAGAACACTCCTTACTTTTAAAGGTTAGTGCGCCAAGGTAGATTTTTTTTCCTCCCCTTTTTCTTCTTTTTCAGTTTGTTGGCAGTCCTAAGCCAAACATTTTTGGGGTTGAGCAGGAAAAAAAAGTTTTTCAAAAAAAAATGTGGCCAATTCAAAAGTTGGAAAAAATTCATTTCGGGTTAAACTAAAAAGTTTTATTCAGCTTTTGAGTGTTAACAGATTATTTTTCTTTTTAATATAATGAAAGAAAAATAGAAATGGTTCATTTTGAAAATGTCAAAATTAAATGTTTCAGATTTTTGAATTTTAAAAAAAGTTTTCCAGCCCAAAAACAGTTTGGCAAAATTGACGTGAATTTGCTCAGTGTTTTGCGTGACTTGAATTTGCATTTTTTGCTGTAAAGTTTTTGTGGTCAAAAAATTTCACTCAGCTCTGATGGGTGTAATAGTTTTCTAATCTCAAAGTAAGTTTAGTGTAAGTGAAAGAAAAAATTGGCTTGAACAAGGCACAGTGGGAGCAGGCATTATGCAAACTTCCTTACTCATCTCTGCCAATGTATCTCAGGTCTGATCCTGCACTCCTGATGATCTGATTCTGGGCATTTTCTGAACAAAGTCTGCCAACTGTGATGGTTCTGTGATACTGACAAATCAAATTCTGCTGTAACTCCATTCACTTCTGTGATTTTACACCAACGGTCTATACACAGAAACCAAGGACAAACTACGAAATTCATTTTTTAGCATTTTAATCTGGGGCCAAATTCACTGCTGACATAAGCAGGTAAACTCCACTGACTTCCAAAGACCATCAGTACTGGAAAGCGAAGTCCTCTCTCTATCCGTACAGTAAGAATGCAATGGGCAGTAAATGTTGAAACTTTCCCACACTAGCTCAGTGCAGACCTGAAAGAACAACCACTGATTCAGTCGTTAGCCTCTTTACTGAGATTGCTGTGCCAACTCTGGTGGTTTGTGAGATGGACAGTGCATATCGCACCACGTAAATGCACAATCATATTATTGTTGCCCTGATCCTGCCCTCCTCCTCTGTTAGTTGACATTTGTCATATCATGACAAATTATTTAAAGGTCTTCAGCAGAGACTCTTTGTTTTGGTGTCTAGTACAGTTTGGCATTATTATAAATAAAAACAAACAAAACGATAGGAACTGGACTGATTTCATGTAAGTCATTTCATATAAGCCACTCCACAAGTAACATTAATTTTCCAAACACAGAACAAAATATTATTTACAACAGAACAAAAAGATGGCCCATACCACAAAGAGTTTACAATCTCATCTGTATTATATTTCCTTTCACTAGTAAATATTTAACGCATGAAATCACTTAAATTAACAGAATGCACTTCTTTGATTTCTGAAGCAACATATTTCAAGTAATCTGTTGAAGGTTTCCACTGCATTGCATGCTGAATTCCTCATTAAAAATACCTCTCTCTGTTAGTGTAAACTTTATAAATCATTAGAAGCAGCAAAGAATCCTGTGGCACCTTATAGACTAACAGACGTTTTGCAGCATGAGCTTTCGTGGGTGAATACCCACTTCTTCGGATGCAAGAAGAATACCCACTTCTTCTTGCATCCGAAGAAGTGGGTATTCACCCACGAAAGCTCATGCTGCAAAACGTCTGTTAGTCTATAAGGTGCCACAGGATTCTTTGCTGCTTCTACAGAACCAGACTAACACGGCTACCCCTCTGATACTTTATAAATCATTTACATTTAAAGTACTCTTAAATTGCTTTCTTTTATGTTCTCCTGTAAATTAACATTGAAAGATATAATGGTTATAAAAATGTTACACTCCTTAATTAATCTAACCAAAAAAATCAGTAAAGCCCTGTGATAAATGGGTGGAGTGGGGGAGCTCCCTTTTATGGACACACAGCCAGCCAGTAGCTATAAAATCCCTCTTAGTAGCTGTTCTCTAATTACTCTACCTGTAAAGGGTTAAAAAGTCTCACTGCTATGCATAGGTAAAAGGAAGTAAGTGGGCACCTGGCCAAAAGAGCCAGTTGGGAAGGCTAGAACTTTTTAAAATTAAAACAAGACTCCCCTTTTGTCTGTCTATCATTCTCGGGGAGAGGCAGATAGGAAGCAGTTATGCTGTAAGAAGCTTGGGCCAGGTATAAAAAAATATCAATACCATACCTAGAACTACTGATCGAAAACTCCAGATATGTAAGTAGATCAGGAAATGTAGATCAGGAAGTCATGATTAGGTTTATCCCTTTTATTTCTTTATGGCTTGTGGATTCGACTGTGCTAACCCCAGGTGCTTTTGTTTTGCTTGTAACCTTTAAGCTGGACCTCAAGAGAGCTATTCTTGATGCTTAATTCTTGTAATTTTTTTTAATCTAGCAAATGCCTCAGTCCCAGATGTATTTTCTTCTTTTTTATTAATAAAATTTACCTTTTTAAGACCAAAATTGGATTTTTGTGTCCTAAGAGGTTGTGCAACTGCTAATTTCCTTTGTTTTCTTCTCAGCTCTTCCCCAGAGGGGGTGTGTGTGAAAGGGTTTAAGGGTACCCCACAGGAAGGAATTCCCAAGTGCGCCTTCCTGGGTGGTGGCAGCATCTACAAATCCAAGGTCAGAGAAAAGCAGTAACCTTGAGAGTTTGATATAAGCCGAAAGTGACAAGTATTAATTTTTAGAATCCTTGTGGGCCCCCACCTTCTGCACTTGAAGTGCCAGAGTGGGAAATCTGCCATAACAAGCCCTCTCTCTCACAGATATACAGTATAGTTGGAGTGATTTTTATCTAAAATTTTAAAATCTAAATATATTGTAAAATGCCTTAACAATAGAGTGCAATGTATATCTATTAAGAACTATATTCTGTTTCCACATGACTTAGCTTTGCCTTCCAGTGGGGTAATGTACAGTCAAATGCTTGAAAAAATTTACAATATTTTGTAGCCTTGATCTGGCAGTTTTTAGTCAGGCAAAATTCCCCCCCCCCCCCGTCTTCATTTGGGAATTTTGACTGAGTGAAAACTGGATTGGGCCCGTTATCTAGCAACCAGGGTGTGAGATAATTCATGATACTTTATTTAAATAGTTTTATAATTTGAGATCCCATTTTAAGCATTATGGGTAAAATTTTCAGAAGCACCTACACCCCATTTACAAATATAGTCTACATACAAGGGGTGCAGAAGTCAAAAGCAATGGCTCATACATGTCTCATACGTCACCCCAAATTGAGGCCAAACCCTTCCTCATGCTGGCCATCAGTTATTCCTATTTGAGTGAACATTGTCATCAGTAATATCTGAGGGACTATTTGTGTGAATTACTGCTGGCCAATGAGAATAAGGGTGTTGTGATCTGGCTGAGAATAATTACATAGTTTATTTAAACGCAGGCTTTTTTGTGCACTTTCAATTGTTTTGGGGTTTTCAGGACCAGTCTTACTCTATGATTAGTGTCACTGAAGTCACAGATATTAAGATGTACCCAGCAAGAGTAAGAGGATCAGAATCTGGTGCTATCGCAGTGGTAGTATTTACTTGGTGCAGAAATACTGTTTATACTAGGAATTCACAAATAAAATGAGCCTTATCAAGTAACTGCTGCACCATGAGAGTAACCTGGATAATACTGTAAGCATGCAAGGGACTTTCCTTTGCTTCAGTGGGACAGTGAACTTCTGAGATATTTACAGAAACATCTGGTCTTCTCTCAGGCAAAACTGAGGCAGGACGGAGTTTGCTGGGATAGCTTTTTTTAAAAGCTGAGACTCATTAAACAGGTACGGCACAGTGTGACATATTGGCACGCAATACAGACCCTGGGTGCCTTGCAATGCCTTGCTGAAGTAGCTCCCACCTGGGCCATTCACAAACAGCCTTCCAGCATGCAAGCTATAGCCTGAGTGTCTGTGTGTAACGAAGGCCTGCCAGTTACATCCTGGCTCTTGGCAGCCTTGATTGTACGTCAGGATGATGCCAACATACCCCCAGTCTCAGATTTCCCCCCTGAAATTGTCCTGTATGGCCCAGCCCTCTCCTGGACCGTTCAGAAATATTAACTCTGTTACTCCTTTAAGGGAATAATATGGTATTTTATTGCCTTAAATGGAGTTACCTAGACACTTCAGTTTAAACCCACTGGATTACATAAAATAATAAAAAGTGTATTAACTACAAAGTGATTTTAAGTAAGAAGCAGTCCTCGATTTTACGACATTTGACTTACGGTGAATGGCACTTCCAACGTTTCTGAATTGACAACCTGATTCGACTTATGACAATTGGTTTTGACTTTACGATGCTAGGTCCCACAATGGAATGGTTTGTGGTTCCGACTTATGACGTTTCAACTTACAACACAATTTTCAGGAACCAATTGTGTCGTAAGTCCGAGGACTGCCTGTAATGAGGCATAAGGGTCAGAAATGATTACAACACAAATAAAGATACATATTAGTAAGTACTTTAACTTAACAAAACATTAGATCCAAGCAAAATTTCTCTCAACATGCTTCCAGCCAGGTTCCTGCTTGATGACTCCATCTACTTCTTAAATGCAAATTAAGGCATACATACAGTCTTCGCTCAAGACAGGCCTGTTTGACCAGTTTGGTGCTATGTCAGTTCTGAACATGCATGCTTAACATCATGCAGGAGAATCTTGTAACCCCATATGCCATGCCACGCATTTTATCAGGACAATACTGACCAGCAAATTATGAGTTTTCAAATGATCCCTTACAAGGCATACTTTGTACAAAGATTATTATAATAGAGTTAGAACATACTTCTGTATTCACACTCTGTCACACACAGTTCTGATGTAACTTCATCTCTGAGCCATTTGTGTGCTCCTTGAGGACACCCCACTGCAGTCTCAGACTGTAGCTACTACCTTTCTTAGGGTAGGATTTCATATCACTCTCTCTCCAGACCAGGAATTTAGGCTGCAGTTCCTCCTACTCTTCATTGTGATCACATTAGCAAGTCTGAGGTTACTTCAGACTTTGCTGTCCTGTTACTGCTCATGGACAATGACAGGGTTTACCATCAACCAGCCAGTCTCCACAAGGCACAGTACACTTACTTGGGATAGAAGCATTACAGAGAAAACACTGCATAAACTAAGAAACAGTTTACATACGCACTAAGCTTACCAGGTGCCACCCATCTTCCATATGGAGACCATGGTGGGTTTTAAAGTCCTTCAAACCCTTCCAGCAGGGTTTGCCCTTTTGGTTAAAGTTTCATATCAAGTGTTGGAGCAAGCCTCTAACTCAGTTCAGGCTGACCCTTTATTCAGTTTGGGGCCTTTGTTTGCAGGCCCTCTTAAACTTGATTCCCTTAGTCCCGTCCCCTCAGGCTGGGATTTAATTATGCAACAGGTGAAGCTGGCCCCATTTCCCCTTAAAGGGGTGAGTCAGCCTGGGAGACCCTTCCCCCCAGTGATTTTAGTTCCTGCAGAAAGCTTTGTAAATCTCCCCCATGGAGCCATAATATAATCCCTAGTTCACAAAAAACTACACGGAACAGTTTATAGATAAAATAGTCTTTGAAGTTTCCATGCTCTGGCGGTCTCAGATCTACCGCAAAGTATACTTGAGACATGCTTAGCTACATGCTTAGTTTCCACTTTTTCTGTAAATATGGTCTGCATTGTAACAAGCTTCATGGACTTTGTCTATGTTAGCCTTCTTTTGCTCAGTAACAGACCTCTTAAACTGCATTCACACTATGCAAAGTTAACATATCCATAGCTACATCTCATTCTTTGTCTTAAATATGAGGCCTTGAGATGTCAAATAGCTCATTATTTCATATATGACAACCCATGTTCCATTGTGATCTATATCATGAGAATAGACCACTGGTGTTTTATGGGCTGTAAGTCAGGGACTCACAAAGAAAGGTGTTCAGGACTGATTTATAGGCAGAGACTCAGTAGATATTGTATGTTCTGCAACAGGTCCAGGCTACTGACTCTCTCTGCTATCAGTGCTTGAGTTTTGAGGCAGCTCCCTAACAGACCATAATATTTCCTGTTATTTATAGGAAAATTTTGCCACATATATTTTTAGTTGTGCCTGAAAGCATATGCATTTCCTACTAAAAGTAGTACAGTGTAAGAGAAAATCTGCATTGGTTGATGAGAAAATCATCAAACCAATGTGGGAGCAACAGTTAGCAGTATGCTCATTATATACCTATTATACACACACTGCTATGTCTTTTAATTCTAAAACAATCAATAGTGAAGAAGCTAATTTAAATTACATGGCCTGTGTTTCATAACTGTTTCTCATATTTGATTAGCTTGAAAAAGGTAAATGATTAGACCATTAAATACAGTCTAATATTTCGCCTGCCCTCAATGTTGGCTGCATTTTGACTAAATCTGATGACATGCTACACATAAAGATTTATTGTTCCCATTGAGTAGTACCCTCATCACTACATTGAGGAGGGTGGTGGGGTGGAGAAGGAGGTTGGATCAGTGAGCCCAGCTAGGGAGCCCGAAGTTGCCCTAAGGGTTAGTTTTGACTCGGATTTAAAGGTCTGTTAGTTGAAGGTGTTAGCTAGTGCATTTTCCAGCATGTTGTACAACTCCAGGCTTTGATTTGACCAGCTAGCACGTGTTAAATGTATACTCTGTGTTGTCTATACTAGACTGTCAAAATGGGTTATTTAGCACATTAGCTAACAATTTCTTATAATGCACCTTTTATTCCCAGCCAAGAAAAATCCTAAAACATTTGTTTCCTGAGTAAACAAAGTGCTACTGCCAGGAGAGGCAGTCCTGGCCTCCCTTCAGGCTCTCTCCCTCTCCTCCCAACCACCAGAGACGGACCCTCAGAGCAGGGGCGGCTCTAGGTATTTTGCCGCCTCAAGCACGGCAGGCAGGCTGCCTTCGGTGGCTTGCCTGCGGGAGGTCCCTGGTCCCGCGAATTCAGCGGCAGCCTGTGGGAGGTCCGCCAAAGCCGCAGGCATGCTGCCGAAGGCAACCTGCCTGCCGCCCTTGCGGCAACTGGCAGAGCGCCCCCCCGTGGCTTGCCGCCCCAGGCACACGCTTGGTGTGCTGGTGCCTGGAGCCGCCCTTGCCTCAGAGGAGACAAGGGGGCACTTGGGCTACCTGAATTCTCCCCCCTCAACTGATTTTTGGTCCCAGTTCCCAGGGCCTGGACAGAGAATAGGGTTAGCTGTTCATACTCCAGATGCCAATGAATTCTGAGGCAACAGCCCCACACAACCCTACATCCAGCACCTGGGCCCAACTCCTCAAAGGTAGGTAGGTGCTTAACTCCCAGTACCTTTGGGGATCTGGAGCCTGACTTACTCTTTTTTTCTCTTCCAGGCTGCCAAGTGCCACTAAAGCGCCCACATGGAGCTGGGACTGGCTTTTGTTGGCAGGTGAGGAGAAGCCACATTTATTTTAGAGGTAAGATTGCTGGGGGGGGGGGCGTGCATAGGTGTTGGAACTAGGGGTGCAGCAGCACCCAGTGGCTTGAAGTGGTTCCCTTATATCCAGGGTTTACAGTGTGGGTCAGGGGCTCTCCACACCCCCACTGTACAAACTGTTCCAGCGCCTCTGGGGGCAGTGACAAGCTCTGCCAGGGCTCCCCCGCTGGAGCTGAGTGTTTGCACGGGGCATGACTGACCCTAGTTTCTAGGGTGTAGCGGGCCCCGCTACACAGCATCGCTATCCAGGCAGGTGCCCCCAGCGGGGTAGCGCTGCTTGCGGGGCTTGGTTCAGTCCCAAACCCAGCGGACTCCAGCTGTTACGCAGCGCCCCGCCCCGCCCCTGCAGTAGCCGGCTCCGGCATCCCCGCAGCCCCCACAACCCGTGACCCGGAGCGAGCTGGGGCGGAGCCGCCCCCTCCCCACGCGCGGGAGGCCGCCCGAGCTGGGCCGGCTGCAGGCACGCTGCCCGCGGCGCCCGCGGCGCTGCCAGGTGAGCCGCTCTCCCGCCCCGCCCCGCGTCCCCGCCGCCAGCAGAGCAGGCGGAGTCCGGAGATGCGGGCGCTGGACGGCGGCGCCAAACTTTGAGCGAACCCGCTCGCCTCGCGCCAGAGCGGCGCATCGCTGCCCGGGCGCGGCTCGGCGGAGAGAGGCGCCGCTCGCAGCTGGCTCGGTAAGTCTGGAGGGGGCCGGGGACAGAGCCGCGCTAGGGCTACAGCAGGTAGGAGATTCCTGCCCGTCACCGCCTTCCCCCATTGAGCCTTTTGTTCTCTGGACTTGGCCGTGGCAGGGCGGATTCGCCCCCTTCCTTCCCTCTTCGGGCACGGGCTGCTCAGCACCAGGAAAGCGGCGACCTGTTTTGAGCCCCGGTTTCCCAAGCCTGCAGTAGAGGCTGGCAAAGGAGCAAGGAGGCTCTTGCTTGACGCTGGCTGCTCCTCAGCACCCATCGCCAGTCGGGGGAAGCAGCCCTTGCTCCCCTCAACAAAGCCTTTAACTTCAGATGCTGGGTGACTGAAAATGGGCAGGCGAAAGTGACAAGCTCAGCGCCAGTCTTTTAATGTCATCTCACCAGCTATAGAAAAATACACACTAGGGACCCCTGGCTTTTAGTCTTTAATCTTCCATAGGCACAATCTTACATACCCAGTGCATGGCTCTGACTTCAGTACAAATTTTTAGATCCTGTTAATCAGGAGGAACAAGACAGTCATGAATTAGTAAGGGGGCAGCATCCCTAGAAAAGTGCACAGAGGATTTGTAATGAAGATTAGGGAATGTGGTGCATGTATTAAACATTTTTTTTATATCCAAGTTCATCTCAGCCAAATTCCAAGTGCTTTACAAATGCATGATAATATTAATAATGGATTAGATTGTTTGTTTATACATGTAATGTATTATTCCCATTTGATTCTCCTTTTCTCATGACTTTTCTGTAAATCCTCTACATTCCATCATTCATATAAAGTTACGTACAGAGCTCTAAAGGAACTGAGTGATTAGATATTCTAAAAAATATTTATCATAACACACAATGCTGTGCAATAGATACAGTTTGCCAATCAACACACTATCACAACTAAAGAGCTTACAGTGGGAAAGAATAGATAGGTTCGAGCAGAGGGGACACAGTAGATAGTATAGATCAGAGGAACGTGTAGTTTCTATAGTACTGTGGGAGAGCTTGATTCGTCACCAGCTGTGCAAGTTAATATTGTAGAACTTGTCCAATTTATCTCATTTGTTAACCGAACATTATTTCTTCTCTGCTGGAGTTTCAAACCTCCTCTTCCAACTGTGCTGTGTTAACAAGAAATACTACCTTCAAAAGGAGCAAACTCCACACAGTACAGGAACAAAGAAAAAAAGTAGCAGGATGAAAGCTAATTGCTTTTTTGCTTAAAAGAAGGTGAAGGGAGGCAGGAGAAGGGAGGGGAATAGAGAAAAAAATAGAGAGAAATATTTTGAGAAAAGGAAGGATAAATGATTTGATAGTGTATGTTTTCCTCCAAGGTCTGGCCAATGTCTCACAATACAAAGGGTTGGAACCCTGCACCCATCAAACGGTAATTCTCCTGCTGTTGTTTGTAAACATGAGCTACTCTGTTCTCCAGAGCATAATTCTGAGATCTTTGGGAGTCTAGCAGTATTGGACTCTTATCAAATCTCCACTGTAATAACAGATACAGATCGTTCTCAGTTATCAGGACACAGTGAGAAGGAAAAGGCAATTCCGAGGTTTTGTGTAGCATTATCTTTGTAGATTATACAAACATCACCTGTATTTTTCAACAATATTGACAAAAAATACGGTAATTAGGGACCTAGCCCTGCCACCCTTGTTCAGGAAGTAGGGTCTCTGAAGTCTTGGGACTGATCATGTAAATAAGAGTTGCAGGATGAAGCCCAATGAGCTGCTGTCTGAATAATGCCATGTAGATCGGGCCTAAACCTCCTTTTGTTGCACAGTATGTAGAGGATAACACAATTCTTACTGGCTTAGCCTGAAGGAAGTTACTTTTCAGCTCATGTAGTCAAACTGTTGCTTTTAATCCACAAGATCCTTCATTCAAATTTTGCTTCTGCTATTGTATAGGATGCACCCATAGCACAGAAGGCCTAGTCGCATGTTAGGGGACAACACTAATTGTAGATGCCTGATATAGTGTCCAAACCCCAATAACCAGAAACAACTGCAAATGTAAAGACAATCCAACTAGTGTAGGAAATCCCATCAAAGACATACATTTATATGTTAAAACACTTTCCCCCTGTAAATTAAAAAAATATATTTCTACAGTAAAACTTATGTAAATAAAAGCAATATTAAATCTCAGACATTAATAGCAAAATTTTGTCTTTAGGCATAGACCTGACTGAGGGGTAGGGCATAATTTGCACCATCCCAGGAGTGAAGGAGTAATCCCAGGAGGCATTGTTTCTCAGAGACGTCCCCTATGAAGCACAGTTCCTTCTCTGCTTCCCCCAACTCTGAAAAGGTAGGGGGTGGGAGTGGGAGGAAGAATTAATAATTTGCAATTGGCCTCTACCAGCAGCAAATTCTGACACCCCCACACTGGTTCACTTATGCTGTCCAGTGCATTGCAGAGTAGAGCCAAGGCTCTGCTTATTCCCCATCCAACACTACCTACCTACTCCAGGAGGAGGAGTAAGCAGGTGCATAGTGCCCACTTGTTCTTTCATCGATCTGGGCAGCTCACACAGAATTAGCTTTACGGCCCTTACTTGTCCTTACTCACTTTGCACAGTATTATAGTGCAAGTTACAAATTAACCCTAAAATGCTTTAATTACCGAGCACCAAATATAGAGCACCAACATTAAAATGCTTTAAATACAGAGCACTCAGTTATATCCATGCAAGCTTGTCGAAATCATAGGGTTGCATTGGTGTAGCTGAGTAGAATTTGGCTCAGTAGGTGCAAGAAAGCCAACAATATGATTTTTTGATATCAGTGCCACAAGTCCCATTATCCTCAAAGGGAGGAGGATGTGACCTGCTGTTCTCTTTTACTGTAGTCAGAAACTTGGTTGGCAACTTCCTCTGAGAAGAATGGTGGTATTCTTCTATAATAAAATAAACATTACATACTTTTTATTTCTTGGTTTAAATTAGAAGTTAATGGGTTACATAGACAATCCAGAACATTAGTAATGTTTTTCAGCTATTCTGCTTCTTATTGCGATGTGCAGTTAAAGTGGTGTTTGTAGCTGCCTTGTGATACTGGCTTTCTTAAAGAAAAATGTCAGGAATTAGCCCTAATGGTTTAGAGCAGCAGGTTTGTATTTACTAGCTAAGAATATATGAATAAAAACTTGAATATTGAAAATACTTTGAGGAAAGTTTGGAAGATCATTGTGTTTACATAGGGCTATATTGATCCACAGATCTACAGATCCACCTGTAGAATTCAATAATGGTTTGGGTTATTAGTTTATGACAAAGGATGTGTTGCTCAGCAGGATCCAAATCCTTCCTTTGCTCAAGTATATACTCCACTGTCTTCAAACTGCATTTGAGCTGTTTCTCAATTTTACAGCAGGAACATAAGAACGGCCATATTGGGTCAGACCAAAGGTCCATCAAGCCCAGTATCCTGTCTTCTGACAGTGGCCAATGGCAGGTGCCCCAAAGGAAATGAACAGACAGGTTATTGTCAAGTGATCCATGCCCTGTCACCCAATCCAGCTTCTGGCAAACAGAAGCTAGGGACGCCAATTATGTCTGAGTAAAGATTAAAGGATTGGGCTTCAAATTAATGAGTGAGAAAGTGTGGACGTACCAAGTGTATCTTGGAACAGATCATTGGCCCATCTTCTGAAGTCCAGTATCTTACCTCTGGTAGTGACCAATGCCCCCAGCCTCAGAGGAAGGAAATACTGTAACTTTGGGGAAACTTCTTGCTGAACCCAGCCAGTGGCATTTATGCCCCCACAGCCTAACCACATATCTCTCGTGGTCTTAATTTAGTTATTGTTCAGATGATACTGTCACTCATCTGAAAGTCTAACCTTCTTTTGAAACTAGACTTTATTAACTAAAAAAATCCTACTGCTAACTCTACTTAGTTTATTGTAATTTAACTTTAATTTTTTGTATGTTTCAGATGAAGTCTGCATACACAATCTTTGGTTTATTCCAATTTGCTGTGTGTTTTTTGCTGTGTTTCAGAGGCAGCTGCACTGTTTATTTTGGAGTAGTCCAGTTAGCTGCAACCATGGGCCCTATAGGAGTACTGGGTGAAAAGAACCGCACAAATGAAGTGAAAATGGAGCTGTACACCAGGCTATACTTGCCAGGCCTCACCACACCACCCAGTGAGCTGGCACCTGACCACAAACCAGAACTGAAAGACAGTACCAACCTGGTCGAGGTGCAGATAGTCCTCATCATTGCCTATTGCTTCATCATCCTGCTGGGTGTGATGGGCAATTCCCTGGTGATCCATGTGGTCATTAAATTCAAGAGCATGCGCACCGTGACTAACTTTTTCATTGCCAACCTGGCTGTAGCTGATCTGCTGGTGAATACGCTGTGCCTGCCCTTTACCTTAGTTTACACACTGTTGGGAGAATGGAAGCTGGGCCCAGTGCTGTGCCACCTGGTGCCTTATGCCCAGGGCCTTGCAGTGCACGTGTCTACTGTTACCTTGACTGTGATTGCCCTGGACCGGCACCGCTGCATTGTCTATCACTTGGAGAGCAAAATCTCCAAGCGAATAAGCTTCCTGGTCATTGGAGTGGCCTGGGCTGTCAGTGCGCTACTGGCTAGTCCCCTAGCCATCTTCCGTGAGTACTCTCTGATTGAGATCATTCCTGATTTCCAGATTGTGGTCTGCTCTGAGAAGTGGCCTGGTGAGGGGCAACTCAACTATGGCACCATCTACAGTGTCTCTATGCTCCTGATCCAATACGTTTTGCCTCTGGCAATCATCTCCTATGCCTACGCCCGTATCTGGACCAAACTAAAGAATCATATCAGCCCTGGGGCTGGGAATGACAACTACCACCATCGGCGGCGGAAGACCACTAAGATGCTGGTGTGCGTGGTTGTGGTGTTTGCTGTAAGCTGGCTGCCCTTTCACACTTTCCAGCTTGTCAGTGACATTGACAGTAAGGTGTTAGATCTGAAGGAGTACAAGCTAATCTACACAGTGTTTCATGTCATTGCCATGTGCTCAACCTTTGTTAACCCCCTTCTCTATGGCTGGATGAACAACAACTACAGGACAGCCTTCCTCGCAGCCTTCCAATGTGAGCAGCGACTGGATTCCATTCACCCTGAGGTATCAGGAGCATTCAAAGCCAAGAAGAACTTGGAAGCAAAAAAGAATCATTGCACGGGAACCCCTACCAATGTCTAAGAATGTCAGGCATAGAAGAAAAAAGGAATACACTCTGGCCAGAGAAAGATCTGTTTTGACAGATGCATTTTTATACATAGTTTTAATCATATAAGATGGAAGAAAATCAGCAAGTTAAAGTGTCTGTTCTATGATTCCAGAGAGAGTTGGTTGCCATCAACCATATACAATTACACATCTCCAAAGAAATATAAAAGATATTTCATTTATGGCTGTCTGTATTGTGGTTGGAAAGAAGTCTCTGTCCCAACCTTTTGCTAAGGCAGCAGTAATGACAAAGGCAAGAAAAGTGTTTGCCATTCTTGCCCTAAAGAGGATGAATAGATTAATTGTTCCTCAAGAGTCTCAAAACTGGAAGTTGGCAGTGTGGACATGGTAGGCTGCAAATAGGGACTCCTTCAGAAGCTTAAAGCATGCTCTAAGGGCAGGTCTACACTAAGGGCGGGGGTCGAACTAGGGTACGCAAGTTCAGCTACGTGAATAGCGTAGCTGAACTCGAAGTACCCTAGTTCGAACTACTTACCCGTCCAGACGCCGCGGGATCGAAGTCCGCGGCTCCAAGGTCGACTCCGCCACCGCCTTTTGCAGTGGTGGAGTACCGGAGTCGACCGCGGCGCTTCCGGAGTTCGAACTATCGCGTCTAGATCAGACGCGATAGTTCGAACTCCGAGAAGTCGAACTCACCGCGTCGACCCGGACGGTAAGTGTAGACTAGCCCTAAGAGTGAGGCTGGGGATTGGTGTAGAAGCTCATACTTTCCATATCTTCCCCACTGCAACTACTCTGCAAAATGAGGGTTTCCTTAAGGAGAAGATATACCACCATTTTTGCTTCATATTTAAGTAATATAAATATTGTTACCATAAAATAATTCCTAAAATCAAACTGCTACTACTACTAGAGCATTTAGGTCAGGAAAGTTAAAGTTTCTATCTAATTTGTAATCTGGTTTCTGCTAAAACAAGTGGAGTAATAACTAATTCCTTATGACTCAGCCACAGTTATGCTGAGGAGAAAAACACAAATTTGGGGTCTGATCCTGTATTCACAACATACCTAGAGCTTTCATTTTGCATTAGAGATCACTAAATAGGCCAGCACACTTAAAAGGGAATTTGGAGCAGGTAGTGAATGCAGACTCAGGTCTTTTGTGAGCACTTCTTAAGTTGAGGGAACCGCTAGTGTTTGAACAACTAGGCAGAGCTCCAGTGTCTGAAGTACCATTAACTCTACAGGTTTTGAATTATTCCTGCTTTATTCCTACATAATAAAGTAGGACAAAATTTGATACTTGATACTTTAGAAAGTATCAAATATCAGCTCTAAATATTAATGTGCTTTTCAGTGTTTGTGGTTTTATGTCACACACATCCTGCCTTGGATCTTTTCCCATCATCAGCCTCTATAAGATTAAAAATATCTGAATGAAGTGTAACCTAGTAACAGTATGCTCAGTTTATGTATATTAACCAGTGAACTCTGCATGTTATAGTAATAGTTAGTTATATTTCTTTGGTTCAGGTAGAAAACTTGACTCTGTTTACTGTATTGTATATGGCAACGTGCAACTTTTCTGTGTCTTTGTCTAGCCTCACTGAACTCATTAAAGTTAAAGAGTTCAAGCTAATTTCAACCACTTTTTTCCTAGATAATTTTGCTGCCTATCTTTGTGGGGGGAGGAACCCGAACAAGCTGCGATACTTTCCACTTCTCAGAGAGATTCTCCATAGCTAAATTTCACTCAAATTCCTTAATTTTTCTATTTCTCATGGTCCTCTAAATTGTTGGTGAACTTTTTTTACATATGATCTATTTAGTATTTTAGTGTGAGATGTCATTACATCACAGATCTTTATCGTGGGGGGAGATTCATCTTTATATATACAGTAACCTGCCTTTGTTTCTTACACTGCTGTGACATCATTCAGATGTATATCTTCACAATCAGAGAAGGAGGGGGCAAGAGAGAGGGACTAAACTGGCATTTACTCAAGTAAGGAAAGATATCCATCACTTTTACACGTGCTTCACCAAATTAATTTTTGTCTCAGTGATAACAGTGCCCAGAATGTTTGTAGTTAGCCCATGCTGTTAAAAAAATTACAGGCAAGGAATTACTGGGAGAGATTACTGAAGTTTCAATCCTATGATGTATAATTATTATTATAGACAGCAATATAATTCATTTACAGTCAAGTGTGTGAGCTCTTTATGAAAAACACATTAAAATGTTTATCCTGCCCCCAAAAAGCCTTCAGCCCCACAACTCTTTAGATAAATGCTCTGACTCAAATCTCTTGAGCTTTATATATAGACAGTTTTAAAGTAACTATTACTGTGTTGTGCTAAAATTACAGTTGAAGGCCCGATTTTAAGTTACATTATGGCTGCTTTACATCACCTGGTGAAGGGGCCTCAAACTGGGTATAAATTACATTGACATCTGTTTCAAAGCACCTTTACCTTACCAGAGAGGTGTAAAGCAGCTGTAGTGTCAATAAGAATCTGCCCAACAATGCTCTGTTCCCATAGGAAGGCCATGGCACATTTTCTATCAGTCCAATCCTGTTTTCCAGGTGCATCTAAGGCTCCCACTGATGAGTATATGAGGATTTCAGGATCAATCCCTTATCTATTGCAATTTATTCTGGGAGGTCTCTCTGTGTAGATCCAACTGCATCTACCAAATGTGATCAATTTTTACCCTGTACACTTAACTAAGTACATATTTTTGTTTATCATGTGCTTCATTCATGTCAAATTCAGAAGGGACATCCTAATCTTTCATTTACTGATGCATTATCTATCTATGGTACTTCTCTATGGCCCCAATTACTGTAAATCTGAGTATTTCAAATCTTTTAATGTATATATTCTCACAATACAGCTGTAAAACAGTGAAGTGTTGTTGTTCTCATTTTATAGGTGGGAAACTGAGGAAGAGAGAGGTTAAGACCCAGATCCTCAAAAGTACCTACTTGACTAACTCCCATTGCATTCAGTGGGACTGGGACTAAGGCTATTTCTACACTACAGCCTTTGTCGGCATATCTTGTGTCATTCGGGTGTGAATAGTCCACCCCCCCCAAGCGACATAAGTAACTCTGACAAAAGCACTTGTGTGTACACCCTTATGTCAGTGGGAGAGCTTCTCTTGCCAACACAGCGTTTGCCATTCGCGGAGGTGATTTTGTTATGCTGATGGGCAAGCTCTCTCAGCATAGTGTATTCACCAGATGTGCTGCAGCTGCATCGGTACAGCTGCGCTGCTGCACATGTAGACATGCCCTGAGTGACTTGCTAGCGTCACACAAGAAGTCTCTAGTAGAGCAGGAGCTTAAACCTGGGTTTCCTAAGTACCAGGATAGTGCTCTAACCACTGGACAATCCAATACCAGAATTGTAAATGAGATTGGCATTAATGAGAATTAAACAGTTTTTACCTAGAACTGCAGTCTCCATATCATTCAGCCAAAATATGAATGAACAGGAACTAAGTGTGTGAATTTGAAAAAAATAGTTATGACATTATATGCAATTAAAATAGGGGGACCAGTTATGCACAAGAAGCTGATGGTACTTTTTCAGATGTGTCATTTTCTGTGGTGCTGTAGAACTGCACAAAAATTACATAGCTGTATAGGGCTGGGGATAAGAATATAGGAACTGAGGGCATGTCTTCACTCAGTGTAAGCCCAGGCTCACTCAAGTCTAACCCTGCTTCTGACTACACACAAATTATGCTGACCGAGGGTCCAAGCTTCCATGCAGGGTTTGCTCTGCTAGGGCCTTCTGGGGGAGAGAGTGGAAGAGGGGGGGTGGAGGAGGAGGAGGAGGGCTTTGTCCTTCCCATGCTGCACCTGCTCCCTGCACCACACACAACTTTCAACTCACAGGGAACGGAGGGGGCGGCTGTTCTGCGCTCTGCATCGCAGCTGGACACTGCCTCTTTGGTCCTAGTGCTTGCCTGTTTCCTGTACCATGGTGAGTGCCCATGGTATGGGGGGCAGAGCAAGGGGGATGGGATGGGGTTGGGGGAAGAGTGGTGTGGAGAAAATAGTGGGATAGGGCAGGGAGACGAAAAGGGGATATGAGAATAGGAAGCGGAGCCCAGCCTGTGGTGTGCCCTCTGCAGCAGCTCCAGTAGGGAGGTGGCCACAGCAGCACCAGTACAGTGACATAGCATGCTGTGCCAGAGTGGCTGCCAGCAGTAACAGGATCCCCCATTAAGCCGGCTCATTCCCCCGCACCCTGAGCAGCCGTGGCCCAGCTACCACTCCAGGTTAGGGGAGAGAGCCAGTGAGCCAAGGAAACTGGTCTCAGCATGCACGTGTCCCTCAACTATAGCAGTCAAACTACACCTATGGGATGTATCTGGAGAGCATCTATAGCAGGGGTCGGCAACCTTTCAGCAGTGGTGGGCCGAATCTTCATGTATACACTCTCATTTAAGGCTTCGAGTGCTGGTAATACATTTAAACATTTTTTAGAAGGTCTCTTTATAAGTCTATATTATATAACCAAAACTACTGTTATATGTAAAGTAAACAAGGTGTTCAAAATGTTTCAGAAGCTTTATTTAAAATTAAATTAAAATTCAGATCTTATTAGTTTAGTATGATCCTTGCCCTTGCTTTTCCTTGCTGAGTTTTTCAATGTCTGGTGGCACCTATTTAGATACTTTAAGCTGCAAACAGGCTTCTGAGTTATAAGCTGATAACCGGCTGGCAGAAGGTCAGTGGCTGGAACCCCTGATCCACAGCTGAGGTGAGTGCAGCTGGCGGCTGGTAGGGCAGAGTAGGGCCGGAAGCCTGGACCCTGTCTGGCAGGGGGCCTGCGCTGGAACTCCAACTGGAAGCAAGGTGAGTGGGGCTGAGGGGACCAGCAGCCAGAACCCCAGAGCAGTGGGACGCTGACCACCAGAGCTCTGGGGTTTCCACCACCATCTCCTGCCAGCTGGGGTCTCAGCCTGCTGCCAGCCTGGGGTTCCTTCCCCCAGGTCAGCAGCGGGTGCTAGGTGGGACCCCGGCTGGCAAGGGGCCAGCAGCAGGAACCCCAGAGCTGCAGTGGGCTGAGCAGCTCAGCCCGCCACTGCTGGGCTGAGTGGGACTGGCGGCAGGACTGTGGCTGGCAAGAGCCAGCAGTGGAAACCCCAGAGTGGCGGCGGGCTGAGCAGCTCAGCCCGCCCCGTGTGCCATGAAAAAAATCGGCTCACGTGCCACCTTTGGCACATGTGCGGTAGGTTGCCGACCCCTGATCTATAGACTGAAACATCCCTTTCACAATATACCTGGTATGTTGGTTCAGTTTTGAAATGTAACATTTTATGTCCTTGAGATTCCACAAGAATTAATTCTGTGCTACCCCACTGAGCTACTTTAGACGATAACTCTGTTTCTTGTCCTATTTTAGGCCTCTCCACCTCTGTTGGCTGCTGTACAGCCAGAACTCCACCTCTGGCCCAACATACCTTCATGGACCATTCCAAGAGGAAGCATTTTCTTGAAGTTATGGTTGGGAGGGCTGTCAAGCAAGTCCAATATTGGAAGCAGAGGGATATAAGATTGGTACAATGGCATGCTGAGGGGCTGCAGAAAGGCTGAGGTGCTAGGGAATCTGGTTAGCTTGACTCCATGCTTAAATGTGGATGTCAGCGCCACAGGTTTGAGCCCTGGTTAGAAAAATCTTAACGTCGGGTTAAGAATCAGCCTAGGCCCAGGTTTTTCTAACCTGCATGAGCTGACTCGGGTCCCACTAGCCCTGGGCTTATATTACAGTGTAGACATACCCTGATTCTCCATAGGCCTGCACCTTGTATGGTCATGTCTTCTATGTAAAAGTCTAATAAAATGCAGATATTTCCAATATATTAGTGATTTGCATTAAATCACACTTGGATTAGTAATTCAGTGAAAACTGTATTATATCTGTCAAACATGAAAACAAATGCTGCACATACAGCTTAGTGTAATCCATTCATTGCTTTATGGACTCAAAATTCCCTCAGAGACTTTTTCTGTATAAATCCATACAGTGACCCCTCAGGGGTGGATTTGGCATTTAGCTACCTGAGTATCAAGCACCACAAAACAAAATACAGACAGAGGCCTAATTCCTTTTTACATTACAGGGGTCTAGCTCAGGAGTAACTGTTGATGTCCATGAAATTACAGTGGTGTAAACCTAATGTAACTGAGAGGGGGAAGCAGGCTTCTCTCTCTCAGGGCCAGATTTTTTAATGGTGTTTAGTTACCTGAAGATGCAGATAGGCAGCTAGGGGGGTTTCAAAAGTCCTTGAAGACCTATCTGCATCCTTAGGCACTTAAATACCTTTAAAAATCAGGCCTTTACTGTCTATTGAAAGGCAAATAAAAATAATCACATCTATTATAATATTTAGGTCTACCTATAATGAACATTTTAAAGAGGTTAGTTTACAATCAACTCAATGAGCATTTTTCACATAGGAGTATTTAGATACACAGTACTCACACGAAGTAATTTAAAGTCTTTTAGGAAAAAGGGCTGTTGTGCCCGCCAGTATTATAATTAAGTATCCAAATCATCTGCTTGGTTTTTTTAATTTTAGAAACAAAGTTGGTAGCACTGGACTTGCAGAATAGAAGGACTTTTGGCTGTTAGGCACTATATAGTATCACTTGGCTATTACTGGACAGCTGCATCTGTTCCTTCATGCTAGAAGTCTGTTTTAACTTCCTCTCTTTTGTTTGGTTCTATTTTGGGAAGAGACAAGGTTTTCTGTCCTTTTGAGGCAAAAACACACTTCAGTCTGGCAGCTTTGTAAATGCTGTATTTGTCTCCAGATCTGAAAGCCACAGCGAGTCCCCAAAGTGGGTTTCTGAGCTGCATTTCCTGTCAGTAGATTTAGCACATGACACTTTCAAAGCTTGGTATGCACATTAATGAATTGATACCTGGGCCAGGTAGCTCTATGATTGCCTGTTTTAAAGGTGGGCAAGCGGAGGCGGAGAGCTACAGAAAGTCAGATGGTGAGCCAGTAGGAGAGATGGTTTAGAATTTGAGACTCCCATTTCTGCGCTCATTCTGCTGGACCATGCTACATACCTACTTCAAGAATGTCTATGTTGGACTGCTCAAGGTTGGTATTAAAATTCAGGCTTCCTAGGAGTCAAACATGGGTATTCTTGACTCTTACTTGACTCTGCATGTTCTCCAATATTCTGACACTTGTAACGTCAGGACTAAAGAAGTTACTGTTCTTCTCAACAACCACACCATGGGGTTGCAGCTGATTTGCACATCTCTCTGTTGTCCTTTCAGCCCTTCCATTCATTTGTCAAAACTGTTCGTGTTGTCAAGCTTTTCAGTCTCATTTACACAGATGTTATGGCCACTCTGATCAGATTGGACACACTTCTGTCTAGAATTTCAGGGAGCTTTCCTGGTTACTCATGATTTCAGTCTCAGCTGGGGAATGGGTTGGCTGAGTCACTCACGCCAGACTCTGGAGATAAAGAAATCTCAACTCCCTTGCTTCTGCCCATTATTAGTGTTTTTTTGCAGAACCTAAAGGATGTGCACCTTCCATCTATTACTTCAGTCAGATTTCACTTCAGTTTTGAGAATTAATCATTTGAAAAAATTAGCTCACAAGAGTTTCCACACATGACATTCAATCCCTGCAGCACCCTGTTAGGCTCCCCACCCTCACGACATACATCTATAAGCTGGAAAGCTCAGCTCTGTGGGCTTTTAAAAATCCAAATACCCTTTTGTTGGCCAGACAAATTAAGATTTTTCCCACTGTTTGCAATCTCGTCTCTGCTGTCTCAAGCAGAGGAGCTAATTATTTCCCAGAACTCAATGGGAGTTCATTTCAAACTGTGAAGGATTGTGAACAACTAGGGGAGCATTTCTTGAATGCAAGGACCTGCCACTGCTTGTGCCCTACCACAAAAGCACTTCGTGCATTCACACATTTTATCAAGATTTAGGCCAAAACAACTACTGGCTGATTATATCAAAATGATCCAGATAGCTGGGTTATAAAAATAAGTTTCAGCCTGAATGCAACATTTTGTGACAATTATATTATCAGCTAGGGGAGGCTCTGAAAATAAAGAAGATTTCATACCTAAGATTATAGGGATGCTGTTTAATGAAAGTAGAAGATTTATTTTTCAATTACTCTGAAGCTTTTTTTTTTAAAAAAAAATTAGAATATGAATAGGTTTTATCTGCTTTCCATTTATTTAGGAGTCTTTTAGCTAAGGCACAGCACACAAGCACAACCTCACAGGATTGAGGTATTAAAATTAATCACTTCTTCCTATATGAATTCCTTACTAAATGTAATATTAGTCAGAACTTTGAGGGTGACAGATCTTTGGAGAAACTTCATTTTAAATTGTAGAATAATATTGTGGAAAATAATGGACATCTTACAGTAAAGCAAAGTATTTAAATGCTAGGTATAGATTTGGTCAAGGCATTTCATATTGGTCATAGTTTATGCTGTATTTCACAGCAGTCTGTTTAAACCCATTCATCTGCTTGTCCATACTATAGCTCCAATGAAGGAATATTTATCACATGCTTTGACAGTAGCACGTAACTGAAAAATTTAGGTTGCAGGCATTAACGAGGCCACTGGTCTCTGGGATACTAGCCATCAATATAGTGCTTCCCTCCACTTCTGGGAAGCTGGAGTAATAATAATTCTTTGCGCTTTGCTTTTCATCCAAAGATCTCAAGACTCTTTACAAAGATGGATAAGCATTATTATCCCCATTTTACAGATGGGAAAATGGAAGCACAGCCAATAAAGTGACCAGTGAACCAGTGGCTGAGTTGAATCTTGACCAGGAGTAGAGAGAGTATTTTACCTTTGGATTTGGCACTGGTGCAACCGCTGCTGAAATACTGTGTCCAGTTCTGGTGTCTACAATTCAGGAAAGATGCTGATAAAGTGGAGAGGGTTTAGAGAAGAACCACAAGAATGAGGACAAGATTAGAAAACAGGACTTATAGTGATTGAGCTCCTTGAGTCTATCTATTTAGCTTAACAAATGGAAGGTTAAGGGGTGGTTTGATAACAGTTTTTGAGTACCTACATGGGAAACAAATATTTGATAAAGGTCTCTTCAATCAAGCAGAGACAGGTATAACATGATCCAATAGCTGGACAAATTCAGACTGGGAATAAAGTGTAAATTTTTAACAAGGGTAATTAACCATTGGATTAATTCAGCAAGGCTTGTGGTGGATTCTCCATAACTGGCAATTTTTAAGTCAAGAGTGGATATTTTTCTAACAGAGTCATAGACTTGAAGGTCAGAAAGGACCATTCATTATGATCATCTAGTCAGACCTCCTGCACAACGCAGGTCACAGAATCTCACCCACCCACTGCTGTAACAAACCCCTAACCTATTTCTGAGTTATTGAAGTCCTCAAATCGTGGTTTAAATACCTCACGGTGCAGAGAATCCTCCAGCAAGTGACCCATGGCCCACGGTGCAGAGGAAGGTGAAAAACCTCCAGGGCCTCTGCCAATCTTCCCTGGAGGAAAATTCCTTCCTGACCCCAAATATGGCAATCAGTTAAATCCTGAGCATGTGGGCAAGACTCACCAGCCAGCACCTAGGAAAGAATTCTCTGTAGTAATTCAGCTCCTACCCCATCTAACATCCCATCATAGAGCATTGGGCATATTTACCTGCTAATAATCAAAGATGAATTAATTGCCAAAATTAGGCTATCCCCTCCATAAACTTATCAAGCTTAGTCTGGAAGCCAGATATATGTCTTTTGCCCCCACTACTCCCCTTGGAAGGCTGTTCCAGAACTTCACTCCTTTAATGGTTAGAAACGTTCGTCTAATTTCAAGTCTATGCTATGGGAATTACTCTGAGGAAATTCTATAACCTGTGTTATACAGGAGGTCAGATTAGATGATCATAATGGACCAGTCTGGTCTTGGAATCTATAAACCCATATCTTGTGACTCGCAGCCCACCCTATCCCCCTGGCTCTAACCTCCAGACCACAGGAATAGTGAGCGGGAACATGAAAACCCAATACACTAGGGTTCTGCTGCCTACACCACCAGCCTGATTATTATTTTTTTTATGGTAGCATTGTGCTAGGAACTATAAACAAGTAACAAAGAATCTCTGCCCCAAGATCTTACAAGTTAAGTATAAGTTGAAGGACAGACAGGTGGACACCAGGAAGTAATGAGCTCATACTGGTTAGAATGATGAGCCATAGTCACAGCACACCAGCTCTCTAACTAATTAAAGACTGTTTCCTTAGCTGATTGGAAATGCTTTGGACAGCACAGCAGAATAGTTTTGGTTTATATTATTCAGATCTTGAGAGTCTCATCCTAAGCCACATAAATAATTGCAGCAACAACTACCAATAGGAAGCAATAGAACGTGGGAGGCAGTGACCATGAGATGGTTGAGTTCAGGATCCTGACACAAGGAAGAAAGGAGAGCAGTAGAACAGAGACCCTGGACTTCAGAAAAGCAGACTTTAACTCCCTCAGGGAACTGATGGGCAAGGTCACCTGGGAGAATAACATGACGGGGAAAGGAGTCGAGGAAAGCTGGCTGTATTTTAAAGAAACTTTATTGAGGTTGCAGGAACAAACCATCCCGATGTGTAGGAAGAAAAGTAAATATGGCAGGCGACCAGCTTGGCTTAACAGTGAAATCCTTGCTAGTC
Source organism: Mauremys mutica (assembly GCF_020497125.1). Lineage (NCBI taxonomy): Eukaryota > Metazoa > Chordata > Testudines > Geoemydidae > Mauremys > Mauremys mutica. The sequence goes on from NC_059076.1 coordinate 64,892,469, forward strand.
TTAAACACAAAAAAAACAGCTTACAAGAAGTGGAAGATTGGACAAATAACCAGGGAGGAGTATAAAAGTATTGCTCAGGCATGCAGGTATGAAATTAGGAAGGCCAAATCACACTTGGAGTTGCACCTAGCCGGAGATGTTAGGAGTAACAAGAAGGGTTTCTTTAGGTATGTTAGCAACAGGAAGAAAGTCAAGGAAAGTGTGGGCCCTTTGCTGAATGAGGGAGGGAACCTAGTGACGGAGGATGTGGAGAAAGCTAGTGTACTCAATGCTTTTTTTTCCTCTGTCTTCACAGACAAGGTCAGCTCCCAGACAGCTGCACTCTGCAGCACGGTATGGGGAGGAGGTGACCAGCTCTCTGTGGAGAAAGAAGTAGTTCAGGACTATTTAGGAAAGCTGGACGAGCACAAGTCCATGGGGCCGGATGCGCTGCATCCGAGGGTGCTAAAGGAGTTGGCCGATGAGATTGCAGAGCCATTGGCCATTATCTTTGAAAAATCATGGCGATCGGGGGAGGTCCCGGACGACTGGAAAAAAACTAATGTAGTGCCCATCTTTAAAAAAGGGAAGAAGGAAGATCCAGGGAACTACAGGCCAGTCAGTCTCACCTCAGTCCCTGGAAAAATCATGGAACAGGTCCTCAAGGAATCAATCCTGAACTACTTAAAGGAGGGGAAAGTGATCAGGAACAGTCAGCATGGATTCACCAAGGGCAAGTCATGCCTGACTAACCTAATTGCCTTCTATGACGAGATAACCGGCTCTGTGGATGAGGGGAAAGCAGTGGATGTGCTATTTCTGGATTTTAGCAAAGCTTTTGATACAGTCTCCCACAGTATTCTTGCCAGCAAGTTAAAGAAGTATGGGCTGGATGAATGGACGGTAAGGTGGATAGAAAACTGGCTAGATGGTCAGGCTCAACGGGTAGTGATCAATGGTTCCATGTCTAGTTGGCAGCCGTATCAAGTGGAGTGCCCCAAGGGTCAGTGCTGGGGCCGGTTTTATTCAATATCTTCATTAACGATCTGGAGGATGGTGTGGACTGCACCCTTAGCAAGTTTGCAGATGACACTAAACTGGGAGGAGTGGTTGATACGCTGGAGGGCAGGGATAGGATACAGAGGGACCTAGACAAATTAGAGGATTGGGCCAAAAGAAACATGATGAGGTTCAACAAGGACAAGTGCAGAGTCCTGCACTTAGGACGGAAGAATCCCATGCACTGTTACAGACTAGGGACCGAATGGCTGGGCAGCAGTTCTGCAGAAAAGGACCTAAGGGTTACGGTGGACGAAAAGCTGAATATGAGTCAACAGTGTGCCCTTGTTGCCAAGAAGGCTAATGGCATTTTGGGTTGTATAAGTAGGGGCATTTCCAGCAGATCGAGGGATGTGATCATTCCCCTCTACTCAGCACTGGTGAGGCCTCATTTGGAGTACTGTGTCCAGTTTTGGGCCCCACACTACAAGAAGGATGTGGATAAATTGGAGAGAGTCCAGCGGAGGGCAACAAAAATGATTAGGGGGCTGGAGCACATGACTTATGAGGAGAGGCTGAGGGAACTGGGATTGTTTAGTCTGCAGAAGAGAAGAATGAGGGGGGATTTGATAGCTGCTTTCAACTACCTGAAAGGGGGTTCCAAAGAGGATGGATCTAGACTGTTCTCAGTGGTAGAAGATGACAGAACAAGGAGTAATGGTCTCAAGTTGCAGAGGGGGAGGTTTAGGTTGGACATTAGGAAAAACTTTTTCACTAGTAGGGTGGTGAAGAACTGGAATGGGTTACCTAGGGAGGTAGTGGAATCTCCTTCCTTAGAGGTTTTTAAGGTCAGGCTTGACAAAGCCCTGGCTGGGATCATTTAGTTGGGTTTGGTCCTGCTTTGAGCAGGGGGTTGGACTAGATGACCTCCTGAGGTCCCTTCCAACCCTGAGATTCTATGATTCTACCAGTACTACAGATGAGGAAAGAGGTCAGAATATAATAGGGGAGGGCTTGTTGTCTACAGTTTGATTGTTTCATAGATGCAATTTCACAGTTTACATAGTTATCTGTAATCAGAGAGAGTGAAAAAAAAAAGAGGCCAGGAACTCATTAAGTTTAACAACCTAATTCATCTGCTTTCTTAGTTCTAACAATGTAGAAGGAAAACTACTATCTAAGCTTTGCTTATGAATGACCATAAGTATATAATATGGAAGGAAATGGTGAAACAAACAAACGCTCAACACATTCAAAAGGCAAACTACATAGTACAGAGAATTCTTCTTCGAGTGATTGCTCCTATGCATTCCATGTAGGTGTGCGCGCCGCGCGTGCACGGCTCTCCGGAACATTTTTACCCTAGCAACTCCGGCGGGCTGGCTGGGCGCCCCCTGGAGTGGCGCCGCTATGGCGCCTATTATATACCCCAGCCGGCCCGTCCGCTCCTCAGTTCCTTCTTCCCGCCCGTGACGGCCAGTTGGAACAGTGGAGTGCTTCGTTCCCTCCACAGCCCTAGCGTTTCTCCGTTCTTTAGCATAGTTCGTTAACTTAGTTTAGTTTAGTTGCTAGTTTAATTGGTTAAGTTTAGTTAGTTGTAGTATTAGTAGGGAATTAGAGGGATTAACCTCTCTTCTTCCTTAACTGGTGCGGGCTTATGCCCAGGGCACCGGGATTCAAGCCCTGTGCGGCTTGCCATCGGCATATGCCCGTGGGTGACCCGCACGACTCCTGCCTGCGCTGCCTCGGGGAGTCTCACAGAACTGATAAGTGCCCGATCTGTGCAGCCTTCAAGCCCCGAACGAGGAAGGAGCGGGACTCTCGATTAAAGCAGCTCCTCATGGAGGCTTCGCTCCAGCCGCCCGCGCCGACCCCACCGGCGCCGAAGTCATCCTCGGCATGCAGCGCACCAGCGGCACCGAGCCGCCCCGGTACCGAGGCCTCTCGACACCCGGCACCGACATCCCGGCACCGCTCCCTCTCCCCAACGAGGAAGCTCAAGACGCCGAAGACGGCCTCGAAACATCCTCCGAGGCCGTTAGCCCAGCCACCTCCGATACAGACGGTTTAGGCTGTGGCAGTGCACAAACCGTGCACGGTGCCGCCGACTCCGGCACCCCAGAAGCCGTCGAGTCCGGCACCACCCTGCTCCCCGGTACCAGCCGAGGTTGAGCTGCAGCTCCCGTCTACGCCTGAGCCGTTTGAGACGGCGAGAGAGCTTATCGAGCTCGCAGAGGCTCCGAGCCTCCGGCCCCCGGCACCGCCGGTGCGGGCTGTCCAGTCGATGGGCAAGCCGGCAATGATACGGCCCCCAACCCCCGACAGACGGCATGGACGGCGCTCCAAATCTCGGACCCGGTCCCGATCTCGGAGACTGTCACCACCACGCCGATCCCGATCCCGGCGCTGATCACCGTCGCGGCGCCGCTCCCCGTCCCGGTGCCGGTCGCAGTCCCGGTACCGTTCAGCATCGCGGTACCGGTCGCACTCCCGGCGCCATTCCCACTCTCGATCACGGTCACCGAGTCACCGGCACCGCTCTCGATCACGATCACAGAGTCGCCGGCACCGCAGGAGATCCGGCTCCAGGGCCCATTCTCTGCACCGAGACTCCCGGAGCCGCTCCCGACGCCGTCGGTCACCGTCGCGGTCAAGCGCCCGACACCGTTCAAGCTCCCGGCACCATCGGTCGAGCTCCTGGCACCGGTCGAGCTCCCGGCACCACAGCGCACGCCGGTCCCGCTCTCCGATCCGGTACCGCGATGACCGGCACTGAGCCTCGGCACCGCTCAGAGTCATGCCACCGGCATCGGAGGCACACTCGGGTGTCGCCTCAGCTCCACCCTGGCCCTCTCGTCAACCCTCGATCGCTTCTCCCGAGGGCAGTGGTGCTGACTTTCGAGCCGAATCCCAAGGCCGGGAACATGGACCCCATCAGTGGGGATTTTGGGTTCCCTGGGACTACCATGACCCTTGAGCGCTTCCCTTTCCCCCAAGGCCGGTGGGAGCGCAGCGTCGGGAGCCAGAGGCCACAGTCAGCAGGCCGCCCCCGTCACCGACGGGAGAGACTGCATTTCCACAGGATCCGACTCAAGATCCAGGCTCCGTGGCGGCTGAGCACCCGTTGGAGGAGCAGGCTCCTGACGAGGTACTCCCAGGTCGGTCCTCGTCATCTTCTCCAGACGAGGCAGTGGCGGAAGCATCCACGACCGACCCCCCGCCTATTGATTTACGGGCACACCAGGACCTTCTCCACCAAGTGGCGAAGGCCATTAACCTGCCCTTCGAGGAGGTCCCGGAGAACGAGGACCCAGTGACTAATGTCATTGGAGCAGAGGCCCCGATGCGGGTGGCCCTGCCCTTTATCCGGACGATACAGCGTAATAGCACTACCATCTGGCAGTCGCCGTCGTCGGTCCCCCCCACGGCACGTAGGGTGGAGAGGAAGTACTCGGTCCCGCCCAAGGGGTACGAGTATTTGTACATGCACCCAACTCCGGACTCTCTGGTGGTCCAATCGGTAAACGACCGGGAGCGGCATGGACAGCCTGCGGCAGCGCTGAAATCTAAGGAGGCACGGCGCATGGACCTGTTGGGGCGCAAGGTCTATTCAGCGGGTGGTCTTCAGCTCCGAATCGCGAACCAGATGGCGCTGCTTTCCCGGTACACCTTTGACATCTTGGTGTCCCTGGGGAAGTTTTCAGAGCTGACCCCGCCAGCCTCACGCCAAGAGTTCTCGACGCTCTTGGAAGAGGGCAGGAAAGCCTCCCGGTCCTTAATTCAGGCCGCCCTGGACTTCGCTGACTCGGGAGCCAGAACCGTGGTCTCCGGGGTGACTATGAGGCGCATTTCGTGGCTGCAGTCCTCCACCTTGCCGCCTGAGGTGCAGTACACTCTCCAGGACCTCCCTTTTGACACCCAGGGTCTCTTCTCAGACAAGACTGACTCTAGAATCCAGACCCTGAAGGATGGCCGGATTGCCATTCGGACTCTGGGCATGCACACGCCAGCTACCCAGAGAAGGTCATTCCGTCAGCAGCCCTACCGGCCCTTTACCCAGGCCAGGTCACGGCCATATAATAGTCAGCGTGCGAACTTAAACCGCCGTAGACCATCGGGGAGCAGGCGTAACCAGGCCCAGGGCCCTTCCAAGGCCCCTCAAGGTCCCAAACAGGCCTTTTGATGGGACGCCCGGGGACGGCCCATCAGTCTCACTCCAGGATCCTACCCCGTTATTTTCCAACCGTCTTTCCCACTTCCTCCAGGCGTGGTGCTCCATAACATCGGACAGCTGGGTCCTCAGTACCATCCAGCACGGTTACCACCTTCAGTTTATTTCGCCTCCTCCCTCCCACCCACCTTCCCTGTCCCTCTTCAGGGACCCCTCTCACGAGCAAGTCCTCTTACAAGAGGTCCGGACTCTGTTGAGCGTGGGTGCCATAGAGGAGGTTCCGCACAGCAGGCGGGGCAGGGGATTTTATTCCAGATATTTTCTCATCCCCAAGGCGCAAGGAGGTCTTCGTCCCATCTTAGACCTCCGGGAGCTCAACAGACATCTGTGCAAGCTCAAGTTCCGTATGGTCACCCTGGGGACCATCATTCCTTCCCTGGATCCAGGAGACTGGTTTGCCGCCCTCGACATGAAGGATGCATACTTTCATGTGGCAATTTACCCTCCCCACAGACGCTACCTGCGTTTCGTGGTCAACGGCGAACACTACCAGTTTGCGGTACTGCCCTTCGGCCTATCCACCGCACCAAGGGTTTTCACCAAGTGCATGGCGGTGGTTGCCGCTGCCCTCCGTCGGCGTCGAATACATGTCTACCCATACCTCAACGACTGGTTGATACGCGGGCCATCCCAAGAGCTGGTAGCGGATCAAGTGGCCGAAATACTGTCTCTGTTCCGGTCACTAGGCCTCCTTATCAATGCCGAGAAGTCCTGCCTGACTCCAACGCAAAGAGTGGAGTTCATAGGAGCGGTCCTCGACTCCAACTTAGCCAGGGCCTGCCTTCCTCGTCCTCGGCACCAAACCATAGTCTCGATCATACGGGACCTGCATGCCTTCCCCACAACGACGGTGCGGTCCTGCCTACGCCTACTGGGTCACATGGCAGTGTGTACGTTTGTGACCGCGCACGCCAGGCTGCGCCTTCGCCCATTCCAGATTTGGTTGGCAGTGGTGTACCGCCCCCATCGCGACCCCGTAGATATGGTGGTGACGGTCGCAAAGCCCACTCTCCAGACGCTCAACTGGTGGCTAGACCCGGAGGTCGTATGCGCAGGGGTCCCGTTCCGCCTTCCTCGCCCATCGGTCACCCTGACCACAGACGCCTCGGCGCTAGGATGGGGTGCTCACATGGGCGACCTTCACACGCAAGGTCTATGGTCGGCTCAGGAGCTCTCCCTCCACATCAACGTCTGGGAGCTGAGAGCGATCCGCTTGGCATGTCTCGCCTTTCGGTCCCACCTGCAGGACTGCTGCGTAGCAGTGTTCACGGACAATATGACAGCGATGTTCTATGTGAACAAGCAGGGCGGAGCCCGGTCCTCCCTACTCTGCAAAGAAGCGATGCTCCTGTGGGACTTTTGCGTGACCCACTCGATTCGCCTAGAAGCGTTTTTTCTGCCGGGAGTACAGAACACGCTGGCCGACCGCCTCAGCAGGTCGTTCACCTCCCACAAGTGGTCCCTACGCCCAGATGTGGCCCACACAATTTTCCGGAGGTGGGGGTTTCCCCAGATAGACCTGTTCGCCTCCAGGGAGAACAGGAAGTGCCACAGGTTCTGCTCGTACCAGGGTCGAGCTCCGGGATCCCTGTCAGATGCATTCCTCTACACATGGACAGATCACCTCCTCTACGCATTCCCTCCATTCCCGCTCTTACACCGGGTGCTACTCAAGCTTCGGAGGGACAGGGCCCGCGTAATACTCGTCGCTCCGGCCTGGCCGAGACAACACTGGTACACCCTGTTGCTCGAGCTCTCGATTCGGGATCCCATTCCCCTCCCGCTATGGCCAGACCTCATCTCTCAGGACCTCGGCAGGCTTTGTCACCCGAACCTGCAGTCCCTGCATCTTACAGCTTGGTTCCTGAGTGGTTGACCCGAGCAGAGAGGGACTGTTCGGCGGCAGTGCAGCGAGTCCTGCTCGAAAGTAGAAAGCCGTCGACGCGCTCTACCTATCTCGCGAAGTGGAAACGTTTCGCGATCTGGTGTGACCAACGAGGCCTTAATCCATTCCTAGTCCCCATCCCGACCATCCTGGACTATCTCTGGTACCTTAAAGACCAAGGTCTAGCGATCTCCTCCTTGAAGGTGCACCTGGCAGCCGTGTCGGCGTTTCGACCTTCTATGGGTGGTCGGTCCATCTTCTCCAACGAGATGGTTTCCCGATTCCTTAAGGGCCTCGATCGTTTGTACCCGCCAATACGTCGTCCTGCTCCAACGTGGGATCTGAATCTGGTTCTGGCCCAGCTTATGAGCCCACCCTTTGAGCCCCTGGCCACGTGCTCTCTGCTTTATCTCTCTTGGAAGACAGCCTTCCTCGTGGCAATTACATCGGCCAGACGAGTGTCTGAGCTCCGCGCCCTGACGGCCATTCCACCGTATACCGTCTTCCATGGTGACAAGGTGCAGCTTTGGCCACACCCAGCCTTCCTTCCTAAAGTGGTTTCGGCTTTCCATCTCAACCAGGAGATCTTCCTTCCGGTCTTCTTCCCGAAGCCGCACGCTTCATCCCGTGAGCAGCAGCTCCACACCCTGGACGTTCGCCGAGCCCTCGCTTTTTATATCGATCAGACGAAGTCCTTCCAGCGTTCGACCCAACTGTTTGTGGCGGTTGCCGATCGCATGAAAGGTGAGCCGGTCTCCTCGCAGCGAATTTCCTCCTGGGTGACATCATGCATACGGACATGCTACGAGCTTGCTCGCGTGCCACCATGCCGCCTCACCGCTCACTCAACCAGAGCTCACGCCTCGTCAGCCGCCTTCCTAGCCCATGTCCCTATCCAGGACATCTGTAGAGCGGCCACCTGGTCTTCCGTTCACACCTTCGCTTCCCACTACACGTTGGTGCAACAATCTAGAGACGATGCAGCCTTCGGCTCCACAGTCTTGCGCTCTGCCACGTCTCACTCCGACCCCACCGCCTAGGTAAGGCTTGGGAATCATCTACATGGAATGCATAGGAGCAATCACTCGAAGAAGAAAAGACGGTTACTCACCGTAGTAACTGTTGTTCTTCGAGATGTGTTGCTCCTATCCATTCCAGACCCACCCTCCTTCCCCACTGTCGGAGTAGCTGGCAAGAAGGAACTGAGGAGCGGACGGGCCGGCTGGGGTATATAATAGGCGCCATAGCGGCGCCACTCCAGGGGGCGCCCAGCCGGCCCGCCGGAGTTGCTAGGGTAAAAATGTTCCGGAGAGCCGTGCATGCACGGCGCGCACACCTACATGGAATGGATAGGAGCAACACATCTCGAAGAACAACAGTTACTACGGTGAGTAACCGTCTTTTTCTGTAGGTTTATAGTTCTCATTCATAACTATTTCCCTTCTAACTCTGATTGAGAATCTCCTAGAGGTGAATAAACTCCATTGCCTTCCCCATGTTAAAATAGGTCTACTTTCTTTCAAATTAGCTAGAAACATTATCTCTGGCTGGTATATTCTGCCATAAACTGCTGCCTAGAGTACCTTATGGTTATTTTCTTCTGGCTTGGGTCGTAGGACTAAACTCAGGGAAAGTAACCTCCTCTGACCCATTTCATATATAATACCACATTTGTTCCTGCAACACCTGTTCGCAATGTGTGGGATGAGTAAATATGACAATTTAAGCTCCTTACAGGCCCCTCTTTCAAAGTACAGTATTCTGGTTTGCTAGGGCACAGTACTCATAATCTATAAAAAGTATATAATCATTCATGGTTATTGTTTATCTTATTACTCCTGTGAAAATGGAAATGGCAGCTCAGTGATTTTTCTATGAGATTTTATATATGGTGATGTAATGTCTCTTACCAAAGTGTTATGTAGAACATCACAGCCTTTTGTTAGTATGGCTGAAGACTACTTATTTGGATTTAAATATAAAGGGGCACTTGCTGAAGGCTGCAGGCCCCCAACAATTATTTAAAACAACAATCTATGCAAAAGAATAAACAACATGACAAAAAACACATACAAAAGTACATATGCTAGCATTCAGGGGGAAGGACTCAGGCCTGCCTCTAGCTACATCCTTTCCTACTCCTCATTGAAAGGTGTTGAAGTTTGACTAAAGAACACTATTTATTTATTAATGCCTACTTTGTAGATTTCGGTTCTTGCCCCTTGGTGTTCAAAGTTGTTTCTCACACTGTAGAATCTCCTGTTCAGTGCACTCATTGTCAGCAAGCCAGATACAGTAGCATTTTGTGATGGTGATGATGCCGATTGTACTACAGCGGACTTGAAAAACAGGGATTCCCCCCACACACCCAAATTCACCATGAAACAGTTTTGCGCCTAAGATCTATAAATTGTGGTATTCACTGTAGCATTGTTAGAGCACTACATCTTTCCAAATCTACTGACATTTAAATAGCAGAAAAAAAAGCAACCACTGCAAACAGAGCTACAACTCTGTCACAGCAGGATTTCCCCTTTGAAGTAATTCCCAAACAGACCTATAATGGCGGTTAAAATGAGGGGAAGAGGCCATAGCATAGTCACCTGATCCATTGGGTCCAGGCAGTCAAAGGTGGCTGGATTTGATGCTGGCCACACTTTGGCTATGAAACTGATGTGCCTTAACTGTACCAGCCTGAAGAATCACTGGCTTGGGGGAACGTTGACTTTCGATAGACATTGTTCAAATAAACTCTGCAGTTCATTGTATATGAATATTTGCATCCAGAAATATTTACCACACCTAAATACTCTGGTGATCGGTGCCATATTCAAACCTAAGATGCACAAGTACCAGCTTCTATGACCAGTCCAGAGAAGATCTTCAAAAGTACCTGAGGGATTTAGGAGTCCAAGTCCAGCACTGGCTTTTAGAGGTTCATGTGCATTTATCTCACTCAGAAGAGAACATTTTATTTCTTACCAGTCAATGCAAATTAATCTTTTTTCATTGCAAAAGCAAGGTAAATAAAAATACTTCCCAGTAATTCCATCAATTCAAAATCCTCAGCCTAATTCCCCAACAGAACATTATGTAAATAAAGTACCTTATTATATGAAGAATCTGAATGTATATGTCTCCAGAACTATGCTTTATAGTGAATTGCCCTGTGGTCTCTAGAGAAGGTCAGACATTGTCCAGCCTCTCTAATTGCTTCTCTTTTGATTACTTGTGTGGCTCTTGCAGATTCCTGTCAGCCTAGGGCTGGTAAGTAAGAGGCGAGACAGAAAAGATAAGGAACAGAAAAAAGTAATCCTAGTGAGGTGAAACCTTCTGCAGTCACAACTACATTTCAGGCAGGATTTTTAATCTAGCCTTGGCAAAGTGGCTGGAGGGAACACTAATTACACCAGCCACTCATTTGTAGGAATCCAAGTAAGAAAGTTACCTTGGGGCCACACAAAAGAATACAGTACTAACTGCTGCAGGGAGGGATCAGGTGCCAATGATTTAAACTATAGAAGGACCCAAAAGCATGGGACCTCTCTCACTGGTCTCACTGCCAGAGGAGAAGTATGAGTTGTGAGGCTGCTGTATGGCCCCAAGCAACCCTTTTATCCAGGGCCGCCTGGGGGGTGGGGTGGGGGAAGCAAGTGGGGCAATTTGCCCCGGGCCCTGCAGGGGCCCCCACAAGAATATGATATTCTATAGTTTTGCAACTTTTTTTTTTAAATGGAAGGAGCCCCCAAAATTGCTTTGCCCCAGGCTCCCTGTATCCTCTGGGCGGCCCTGCTTTTATCTGATTGTTTGATTGTGCTTATAGCCAGTCTGGATCATGTGTTTTACCTTGACACCATTTCAAAATCCTCATGACATTCAGGCAATAACTGATGAGGATCTTTTAGCAGAATTATCAACAAAAGTGGGTATTTTCTGGTACTCCACAGATATTTTAGAAGATCATGAATCTATCTGTAGTGCCTAATAAGTAATCAATCACCAGAACTCCCTGAAAAAACACGAGAAGCAGGGAGACAGCTTTCACATGACAGTTTCTAGTCCTGTCTAGTTGTGCTGAGGCAGTTTTAATGTCCTCTACCTTATTGATCACCACTGTAGATTTCTAACAGTCTAGCACTGAGATGAAGCCAAGACTTCCATAAATGATACTTCATTGTGGTGGGACAGTAGGCAAAATAGGGCCCCCACAAGTAGATACAGTTGATCCTCATTCTCTAAAGCAATACACTCAGTTAATGTAGGCACAAAATAAAGTTTGTTTTCTTTTTTTTTTTTAAAGTAAAAATACTTCTATGACTTAAACAATATTGAACATGCTGCGGGGGGAGGGGGGTTGTTTAAACATCCCTCTGCAGTATTTGAAACTCAGAGACAGGAGCACTCAGCTGGAGCCTGATACTCCGACGTGATGAGCACTTTCAACCCCCATTGACTTCAGTGGGACTCAATACGCTCACAGGATTGGGTCCCAGGTGCAGGAGAATTAGAAACTGACACTGAATGGAAAACATATAGTGTAGTTTCATTGTCCAGCCTAAAAGGAGAACAAAAGAAAACCAAAGGAAGAGTGAATGGGTAAGTTACATTTATATTTCCCCCACCCCCATTTTTAACTGTCTAGGGTGTTGACACACGTAAAGTTTGTTTTTGTAATAAATTATTTAAAAGTGACAGTGGCCCATAATATACTTTTATAACATGACTGCAGGATAGTAGTAGGTCATCTAGTCTATAAAGGCATTGTTGTGTTCACATAGCTTATGAGCATGAGGGCACTCAATACATGGAAGATTCAGTCAGCTCTGAATATTGTGGTACTCAGCAACTCAGGAGCACTGCAGTCCTAATGTGCTTTGGCAGGTATTTAATTCTGATCAAGAACAGGCAACACAAATTCTCCAGGTGATGGTTGGTCTGTGCATCTTTCCTGAGGGGCTCTACTGAGCTTTCCAAAAGCTGAATACCTGTCAATTGCCACCACAAAAATATTCGTTTGAAATGACAGACTGTAAACCTGATTTCCTCTCCCTGTTTGTCACCCCCACTTACTGTGTCATGTCTAATAAAAGACTGCAAATTGTTTGAGGCAGAGACCTGGCTATCAATTTGTACTGTGAGGTGCCTATTACATTCATTCTTGTGTGTTGCAAAATAATAAATGATAATGATCTGAAGATGGAGAAGAAAAGTCAGACCTGAGTAAATGGAACTGAGGAACATATTATTAGGAAAAGAGGGAAAGTGTTTCTCATTTATTTACTGATTTGATATATCTAATGCACCTTCTTATTGCGGTCAGGGTTCAGGTACATTATTTATCTGTGTTTATTAAATTAACAACTGCATCTTTTTTCAGAGGTGGACAAAATAACCTACTACAAACAAAGGGCCAGAATTTTCAACTGATATAAATCATCAGTATAGTTCCATTGACTCCAGTATCACCATGGCACTTTACATTAGCTGGTGTGTTTGGCCCAAGGAATTTCTCCATCCCATCCGTCAAAGGCAAATGCCTGAGAGAAGAGATGGGCCATGTACCATATCAAGGATCCTCTACAGAAAACACTCTGCCATTAGCCCTCTCAAATTTAAATCTTAGTACTGTTAGCTCAAACCCCTCAGCTGACCTTCAGCTACCATGGCAAATCCTAAGGAAAGATCACTGACACCCAATCCCCAGGCCATTCTTATGAGGTGCACAGGAAATGACATCATAGTAGTTTAAAACATGTTCAAGAGACAGATCCCTTTATCTAAGGCTTTGTCTATACTGGTGATTTAACCCCACAGTGGCCAACCACTAATGCAAGCTGCAGCAGTCTAAACCCCAAATGCAGACAAAGCAAGCAGTTTACACTAGAATTGTTTCAAGCAGGGATAAATTGCATCAATGCAAATCATGACTAACCTTCTTTCCACCTGGGGGTTGGTGCAGCTACATCAATGGCTATAAACTGATGGCTGAAATCAGGGCAAATTCTCATTGTAGGCAAGGCCTTACCTGTAGACATCTGTCATTTCACTATTATTGTGTGAGCCACTGGGTTTTACCAGCTGAGGAGCTCATGAAAATTATGGGGTGTGCTCCTGAAGGCTCTTGGTCTTCAGTCACTGGCGAAATGAGGTACTGCCTCAAACACAACTGTTCTTCAGGTATGCTCTTGTTTTCATTAATTAGTTTTTATTAAAAATATTTTAAAACATTTGATTTTTCTTAAATTATTTTGATATAAAACAGATTGGAATAATTCTTCTTTAAAATATTTTAAATTAATTTTTAAATATTATGCTTTTTCCCCTGAAGTGAAACCATTACAGAATTTAGGAACCAGATCAATCCCCATGTCTACAGGGACTTTTTGTCATTTGGCACTTACATCTTTCCATCAGTAGCCAATAAAATTCACTGGCGTTAACAAGAAAACTGATAGAGCTGACAGCTGTCACTTGCTTCAGTTCCTGTTCCCATGAAAACAGATGTCAGCAAGCCAAACACTGGATAAGGATCTTCAAAAAATTAAATCAAGTGCATTAATCCATTTTCAGTGATCTGATACCATTTCCACTAGAACTGGAAAGGATCAACCAACCAACCAACCACAGAACTGCAAAATCTTGTGCAATTGCACAGGCTACTACCAGGCTATTGAACATAACTAGAACTTGTTGAAAAGTGGCTCAAAGTATGCACAAAATTTTGCACAAAATATTTTTCACCAGCTCTAACAATAACTTAGAACCTGATCTTCAGAGATGCTGAGAACCTGCTAACCCTGTTGTCTTCAAACCTCAGCAGTTTCTAATACAATGGGTGAGTTAGCTATTGAGATTGCAACTGGTAGCACTAATAAAAGACCTGAGGAAAAACCAAATCCTCCTGTCTATTGCCATGAGAAATGCTCCACTCTCCCCAACTACAATGCTATGAATGTCCATGGGACAGATTTCAGTAGGGATTTTTATTAATGATAAACATTTTAGGATTTCACTTTAGAGGTAACTGCTAAAATAAGCCCTTCCCTTCATTATCACATAAAGTAACTTCTGTCCATCAGTGCAAGTGCTTTCTTAATAAGAAGCCAAGGGACCTTGAATTCTGTCTCTGTTTAAAATCTTTGGTAGGTACAACACAATTCCAGTCTGCAGCAAATGTTTTAAATTTAAAGACTTAAAAATAAGTAGTGATAGTTTTGTAGAAGACAGATGAATCCAGAATACTGGCCTTTGCAAACATTATTTCATTTTTTTGTGTCCTGTAAGCCAGCTTATTCAATTTCCCCTGAGACTGCCCTGAAGACCTGGAATTTTCGTACAAGATTTAAGGCTCAATTGTAAGCTTGTTTACATGCATGAGCTGGCAAGTAAGGGGGCATGAGGCATCCTCTTACTGCACTGTGTGGGCTACCGACATCAGAGGGCTAACTGTAGAGCACAACAAGAAGTTTATTGATTTTACAAAACTTAAGACAATACTACATATTTTCAAGTGTCATCTATTGACACCTTATCTATAACTAACTGGTTACTTATACCCAGAGATAGAACTGTCCTTCCTTGAGGCACTACTGCTTCTCCCATGCAGGTGGACAGGAAGCAGGTGAAGCCATGGCTCACCCTTCCCCACAACATGTCAACCAATCATCTGAGCCCTGTGAGCCAGGGGAAAATGTGCCAGGAAAAGGGCTGGTGCAGCTTACTTCTCCCATGGAGCAATTGTGACTGTTAAAGCCACAACACTCCATCCCTGCTTCTCCCTTGTTAAAGGAACAGTCTGTTTCCTGGTCTGCTCCTGAAACAGCTCAGCTACACACTGCCCTTTACTCAGGGTGGATTGTGACGTGTCAATCCAGCCCCAAAAGAATTAATGAAGAAGGTATGACAACCCAGTGCTGGAGGATCTAGTTTCATGACTGAAACACACAAACTAGGTTGAAGGATATTCACACCCACTAAATCTTGGACTCCTTCATTGTTGTTTTTTTTTAAAGTAACTTTCTGAGAAAATAGGAATCAGCTTTAGAAAAAACTGATGACAGAAGCAGTGAATGTATTATTTTCCTCATAAAATGCCAGTTACTGATAAAATCTTGCCTGCCCCATATAAGCCTTACACAGGAAAGCTGCATTTCTAAAATGTCCAGGGAAATTAGCCAGAGTGGAATTTTCTTTAGACTTCAGAAATCATTTTCTGCTTTAAGATTTGGTAACATTGCTGGATTAGGGCCAGTCCTGCAGCCCTCACTCACATTACTTGTCACATTCAAATCAATGGGCCTATTCATGTGAACAGCCATATTAGCCAATACATATAGACAGAGTCATAGAGTTTAAGGCCAGAAGGGACCACCAGATCACCTGGTCTGACCTCCTGTATATCACAGGCTATCAGCACCATCCAGCACCTGCATGCTAAAGCCAACAACCCAAATTACACGAAAGTATTAAGGCACACAGGAGACTAGACTACCACGTGCCACAGGCAGAGACCAGGAGACACTGAGGCGCATCAGTCTCTGAGGCCCCCTGAAGTGGCAGGGAAATAAAGAAAGATATACCCAGATAACTCTGGCAAGTGATCTGCACCTCATGCTACAGAGAAAGGGGAAAAACACCAAAGGTCACTGCTAAATATTTATATTAGGTATAGTTTACATCACATTAATGGGAATTATGTGCATGGTATTAATGTAATATACACTACATATAAATAAGTGTTTGGAAGTTATGTTAACTGAACATATTACACTCTCTTCACCATTCTGTTCACGCATGTCGGATATCCCACCACACTTTGCAAAGCTGAAGGCAGCCTTGACATTAGAAAATAGGAAGCCTGTCAAAACCAAGGTACATAAATGCTCTGTCCAGCACAGACTAGGATGTACATCTATGCCCAGCTGGTTTGGAAGGTAATATCCAAAACAAAAGAACAAAACAAACCAAGACGTTAAGGAACTGTTACAAACTGGTGAGATTGATTTTAGTGATATGTAAAGAGCTTTGTCATTTGTAAATTCACACTAAAAAGACTACTAGCTTCAATGTGGATCTTTGAAGCACACCTTCTGTGTAAGGTGAACTCACTGTGAGAATTTGCTTCCCAGAGGAGGGTATGTATGCCTCCTTTTCATATTGTACTGCTTTGTCTTCAGACAATACATTTGGCTGAGTTGGGTTATTTTGTCTCTTGAACAGTTTAAAGAATGAACCGCAAGTGTAGTCAAACAACTGGCAAGGCAGCCAGGAGCCATTAGCTGAATCAGTTTGGCATGGGGGTCACAACTTGTCCATTTAGGTTCAGGATAGTAAGCTCATAGAAGTAGTACTTTGTGGGCTACGGGTTCTAAGTACACTTGTAGCAGGCCAGCCGGTGGGGAAGGGAGTTTGTAAACAGCGCTACTTCAGCAAAAGGCCTTAAGTACCCCATTTACAGTAACTATTAAAAGCAAACTGCTTTTCTGGGCATAGAGCCCATAAAGGAATATATTGCACTGAACAATTTCTAGGCAAAATGCCTGGATACAGCAAAGACTAAAATGGTGAAACACCAAAGCCCAAGAACCAGCAATAACGACAGACTAAAATAATAATAAAGGAGCTCTTAAATCTTTTGTAAGAAAACATAACTAGATATGGGGGAAGCTCACTTGTGCAAGATACGAGGAACAAAAATGACCCCTGGGATTCATTATAATTTAACTTTTACGTCATATAATAAAAATCATTATAAAAATATAAAAATTACAGTGGTACAATACTATTTTTATAATATATTTCACAATACCAATTCAATTTTTTTTTGCAAAACTCAAGAAGGCATCATGTACATAGGTTTCTTCCTCAATAAATCAATCAGCTGCAAAGAAAAAAGTTTTTTTTTATTAATTAATTTTTTTTTCCCCAAAGGAAAAAATATAGGGGAAAAAACCTCAACTTTAAAGCAAAGGTTATATTAATAAAATCATAACCTTTATAAGCTTGCTTGCACATTTATTAAATATAAAACTCTCTCTCTCTATATATATATATATGTTATAGCCAAAATATTAAAAAATATGATATATATTACTTATTCTGTAGCAAAATGCTAGCGCAAAACAGATTTTTATCTGTCTCCCAAACACAAACTAATGTCAAAAGTTTAATACCCTCTATGTGTTTGCATAAAACCTGCATTTAAACTTCATCTTGCTTTAATTTTTATACTATTTCTTTTGTCCTATGTAAAAAAATTGTTATTAGAGTTTGTGCTTTCAAATATTTAATAAAAATTTAACTCTAAAAAGCTTGGGTAAAAATTCTGTTGCTCTCCTGCTAAAACAGAGTCCTTAGGGGGTGGGTGAGAAACAGAGTAATAAATCTCTCAGAAGGTTGTGAGCACCTCTCTTAGAAGTCAAACACTATATTTATTATGGTAAACTAGTTATTTACAAATGAAGGAAATAAAAATGGATGTCTTCATGAAAAAATTGGACATGCATCTAAAACAGGTACATTTGTATTAAAGAACTGGGAAATTCAAAACAAAAAGCAAAAATGTATTTTAACAAGGGAATAAAGAAAAATAAGTAAAGAGTAGAAAAGCAGTTCGTGTTTGTTATAAGCTGTACCAAAACTTAACTTGTGTTGTAAATGGCTTGGTCCCCATCACACTATGAAGAAAGTGAGCTCATTTGTGTATAAATTTGGGTTACTGAAAACAACAACAACAAACAACAACAAAAATTGAAGAAGCTAACCAGCTTAAGCTAATTAAGGGTGCGTCCCACAGACTGGAGAACCATAATATATCAGTGCATAGTGAAGGAACCCTCGAGTATCAGAAGAAGACAAGACAAAGTGCTTTAATAAATAACTGAGTGGTCAACTATACTTCAACTTGTCATATATGGACAACTGAATATGCAGTTGACTACAGAAATATTATGAAGACCTGTAGCCATGTCAGGTCTGTTATGTAAACTGTACAGTCTTAAAATAAGTTTATGTATTTACGTATTATTTTAAATCTCTTTTATTGGAATATGGCCAAATTTGGTTACAGTGTAAAAGTAAATATATCATTGTGGCATACTTCTATTAATTAACAAAGAAGAGATTCTTATTAGGAATGTGCATAAAGGCCAATAGCTGAACAAGACAACATTGCTAAATTGTTTAACATACGTTTTTACTTGTTTGGTTAATTATAATAAACAACAAAAAAACCAAGGAAAATCATGTAGGTAGAGAAAGTATTTGCACGGTTTATGGGACTTCTGTGTTAACTATTAAAATTTGTTTATTAGGAAATATCAGAAAAAGGAAATTGCCTAATTTTATTAATGATAAGCAATTGTCTAAATGGTATTGTCCTCAGTGCATAACAAAGGATAATGTGAATTTGCAATGTATTAAATTATGCAGGCAAATTCTACAAAGCAAAATTCATAATTTGGGATCAGTGATACTCACCATAATCAAGGTACATGTTATTTAAAACAATTGTGGTTAATGTTAGATACAAGGTTCAGTTCCTTTATGGTCTCTTTACTGACATTGGATCCTGACACTACAATATTTGATAAGTTGGCAATTGTCCATTCATCAGGTTACCTGGAATACCACATCTACAAGGAACATCTGAAGCTACCTCAGCTACTGGTTCATCACTCAGCAACGCAAATATGAAGGGCACTGCACACTGTTCTATTAAAGGATATTAACATGTATGTAAATATTATGTTTTGACATAGTGACTCCAGTGTGTGGCTGTGATGACCTGGACCATTATCATGAGACAGAGATGCTGTCTGCTCTTGCCCCATGAAGCTCACCCAAGTGGCACTGACCACTAAGGGTGACCTATAACATGAAGGGACAATATGCGTGGTAGCTATAAGACATTGATGTCTGGATACCTCACTTATGATGTCATTACTCCAAATTTCTGTTTTTACTTCTCATGTAGTGGGTCATGCTCTGCTAATGCCTATTGTACCGTAAGGAATAATAGTTTTAATTGTATTCATTACATGTAGCTACTAATGCCATTTGCTAAATCAGTATAAATCTCACATAAATGCTCTTACCTCAGCTTCATAAATTTGGCAAAGATGTGGCCTGATATAATTATCAAAGTGACAAGTGGGGGACACCATATATGTTATGTGTAGCATCTACCACATCAATGGGTTTGTGTGCATGGTATTAAAAATATACATTAAATATAAATAAGTATTGAGAAGTTATATTAACTGAATATATTATGCTTTCTCTACAATTTTGTTCATCCAGGTCAAGTATCCCATAACACTCTGCAAAGCTGAGGTCAGAAAATAGGAAGCCTGTCAAAGCCAAGATACATGAAGGGTATGTCCCAGCACAGGTTGGGATATACCTCTATGCCCAACTGATTTGGAATGTGGCATCCAAAACAAAGATAACAAAAGTACAGAACAAACCAAGAAGTTAAGGAACTGTTACAAACTGGTGAGTTGGGTTTTAGTGACAAGTAAGTGAATTTGTAAAATAATACTATAAATATTACTAGCTGAAATGCATATCTCTGAAGCACATATCTCTTCTGTGTAAGGTGAACACGCTGTGAGAATTTGCTTTCTGGAAGGAGGCTATGTATGTCTTTTCTTATTATATTGCTTTGTCATTAGACAATAAATTAGGCTAAGTTTGGTTATTTGGTCTTTTTGAACATTTTTAAGAATGAACTGTGACTATAGTCAAACAATTAGCTACACCTTTGAGTCAATAGCCAGCTCAGGAACTTTGTAACGGGATATAGAATCTTTCAGTACTTGTTTCAGTTTGGCCCAGAATGATGATGACAACCAAGAACTGTCATTGTTCCACAGTTCTTTGACAGGCCCTGTGAAATGAGTTGATGAATCAGTCCAGGTACTGCTAGACAGATACCTACATAACAAATTACTACTACTGCAAATTCTAATTAGTAGCCTTGATGACAAGCCTTAGCAGAGAGGTCAAGATTCTGCTTTGTTATGGGGCCTCTCTGCTAAAACCTGCTGTCAGGGTTAATTAGTACACCCCAAAGTGGGGTGGTCATTTGCTTCAACCCTGCTGTTCCAGTGCTAAAGGTGGCTTCTCTAGGTCAGGACTGAAGCAGGTTTATCATGCATCTGCATTCTTTCTGCTCCCAAAATTTTCATTGAAGCAGATAGAGGTTTTGGATGTACAAGGACTGTGGTCCATTACCTGTGCTGTACCAGTTCTCTGGATGGATGAAAATGACTTCTTCGAGGCCACTGTTGCCAATCCAGCACCTTCCATGAGCAGCAAACAACAAAAAAGGTGAGGACAGATACGGAAATATTGAGAATTTTCTGTTAAATTCTCATGTCTCAAAGAACAAGATGTTTGCTGCCTGTCTTCAACAGATAGCTAACTAGCTGCTTATTTTTAGGAGAAATTATTTGCTGCCTAAACATCAGATAGCAAAATGCTAAACATATTGCTGTATAATACAATATGAAGAGACAAAAACCGCCTGAGTCCTTTAATAATACAAAATATTGATGTGGTAACATTTTCATGGAGGTGTCTGTTACAGCTGTCCCCCTGCTGCATTCCTTTTTTCCCCTCTCCTTTCTGTTTGTCCTGTGTGGCCACCCCTCCCGGCCTTTGTGCTAACTAAAGTCACAGCCCTATTCATAGGAATGGCCTGTACAGACTAACTGGAGCCATTGCTCTGCCTAGGGAGGGAGCTTCTTGCTTCTTTGTTTGGCTCCTTTGTTCAGACCCGGGCTCGGTGTGAGGGGCGCTGCCCAGAAATGCAAGACCTGAAGTGGCCAACTAATTAAGCATATGAGTCATACCTGTGGCTCAGAACATGCCCAGGCATGCCTATGCTTACCTGCAGCCTTTCCCTGCCTTCTCTCCTCCCCTGTATCAAGAGGAGCCAAGCAAAAGTACTGGTGGGAAACGGCCTAAGTTTGCCTTTAAAGCCGGACATTTTCTGATCAGACCTCGGAGAAGGTCCTTGCTTTGCCACCTGGTCTGATCAGCTAGGGGTCTTTGGGGGGCCCTCTCCCTGCTCTCGTTTGTTTTTGAGCGTACCCCTGTTTTTAAACTCCCCTCCCACGAACAACGAATTTGTGCCTGGAGATCTCCTGATTATTGTAAGCGAATCGAGTCCTCTCTCCATCCTCCGATGCTACTGCTGTTCCTGCCTTTGTGCTTGCTGCTGTCCTGGGGATTGGTAAGAACTCCCTCTTGCAAACTCCCCTTGTCCTAGCTGCTGGCCTTGTTTCCCCAGCAGACAGACTCAAGCTAACTCCTTGATCTGTATCTGTAATCTGTTTCTTGCTCCGCAGTGCCTTTGCTGCTAAAAATAAGCCTGTGCCGCTGCTAAGCTGTGCCTTCCTGGACTGTATCCTGGGCTGCCGGCTTGCAGCCGCCCCACTGCTGCAGCCACCACTAGTTAACTCCCCCCCCACTCCCGGGGCTGTACCCTGGGCACACACCACTCTGCCCTCTGGAACTGCTCCCCCTCCCGATCAAAGAATCGGCATAGTGTAAGGTGCACCTATTAAAATTAGGTTCTTAGTCTAGATAAGTTGTAATTTCATTTTGCATAGCTGTGGTTAAGTTAGGTTTAGAGAATTGTTTGTATTGTGCTCTGTAAGTTAAGTTTAAAAAATTGTTGCATTGTGTTCTGTTGCTTGCTAATTTGTGTAGTCTTGGTTAAGTTAGATCATAGATAAGATTTTGCTGTGTTCTGTATAATTGTGGTTAAGTCTGTCTTCCCGCTGCCCTAACCCCCCCTGCGAGCTTGCCCGTGTCTCCCCCTGAGCTCCCCAGTCACTCGTTGCAGTCTCTCTGCTGTTTAAACTTGCAGCCTGTCTGCTCTCTGTGACTCCCTGAGTTTAAATCTCCCTCCGCAGCGCCTCTGCCTTTGGTCTCTGCTCCACCACGTGCTCCTCTTCCCCCATCCCCCAACCTCATTCCTCTACCACTGCCTTTCTCTCTCTCTCTCTCTTTTAATCCCTTCCCCCACGTGTTCACCCAGCTCCTACTGCTGCCAAACCTCAATTGTATTGCTGAAATCTAGCATAAAACCCCATTGGTTACCCCTTTTCTCTCTGACACACCTCACATTTTACATTTACACCACTGTAACACATTTTTACCTAGAGTTGTTGGTTATTTAACACATTTAACCCATAACTGTTAGTTGGTTATATGCTGCTGTGACACACCCTTTACATAGAAATTGTTAGCTACCTGTTACATTTATACTTCAGTGTTAATTGGTTACTAACTGTATTGTACCCCACTGTATTGCACCCCACTATTGAAACCCCCTATACTATTTACTAAAAGAAACCCCTCCCCAATTGTCTACCTTAACAAACCCCATATCCCTCACTATTGAATTTTCCCTGTTTTTGCATTTTCTTAATAAAGTTTATTTTGCACCCCACCAGTGCAGTAGTTGTCCCCCAAGATCCCCTACCTGCTGGCAGGGTCAGGAGGCAACTGGGTGATTTGCTGCAGTTTCTGTGAACTGCATGTACAGTATATAGCTGCAACCCCCCCCCCCCCCAAGTACCTAGAGTAGTCACATTATTCCAGTGTGATACTCCAATGTATTTTATAGCCACCACCACTGATTTGTGGGATCTTGAAGCTAAATATGTAGGGGGGGGGAACTGAGGGGGGAGAAATGAAGGAAACGAGTGGTTGAAATTATCAATATCTACCAAATGGATGTAATAATATGCTGAAAGGAATATTGTTGGGTGCATTAAAATGATTGATTGGCTCAATTACCTCTAGGCCACAAAATAATTCTTTATGTAGTGTATAGTGTACAGATGCTATATTGTTAAATTGTAAAAACCTCTGTTAATGCAAAGTTAAGGTAGCACATCTGTACATAAAAAGTCAGGTATTACAAATGTTAAGAGTTCAGTAACTTAGCTGCACAGCACATAAGAGGACTGATCCCCAATCAAACTGCATAGTGCAGAAGCAGATGCACCACTACAAGGGCCTGATTCAAAGCGCAACTGAAGTTGAAGATTCCCGTTGATATCAATGAGCTTTGGCTCAAGCCCCCAGTGTGGAAATGGCAGAATCTAGTTTTGTTCAGCACATCAGCTAGAGCAGTTTTCAGAATGCTGTAAAATCCTAAGTGGTTGGTTGCTTAGCTTTTATTTCCTGGTCGAATGCTCCATCACACGATGCTCTCACTGTGTTTAGAAAAGATATATTATATAAAATAACTACAATGCATAGGCCAAAGGAAAAGAATCTATAATTTATGTTAAATCAATAGAATAAAAAATGTGTTCCCAGTGCTGGGGGAATACCATAGGATATAAAAGTGCTGTCTTGGTGAAAATTGCTAAGCTGTCATTTTTGGCGCTCATATCATCACTGAACAGAACTACATTCTTATATCATAAATTAGGCCCTGATCCTGTAAATACTTATGCATGTGCTCAACTTTCAGCACATGAGAAATCCCACTGAAGTCTGGCTGGCATGGTGGGGATAGAGCGACGGCTTTTCTCACTCCCTGCCCCTCTTTACCTCCTCCCCACCTAGGAGCTTCAATGCTGAGCATTGGGGAAGTAGCCCATGCTCTCCCCATTACATCCACAAACAAATAGGCGTGAGGAGTCTTACTCCTCTAAACAGCTGAGAAAATACTGGGACAACCTACTCCAATAGGAGCAGAATCAGACTCAGTCTTAGGGTAATGGAATACTCCTAAATGGATTGTCACCAGTAGTGATCTAAAACCATGAGCCTTTACTATCCTATGAGGTCAAAGGCTGGAGCAGACTCTAAACATCTGTCTGTTCCAGCATCTGAAAAGGGACGAAGAGCTACACCGAGTAACCATGGATTATATTAGGTTTTTCCCTTTTTGTTACTGCTCTTAAAAACGCATGGTTAGAAATATACTGTATAACATTTAAATAAGTCAGAATCCTCAGTTTCCGTTTCCAAAGACATCAACAGACAAGAAAAATCAATAAGAAAGCCTCTATGGAATAAATCAACAGACAAATGTGCTGCCTATGGGCCTTCCACTCTCAGCATATTTTTTCCATCCGCTGAAGTTCTCAGCCAACGACATTTGCTAAAGGCAAAGAAGTACTTTTTATAATTATTCTGTTCATGCTCTGTTCTCAAATATTCTCATTGTCACATTAGTTCTACAATTCATTTGTACCCACTCCTGCTTTAAAATGAAGTGTGAACTTTTTTGATGTAAACAATTAAATACCTAAATTTAGATAAAAAAGGAATAAGAGTTCATACATTAGAACTAGGTAGAGGATGATAAAGAATCAGAGTAGCTGTTCTATGACAGTATCATCTGAAAAACACCTTTTGTTCAAACTTCTTAAGTGGTCCAAAATTCCTTAGATGACTTTATACATCCAGTACACAAGATTATTCAGCAGTGGCATGGGCAGCATACTGTATACATAATGAAGCACTGTACTATGCAGCAGGAAAAAAAAATAGCAGATTCTCTGCCGAGCTTGACAAAAGACAATTATAATGAGGTTTGCTGGCAAAAGGGAAAGAGACATTTGTAGAGTTTATGATGAAAAGGTTTTATGGAAGTAAATGTTTCTTATCATACTGGTACTGTTTCCAAATAAAAGAGAGTAAATGACAATATGCTACAATTAGGAGAAATGTCTGTCAGAACAAACCATTTAGATGATGCAACTTTGGAATCAGATTAGGGGTATTTAAAATGGCTTATTATTGTCTTTAAAAGTTCCCATACATTTGAGCATCTCAGACAGGGTGGAAATTTAGATGACAAATTGCAAGGTGCTGAGCTCCTGGAACAAACATGGACTTCAATGGGAGTTGAAGGTATTCAGCGACATCTAACAGCAGATGCACAGCACTTAGCAAGATAAAGGCTGTTCCACTTTGTATAAACAATTAAATATTCATAAGGTCAGAGAGAGAGAGAGAGAAAGTTTGTCTCTATGGACATATGGTTAGGGACCCGCCTGGGAAGGGGATGACCTGTATTCCAGTTGCTGTTCCAATTAATTTTTAATTATTTATGCAAAGTGGAACAGCTCCAACAGGAGAGACTGAGAAAGGCCCATACAGACTGCCCTCTTGTCCAATGGTTAGTTAGGGCACTCATCTGGGATACAGAAGAACTGGGTCCAAGTCCCTACTCCAAATTGGGCAGAGGAGGGGTTTGAACCTGGGTGTCCCAAATCCCAGATAACCGCTGGGTAATTTTCTAAAGTGCTGGGGGAGGGGGAAGGGGGCTCCTCCACTTCCCCAGGTTTCTGTGGGAAAGGACTGACCTGGTATAGGTGCCTAACTCCAGGAGAGAGTTCCCAGCTGTGAATCCTGAGTAATGGAGGTGCCTAAGTCCCTGAGGGGGCCTTAAGTCACCCCTCTTCACCGTATATTGCCATCAGGCAGTTTCCACCTCAGCATGCCAGCTTTTATGAATCTCACTTGTGGACACCTAACTCTCCCCTTGCATGGAATAGGGAGCGTGGGCACCAAACTCAGGGCTGTGGAGTCCACTGAGAGTCAGGATATCTAAACAGAGGTGTGACAATGCTGAGCCTAAATTCCCTTTGTGCTTCTAGTCCTTCATAATCTATTGCTCAAGTCTTAAATTAGAGGTGAGTGGAGTTTTTTAGATTAAACTTTTTTTTTTCTGAAAAAAATGCTGATTCAGGTTGTTCTAAACATTTTGTGAATTTGTGTCAAATTCACCAAACTGTTTTATTAGAAAAGAAAAGAAAAAATCCAAAAAATTCAAACAATTTGTTTTAACACTATCAAAATGAGACTCTGATTTTTCAGTCCAACAACCTCTTTTTTAAATTTATTTTAATTCATTTTAAAAAAGGAAAAGTTTACAAAATTGAGTTAAACTAAATGTTTTTCAACCAAAAATGAAACATTTTGACTTTTTAGTTCACTGAAAATTTTTAAAAAATTGTTTTTGGATCAACCCAAAAGGTTTTTTTCCTCCCTTCTGATTTTTCAGTTTGGCCAGAGAACCAAAATAAGTTAGTCTCACAGTTCTGTTTGCAATATTAACAAAGTGGCATATAACAAGTTTCATACCGTTAGTGAAATGGCTTGTTAAACTGTTGCCTGGCTGTATTGTATAGGGTAGCCTCTGTCAGAGGAAACAATTTCCTTGAACTATATGCATAAACAACACTTAGTAAATAAAACATTTTTAAAATGGGATTTATAAATGCAGTGAGCTAGACAAGCATATAGACAACAACAAGGAAAAGGAAGGGACACCAGGGAGCAAGCAGGGCAGCTAACCACAGAAGAAATACACCTGTTAGAGACATACAGAACTAGGTCAAGATATACTCACATCACATGATTTAGCACAGGTAAATCTCAAAAGAAAAGGAAGTGGGGAAAGGGATGGCCTAGAAAGACTGGAGGATGATAAAATATGAAACCAATCAATCAAGATATGGATATTACAGGATTAGAATATGAATATTACAATATTATCAGCATTAAAATTATTAGCATAACTGACAATGATTATGTACTGTATAAATGTAAAGAAGCATGATGGACTGCAGAAGGTTTTGAAGTGATAAACCAGCCTTGCCCCCCACTGCATACACAATAGAGCTGGATGAAAATTTTTCACCAAAACTGTTCTTTATTAGAAAATAGGGGTTTGATTCAGGTAAAACTTCTGCAGAAGGTGCCTTTTGTCCACAGGAAAAAATGGCTTTTCATTGAAAAACCAAAAAACTAGATTTTTTTGATGAAAAGTCAGTTTCCTGCAGAAAAAGAACCATTTTACAGATGGAAAGCTGGAAAATGAGAGTAACGAAAATTATCTTCAGGAGCTATAGAACATTAACCTGCCCACAACACCTCTACAGAATGAAACCCTCGGGACTTCTAGAGTCTAGCTGAGCTTAGCAGTCAGCTGCAGAGAAAAAACGGCATCCCAAAGCAGGACGGACACCCATCACAGCTGTCACATAGCCCACTCTGCTCCTTCAGAGGCAGAGTCTCTGATGCCACCTCCCATCTGTCATATCTGGGAGTGATGTAGAAGGAGACGAGAAATCTTTGACTAAAGTGATGTCCAGAGGAACAGAATGCCCCATTCATCTGCTCTCCCACAGCCCTCTCTGCCTTTTTCCATGCCACTTCCCATCTATGGATCCCCTCCCAAGTATAGACTGCCAAGCAACTGCCCTGTTTTCAAATCTCTGTTTAAGACTCAATTCATCTGCCAGGCTGGCAAGAAACAAGTTAATAATGAAACCTTTTTACTGAGCCTCTGCACATGCCTGAGTAACTGCATGATCATCTGCACTGCTATAACCCTTCCACTTCTACTCTGTTACCCTCATTCCTTGTGTCACATCAAATTAGATTGCAGGCTGTTCAGGGCATGGGCCAGGTCTCTGTTGTTTTGTAAGGCACCGAGCACACTTTGAAGTACAGTAAAAATAATTATTAATACATAAGGTGCAGCGTGTGCCTGCAGAGAATTCAATGGATGTTCAGGTGAGGATTACTAATGTTAGAAGGGTAGGAAAAGGGAATGGGCAGAATCTGAAAATGTAGCATAGCTTGAAGGAGAGAGGGTGTATGGGACAGTGATAGAACAATGAATTGGTGATGCAAGCTAAAGGTTTCCTAAGGAGTATTGTAAATTCAAACAACTCCATGCTAGTGTAAAGCATGAAAGTTGATGATACACGTGCACACCAAACCTTCTCCCTCCCTTCCAGCTGTGTGCCACAGAAGGGTGAATGAACAGCTATATCTCACTGCTCAGTGTATGGTTTTAAAGGTAGTAGTTTGGTCTGAGAGAGTTAGATTACTTTATGAGGCTAGAAACAGAACATTTACATTCATCTAGGTTTAAATGCCATCTCAGGTGATAAGTGAACATTGATTTGATCAAATTTAGTCCTTTGAGGATCATAAAACCTCCAAACTATCTGGCACAAAGTATGAGTGATAGTCTGCTCCAGACTGCAACAGTAGGGTTGTTCAAGTCCTGCCCTGCAATTCCGCTTCCCCTCCCCCAAGGAAAGCAGAAACTAGAGACACAGAAAG
Organism: Mauremys mutica; assembly: GCF_020497125.1. Lineage (NCBI taxonomy): Eukaryota > Metazoa > Chordata > Testudines > Geoemydidae > Mauremys > Mauremys mutica. The sequence continues at coordinate 64,920,683 of NC_059076.1, forward strand.
AGAATAGAATAAATACAACAGGAGAAATCACACACATACACACTGTTATGGATGAGGATTGGACCTAAACAATATTTTTCATTAAATGGTGCCTATATATTGCTTGTTTACAGTAAAGTAGTAAAACCCATTCCCAGAGATGCTGCCTGGGATTTATTGATAAATTTGGTGGCATATATAGATTGCCATTGTCCCTTTCCTGTTTCTATATTTTGGTCCCAATACAGCTGTACTCCTTCAGGCAAACTCACACTCAAGTCACCAGTAAGGATAAGAGACGTCAGTGGACTGGCTGAGCGTAGACTGTAGCGCGAGCCTTGAATTCATACACTCTGACATAATGGTGGAGATAATAGGTGGGCAACTGCCTCTTCCCAGTGCCCTTTAGATGTACATGTGGCACTTTTTCAAGCACAGTATGCAATTAACCAAAGGAGAGATACAACGTGCATTTGTATAGGAAATGAAAAGTAAGCCCAGCCCACACTCACCCAATAGTGGCAGCTCCTGTCCTGTAGGGCTAGGACTAGGCCTGGCTCCCCACTCTGGGCATTGCAACAGGGTGCATGGGGTCACGTGGCACCATGATCCCATGTGCCATGGCCATGCACTCAAATTGGGCATTGCTGCTCATCTATCATGATGGGGGGAGGGGCAGTCAAACCTGAATGACATTACAACCCCTTGCAGCAGGTCACAACACCCTGAGTGGGGAGCCAGGCCCAGCCCCACAGGACAGGAGCTGCTGATGCCAAGTGAAGGGGAGGGGTGTTGCTCTCTTGCCTGCCACTCACACCCCAGGGCCTCCCCTCTGCACGGGGATGGGATTAGGGTTGTGGAGGGCACTGGTGAGGGTGGTCGGTGCTCTCTTGGCATGGCAAAAAGGAAGCAATAGAGATGGTAACGGTGGAGGCAAGCACCCACTGAATAGGAAAACTCTACCAATAACTCATCTCTCCCCTGTTTGCAAAATCTGGCTCTGCCACTGCTCTGACAGACTTCCTAGAGCTCCATACATATGGGGAAGAGATAAATGGCAGAATTGTGTGGCTGCGGTTATTTTATTCTTATAAAACTTTCGTTTGTTACTGTCCAAGATGTGAACTCTTGCAGGAAAGAAGCCACAGTCTCAGGCTGCCACCTTAGCAGCAGGTTATTTGCTTTTTGATTTCCAAAGCCTATTTTGAGTCTGAGGAAAAGGCTTAAAAATGTATTATTAGCACTTTCTAATAAGGGCATAAAATACTAGCAGTGAGGAAATAATTAATCATGAATAACTTATTTCACAAATAAGGACTTTTTCCCCTCCTGATTCTGAAACAGAAGATCAAGATTTTCCTTAATTTATTTATTACCTTGTTTTGTACTGTTTGGGGGGAGAGGAGTGGTTCAAATTTTATTTAGCTCTTAGAGTAATTGATGACAAACTATTCTCTGCACCTTCTTCTTATTTGAGCTATGTTGGTTGAGTTATGTTTGGTCAGGTAAGTCCCACGAATGATGTCTGTTCTCAGATAGGCTGAGCAAACAAATGCTTCTGGCACAAAAATATTTATATCTGTGAGATTGTAAAATTTAGTTTCTGGAACTACTGGTACAGCTGATCTTGAGATTCATCTGCCATGAATATTTCTACCATTAACATTTGATCACTTCAACATTTATGGAAAGTGAACACAAAATTAGCCAGCTAATTCATTTTTCAATTTAAATGAATATTCATAGAATCTGCATATTCACCCAGCTCTCTAAAATATCTGTGGGCAACATTGTGCCTTTATACTACTATACCTCCTTATGGATACAGTACTGCCAAGGGGCAGATCTTTAGAGTCCCTAATTTGAAAGATTCCACCATTTCTAGAAGAATTTCCCATTGCGGAGATGGGGAATATTGCTGGAAATGGTCCCTTTCAGAATGGCAGAAATATTACTTATGTCCACTGTCCACTGTCAGCATGGGTGATTATGCCAAACCTTTGAGTGTCATGAGGTTTTTGGTAGAGCTGGTAGAATTTTTTCCATCAGAAAGTGGCTGTGTCACAAGGTGCCTCTGTTGCTACCCAGTGAACCTCGCTGCCTGGCCAGTTCAGAAGGTCTCAGACATAAACACATGCCAGGCCATTTAGCTTTCACCTAGGTGTGCATTTATTTCCCTCTTACATCCTCTTAACATGCAATACAGGCTTATAGCAAGGACAGCCTTCCCAACAGCCCACTTCCCCATCCAGTCCAGGCTCACCCTCTGAGCTTCCTTCTGTACTCCCTGCTCAGCTGTCTTAGCTTCCTGTTTCCTCTCCTTATATTCTCCCCAATTACCTTGTTAACTCAGGCGCTCACCATCCCCCACGAGAAAGTATGTAATTTCCCTCAGGTGGGCCTGCAGCCTTCCCCAGGGTGCAACAATGTCCGTGATCAGAATGCTACTGATACATCCTGTCACAGTCTGTTTCCTTCATTTTCACAAAAATTTCCATTGCCATCAAAAACCCAAACCTATTATTTTTGGTTCTGTATCAAAAACCTAGAAAAAAATCAAAAACATTTTGCTGCAGAAAAATTATTTATCATATTTTTTTCCAAGAAAAATAATTGTCCCAAACCAGGTCTAGCTTCATAGTAGGTACTCACAACACTGTGAACAAAACTGAGATAGACTTTCAGGCATTTTAACTGATTTGAAGTGTTGAGCATTGCCACTGTACAGTAAAGCCAACAATGGGGAAAAGAGTACCGCTAATTACTTTTCTCCCTTTTTCTGCTCCTTGTCAGCTGCAGTATGGAGCAGTGCTTGGCTGCATAGTTTGTATTGAGCCAAGTTGCTGTCACAATGAAGGAACTGTTCAGATGGCTGTAAATGCAAAATGTCAGTTGCCATTATGCTCAATTCTTTTGCTCATGTAGGATAACTTGCTCTGATGCCGCTGCCACACTTTCTTAGGGTGTCCAGAACTGTAAGTCACCTTCTTACCTGCTTCAGCAAGAGAGAGGTTTGTTGGTGCTAGATTGTGAGATAAAGTCCTGTCACCCCAGTCTGTTAGCCAGCAAAACAAACTCCTAAGGACACTTTGGTAAGTGTACTTCACTTACCAAATCTTCCCTGGAACTCCACCCGCAACATCCAGCCCCTCTCAATGGATGTCCACAGAAATACCAAGTCTGCTGTCTCCAAAGAGACAGAATATACACCAGCCTGTTGGCTCAGGTCCTCACTTTAGTAAAACAGCACTGAAATGAATTTATAATAATACAAGAATGAGTTTATTAATAAAGAACTCTTATAAGTGATACTAGAGATAATAGAAAGAGAAAATGGTTGTAAATAAAAACAAAAGAATAACGTGTCTCCAAGAGTCTACATATAACCGTAACAGGCTCCAAGCTGTCTCTAAAGCAGTTCTCGCACCTACAGTTACTTTTCAGTTCCACCAACCCACACAGTTGGGGATCCGCTATTCACATATGCAAAGAGTGCTGACCTCTTTGTTCCTGCAGTGATGAACAAAGGCGTCCTCTCCCCTTCTTCTTATGGTCCAGAAACCCTTTGCCATGCGTTCTTTTGAAGTGGATCCCCAGATAAAGTTCTTCTCTTCTGCTGCTTGAACTCCAGTGAGCTGGCACCATGCTGTTTTCTCATCCTCCTGATTACTTGCTCTTCTGTTGACTTAAAATGCAATTGAAGCATCCTTTTTGTTGGTTTCACAATGTTGGTTCAAAACAGATTCCCAGGCAACCTTCTTTTGTCCAGGACAAACTTGTTTACCATGTCTGCCTACAAAACATATTTTAGGAATATATTTCCAGCACACATACATAATTCTTTAACACCATCTATCCATACACCATGCAATGACATTAATTACCTGTGTGCCACCAGTATTCATTTGACACAAATTCTCTTTACAGATAGCTACTATGACAGCAATGTGCAGTGTGTTGGGCCTGATAGGGGTTTACAGAACGGTGGACCCTCTGCCAGTTGGCACTGAGGGGCTCAAAGTTTCACAACTGCATCTTGTTGTCAAAGATCTAGATTGAGAGGCACTAAACAGAGAAAAAGTGAGGCTATAATACTCTCACATTCTTCCAGGAGGCTCAATACAGGCTGCAAGCAGTATCAACCTCAAAAACATAAGAGAAGGAAAAAGTGCTACTTTTCTTCTCAAACTTCAGTAACCCAGTGTTCACTCAAGAGATGTGTCAAAGTAACTGAGGAAAGGAGAAAGATAGTAAGCAAGCCAGAGACAATAATAAAACACAATAACTAGCAGCTAGGCTCACACCAACTCTTTATAATAGAATCATTCAAGAGAATCATTCTGCATCCAGAAAGCTCTAGCCTGTAATATTAATTTAACATCAGGACCAAAAATAACTAAAACCCATAAAGACCACTAGACCATCACTGGACAATCTGTCTTCACTGCCCCAGAGAACAAAAATTCCTTTCCTGCTCCAACCTTTGCCCTGGTGTGGGGAGTAAATTACTTCACTCCTTTTTGTGCAGCAGCTTACTCACTCTCTACACTTAGGCTATGTCTACACTACCGTGAAAGCAGCAAAGAGTCCTGTGGCACCTTATAGGCTACAGGATTCTTTGCTGCTTTTACAGATCCAGACTAAGACAGCTACCCCTCTGATACTGTACACTACCGTGGTAAGTCAACCTATGCTACGTAACTCCAGCTATGTGAAAATCTCCCATAGACTTACCTGACTCTTCTCGTTGCGGGTAGAGTACAAGGGTCGATTGGAGAGCGATCTGCAGTTGATTTGGTGGGTCTTTACTAGACCTGCTAAATTGACTGCTGGTGGATGGTCTCAGAGCATCGATCCCAGCTGTAGTGTAGATCTGCCCTCAGCCACCTAACCTGGCCAGCAAGCAGCAGGAACTGAGCCAGCACTTCTCCCAGCTCTTGCCCCTCTCTTCTTCCCTCCCACCCACATACCTATATGGGGACTATCAGGTGAGCAGTCCCTGCTGTGCCCTCCCCCCCAACATGTTTGGAATCAACTTGAACAAGACCAAGCAGAAGATTAAGGGATACGATGCTTACGCCTCCATGATCCTCTGTGTGATTTAGTAAGGCCTGTGACTATCTAGCCCTTAGTGAATAGCAAATAAATCATTCTTTTCCCTTTTACTGCCTGGAATCCACATGCCTTGTTGATAGGCTACCAAGAACCCAACAGTCTGTTAGCCAATCTCCCCACAAGCTAATTCCTGACAAACTAATACACATCAGCCTCGCTTTCTCTCTGGCTTTAAAACGTTTGTCATTCACAGGTGCTTAAACCCTTCCCTGAAACACAAAAGTTTTTCTAGCGCTGTGTAGTGTAGACAAAGCCTTAGGCTTCTACACAGCTTTTAATGACACGGCCATGTTGCTAAATGTCGGGCACTTTTGAAGACAAAATACTTCCACCTCCTCTGAGCAAGGTTCACGTTGTTGACAGACGAGCACCCCTGCCCATAACAAGCTGTTTACACTACCACTTGCCCTGGCAAAACTTTTGTCTTTTGGGGGGGGGTAAGGGGCAGATCTGGGGCTTTTTTAAGCACCTGTGAACTTTGTCATTCAATTGGCAGTGTAGACAAAGCCTTAGAGTCCCTTTCATTTAAAAAAAAATGTTTACTCTCCTGCAAATCTACATAATACTAAGAGCAATGACAGATGTTAGCTGCTTTCTGATAGTGTTAAAGGAGTGCAACACAGATTATTTTGGTAAGTATTTTTTATGCCAGGAGTCACCAGATAGTGCTGTTACACTATCTCTTACAATTCTTTTTCTTAGTGCACAAGCAAGCTTTTAGTCTAGAAAGAAATCATGGTGCTGGTTTTCTGAGTAGGTTGTTTTTAGAGAAACTGTTGCAAGCAAAAAGGTTTGCTGCCTGCTAGAATCAGGTTTGGTTCTTCCAAGGAATTGAACACTGTCGATTAGACTAAGATCCCCGAAAGACAGGATTGCCTGCATGTTGTTCATGATCACTTTTATTTCAGGACTGGTGTATGTGTGTAAATAAAACACATTCTCCTCAGAGTATACAGAGACTGTCACTAATTTCTCTTCCAATGGGAAGCTGAACTGCCAGGCCCTGACATCTGCTACTACTCAGCTAGTGGGTGATAGTACTAATAATATTCCAGACGAAGCATTCCAGTGCCCTGCATGAAATACACAGCATGCTCTCTTCACTATGAACACCACACATAGCCCATTGAAAAGTGTGACGCACAAAGGTAAAGGGAAAGATTATGTTTACTAACCACATTGAAAGTGAGAGTGCAATTTTGCACACACAAAAATGCAAATGCACGGAATTAAACCAACAATTTGAGCTGCTGTTCTTGCAAAATTTGGTCCTTAATATCTTGGCAATCCATGAGGATGTTCTGTTAAATAGTGCAGTACAACATGTTGCATTTGTGTTTTTCTTTTCCTTTCTTTCATCAGTTTAATACGCTGCACCACCAATCAATAGGAAGTGTTTGAATAGCTTGTTTATCCTGCTTCGCCTAATGACTCACCTCCTTGCTGGATTTTATTGTTTCTTTCTTTTAACTAGTAAATCAGAATGTGCATGTCTGAAAGGCAACATGCTAAACCACATCAAAATTGTATGGACTTGAAACACATTCATTGAGGCTGGTTTATTACCCTCAGGGATTCAAATGCATGATTCTTTCGCCCTTAATTTTTGTTTCCTGAGTGTTTCTTTCCCCTTTATTATGGTTCTTTCATAGAATGTTTTGACATCTGTGTTTGTTTTTTTGTGATACGATGTATGAAGTATGGCATTTGTTCTTTTTTGCATCTTTTAAATCAAAAGTCATGATGCATGAATCTCAAAAGCTTCCTAGATATTTATAAGCAACCAAAAGTTAAGATACTCATTTGACACCAATACAAGTTAAACACATTTTGGCTCCCTTCTTTCTAGTCTAGATTTGGCTTTCTTTTTTCCCCATATAAACTTTTCCCAACAGAATTTGGCTACCCCTACCTACCATCTTTTGGGATGAGTGTTGAAGGGACAAGTGGCCCACATGCTACCGTTCTCACTGGAATGTTAACTATCTAAAGATCTAGTAGATGATGCATACATCCAAGTATGCACCATTAAAGAAGTTCTTAAGTTATTTAGAAGACAGTTGTGTTCTGGTCACACGCACCAGTCACATTACTCAACTTTGCAGGTTCTAGGATTTCATCTTTTAATGCAGTTGAACAAAAGCAGCTCTGGAATGTTTTGTAAAGTTCCCGCTGAAATACTTAAAATTCTGATTAATAAAAGGAAATGAGTTTTTCTGATCGATTAGAATTTAGAGATGCAGACTTGGAAAAGGACAAAATAGAAATATAAGGGCCACAGCCTGGAAACTATGTTGACTTACAGCAGTTGAAGTTCTGGCCCATTGACTATGAAATCCAATGGACGGAATAAAACAAGGTAGAGTTTCCTTACCTATTAAATAAGAATTTTGTTAGACATGGACTAAGGGATTGGAATTCTATTGCAGCATTTATTTTCTGCTAACTCTTCTTATCTCTCTTCCAAATAAGAGTTTGCTTTGAATTTCTGGTGTTTAATCTGCTATATCCACGAACCTCTGTTTAAAGGGGCAATCAACTGGAAGAACAGATTTTGTAAAATGAACCAGAAAACTTCCACCTTTAATGAACTCTTCACAATCCCCAGGTTTCAAGAGAAAACGAAACAAGAAAAGACAGAAGAATTCATATTTCCTAATCGATTTCAAAGGCTCTGGAGACTTGGACAGCCAACCTAGGGGACAGCCAGTGCAAAATTTGTTCTGGCATCCAGAGATCAGACAATTTTGAAGGAACTCTGCAGTCAATGAAAATAAAACCACACACCCTGAAACAAAGTTATTGGTTCTGGTGAAAGTATTTTCCTTTGGCCATATGCTTCCATGAACAATATGGAATGAAGTAGAAAAAAATTGCCATGGGATACACTAGGATATTGAAAAGTTCCTGTACTGGGAAGGAAAAAAAATCTTAGTAATATGATGAAATAGGAGTCCAGTTCTAAGTCTTAATCCTTATCTTCAAGGTTGTCAGTGGCCTGGGCCCCGCCTATCTAAAAAGATGACCAGGCCTGCCGAAGGGGTAGGGGACAAAGGGGTCAATTGCCCAGGGGCTGCCTGGGGGCCCCCAGCCACTGCAGTGGTGGCTGGGAATCCTTTTAAATTGCCCAGTGGACCACAGGACTCCTAGGTGTGCACGACTGCTCTGGGCCCTGTGCTTTGGGGTCCCCACGGGCGGTCCTGGAAGTGATGGATTTGTCACTTCCACCCTGGGCCCCTCCCCCCAGGGACAGCCCTGGCCCTGGGGTGCAGAATTTCTGTTTGCAGGCCTGAGGGTGATCAAAGCACTGCTATGAAGATTGTGGTAGATAACTTCACTCCTCAGGCACAATGGAACTTTCTAGCACAAGGGTAAAACTCAGCTGAACAGAATTTTCTTGGGGGCTTGTCTGAGACGGGAACAAACTCCCAAAGTAAACAAGGATTATCCCAACTTCATCACCTTCTGCTTAAAATGCTAGGCACACTTCTTTGATCTGCCTTCTCTAAAATAAATGCATAGCAGTGGGTACTTTTAGAAACAGAAACCTGAAGACAACCTGCCCATCCCCCCCAAAATCAACACAGAACCCTACCAAAACAAAACACTACATTGGACACTCAATTATCCCCCGCCCCCGGGGAGAGAAGATGAGAGAAACAACAAATCACAGTTGATGGATGTTAGTCACATCACTTAATGCACTACCGGCAGGCACTCAGATACTGCAGTGATGAGGACAGTATATAAACCTCTCAAATAGAACTGAATAATTATTTTAAAACCACAAAAGGCAGCAGCACACATCTATAAGACTGGTGAAGAGAGCAAAGGTGGAAGATAAATTTAAAAGAACACTTGATATTTCATTCTGCTGAGAGCAGATCTCCCTGTAATGGCAAAAAAACAGCAGAAAGGACAAAGTGTGCTAAACTGACAGTGAACTATTCCTAGCTGTGTAGGTCTCAGCATCTCATCCACAACTTTTCTGTCTGTATGGGACTGTTTGCAAACAAGGGATTGGTGGTGTTCAGAATGAAATGACAGAGTTGTTTTGTCATTGTCCCCATTTAAAAATATTGTATCCAATTTGGGAGTTTACACAACTAATTTTGATCAAACTCATTGCTTGATAGGATAATGATCTTGCACAAACTTTGGATAGCATGCTGTAGTGCAAATAATTCTCCATTATGGGGTTTCTTACACCTTCCTCTGAACTATCTGGTATATGTCACTGTTAGAGACAGGATTCCAAAACAGATGGATGTCTGATTCTGATCAAACATGGCAGTTCTTATATTCCTAAATTCCTTCTAGAGTATATTTTGGCTTTATTTAACAACTGTCACATGAGATCATCATAAACCCTTCTGACAGGTGTGAATTTCAAAGAAAAGTAGTATAAAAATCATGCTAGCCACTGCAAAAGCATAAGATTTAATGACTTTAAAATTATTATTTGAGTGGTATTTTCTCCTCTAGCTTTTCTCATTGCTGCTATTTGTTCATTTATTAAATTGTATAGGTCAAATTCACTCTGTTAAAATCATCTCATGTCCAAACAAAGTGCGGGTTCATAAGCAAACTGATGCATTCCCTAATAACTACAACGGACCAAGAGATAATCAACAATACAAACAGACGGCAAATTAATATATCCCAGCATGAACATGGTAAAGGATACAGGATGAGACATGCTTGCTACAGAAGCCACACCCCAATCTATTAAGGATAGACTTTCATTAAAAAAAACAGTATTTATATGGGGCCAGGCCTTCCTTTAAAAGAGAGTCACTGACTTTAACCCATGAGTCCTATTTTCTCCTTTTGGTAACTACCCCCAAAAGAGCCACACCTTCAGAATACAACTCTACTTGGGGTAGAGCAGAGAACATGAGCCTTCCAGAATGACACTAGATGGTGACCGACTAATATCAGTAATTAATTCCTGTAAATTGCACCAAGATACCATGGAGATTAATGAGCTAAATATGTGTTCAGAGAGATTCTGGGAGATGATGAGGCACAATTAAGCTCATCTTAGGCACATCAGCATCTGTAAGGGATGTAACTGTAAACACAGCTGCAGTACATCTAGGCTTGAGGGCAGCCTCTGGAAAGGTAGCAATACACCATTTTTGTTCAGCATAGTCTCCTTTTGTGGATAATCAGGCCAAGTCCACACTAGACCTGGAGAGTGTGAATTTTTGATGACATTTCAATACCAGCAGAAGTCCTGAGGTAGACACAGTACTAATAGCATATACATTTTTTGGTGGTATAGGCTATTTCACTTGCCAAACCCAATATAAGCTATACTGACAAAAGCACATTTTATTAATACAAGTTGCATCTACACTAGGAAGATTTGCCAGTGCACCTATACTGGCAACACTTTTAAGTGTAGCCTAGGCCTAAAACTGTGTAAGACACATTCTTTTCATGGCTTGCATGAAGTACAAATGTGGGGAAAAATTGGCCTTCTATTTTCATCATTTTATATAATATCTGTAATATTAAATATTTTAAATATTAATGTAATATTTAACATGTAATCTTTAAAACTGATTTGAGTTACAGTAAAAAAATTAAAAATTAGCAAAAACCTGTAACAATTTAGCAAACCCTCCTATTGCTGGTGTGACAGTTTATTAGCTAATTGGTTAAGTACTGTAGTTTTAAAAATAATTTTAGTTACGCGACAGTAATTGTGTTCAAGAGACCTACCCCCCTGTCCCATGCAGCGAGTGCTTATCCTGTGAAATCAGCAACACAAACTAGCCCTGGATGTACTCTGCTTCTTTTCAGAGCAGCCTCAAATTCTGCCATCATGCACATCTCTCCCAAATTAACATGTGGAATCCTGCCCTGGCCACAGGGGCGGCTGTAGGCACCAGCAAAACAAGCTGCTGTCTAGGGCGGCAAAATATAGGGGGCGGCAAAAGGCTGCAGCCGGGCAGGGCCACGCTACCGGCTCCGCTTGGGGGAGAGGGATGGCCCCTTACCGGTAGCGCGGCCCCGCCTGGCTGCAGAAGACGGGCCGCTCCTCCTCCGCTTGTTCCCCGGGTCCTAAACAGCCCAGCAGCAGCTTGGCTGGGGGGGGCGGGGCTGAGCTCCGCCCCGCTCAGAGCCGCGTGGTCAGGGGGCGGGGCTACAAGCTCCGGGCCGAGCGGAGGCAGCTGAGCTCAGCCTGGAGTTCATGGCCCCACCCCCTCCCCACGCGGCTCTGAGCGGGGAAGAGCTCAGCCCCCTCCGGAGCCATGCGGCTGCTGCGCTGTGAGCCGGGGGTAAGCAGCCGGGGCGGGGGGGGTGTGTGGCTAAGGGGCAGGGAGTCCCGGGGACACTCAGGGGGCAGGGAGGGGGCACAGGTTCTGTGGGGGGGGGGCGGTCAGGGGCCAGGGAAGGGGGGTTGGATTGGGGGGTCTCAGGGAGGTGTTTGTCAGGCACCCCCTGACCCCATTACCCCCACAGCCCTGACCCCTAGCTCTGAGCCCAGCCCCTCTGATCCGGACACCCCTCTGACCCCATTCCCCCCCACAGCCCTGACCCCCAGCTCCGAGCCCAGCTGCTCTGAGGTGGGCACCCCCTGACACTATCTCCCTCACCCCAGACCCCCAGCTCCGAGCCCAGCCCCGTTGAGCTGGGCACCCTCCGACCCCATCCCCCCACCCCAGACCCCCAGCTCTGAGGCGAGCCCCTCTGAGCCAGACAACCTCCGACCCCATCTCCTCACAGTCCTGAGCCCAGCCCCTGTGAGCCGGGCACCCCCCAGAGCCCAGCTCCCCACCCAGCCCTGGGCAACAGGAGCACCACTTCCAGGCAGTGACAGCCCATTGGCACCAACCATCACCATCACCCAGCAACAGCCCATTTTGTAATTGCAAATGTATACAGACCAGTAAAGCATTTAATGTTTTTAAATAATGTATTTGGTGTATTTTCAAATTATTACAAATTAATTTTCACTAGTTATTTTTTACATTTCCAAATACATGTTACTATAGTATTGCAACTTTTTTTTATGGAAGGGGCCCCCAAAATTGCTTTGCCCTGAATCCTCTGGGCGGCCCTACCCAGTGTGTGTGAGGAGCCGGGGAGGGAGGGAAACGGGGTCCCCTGGAGCCGAGCCCAGGCTGCGATGGCGGCGAGGGGCTCCTGGAGTGTGTGAGGAGGTGAGCGGCCGACTGGGTTCGTCGGTGCTGAGCAGGTAGCCCCGCAGCCGGAGATCCTCGCCTTCCCTCCTGCCAGGGCTGGGCCAGGGCACCGTGAGGCTGAAGAGCAGCAGGTCCAGGGGGCTCTCCAGGTCTTTGGCCACCAGCATGTCGAGGGTGAGGGCGGTGAGCACGAACTGATCCACCTTGGCCACCAGCAGTGCTGCGAAGCCCAGGGAGGGGGCCGTGTTCTTTGCGCCACCCCGTAGCCGTGCCGCCACCTGGAAGTACTCCCGCTCCATGTTGCCCAGCAGCTCCACCCGCATGAGGACAGAGTCGCAGCTGGGCCAGGGCTCGGCTGCAGTGTGCTGGTAGCGGATCCCACATTTGGGGGGGAGCCCAGTGCTGGGGCAGCAGGGGATGTGAGTGGGGGGCACTGGTGGGCGGGGGAGGGCTCATGTCTGGGGGTGGGGGGGGCAGCCAAAATTTTTTTTGCTTGGGGCGGCAAAAAACCTAGAGCCGGCCCTGCCTGGCCAGTACGAATCCTGAAGCCGTGGATGCACTGGTCAGCTTCCAAACTGCCCTGTCAGTGACAGCCGTGACAAGATCTGGCTGTTAATTAAGGCACTGAGTTCAGGTCCCACTCAGGGCTTGGCTACACTTGAAAGTTGCAGTGCTGGGAGTTACAGCGCTGGTCATGCAGCTGTGCAGGAACAGCGCTGGTGTGTGGCCACACTCACAGCTACCAGCACTGGTGTGTGGCCACATTTGCAGCGCTGTTGGGAGTGCTGCATTATGGGCAGCTATCCCAGCATTCAAGTGGCAACAACGTGCTTTTCAAAAGAGGAGGGTGGTGTACTGTGACAGGGAGCGGGGAAGAGAGAGAGAGTGGATTTTTGGAGCCAACACTGTGTGTTAGCTTCCTGGATTGAAAAATCACAAAATGTTCGCGAACCCTTAGTCTTAATTGCAAACAGCCTGCATCCAACGCTGTTTCTCTGTCAAGCAAACATTCACTCCCTGCCTCTCATTTGATCGTTCACAGCCAGGTACAGATAGCTCCTGTTTGCTGTGATCAGTGTTTGTTTTTTTAGATAAGCAGTTCAACGAGCTCCGGAGTTCACAACAAAACAAAGAGAGGCTGCATAACAAAACAAAGAGAGTAATTTAGTTAAAAGCATTCTGGGATATCTCCTTATTCCCTGGAGGCCAATAAAAGTGCTGGTGTGTGTCCACACTTGATGAACAGCGCTGGATCACCAGCGCTGCAATCACTACACCCCAACCTGACCAGGTGTACAGCCAGCGCTGCAGCCAGGGAGTTGCAGCGCTGGATGTGCCTTGCAGGTGTGGACGGTTACTAATTGCAGCGCTGGAAAGCCTCTACCAGCGCTGCAACTTGCAAGTGTTCAGTTAACCTCCAGACCAGAGCCTCTATACTAATATTGTAGTTCAAATGTGTGCAACTTTGTGGTAATGTTTTCAGATAACAGGAATAACATATAGAAAGAGTATCACATTATATTGTCATTATCTATATAGATCTCACATAAATCTTGATATAAAGATATTATTCTATTTTGTGTCTCTATAATGTGCGGTACTTTTTAATATTGCATCTGATCCAGGAGGAAAAAAACCAAAAACACAAAACAAAAATATCCAGCACCCATGACAAGATTTCTCAGTTCAGAGAACTGGATTTATTAAAACAAATAAAAATAAAAAAAAATAAATCAGTGATACAATACAATTAATTTGCCAATCCAGAATATAGGGCCCTATTGAATGCAAGATGTCTTTCCATTGTCTTCTGTGTGTATTGGATCAGACCCAGAGTTTCCAGACAGAATTATCAGATATTAAACTGGTAAGAGATCCTACACTTGATCTTCTTAATTCTCACATGTGTATACTTGCCTCACTGACCATTCTGCTCAGTCTGCAGGTGCCATTCATTTGACTTACCAGATGAGTTAAAATTTATAAGAATTCCATGCTGGAGCACTAGAGATGGTAGGATTCTTAAAAACTTCAATTCCCCGCTGACTATAAGAATAGAAAGGGTAGAAATGAACAGATGGTACACTATGTACATCTACCAAAACACACACACACACACAAAATCAAAACAAAACTGGCCAATGGAATTTAAAAACAGATTTATTTTTAGGGACAATTTTTGGATCTACTGCATTTTAACATGCAGCACCTGGTAAAGAGGTGGGTTTTTGGGGGGTGAGGAAGCATTCAATACAGTTATATGCGTGATATTAGCTGATATCATATAACTAACTTCCAGCACCCTGGGGTAAATTTTAATTACAGAACATACGGATTTAGCTACCTGATTATTTTTGTGCCAGCAATCTAAGATGTGAGTGCTGGAAAGAGTTATTTGAAGTACAATAGGGTACCACATTAACTAATCATCCTTTGAGACCACATACCATACATATTCCCTTAGATAAGATTTTTGACTAACTACACACAGTGTAACACATCAAGTATAGACATTGATTAAGACTGTCCTAGTTTAAAGAAAATGTAGTCCTTACTTGGAGCTTTGGGAAAAATAAATTAAATCTAATTGGAGGGTCACACACTTTGTTGCTTTTCTAGGCTGAGACAGACAACCAGAGAAATGCTGTTGAGTTCAGTACCAAAACCTACATATTTGTGTGGATAAAGAATGGGCAGCAGACACCAAGAGCCATTTGTGATTTATTACAGTTAATTAAGGAGATGAAATTTGAACTCCTTTTGTGTGCGTTGAAAAAAATCTTCAAGTTTTAAGGCCTTTGCATAGAATACTTTCTATTGAAAACTGAAGCTCTACTGTTGGGCTTTTTATCTAATGGGGATTTTTATTATTATCATCATGTTCCAACAGGATAATGACAACATTCCTTGATTTGGAGCCGAGTCCCATGACATGCTGAGCACCTTCAATTCCTATTGAAGTAACAGGATTTAAAGGCATTCAACATCTTCCTGAACTGGGACTTTAATAAGGGAAAAACATAAGGGCTCAAATCTGTTCTTATAGAATTTAATGGCCAAGCTGCCATTATCTCCAATGTTAGCAGGACTGAGCCCATAGTGATTTGTTAAACTAGAAGATTTAGGAAGGAAAAAAAGCAAAAATGACACAAATCTGAAGCATGAAAAAATTGGACTACAGCTGATAAAAATGTGGAATTTCTATCCCATAGGAAATTAATATTTTAACATTTGTTTTCATCCCAAATCTAGATTAAGAGTTGAAATATCAAAACTTTTCATGGAAGAAGTTCTGAAAGATGCATATTCAGAAATGTATGTTTCTTTTCAACATTTGATTGAAAACAAAAGATGGACATTCTCAAATGAAAATATTTCAGTTCATTAATGTGGATCTGTCCCAGAACATCAATCTCTGAATTTTCCTCAACTGCCACATTCCAGGAGGCATTATGGTGGCTCAGCCATAGGGCGACACACTGGTGCATCATGGGAGATGTAGTCCAACTGGGGTGCAGATCCCAGAAAAAAAATGTGGTCAGAAGGGACCTGGAACTACAACTCCAATGTGGAACCATAGCCGATCAGAATGACACAGAGATTAATGTTTACCGGACTTGAAACTAAATATATCTGCTAGTGGATCTGATCTGGCAAGTTTCCTCTCATGTGTAATCTTGGATTCAACTTCTTATAAATCCAGTCCAGCAAGACACTTGTGTAAGAACATATTACTTTAAGCATGTTAGAGACAAAGTGGGTGAGGTAATACCTTTTATTGGATCAACTAATGTTGGTGAGAGAGACAAAGACATTTCCTGTAAGGCTTATTCAGGCAAAACTCCTACTGTGATATGGTCAAGCCCTCACAAATGGCCATACTGCCCCTTCTCACCAATGCCACACCATTGTAGTAAACGCTTATGATTTTATAGCAAGCTTCACAATATTTGATGTTTGCCTTAAAGCCCCAGCACCTAGAGTCAGGTGATTATGCTTTTTTTTTTTAAAAGGAAATTTATTGCACTTTTGATTGTGAGAACAAGCTTGAAAACATGACCACTAAGCTTTCAAACAGCAGAGAGCAAGGCAAACAGACCATATATATATTATTTAAAAAATAATCTCAGGATATTTAAGCCAATTTCATGATTTTTGGGGATCTGACTCATGATGGTTGAGTGCTTGGACTTGGCAGTAGTGAAACCCCGAGAGGGATGGGCCAGAAAGCAAGCTTAAACTTCCTAGAGTCCCTTAGGGCTTGTCTACACTATGAAGCTTTTAGCGACAAGGCTGAGTCGACACAGCCTTGTCGCTAAAAGTCAGCATGTGTAAATGCTCTTTTTTGGTACTTTGTCGGCACTTTAGCCGACAAAATATTTCCAGCCCCACGAGCGGCATTAGCTCTGTCAGCAGGAGAGCCCTCCTGCCAACAAAGCCGTGTTCACACTGCCACTTGCATTGGCAAAACTTTTGTCTCATGGGGGGGCTTTTTTAAGTACCCGTGAAAGACAAAAGTTTTGTTGATAACTTCACAGTGTAGACAAGCCCTAAGAGTTTCTCTCCTCAAGTGGGAGGGGCTTGTGGTCACATGGAGGAAGCCAGGCAGCAGCCTCTAAATCCCATTGAGCGTAATGATTCACATGTAAATCCCAAGGATCACAGTGCCTCCATATATAAGTCTGTAGGTAATATATGGACAGTTGGATTTTTTAAAATCTGGCCTTCTCTTGCATGCTAGCAGTTTATGGCTGTAATTAAGTGTCATTGTCTTGCAATTAGGTAATTAAACATCTAAGTGGTATTAATGGTGGGGGCAAAATTGCACCCAACAATTGCAGGCACAAAAATGAAGCCAGGTTTGAAAAGTCTGCCCTGCAGTATTTAAGATGCCTGAAATACACTGTGCTAACCTATGTTATGCTATCATTTGTTTCCTCCCCTGATGTCCTAATGAACAGATTACCATGACAACTTTTTTTTTCAGCACAGTGTTGACAAAGCAATGATAAATTACTCTCTAATAGCAGTGTTTAGTTATGCTTCACTTTTGCTAAGTAGGCTTATATGACTTGAAAGTTAACCTGTAAGTCAAGCAGATGTGAAATGCTTAATTGAAGTATTTTTCTTTCTCCATCTTTTAAAACACAGCTCTACTCAATTTTAAACATCCCCATGATTCTGGCTTTTCACAGAATAAGTTATTCTAATATTCATTAGAAGAAAAAAAATCTACAGAAAAATAGTATTCCATATTTTTTCATTATGAAATAAGGGGAAAAATAATTATTGCATAGGAAGCTCCATGGGTTTAAGATAAAGTACAAATCTTCTAGAGTAAAATGTGTTCGATTCTCCACTATCTGAGATCTTACGTAGAATCAGATGTCCCATCTCTTTTCATTTCACTTATTGACAAGACACAGTCATGCATTCAGTGCAGCCATTTTATTATTGTGTTGCTCTTATCGTGAAAAATTAGCTCATCTGAAATTATTCTTAGTGAGCCTTAACAGGGCCATATTTTGTTAAATGAGAGAGAAGATAGGAACACTCCCTTCCTGGACCACTTTAAATTATTTCTAAATTAGATTAAGTGCCACTTGGATCTATAGTTATCATTAATAGGTGTGATATTAAAGCTTGTTCTATATGTAAGCATGGAGACCAAAAATTCATTGGGGACTCTAGGTGTCCTCTCAGCACTTTCCATGTCAATAACACTTGAAAGGCCTGTAAAATATACTAAGGGAATAGGGATTGTTTTAATGAACTCGCCGGAGGGTTCACTAAAAGGCCAAGATTTACTGCATGCTGAAGCCCCTTTTTCCTATTTAAAGCCAATTCTTTCTTATTGCATTCCAGAGATGGGGACTTTGCATCTTTTCCTTCTCATTTTATTCCACTCTTGTGATAGCGGATCCAAGTCTAAGAGGTGGTGAGAATTCTCAATTTCAGTGGCAGTTCAGAGAGCAGAAGACCTGACGGGAGATATTCAGAACCATGCAGGGCTTATTGTTTGCAGCGTGGGCATCAAAAGCAGTGACTCAGTGATGTCAGCTTATCCGTAGACTCCTGCAATATCGGTCTACTCCCACTTCCATTTTATAATGTGGAAATGTGATCAAATTAAAACTTCACAATATTTGTCCTTATTGCCCAGACATGTGCTCCAAATAAACAGATGAACTGACATTAAAAGCCATTGCTAATGCTCAGCTGTGTCTAACGAGCAAGGCAGGTCAGTTTTCAAAGTGCTCTATGTGGTAGCAAACATAAGTTTCTCATTTAGAGAACTTTACATTAATGAAGAGCTTGGAAACAGAGGAGCCTAAAATGCAGTCACAATGCAGTTTACGAAAATATTGACAGGGTATTGCATTAGTAGAGGGAATGGGGAATAAGTGAATATTCTAGAACCTCTTGACCCTTTTTATTTCATTTTAAATGTTTTAGGCAGGGCCGCCCAGAGGATTCCGGGGGCCCGGGGTCTTCGGCGGTGGGGGGCCCTTCAGTTCCTGGACCCGCCGCCGAAGTGTCCCGAAGACCCGCGGCGGGGCCCCCGCCACCTCCGAATTACGCCGAAGCGGGACCCGCCGCCAAAGCGCAGCCCGGTCTTCGGCGGTAATTTGGTGGAGGGGGGCCCCGCCGCGGGTCTTCGGGGCACTTCGGCGGCGGGTCCCGGAACGGAAGGGCCCCCCGCCGCCGAATTACCGCCGAAGACCGGGCTGCAGTTCGGCGGCGGGTCCCGCTCCGTCTTCGGCGGTAATTCACCAGCGGGGGGTCCTTCCGCCCCGGAGTGGAAGGACCCCCCGCCGGCGAAGACCGGGAGCGGCAGAAGCTCCTGCGCCCGGCCCCGCAAGAGTTTGCCGGGCACCCCGGAGCGAGTGAGGGACCCCGCTCCAGGGGCCCAGAAAAACTCTGGTGGGGGGCCCTGTGGGGCTCGGGGCCTGGGGCAAATTGCCCCTCTTGCCCCCCCCTCTGGGTGGCCCTGGTTTTAGGGGACAAAACTGTAAATCCTGTGTTAATACGGACGTGATGCCATAGCCTAATGAAAAAGAAGCATTATGGTTGAAAAAGGAGCATGATTTTGAATCTAGCTGACCCCATCACAATGCCTACAGAATTGCACAAGCAGAATACTCATATCAATAGAAGGATCTGTGCATAGGAGGTTGCATAGGGAGATAAGGGAAATAAATGAGGACAGCAGGGTTGCCTGAGGACCTAGAGGGAGGAAAATACTTTCTCCCACTCATGTGAATAGATCCCCCCAATCCCCAACCAGTCCATTCATTTTCACTTGCAGTGAACTCAGCAGGACTAGAACCTGGGATCCTTCAACTCCAAAGCACTGTTTGAACTAAAATAGCAACTTCATTTATCTGGTAAGAGCAACATGCTTGTATCTGTGTGGGTCATCCATAAGAGGGAGACAATCATACACTTAACATAACATTGTACTATACGCTGTTTAGGACCATTATTCACTTGTTTAAATCAATATTGGTGGAATAAATAATAGTCACAGTGTGTGTGTGTGATGTATCAAATTAATGAATATGCTCCATCAACAGACTCCAACTAGTCTATGGCAGCAATTAGCTGACAGACACTATTCTCGGAGCAAGAGGAAAAACAGCCCAGAGGTCAACTTTTTCTGAAGATATTTACTGACAGTCCTTTTTAATGACTGAGGTTTCATTTGTTTGTTTTAAACAAACTAAAGTACAGGTTTTTTAAAATAGCAGTTACTGCAACTTTGACTTAAAATAATTCCAAGTCTCCTCCACATTCAGATCCTTGAGTTCTTTAGTTTAGTCTATTTCCCTAATTCCTTTAGTTTTTTTAAGTTTGCCCTTTTCAAATCAAGAACTCTAGTGGCAGGCCTATTCGTGTTTATCCTTCCATTTAGTATAAATTGAATTAACTCATTGTCATAGGTTTTTTCCCCACTTTGAACTTTAGCGTTCACAAGATGGGGACCTGAATGGACTCCTCTAAACTAAAATCCTAGTTTAGATCTGGTTCTTGCTGCCACCAGTCAAGTTTTAAGTGTCTGTCACACTCCCTGTTCCCACAAAAACTTCCCCTGGGGAACACAGATCCAAACACCTTGAATCTCAACACAAAGGGAAATAATCCATTTCCCCCACCTTCTTCCCCCTCCCCTTGTCCTTGGGAGAGATACCTTTATTCAAACTCCTTGAATCAAACAAAGAGGGATTCACTTTTTCCCCCTCCCCTTCCCCTGAAAATCCAAACAAGGGAAGAAATCAATCAAGTTCTAAAAAGAAAAGATTTTATTAAAAAAAAGAAAGAAAGAAAGTACACTATCTCTGTAATACCAGGATGGAAAAATATCACAGGGTCTGACTTATAAACCTGGAGAGACTTCCCCTCCCTCCTCCTCAGAATAATCAAAGTAACAGCAAACAGAAATAAAGATATTCCTTCAGCAAAACACACAATTGCAAATGCAGAAATTAAATTATAAGACTAGTCCGCCTTTCTAATACTCACTAGACTGAATAGAAGAAAATACTTCAGGAAAACTTGGAGAACTTGAAGATGTGTCTGGCCTCTCTTAAAGCCAAAGAGAGAACACAATTCAAACAAAGGACACAGACAAAGCCTTCCCTCCACAGAGATTTGAAATTATCCTGTCCCTTGATTTGTCCTCTGGTCGGGTGTTCATCAGGTTACTGAGCTTGTTAACCCTTTACAGGTAAAAGAGACTTTAACCCTTAACTATCTGTTTATGACACTCATGCTCACTCAAATCAAGATTGTCCTCTACAGCCAGGTTTTTTATAAGATCCTCTCTGCTGACCAATACTGCATCTAAAATGGCATCACCTCTTGTTAGTTTGGTGACTATTTGGTAAATAAATTTGTCTTCTATCACATCCAGGAATATCTGGGCCCCACCATTATTTGTAGCTCTTGTCCTCCAGTCTACATCTGGGAAATTAAAGTCTCCCATAATCACACATTTCACAGTAGTATTTATTTCATTAAAAATATTATCCAGATCTCTAGCCATATCCAAATCAGATCCTGTCAGTCTGCACCAGACTCCAAGCACTGTTCCAAGCCTCTGTTACCTTTCTTCCCCAAAGTGATTTTGACCCAAACAGATTCCCGTTTTTCCAGTCCATCACTTCTACAGTCTACCTCGTCATTAATATGCAATGCTATTCTACCACCTTTATCTTCATTTCTGTCTTTCCTGACCAGCACGTACACTTCAATACCTGTATTCCAGTCATGACTTCTATTCTAC
Organism: Mauremys mutica; assembly: GCF_020497125.1. NCBI lineage: Eukaryota > Metazoa > Chordata > Testudines > Geoemydidae > Mauremys > Mauremys mutica. The sequence goes on from NC_059076.1 coordinate 64,942,220, forward strand.
CATGTTCCCTTTATCCTTATAATATCTGATTTCAGTTTTTGCACCAGAAATTGTAGTTCCTCCATTTTGTTATCCAGGCTCCTTGCATTGGTGTACAGACATCGTTGTTGTTTCTACTTGGCTTAACCCAGATTCCTTGCCTGATTAATTACATTAATTTAACTGCCAGCATTGCCTACCAGACTGTTACTATCATTGGTACTGGCACTATCTTCCTTTCATTATCCATTCTCCTACCCTCTGTAGTTCCTTTCTCCTTTGCTGTATCCTCTTACTTGATTTTCCTCCTTTTCTATATCAAAATTGGTTGTGGAGATTACATGAGCATCTCCCAATCATCTCCCCTGAATTTCTAGTTTAAAAGCTCAAATCGGTTGGGCCAACCTCCATCCCAGAAGTTTATTTACCTTCCTACTCAGGTGGAGCCCATCCATGAGAACAGTCCTCTGTCAGTGTATGCCTTCCAGTGGTCAAACGTCTCCTTAGAGCTTCACTGCCTGAGCCACCTGCTGATCATCATAACCTTGTTTCATTCCTCCTTTAGGGACAGATAGAATCTCGCTTAAGATCACTTGAACCCCTTGTGACGTTATTGATATAAATTGGGACCATATAGAACATGGGTTGCAACCAAGGTCCTGCAGTGGCACCAAATCTTAGATAAAGGGGGTCATCTAAGGTGTCTAAGACCAGATTATGGGTTGCTGGTTATAATTATGCTGTCTGTATGTCTGTATCATTTTTAGTTGAAGTTATGAATGTTGGCTCTATGCTGTCTGTATTTCAAGTTTGTGCTGTGCTTCTGGGGGAAGCCTCCCAGACAAGCTGGGGTTAGCTCTGCTTAGCCCATTTGATGGCCCATTAAGGACCATCAGCTACACAATTGACCCATGGAGAGAAGGCAGACACGCCTTGTGACTCAGCAAGGTATGCAGAGACTTGTCCATGTGACTGCAGACTCCATTTTGCTGTGATTTTCCACAGTGAGAACAAAGAGATTCTTACACCTGGAAAAGCCTATATAAGGCTGATGCTTCATCTCCATCTGATGCAATTGGTCCTGATTTAGCACTCTCAGTTGGGTTCCGCCAGAACCGCATTGTCACACCCCTATAATATTATTTGTATCTTTTCTACTTTCTGCACTCTGCCAGTAAAATTAATTTTTAGTATAAATGGAATGGAGGCAAAAGTTGTTAAACTGGGTTTAAATACTATTGGGGTTGCATGAGCAGAAGGATCGTGAATTCTGATCGCAGAAGAGGCTGTATTATGAGAAGAAATAATGATCTTAACCAAACAGATGGTGATCCTCCATGTCAAATACTTTTCTGAAGAAGTTGGTAGTGGACAGTTTGGAGGGATTGCTCAATGCAACAAAAATAAGTCTACTCGCAGGGCTACAAGCTGGGACCTTGCTGCTTTTTTTAATTGCATCACAATAGAAATGGGAGAAAACTGCCAATAATTAAATAGAAGTAATGGAAGGAGAGGAGCATAGCTCCAGTCCATAATACTCTGTAACACAGTTAACCCATTGATGGCCACTTTATTACAAGCAGTGTAGCTAGGCTTAGAAGGATTAGATTATCAGTAAACATCAACAAACATTTAACTCACAGAATGATGAAAAATATTGCCATTGATGATAATGGAAATTTACAGATAAAAAAAGTAAACAAAAATGCTGGTCGAGAACCTAGAGAATGTGATTTAAGACTTTTGCATATTGCCATATGGTGTTTACAATTTGTATTTTAATGGTTATAAAGTATTAATTTTGAATCTCAATGTCCATCATTAAATAATTCTTTGGAACTCTCCTCATTGTCTCACATCCCCGCACATAACTTCTCACAATTGTGAAAATTTAAATAGATATAAACAGAAAAAAAATGCTTACAAATCAATATTATCTGTTGAAATTATATATATAAAAAAAGAACTCTGCCAAGCCTAAGGATAGTCAGACTTTCCTGCTCAAACTGGGAAGTAATAGTATTACATCTCACTTCAAATAACAACTTGTCATTTCCAGATAGGAGCTGAGAAGATAAACATTCTGGGGCTGATTCTGCTCTGGCAGTATAAAGTGACTGTTAAATGTAATGAACAGTCACTTTAAGGCCCCTTTACACTCTCAGAGCAGTAGAAAGCAGCTTCAGGGCATATCACCAGTCTGGGAACCCCATTGCTGCAAATCCATCAACTATGTACTGCACCTTGCAGAGTCACATGACTGCAAAGCCGGATACAATTAGCAGTCCTGCACGCTTGCAGGCCAACGTCTGCCACAGTGGATCTCCCAAACTCTAAAATGATTTTCCACTGACCAATAGCAATCCAGTGTTGCAAATTTCCACAGTGTAATGGCCACTTGCTTCTGCACGGACAGTGCAGCTCTCATTCTGGTATCCTTGTGCTGAGGGCTAGGATGACCTCGACATGCAGAACTACGAATGTGGCCTTGCACAGTGGTGCTGGAACAATTTTTATAGTCGGGGTGCTGAAGGCTGAAGCCATGTATTTGGGTTATACTACTTCAAGCAAGGGGTGTGGTAGCACTTCTAGCACTGCTAATTCCAACATCTATGGGCTTGCACATCCAAAGGTCTGCTCCACGTCCCAAGCCTACATTATAATGAGATCCCACCACCAGTCAGTACTCGTTTCTCAGACCCAGAAGCAGCGCTACACCATTTGCAGCTGATCTGTGAATACTACCAACAACCTTGAATTGGCTCTTGCTATGTCCCCCAGGAAGCTGTCCTCCGAGAAATCTTCAAGTTTCCCACTGATTTGGTTCTTCTTGCGGCTCTGCAAATATAAGAGGATTTGCGTTCTGTGCTTGCAACGCTTATGAGAATAGTGCCGAGCTGTGTAAACTCTACGTTTCTGTCAGAGATGGAGAGCAGCAAGGAGGGCTGCATGTGGTGCTTAATTTGTGCCAGGGCTTGCCAGCACTGAGCCCTGGCACCACTGGGCTTGCTGCATCACTTATGAAAGTAAAAAAAAATTGCTTGAGCCCCATCATCTCTTTTGTTAAAAATTAAAGCACCAGCTATGCAGGTTTGTGGGATTTTGTTTAAAAAGCACATAAATTATGAGATACAGATGACATTAAGGGATGAAGACAGTTGCAGGCTGGGAAGTTGACCCTTTGCTCCCAGTCACCCCTGCATGACTTGTTTCTACTCCACATGCATTGCCAAAACTTTCGAAAAAAGGAAGTGTGCTGGATTGTGATAGGTTGCACACTGAGGCCTGGTCTACACTAAGAAGGGGGTTCGAATTAGGGTACGCAAATTCAGCTACGTGAATAGCGTAGCTGAATTCGAAGTACCCTAATTCGAACAACTCACCCGTCCAGACGCGGCGGGGTCGAACTCCGCGGCTCCCCCGTCGACTCCGCCAACTCCTTCTGCCGAGGTGGAGTACCGGAGTCGACCGCGGTGCTTCCGGAGTTCGAACTATCGCGTCTAGATCAGACGCGATAGTTCGAACTCCAAAAGTCGAACTCTCCGCGTCGAACCGGCAGGTAAGTGTAGATGTACCCTGAGACTACTGCCCTGTGCAGCGACATAAGCACTCCTGGTGCGTATGAGCAGCACTTGACATAAGGTGCCAAGTGTGCCATGCACAAGCGATATACTAACTGCAGTGCTTTTATGCCAACACAACTTGCATTGGCAAGAATTTGTAGTGTAGACATAGCCTTAGTGTAGGCCAGGGTTAGGTGTAAGTCAGAAACAGGCCCTCTGTTCTGTAGTCGATTAAAAAACATTTTTGCCAACAAGAGAGATTTTCCTGTTAAGTGAAAGGCACAAGCAGTAAGGATTTAGGCTCAGTGACTTGAGGCCTCAGCAGGGCTCTACCTTCATTCTGTCGTCAGAAAAGGCTACATTATTTTGGTAAAAGGACCTCTCAGTGTGAAAGAAACATGCTTTTCTTACAGTATTACAAGCTGTGAACATGCTCCTTGTTCATGCAGAGTAGGGGGAAAAAAAACCCTACTCTGTCATTCTTTATACAGCCATCAGTAGATGTAAATCATCCACAGCCATCCTGGATTTCACTGGAACAGGAACTTGAACTGGAGGCCTTGTTTGAGACTTCTCAAATGCTTTCTTGTGATCAAACATAAGGTTTCTTTCAAAGGCCAAAGACTTGTTTAATTATCTTTTCATCTCTAAACTCAAGGTCTGAGTAAACTGCTCTTGTCTTAGTAATTGCCAGGCTTTAAAATTCACTTCAGGAAGATTAAAAACAGGTCAATAAATCAAAGTCTTTCCTCAGCCACTGTGTTCTAACATCTGCACACTCATGTTTAACCGCAGGTGTATAATAGTTTACTTGGGGTTGCTATTAGTAAGTCCCATTCATCCTTTGTTATTATTGCCAACTGTTCATTAATTGAAAAAGCATTGCAAAATGACACTTGATGGTATAACTTTACGTTTTAAGGGCTCATCCCATCTGTTTGCATTAAGAGACCTCAGATGGCCTTAGTCAATAATTCAGCTCTTCAGAGCCCTCTCTGCCAACATATCCTGACAGAGCTGTAAGAGAAACCATTAGAGAAAAGAATTTCTTGCTACTGGCCCTTTTTGTTTTATGACCATTTTAAAGACATATTTTTAGGTCACACAAAAATACCGAGTTGCAGTTTTTGCAGTACAGAATTTACTTTGCTTCTGAGCACTTGTGACTAAGGCTACATCTATACTTGCAAGCGTGTACAGGTAGCTGTCCATGTACTGTTAGCACATATAGCCATGCAGAGTACGTACCTAGGAGCTGGAACTAGAGGTGTGGCAGCACCCAGTGGCTTAAAGTGGTTTCCATTATATACAGAGTTTAGTTTAGTTCAATGGCTCTCGCATCACCACTATACAAATTGTTCCAGCACCTCTGGCAGAGTATCCACACATACAGTGCTGGGCATGGGCACATACTGTGTACATGCATGTACCAGCATCCACACTGTTCATTGTTGGTATGTGATGTTAGTGCTACCTTTTCAGGGGTGGTATCCCAAAGTTCTGTGCATCACAGGAGACACTCCACAAACTGACTTGCAGTGTGTTGCTGGAACAGTCTGCTGCCTTCATACATTTGACAACGACAGCTCCCACTCACCTCTCCATCCTGCCAGAACACATGGACCAAGTCCTGGATGATGTAGTTCTGCTCCTGCTATTTGTTGCAGGAAAAAAAAACATTCATGAGGTGCACTACTTGATCCGCTAAATACTTGATGGAATTGGGCCAGAACTTTGATATGCTGAAGACGGCCAAGATGCTGAATGACAATCCATTGTGGTCCCATGGAAAAGGTCAGCACACTGGTATTGCAAATGGTATGCTCATGGGTGAATTGCTGCTTCTGGTCCAGAAGAACCAGCATGGTGTGCAAGGATCACATTGTTTTGGAAACCTGGGGTGACAACCAGTGGCTTCAGAACCTCCAAATGAGGAAGTAGATCTTCATGGAGCTGTGCATCAACTCTCCAGTGCCAGACAACTTGTTTTCAGAAACTTATACTGGTGCAGAAGTGGGTGGCTATTACCCTTTGAAAGCTGGCAACACCTGACAGCTAATGGTCAACTGCAAACCAGTTCAGGGTTGTGGAGGTGGTTGTACAGGTTTGCCAGCCAAGTCAATATTGTCACCTACCCATGGGTGGTTGCCATAACTCAGGTATCAGAAATCATTGGACCACAGTGTGACGGATTTGGTCACAGAGACCCCCTTGGGACTGTCACCTGACATGCTGAATTTACCTCTGAGCCCATTTTCCCTGCCAGCTTGGGACTCCAGAACCCTGCCTTGTTGAACCAGTCACGCTAGCCTGCTGCAACATAGACCCAGGTCTGGTTCATGCCCCCAAAGCTGCAGACTTTAACCAAAAACTGTTCAGTCACCTATCTCCAGCACCCAGACACCCAGCTCCCAATGGGATCCAAACCCCAAATATATCCATTTTACTCTGTATAAAGCTTATACAGAGTGAATTCATAAATTGTCCTCCCTCTATAATACTGATAGAGAGATATGCACAGCTGTTTGCTCCCCCAGGTATTAATCACCTACTCTGGGTTCATTAATAAACAAAAGTGATTTTTAAGAATAAAAAGTAGGATTTAAATGGTTTCAAGTAATAACAGACAGAAAAAAGTAAGTCGCCATGCAAAATAAAGCAAAAACACGCAAGTCTAAGCCTAATACAATGAAAAACTGTTTACAGGTAAATCTCACCCTCAGAGATGTTCCAATAAGTTTCTTTCACAGATCAGACGCCTTCCTAGTCTGGGCCCAATCCTGTCGCCTGGTACAGTCCTTGTTAGCTCCAGCAGCCATCTTAGGTGGAAAGCAGGGGTTTTCTCATGACTGGGACCCCCCTTTGTTTTCTTCTACCCCCTTTTATAGCTTTTCCCAAGGCAGGAACCCTTTGTCTCTCTGGGTCCGCGCCCCTCCTTCTAAATGGAAAAGTACCAGGTTTAAGATGGATTCCAGTATCCTGTGACATGGTCACATGTCCTGTGAGACCTCATTCTTCCAGGGCTCGCCCACACATGCCCAGGGAGGTTTGCGAGTAAACAGAGCCATTTACAACTAATTGTCCTAGTCAATGGGAGCCATCAAGCTTCCAAATCACCATTAATGGCCCAACACTTTGCATAATTACAATAGGACTTCAGAGTTATACTTCATATTTCAATTTTCAGATACAAGAATGATACATACATACAAATAGGATGAAACACTCAGTAGATTATAGGCTTTGTAATGATACCTTACAAGAGACTTTTTGCATAAAGCATATTTCAGTTGCATTATATTCACACTCATAAGCATATTTCCATAAAACATATGGAGTGCAACATCACACACAGGAAAGAAGTCATGACACTAGGGTGCTCAGGATTGTATCTGAGAGGGAAGAAGGGATTTTACTCCTCAGAAGTGGTATGATTCTATACAGAGTTTCTGTGCCTATAGGGATTTTGGGGTAACCCCCATAACCACTTGTAACTTGGCTCATGAAGCTGTACCCAAACAATAAGCCAGCCAAAAGGAAATTCAACTACAGACTGAGTAGTTGCAGAATGATTGTTGAGTGTGTGTCTGGGCAGCTAAAAAGCTCATTGTCGATGCCGGGGCACTCAGCTGGATGCCATATGGTCAGCACTATTCACATAATTGCAGCATGCTGTGCCCTTCATAATGTATGTAAAGGTGAACATTTTTGTAGAGAGTGGGCACAGAGCAGGTTTGTACATATAGCCAGATCCCACCCCTGGTCACACCGATCCTGCTTCCCAGCAGGCAAGGGAAATCCAGGATGCCACATGATCACACATCCTTGAACAGCAGGTAACTTCTGTGACTGTGCCGAGGGAAATGTCAGTCTATGCAACCCCAGGAAAGATGCAAAATGATATTGGCACTTAGTTGTGTGCCCACATACCTATGAGTTTTGATCCCCTGCAGCCAACAGTTATAGCTATTGACCACAGACAATTGCGTGAGTGCCTCTGAGGTTAAGAACTTTGGTTACAGGTTTGTGCTGTGGATGATTTTGGGGCAGTCTTATTCCCATCATTCCACAATGTTTTTATGTTCTCACTTGTGTTAAGTGCTTTACTGGGCACAGTTTTAAATGACTTAAACCAGCTCTGTAAGGGGTTGGAGGGGCTTTAAAAAAATTCTGAAGTACACAGTTCTCTGCTAGCACATATTGTCTATTTAGCATGACTACAGCTAAGGAGGTTGAGAGTGGCGAAGGGTTTGTGTGGGTGTTTATTGTTTCATGTTTTCACTGAAAATTTATTTTTTTCCCTTTCTCTGTACAGTGAGTTAATGTATTACCAAAGCCCCCCAAAAAGACTATAGAACCTTTTCTTGTGTTTTTAATTTTGCCGCTAGGACCAGTTTGTTCTAAACACAGTTTCCTGCCCTTATCTCTCTGCTGTTTCCACCCCCTCCTTCCCTTTCCACCGATCCACAAATATTACTGCCACGGTGGTGGCTGAGGAATGCACAGACACAGGGGAACAATAGCAATTCATTAATAATCTTTGTTGTACCTTCCCCATAATGCTAATAGTGGTTCATGGGATTTTGATAATGTAGTTTTACAGATGTGTCTTGCTTGGGGACCACTTTTCAGTGGAGTGGAGCAAGGGCTGGGCTTCAGGCATGTAGCCTCAGATCAAGAGGGGATATTGGTGGACCATCATAAAAATAGCTTTCCAGCATAAGGCCCTGATTCCAGCTATGGTTTGGGGCCCTCCTGAGGGTGAGGATTAGAATGCTTCCCTCCCACTACAGGCTTCCCTGGGAAAAGTCATGGAGGACTGTGCACTCCAACTACACTGTGATGATCTGGGTGTGTTCTGTGAACCAGGCGGTTACCCTGGGAATATGAGCACATTACCTGTACAACAGGGGACCAAGGACCTTTATACATTGTGTAAATGTCAGGCAGGAAAAGATTCAATGCATTGTGGGAATGAGACCCGGTACATGTTTTGTCCATTCACACTTCACTGCACTGTGGCATGGTCTCATAACCGTGATCTTCATAAAAATGCTTTAGGGCAGGGGTTGGCAACCTTTCAGAAGTGGTGTTCTGAGTCTTCATTTATTCACTCTAATTTAAGGTTTTGCGTGCCAGTAATACATTTTAACATTTTTAGAAGGTCTCTATCTATAAGTCTATAATATATAACTAAACTATTGTTGCATGTAAAGTAAATAAGGTTTTTAAAATGTTTAAGAAGCTTCATTTAAAATTAAATTAAAATGCAGAGCCCCCCAGACCGGTGGCCAGAACCCGGGCAGTGTGAGTGCCACTGAAAATCAGCTCACATGCCGCCTTCGGCGCATGTGCCATAGGTTGCCTACCCCTGCTTGAGAGGTTCATGTCACACCATCACATACAGACCGTTGTACCACAATAAAATCCCATTTTCTTCAGATGCAGGACTAGAAACTGTTGGTTAACTCTGCAGTCATTGTGGAGAAGGAACTTGAATAAGGAGAGAAAGGTGTCCCTGAGGGTGTTGTTACAGTGAAGTGTACAGAGCTCTGAGGCTGCTCTTATTTACTCGTGGGGCCAAACTGTTTTCTGTCTGCTCCTAGAATCATGGAGTGTAACTCTATGCTCTTCCCTGTATTCAATGCCATCTACACCAGGGGTTGGGGTAGCCCAGCTCCAGGGCTCTGGAACTTGGTTTAACAGGAGATGTTCAACCCCATAGTGTAGGTAGAATCTTGGAAAACTTGACATACTCAGGCTTCTCCACTTACAAGGCAGTATTGTTAGCATAGTCTTGGTCAGTGAGCACTTGTTGATCAACCTTAATTCCAAGATGTAGAGCAGAAAGTCCCAATAGCCAGTTGATGGCTCAACAGAATAGTACCAGGGTGAGACTACATCCCTGCGGTTGTACAGAAATGTGGCAAAACCCATGAACCAACATGTACTCAGTGGTGACAATGTGAAGATCACACACCAAGTTTAGCGAAACATCTGGTAAGCCAACTTAGGTAATGGGGTGTACACACTGTTTATATAGCTCTTTTTCCTATCAGTACTTAAGTCAGTCATTTTTATCTTATTTTTGAAAGCGTATCTGTATGGGGAAAATAACTTCAAATGCGAACTTCTTGAAGTCTTTGAAAAGGGATAGTTAAATGTTCTCAATAATGAAACAGTACACTGAGTTTTTCATTCCTTGTAACCTTATCAGTGGTTGCCAGAGTAGAGAATTGGAATAGTCACTGCATCTGTCAACAGAACAGCAAAACAGACCTGAGACAGTTTCATTAGGTTGAGCCTAATAGACACTGAAGACTGTGCTTAATTTTTTCCTCATGATGTACATTTTATGCATTTGCCAGAAGTCTGAGTAATCTAGATAAAGTATGATTTCTGCCAGCAACAGAGCTTGACAAACCCGCTGAAGTGAAAATGGCTCAACTCCTGTCTTTAGGAGACTTCATATACATAGACTAGTGACAATTAGCGGTAAAGTAATATAATATAGATACACAGCCATATATATCTGTTTCCTACATGGCGCTCTAGGAATCTAGACCATTACTGTGGTGTCTCCTATTGTAAAGGGTAGCATTTGTCATAAAAATTGCATGGATACTTGAAGCTTCAACAAGAAACCTTACGTGGCTGAAGAACTGACAACAGAACTTACATTTGCCATAAAAGCCACTGCATTATCTATGCTCCTTTTAAACAAAAACTACATTTCTAAACCTTGGAAGGTTTTCTTCAAAATGTCAAAGTGACCCGGTCAGGGTTGTCTTCTTTATCGTTATAGACCGTCTGCTTATAATAGCTGTTCAACCGTGAACTATTCCCATTCATCTCAAGTGAGTGTTAACTCAGACCTAATGGTGACGATCGTGATGCCTGTTTTAATTGCTAAAATAAATATCTAGTATTTTCTTTCAGGTTATATCACTTAAAGGGTCAATTGGGATTGTGTCTTTGGGGACAGTTTGAGCTGCTGTTCCCTTGATCATACTTGATCAGCCTCGTGATAATCACACAGCGGGAGGGTGACCTTGGAGGTAAGGCCTTAAAAGCCAGAGGCTAACTGACCAAGGGACCTAGCGAACAGGGGAGTCAGAGACGGAATTTTGTAGGAGGAAGTCACAGGACTGGCCTTACCATGAGGTGAACTGAGGCGGCCGCCTCCGGTGCCAGACTGCAGAGGGTGGGGGGGCGGGGAATGCTACTAGGACCCAGAGTGTAGAACACTGTGTCTGGTGCTGGTGCATATGTATTCTCTCTGCTCTAGATGCACAGAGATGGTGGAGTGCGGTGCTGGAGGAAGGAGAGCACAAAAGACATAACAGGCAGGCAGGAGAAAAGGTGAGAGGGAATAACAGAAAGCAGCAGGAGCTGCAGGGAGAGAGAGGAGGAGCCTCTTATGTACCTCTCTAGCACCTCCAGGAGCCTGGACTGATTAACAACAGCTTCTCAGGGAGCTTCCTGTTTCCTGCTGCTTCCATGAACCCACCTGAGGAAAACAGGCAGTCAACTGAAGTAGTAGGATCCAGTTAGACCCTTAAGATACTGATATCTTCCCTCACTCAGGCCCTGCTACCAGCTTGGATATTTGTCCCCTTCAATTGAGTGTTGAGAGCCACTATAGCTGGCAAAGAACAGCAGTCATGAGTGAAAGAAAATGCCCCTTTGGGACAGCATTCAGAAAAAGAAAGCAAGCAAAGGAAGCTTTTCTATCTAAGCAGGAAAGAGCTCTCCTGAGATACAGAGACACAAATGTTCACGGTTAGTCTTCCGGCCCCAGTGAGGATAAGAGTGGTGAGGAGATGACTGATCTTCCAGTTAGTCAGAGTGCAGGTGACCTGGCAGCTACTGCAGCATCCATATCTCCATCTCAAATGGATGTAACCATGTACATTCCTGAAGAAAAGTGTAGACCAGAGAAGAGTGTGGTGGAGGCGCAAGAAACAGCTGCTGCTGAGTTTAGTTCCTTAAGTCTAGATGATCCAGGACTGTGGACCCACTTGAGCAGTAGCCTGAGGGACTTCCTTGTACTGCATGGGCCACAGCAAGTGAAAAACTTCATGTTCCCCAAAGACAACATCCAACACATTACTAGCGTGAAATCCCCAATGGTGACAAAGTGGAGAGGCCCTGGCTTATGTACTCAAGAACCCAGAATGCTGCATACCATTTTTGTTGCAAACTCTTCCCGTCTAATTTTCCAGCCACATTGGGTTCTACAGGAACAAAGGACTGAAAAAAGCTGGCTAGAAATCTGGCATGCCATGAGAAGGCAGGAAATCACCAGAGAGCATTTCATAGGTGGAATGAGATGAGACTAAAGGTTAAAGGCCACCATAGATGATCAGCATCAAGAGAAGATTGCATCAGAGTCTCTTTACTGGCAAAATGTTCTGAAAAGGCTCATTGCCATTGTGAGAATGCTTGCCACCCAAAACCTAGCACTGTGTGGCACTTCAGATCAGCTGTATGTGCCAAACAATGGAAACTTCCTTAAAACTGTGGAGCTGATGGCTGAGTTTGATGCTGTGCTCCAGGAGCATTTGAGAAGAGTCACCACCCAAGAAGTGTACACACACACACACACACCCACTTCCTTGGAAAAACAATTCAAAATGAGATCATATAGTTACTGCCAACAAAATTCAAACAAAAGATTGTGGCAGATCTGAAGTCAGCAAGATATTACTCTGTTATTCTGGACTGCACACCTGATATCAGCCATACGGAACAAATTACTTTAATGGTGTATTTTGTAACAAAACAAACAACAACAAACAACATAACCTAGTGAAAATGTCCCTGCAGTGGTGACTGTCAGAGCATTTTCTAGAATTTATTGATATTGATGATACTACAGGAGCTGGTATGACAAATGTGCTTCTTAAAAAGCTGGAAGATACAGGAATTGCGATAGCTGACATGAGAGGTCAGGGCTATGATAATGGTGCCAACATGAGAGGAAAGAACAAAGAAGTGTAGACATGGATCCAAGAGTTAAACCCTCGAGCTTTTTTTGTCCCGTGCAGTTCTCATTCATTGAATTTGGTGGTCAGTGATGCAGCATCAGCTTGTAGTGAGGCTGCTGACCTTTTTAACGTAATTCAAAGCATCTATGTATTTTTCTCTGCATCAACTCATCGATGGCAAATTTTGAAGCAACATCTGGGAACATCCTCTCGGACACTGAAACCACTGAGTGCCACACGATGGGAAAAGTAGAGTGGAGGCGATAAAGCCTATCAAACACCAAATTGGGAAGACAGATGATGCCATAGTTGCCATTATGGAGGATAATGCTATAACAGGAACTGTTCATGGGAGAACAGTGGCAGAGGGAAATGGAATCAGAAACATACATAACTTCAAATTTATGTGTGGCTTAGTGTTGTGGCATGACATTGTTTGAAATAAATGTTGTAAGAAAGAGACTCCATGACGTTGACCTTGATATATCTGGAGCAATGGAACAACTGGACAAAGCAAAGTCTTACCTACAGTCTTACCGGTCAGATGAGGGATTTCAAAACATTCTGAAGAGTGCACAGAAGTTGGCAGAGGAACTTCACACTGAAGCTATTTTCCCACCCATTCAAGAATACAAGAGTCACCCAAGAAGACGACCTTTTTGATTACGAGGCACGGGATAATCCCATAAGAGACCCCAAACATCAATTCAAAATTGAATTCTTTAACCAGGTGCTAGATTATGCAATACAATCAGTTGAAGAACATTCCATGTAGCTCAAGGAACACAGCAATTTATTTGGGATGTTGTATGATATTCCAAAACTCCTCACTATATTTGAAGACCACCTACACCAGCAATGCAGGGCACTAGAGACAGTGTTGACACATGATGACATGCACGATATTGATGTGAGTGGTTTAGGTGATGAACTGAAAGCTGTTTCAAGATACATTTCAGCAGGATCAACTCCAAAAGCTGTTCTGGAATATATGTGCACAAATAAGATGACCACCCTCTTTCCAAAAAACTTTTGTTGCTTTGCGCATACTTATAACACTTCCTGTAACAGCTGCCAGTGGAGAACGCAGCTTCTCAAATCTGAAGTTAATAAAAAAAACCCACATCTATGCTCCACAATGACACAGGGGAGGCTGGTCGGCCTTGCAACCATCTCAATAGAGCATGAACTGGCCGACATCGTGGACCTTCAGGAAGTAATTCAAATCTTTGCAACCAAGAAGGCACAGAAAGCACCCCTTTGATTATTCAAACAGATAAAAATGCCAGTGTTTACTATGCAGACAAGAAAAGTTACATTTGCTGTTCAGGCATTTGAAAGTTAAGTGTTACTTAACATTTTTGAACAAAGCATTTTAAGTTGTTAGTTCTCCTTTATTGGGGTAGGTAGCAGAGCAGTACCATGAGAGGAGTAGAACAGGAAGAAGGCAGAATTGATACCTTTCAAAGTTTTGGCCCAAGCAAGGGGATATGGGGGCATCATTTGAGCTCCCTGCCTCAGGTGCCAAAATGTTGTAGGCCAGCCCTGGGGAGTCACAATATAATTGCTATGGTTAGGAAAGGCCGCATCACCAGTGCCAATACAGCTCCTGTCTCCTCCACCTGCGCCTGTATCCAGACAGAGAACCTAACCATGGATGCCTCTACCCAGATCTTGGTGTGGATTTGCAGAGGCTGTGGCCTGCATTTCCCACTCACATAAACCCAGGCTGGGGGGACCATCCAATGTGAGAGGTGCCTGCTGGTGGAATCCTCCAGGAAGCAGTGGAAGAGCTACAGGAGGTGGTGGCCAGGCTGAGAAGCATCCGTACACATGAGAAATTCATTGACAGTATTCATATGGTGACTGCCAAGGCGGAGGATGCTATCCAGCTAGAGAGGACTGCTGTCATGTCACTGGGGGAGGAGAATAAGGCTCTGGTACAGGGAAGACACTGGCTGCTCGTTACTTCTGGCAGCAGCCAGTGCTCTACCCCTACTCCCAACCCACCCACCACAGTGATGGAAAACTGATGTGCTGTCCTGCCAACAAGCAATGAGGAATCACCCCCAAAGGCTGAAGAGGAGAAGCCATGTACCCCCAAGACTGGAAGGATCACAGCCACCACTCCCAGGAGGAAAGTAGTGGTAGGGTAGTGGTGGTTGGAGACTGAGGGGGATGGAGGCACCCATCTGTCGCCCTGACATGGCATCCCGGGGGGTATGCTGCCTGCCAGGGGCCTGTATCTGAGACAGTACAGAGGGATTGTTGAGGATCATCTGGCCCATGACTACTACCCTATGCTACTCATCCATGTGGGAACTAATGATACTGCAAGGTATGACCCTAAGCAGATCAGAAATGACTACAGGGCTTTGGGAGTAAGGAGTGCCGGTGGTATTCTCTTCAGTTCTTCCAGTTAAGGGTAGGGGCCTTGACAGAAACAGATGCAGCCTGGAGATGAATGCCAGGCTGTGAGGATGGTGTCGCCAGGAGGGCTTCGGCTTCCTGGAACAGTAGCCCATGTTCAAGGAAGGACTGCTAAGCAGAGATGGGGTCCACCTATTGAGGAAGGGGAAGAGCATATTTGGCTACAGACTGCCTAACCTAGTGAGAAGGGCTTTAAACTAGATTCAGTGGGGGCAGGTGACCAAAGCCCACAGGTAAGTCAAAAAAACATGGAGACCTGGGAGAAGGGTCAGAATCTCGGGGGGAGCATGGGCTGTTATAGCAGAAATAAGGGATAGACCAGACAGAACTGGGGTGGGGGGTGGAAATCACATCAGTATCTTAGTGTCTGTATACTAATGTGAGAAATATGGGGAATAAGCAGGAAGAACTCAAAATGCTAGTAAATAAACATAACCATGACCTAGTTGGCATCACGGAGACTTGATGGGATAAAACGTATGACTGGAATACTGGTACGGAAGGGTACAGCTTGCTCAGGAAGGACAGGCAGGGCAAAAGGGGAGGAGATGTTGCCTTTAATATTAAACATGTATACACTTGGACTGAGGGTGAGATAGAAATAAGAGACAGACTTGTTGAAAGTCTCTGGGTAAAGATAAAAGGGCTAAAAAAAAAGGGTGATGTCATGGTAAGGGTCTACTACAGACCACCAAACCAGGAAGAAGAGGTGGATGAGGGGACTTCAGCTACCCAGACATCTGTTGGGAAAATAACACAACAGGGCACCGATTAGCCAACAAATTCTTGGAATGTATTGGAGACAATTTTTTGTTTCATAAAGGTAGAGAAAGCTACTAGAGGGGAGGCTGTTCTAGATTTGATTTTGACAAATTGGGAAGAACTGGTTGAGAATTTGAAAGTGGAAGGCAACTTAGGTGAAAGTGATCAGAAAATGGCGGAGTTCGCGATTCTAAGGAATAGTAGGAGGGAAAGCAGCACAACAAAGAAAGGATTTCAAGAAGGCAGACTTTAGCAAACTCAGGGAGTTGGTAGGTAAAATCAGGGGAAAAACAATTGAAGACAGTTGGCAGTTTTTCAAAGAGACATTAGTAAGGGCACAAGAGCAAACTATCCCACTGTGTAGGAAAGATAGGAAGTATGGCAAGAGACCACTCTGGCTTAACCAGGAGATCTTCAGTGATTCAGAAAAGAATCCTACAAAAAGTGGAAACTTGGTCAAACTACAAAGGATGAATATAAGCAACCAACAAGTACGAAGGGGCAAAATTAGGAAAGCCAAGTCACAAAATGAGATCAGACTAGCTAGGGACATAAAAGGAAAAAAAACCCAAAACCAACAGTCAGCATAGATTTGTCAAGAACAAATCGTGTCAAACCAACCTGATAGCTTTCTTTGTCAGGGTACCAAGCCTTATGGCTAGAGGGGAAGCGGTAGATGTGGTATATCTTGACTTTAGTAATGCTTTTGATACTGTCTCGCATGACCGTCTCAAACAAACTAGAGAAATACAACCTAGATGGAGCTATTACAAAGGTGGGTGCATAACTGGTTGGAAAATCATTCCCAGAGAGTTATCAGTGGTTCACAGTCATGCTGGAAGGGCATAATGAGTGGAGTCCCGCATCGGTTCTGGGTCTGGTTCTGTTCAATATCTTCATCAATGATTTAGATAATGGCATAGAGAGTACACATATAGTTTGCCAATGATACCAAGCTGGAAGGGGTTGCAAGCGCTTTGGAAGATTGGATTAAAATTCAAAATGATCTGGACAAACTGGAGAAATGGTCTGAAGTAAATAGGATGAAATTCAATAGGGACAAATGCAAAGTATTCTACTTAGGAAGGAACAATCAGTTGCACACATACAAAGTGTGAAATGACTGTCTAGGAAGGAGTACCATGGAAAGGGATCTGGGGGTCATAGTGGATCACAAGCTAAATAAGAGTCAGTGTAACACTGTTGTAAAAAAAGCAAACATTCTGGGATGTGTTAGCAGGAGTGATGTAAGCAAGACATAAGAAGCAATTCTTCTGCTCTAATTAGGTCTCCACTGGAGTATTGTGTCCAGTTCTGGGTGCCACATTTCAGGAAAGATGTGGACAAATTGGAGAACGTCCCAAGAAGAGCAACAAAAATAATTAACGAGTTTGTTTAGTCTGGAGAAAAGAAGACTGAGAGGGGACATGATAACAGTTTTCAAGTACATAAAAGGTTGTTACAAGGAGGAGGGAGAAAAATTGTTCTTAACCTCTGAGGATAGGACAAGAAGCAATGGGCTTAAATTGCAGTGAGGGTGGTTTAGGTTGGATATTAGAAAAAACTTCCTATCAGAGTGGTTAAGCACTGGAATAAATTGCCTAGAGAGGTGGTGGAATCTCCATCATTGGGGATTTTTAAGAGCAGGTTGGACAAACATCTGTCAGGGATGGTTTAGATAATACTTAGTCCTGCCTCGAGTGCAGGGGACTGGACTAGATGACCTCTTGAGGTCCCTTCCAGTTCTATGATTCTACTAGATGAGGGGCTTAAATTTATTAGAAACTGGGGAAACTTTTGGAAAAGGGGTAGCCTTTACAGAAAGGATGGGCTCCACCTAAACCAAAAATGGAACCAGATTGCTAGCATTTAAAATTAAAAAGGTAATAGAGCAGTTTTTAAACTAAGGGCTGAGGGAAAGTCGACAACTGCAGAGGAGCATGTGGTTGGACAGAGACATCCTGTAGGGGAGGATCTATTAATGGAGATTCTCTATGTCCTAATGAGGAGAGGATGGAAAATGATAAAAATATAGGTAGGATCTGATGAGAAAGTCAAATGAAAAAAAGAGTCCCATTCAATTACATTGTGTAATGACAGACAGCTGATGTGACAAGTTTTTAAAGTGCTTATATACCAATGCTAGAAGGCTAAATAATAAGATGGTTGAACTAGAGTGCCGTGTATTAAATGAGGATATTGATATAATAGGCATCATAGAAACTTGGTGTGGGGGTTACATAAAGAAAGTTTCTTAATAAATGGTTTCACCTGGAACTGAAATTAATCTCTTAAGGCAGAGACCATTTGTTGTGATTCTGCAGCACCTAGCACGATGAAGTCCTGGTCCATGGCTGGGCCTCCTAGATATTATCACAATGGTGCTAAAAACCACACCTTCCTGAGCAACTGCTGAAGTAAATGCTCCAGCATCTGCTCATTAGTGTTGGCCCGATTAGTGGCCAAGCCTCAGGACAGAGAGAGCACGCTTTGGAGGAGAGCATCATTAGTGACCTCTTGTATGATTTTGACCAGCACAATGAAAATGTGTTGCATGAGCACAAAGCTGATGGCCATTTTTGCAGGCTAGCATGTTGTTAAATTGACTGAAGAGCAGATGGGAAACATCTTGTCTGAACTATGTGCACATAAAGCATCACTCTTTGCATCCATACTAGGAACAGGATCAACACTAGGTTTGATTTTGATTCATAGATTTTTAAGGCCAGAAGGGACCATCAGGATCATCTAGATCAATCTCCTGTATAGCACAGGACATAGCATCTGATCCATCTGCATCAAGCAGATAAACAGACACAGGGAGGTGAAGTAACTTGCCCCAGGTCACACTGTAGGTCAGTGGTTGAGCCAGGAGAGCTGGGTTCTATTCCTGACTCCCACTCTAGTGTTCTATCCACTAGACCACACTCCTTTCCCTCCTATAAGGCTTCCATTTGTACACACCAGCAAAAAATTCTGGAAAATGATGCGTTTAAGTTGTAGGTACAATCAAGTGCTTTGGCATCTAAATGCCCTGTGTTTCATCCACTAATAATTCTGCATACAAAATTATTTCCACAAGCTGCAGGCACTGAAATGAAGGATGTTTTTAAAATGTGGACTAATATTTTCTATTGCCAAGAGCATGGCATATGGATGGATCTATTTAGAAAGCAGACTGGCTTGAGTTGGAATTCTGTGGTACTAGGAAGTAACTGGAGTCATTTATCATGTGCATATCCAGTGCTAGTTGAGGGAGGGAGACAAACTGAAAACAAAAAAACCCAAGTATGTTCTCCTGCCACCACCACCAAGATAGAAACAAAATGTAAAAAGGCAGCCATTTACAAAAAATATAAATATATATGAACTAAGATTCCACATTTGTGTTAAAACTGAGCTATTACTTTGCTTCATGATTAGTGAGGGTCCATTATTAAGCAGCAACACCTGCAATGCAGGGTATTTACTGAGGATTAATGACCAGCACATTATTATTTTGCTTAATGCAGTTTCTGTTGCTATACATAAAGCATTTCTAGTGAATTAGTGAGTCATGAAACAAGTCATTTGCTTGGAACCTCTCTCAATATTGCTTTGAGCTTATGAATGGACATGCTATCACTGCTGGAAATGGGATGGTTATTCTATCTGCATGGAGTCACGCAAGAACAGAAATGCATGGACCACCAAACAATGCTCAGTTCTGGTCACATTTATTAGCATTAGTCCAGGGTGGAATTCTGGCGTACCACAGCTTCTGCCTCACTGAGTTCTGCTCTCTACCTGCTACCAGGTTGAGAGCATCAGAACCTTCCATGCTCACTTCTGTTCCCAAAACAGTACTTGCAGTAATAGCATTTGCCATAATAGTAGCTATTACAGAAACAAAGCTCCTAAATTGCTATCCAGCAGCTAGATAGGGATGAACTTCTGTTCCTCCTCCTGATTTCCCCCTTTTATATACGACTCTAAAATACAAGTTTGCTTTGCTTAGAAATAATTCTGATAGGCCAAGCATAAGGAGTGGGGAAAAAAAGGACTGAACACTTCCAAGCACAAAAATAGTCATGCATATATTAGTCAGAAACCCAACTTGATTTAATAGGATTTGGTAAGTTAGGATACAATGTAAACTGGTATAAGAAAAATTCTTTAGGGCCATGTATTTCTCTTTTGCTCTCTTGCACAACCTGAACAAAATGTAAGAAAAACAGTATAGCTGGGCATTGAATTAAATTCTTGACATTAGAGATATTGATGACAGTTAAGGACAACCTCATGAAAAGGAATTTTTCTGGACTTTTCTGAACCTATTTCTAGGGCACAGTGTTAGCACAATGAAGGTGGTTACAGTACTAAAAATTAAATTGAATATGACAAATACTACCAAACACACCTTCCAGCAATGCTTTTTTTGGGGTAGAGTAGCCAGAAATCCAGTATGCATTGTTCAGAACCTTTAGAGCTATTGCTAAGAGAGGCTTAGAACTACTTAGCTTTGTGTCGTATCAGGTGACTTAACTTAGATACGAGATAGCTCAGAAAAAAGATTCTTGAATTAAAATTGAAGGAGGACAAGAAATGGAGACAAGATCTTTTAAGCTTTACATAAGGGTCTTCAAAATCAAGTAATCCATTCACATCCTCATCTTGTACATTTGGGTGCAAGTTGTACACTGTATTAAAATATAAGTTACACTCCAATATTTATATTAAGTTCCATTTACAGAATACAAAATCCATGTCTATTGGAATTCTATAGCTAAATGTTTAAATCATAGCTTGAGAAAGTTGGACATGAGAGTTTTCAGAAGTTATTAAAAAAAGTCTCTCTCGTCCTCAGCGACCTCATTCAATGGACTCTAGTTTTGGTTCAGTATTAAAAATCACCTCAGTTACATATGGAAGTATTTATGCTCTAATTTATAATCTCATTGCAGCAGATCCACACAAACACACAAGACATGAGCAAGAGCAAAATCTGAACTCTTCCTGGTCAGAAGCTATTTGGAACAACATTTTAAGTTCAAATGGAAAATCTGTAGTGGATGCAAGCTTAAAAAGTGACACATTAAGATCTTTAACTTGTTATATTAAATGCCTATCAAGATGAACAAACTGGATTTTAGGACATCCAATTTACCCTAGTGCTGTTCCACAGGCTTTGGATATGCAGAGCTTTTAGTTTTTGGAAGATGTTGCAAAATATAACACAGCTGTATGTGTACATGGTGATGGAATGAAATTTGTGCTATCATGAGTAGGTAAAGTTCTGGAGAGCAAAAAACCAGAACTAAACTTATGGATAAAATGACTAGCCAGACCATTGTACATCCAATTTGAAAATAATGGTCATTCGTGGTGTCAGATGAGGCTGCTAGCAACCCATTGACAGGCTGCAAAATAACAGAAAATGTTCATGAAAGCTAAAGTTCCTCTTTTTTAATATATAAATTAAACAATTTACTAAATTTCTCTATCTGGAGTACTCTTTTATGTTTCAGAAATTAGACCTTTGTGCAAAGTCAGAAAGCTTCCATTTGGATCTATTTTCTTGAGTCATACTTTCTCTCAGCCCACCTCCAGAACTATGTTTCTCATATAGCTCTCTTTCTAGGACAGCCACTAGGGCTAACCCTTTTAAAAAAGACAGGCAGAGAGAGAGAGAGAGATGAAGGTCCTTTTGGATTCTGAAAAGTGCTTCAATTAGCCAAACAGCAATCAGCAGAAATGAACTGCTAACTCATTGTGCTAGATATGGGCTTGTTACAATGCCAGCTACCAAAGATGGACCAGATCAATGTAGTATCTTTACAAGGTGTCTCAGTGTGTAAGTTAGCTCTCTTTTAAACTTCATAAGAGCCTGATGACCAGTTGCTAGCTTTGGAGCTCAGTCTCTGCTGTATTTTGATTTCTCATTGAGTCAAAAAAACCCAAAACTGCAGTTTACAAACAAATAAGTGTGAAACTCAAATGCGGAGAGCCAGATTGTGAGTGGGTGGGGAGTGAGTATATAAAAAGCCCCACCTCTACCTTGTACACCCCACATAAGAGCCTGTTACAGTTGCAGTCCTTGCACTCACTTGCAATCTTGATGGCCCCCATGGGTGCCTAGGACATGGAAGAAGTGGGTGAGTGGGTGGGTGGGTAAGTGGGTGGGGGGAATAGTCCCACTCTGTTACAGCATTGTGAATGGGCTGCACTGTGACAGAATCTGTGTCTCCCTTTTTGGTTTCGCTTCTGTTTTTGGTAATATAGTGAGGCAGAAATGGACTAGAGGATTAAAAAAAATAGTCAAGTGTTAATTTGTAACTGACCTGACAAGTCATGTAACATCCCATGTTATTTCATTTGTCCAGGTCTTGAATTATAAAAGGAAGGAATCACTAATTTTAATGCCACAAAGACACTAATATATTAATTTAGTTCCCAGCAAGTTTTGGTGATTTAGGCTGGTTGATTTACCCCGATGAGGATCTGGGGCATGAGCTTTTCATTATAGCATGATCTTTGCCTGCAAGATCACCTTGAAAGGAATTATGTACTTGGGCAGAATGTATTACACATCTGAGACCTGCAAGCATTCTAGAATGAAATATTTCAGTGATCCATTAAGGCTACTATTTGTAGAGAACTTTTCTGAATTAAATGAAACCTTTTGACTTTAGAGTCATTTAATTTTCTGTTTCAAGGGTTCCAACTTTTCTCCTTTGGTTGCACTGCTAAAAACTAAAGTAAAAGTCACGGTATGAGCTACTACATCCAATTTATGTTCCAACTAGCCCCTTGCTGTGGACAGAATAAAGTATCTGAGAAAGCTATAAAACTTTAATAAACATGTTCTTACTAAACAAAATGCGTGCCTGTATATATTAGTTTTCATATGAAATCCAGAGACATAAGTGATAAGACAAATATGATATTAAATAAAAAGTTCTCATTTACAATAAATGCCTAACCAATGCTCTAGGCACGCAAGCAATACAATACATATCCCATAAATTCAGAGTAGCCTGATTAGTCAAAGTTCTCCATGCCAACCCAAAATCATTTATTCCCCTCAGCTCAAATTCTGTCCTGCTCTACTACTTCCTCAAATCCCTGGGAAAAACAGGCAAGCCTTGTAATTAATTCCAGAGTTGAGGGGTCTTTCCTCAAAGTGTTTTGCCACCAGTTTCTTCGCATCTAAATTAGGAGGAGTTAGTTTGAGTACCTCAGCTCATCTCAGCTGCAGCAATATCACATGTTGAGTTGTGTAAGTCATTAGGTCTTCACAGGTATTTTGAATTTCACCAAGAAGGCTATGCCTGCACTGGCAAGAAGTTGATTTACCATCACAAGACAACTAACATGCACTGGCAAGAAGTTGATTTACCATCACAAGACAACTAACATGCACTAGCTATCCTCTTGTAAAAGGATAGTGGAGACAAGGCACTGAAGTTTTACCATGAGGTAAACTGGGCAAGATCAGAAACAACCCGTGATATGGTGCTGACTTTAGCTACCTCATAGTAACCAGCTTTATAGAGTTTAATGGTCTCTTCTGGCCTCAGATCATCATCTCTGATCTCCTGTATTTCACAGGAGATTTGTTTTTACCCAGATACCCCTATATTAAGGCAAAAAAAAAAAGACGAATTAGATTAAAGCATTTCAGTCTTCAAGAGACTAACTTGTGTGCCACAGGGGAAAAGGAGTGTGCTTCCAATGCCTAAGGCTCCTGCAATGGCAGGGAATTGATTGTTTGCCACATAATTCCAGCTGGCAAACCAAGCCCTATGCTGCAGAGGAATGTGAAAAACCACCAAGATCCCTGGCCGTCTGACCTAGGGGAAGTTTCTTCCCAGCCCTGAATCTGATTAGTATGGCCCTAAGTACATGCACGACTCACCACTGCGGCCTGCTGCTAGTCATCTTGGGAATTAGCTTGTTTCCAGCCTCCAGAGCACCCTCTGCATGCCGGTGTCCCGCTGCTGCTTGGCCCCCATGTCCCTCCCTGGACTCCGGTGCCCTGTTATCTGGGGTGCTACCCCCTGGCTATACATCCCTCAGTCTCAGGGGCTCCCCTCCCCAGGGAACCCCCAACCCCACCTCGCCTCAGTCATAGGCTCCACCAACTAGCTCCCACTCCCTGGGGCAGACTGCAGTATAAGCCACTCATCACAGGCAAGGGGTTTTTGGACCTGCTGCCTTTCTCTGCAAGCCAGTATCTCTATGGGGCTTTGGACAAGGACCTGCAGCCTGGGGAGTTGCCAGCCTGGAGCTCCCCAACCTCTCTGGTCTTTCCCCAGTCCTGCCTCACTCTAGGCACCCTGAGCAGCAGCCAGCCAGCTCTCGCTCTCTCTCTTTCTCTGAAGAGCTCCTGGTCCACTGCCCTCTCATACCCCAATCAGCCCAGCTGTGGCTACTTCCCCAATCAGCCCAGATTTCAGAGCTGCAGCCCTCTGCAGGGCTGCTTTCAAGCCCTTCAGGGCAGGAGCGGGTGAGCACCCTGCTACAGTGAGCAAGATACACCATGCAGGTATCTAGAAATTCTCGGATTCTCTGTGCCGCCTTAGACCACTGGTTCACTACAAGTGCTATGTCTCCATTTAGGATTTTATAGCTGGATTAATCATCTATTAACTCCTACCCACAACCTTTGTCAGTGAAGACAAAGCCGTAGATTATGGAGGCCAGGTGTGATGTGATCTCTAAGGAGCAATGCTAATGAAGTGAACAGCCACATTCTAAAGTCTAAGGTGTTTTTCAAGGGTAGACACAGGTAGCAAACATTGCAGTAATGCAGTGAAGAAAAGAATGGATCACTGTAGCAAGGTCCACATTATGCCAGTCCAGGGTACAATCTAGACCAGTGAGTGGCTGTGTCACCACCTGCCCTGCAACCTGGGGTGCCCCACAATGCTTTGCCGCTGTAGCTCCCAACCTGGGCTCTTCAAACAGCATGCAGGCCACACCCTGAGTGTGTGAATAGCCAGAGCTGTGGTCCAGAAGCTAACTCCAGCAGCTTGTAAGTGAACACCAGCCACATACTGACTTCCAGTAGTCTTGGTTACTACCTGCAGTGTGACCCCAACACAAATCCAGGCCCAGATTTCCCCCCCAAATGTGTGTTCTGCACTCTAGCCCTCTCCTGGACAGTCCAGTTATATTAGGTCCATTGCCCCTTTAAGGGGATCAAAATACAGTTTGCTGCCTTACATGGATTTACCCAAACTCCTCACATCACTGGATTAGTTTTAAACAGGTTTATTTACAAAGAGATCCATATTAAGGGAGTACAAGTAATGAAGGATAAAGAAAACAAAAAAACATTTGCTAAACTTAAACTGGGTTTGGTTCAAGGTAAAGTCCATTACCACATGTTTTCAGTACATTGCTACCAAAAGCAGGCCAGGATCTGCTCCCAAGGTCCAATGGCAGGTGATGAGAGAGATGGGTAGGGAAATATCTTGCTGTTTTTGCCCCTCGTTTTTATATTTCAGTCATTCTCTGAAATGCATTTTCATGAGAGGGACCTCTACATAAAGTTTTCCAGCTGAAAGCAAGGATCTATTTGTTCCTGTCCCCTTCCTTGCCAAAGAATGGCCTTGATAGGTGATGGCCCATCAACTTTGATGACACCTGGCTGGGGCATCAACTTGTCCTTTGCCTTTGAGAAACAGGTTTACCTATTCCCCAGACTTGTCTTAAAAACACACTTCAGTCATGATTTCAGCTTATGTTCATGACTTGACATATAATTAATGATATTACTGCAAGTTATTGGTTTTGGAATGATACCTTACTAGGCATATTTTGCACACAGACTACTACAATAAAGTGTAGGGTGTGACACATCCAATAGGAAAAGTCACAATCTTCTTTCCACACACTGATGATGTGGAGTCACTGCTGATACCTCGATATATAGGAGCAGCTAGGATGTATCCAGGCTGTGAAATTACTTAGCTAAAGTGAACTCGATCCTTCAACTGAAAGAGCAGGGATAAAATCCCTGCTTTTCCCCAACCTACCATAGTTGCCTCAGACTTAGATTCAGACTCATCTCTAGCCTGCTAGATCACAGTTTAGTCCCTGTTTTAATTAGACTGGAAAAACCATTCAATGGCAGACCCAGACAAAACAGAGACAACGCCATGTATCATTCACACTGGGGATGCTGGGGATACCACAGGCAATTAGTAATTTTTAACTTGAATTGTGGTAGCACAAGATGGCCCCGATGAATGGATTATAAGGTGGACAGAAAGCTGGTTAGATTGTCAGGCTCAATGGGTAATGATCAATGGCTGGACGTCTAGTTGGCAGCCAGTATCAAGTGGAGTTCCCAGGTGTCAATCCTGGGGCTGGTTTTGTTCAGCATTTTCATTAATGATCTGGATGATGGGATGGATTGCACCCTCAGCAAGTTTGCAGATGACACTAAAATGAGGGGAGAGGTAGATATGCTGGAGGGTAGGGATAGGGTCCAGAGTGACCTAGACAAATTGGAGGATTGGGCCAAAAGAAATCTGATGAGGTTCAATAAGGATAAGTGCAGAGTCCTGCACTTAGGACGGAAGAATCCCATGCACCACTACAGGCTGGGGACCGACTGGCTAAGCGGCAGTTCCACAGAAAAGGATCTGGGGATTACAGTGGATAAGAAGCTGGATATGAGTCCCTTGTTGCCAAGAGGACTAATGGCATATTGGGCTACATTATTAGGAGCACTGCCAGCAGATCCACAGAAGTAATTATTCCCCTCTATTCGGCACTGGTGAGGCTACATCTGGAGTACAGCATCCAGTTTTGGACACCCCACCCCCACTACAGAAGGGATGTGGACAAATTGGAGAGAGTCCAGCGGAGGGCAACAAAAATGATTAGGGGCTGGGACACATGACTTACAAGGAGAGGTTGAGGGAACTGGGATTATTTAGTCCGCAGAAGAGAAGAGTGAGGGAGGATTTGATAGCAGCCTTCAACTACCGGAAGGGGGGTTCCAAAGAAGATGGAGCTAGACTGTTCTCAGTGGTGGCAGATGACAGAACAAGGAGCAATGGTCTCAAGTTACAGTGGGGGAAGTCTAGGTGGGATATTAGGAAAAACTATTTCCTAAGATGAAGCACTGGAACGAGTTACCTAGGGAGGTGGTGGAATCTCCATCCTTAGATGTTTTTAAGGCCCAGCTTGACAAAGCCCTGGGTGGGATGATTTAGTTGGGGTTCATCCTGCTTTGAGCAGGGGATTGGACTAGATGACCTCCTGAGGTCTCTTCCAACCCTAATCTTCTATGATTCTATCGGTCGAAGCCTCTGGGTGCTAGAAGCCATAATACATAGGAAGATATGGTTCTAGCATCAAAGAAGGTTCACCAACACTCCTTGAACCAGAGGATATGGCACAAGGAACCCCTGGGTATGCCCCAAACATCACATCAGTTCCTCTTCAGTTAATATGTAATAGTGTTTTATAGAGTTAACACTCAGTAAATGTATTTCCTAACCATCAAATGTTAATTTGACCTACAATAAATAATTGTTCCTTTAAGGACATCATCCAGCTAGCCTCTGAGAATTCCATCACAACTGCTACGGTCAGTAGTACATAAGCTGTTAGAACGCATGGAGCAGTTTGTACTGGCAAAGCTCTAATGTTAGCCATGGACCTATTCCACTCTCTGTGTGCTCTGTACATAGCAGTACAGCTACATCCACTTAGGGTATGAAATGTAAAGTGATTCCCCAAATCACTAAGCTATGCGATTTCAGTCTTAACACTTAAAGTTCTGAAAGAAAGATTCAAAGCTAACAGAGCCTGACTTTCAGAATGCCAAGCATTCCTTATCGTCTTCCTTAAACCTGTGACAAAAATGTTATTCTGACATGAGGAGAGGATATGAGGACTGTAAAAGGTTAATCAAAGATGAGGCTTCCTGTTTTATCCTCAAAACCACACACTGTAGGAATTTTCATTACCAGCATTAACAAAACCAAAAAACCTATCTGTTGAAAGCATCCCTTTCAATTCTAGTAAACAATTCTCCACTTCTTCAGTTTGTTTACTTTGTACATTTGACAGTACTTTGCCTACTCACTTTCACTATTTTTCAGTGAGAAAAAGAGATCGGCACTTAGGATTGCAAAACTAAAGCATTGGTAGTTTTGCCCTGGAGCAGGTGTAGTTTGAGCTTTATTTCTAATTCATTAAAAAAATATTAGTGGTCAATATCAAATGGACCATATGCCTTTAAGCACATTGGAAAGACACTGTACTACTTAAACTATTATTTCCATCTGCTCATTCTGATTCCAAATATAATGGGCCAAATGCTCAGCTGGTGTAAAATCAAAATTCTCCTAAGCTATGCTGACTTCTTATTAGCTGAAGGTCTGGCCCAGTGTCTCACACTAGTCTCTAGCCAGGAGCTGTTCAGAAGAGCACAGTAAGGGCCCTGATGAAATTAATGCAAATGACAGTAACACATTGTTACTAGCTTTCTTTTCAACATTAGAAAGTCTCCTTTCATGGTATCTATTCAATGGCATGGTTTAAAATTTACCTGACAGTTAATCTATGTAAGTGGAAATGGATGGACAGAAATAGAGCAAAACAGAAACTGAAAAAAAGGTGCCTTTTGGTAAGAAGTACTTGGGTGCATATATCCAGTTTAAATCCAATTTACACAAGTCGTATGAAAACCTGATTCAATTTTCACATTACAGATTTCACGGGAAATCTGTATTCTGCTACTTTGTTTCTTGGCAATACATTGGGAAAGAAGTCTACTATCTGTGGGTAAGGCAAAGTCCAAATAGTAAAGTTGATTCAGTTCACAAAACAGAAAAGTTTTCCAGTTGATTCTGCAACCAAACACATATCCCACAAATGTGAGCAAAGTTCTGACTAACTGTTAACTCAGGGGTCTACAGTGATTGGTCTGTTCATACTACTGTGGATGCATTTGGTATACAACAGGTGTAGGGGAAGTGCAATGAGGAGGGTACAGCCAACTCTCAGCCCCAAAACACTGGTCAGCAGCACCAGCCATAATTGGAAGCAGGCTGTACCCCAGGAAGGTGGGGAATAGCTGCCATACTCCCTCTTCTGAGGTAAAATGCCTCTTAGTATGTCCCCTGGGAACTGCATGGCCTGCACTGCTTTCAACCGTGGGCTGTGCCTAAAAGGAATGATTTAGACTTCAGGAACTCTTTGGATGAAAGATGCAATACAAATGACATTGAAGTCATTTACATTTGTATACATCTAACCATACAAAAATCATATCCCTCTTCCTGCATGCATATCAGCCTTGCAAAATCCTATTCACCCACTCACGTGGGAGTGAGTACAATTGTTGAATAAGGTATCGGGTTTTTCCCATCATGGTAGAGGAGGAACAGAAACAAAACCCATCAATTTTAAGCCAGAAATTACCCCAATTAAGAGATTTGAGCTAATGATCACAGAAAGTATATGGAAAAAATATATTACAGATATGAACATTCATTCAGTCTTCCTAAAAGACTTACAGTCATGTTTCTAGGTAGCAAACTCATTATTTTTGTATAAACTAAACCAGTTATATTACTTTAACTCCTTTGTCAACCTTTTACTTGTGTTCCTTCCAGTAGTCTGTGGGCAAAAGGTATTAATTCCTGTCATGACTATGCAACTTGAAAAGCTAGAAACATGATGTCAGCTGGTGAGTTACAGTTCTGTACAGGTGGCTGAAAATATCTTTGATATAGACTTTCACTATGTAACGCTGACAGACCCCAGTCGTTGGCAAGCAGGATTGAACCTGGGACCTCTGAAGCTTAGTACACGAGCCTCTACTGTCACTAGATGGGACAGACCACCACACCCAGGACACTTGTGGGTTACAACTAGAATAGTGAAAAATGATTTACCACACACATTTTAAAACAAATTTTAAATGTTATTTTGGATTATATCTGTGTAAGTGGAGAAGAACATTGAAAATGAGACTGTTCTTTTGTACAATGTGAGAACTCCACAACATGAAGAAAGCGAAGCAAAACTTATCAGTGACATCTACTTCCTGAGCAAAAGCAGGAAACAAAAACATCCCCAGAGAGCTCACCATCTAGAACGCAGACCACGACCTATAACTACCAGTATACAGAACAGCTCTACAGACAGTCTTTGGAGGGCGGGGGGGAAGGACAGCTCCTGAACCTCTCACATTCCAGAAGGGACTATCTCAGACAAGGAATCACCACATACTTCCACAAACTAGAAGTGGGGGTTAGGAATATCAAGACCCCTACCTGGAGATCACACAAGAAATCCAAAACCACTATAAAAAAGTCTGATGACAGCCATCCAACAAAAAGTGGAACTACAACAACTCCACAACCCAGACATCCCCCTCTAAGAAAAGCCATGGTACCAATGATAGAGAAATTCCATTTTGAAAACCCTTATTCCATTTTGAATAAGCAAGTGTCTCTCCATTACCTGAGACGGGACAGGTCACGTACCACCAGAAAGTTGTGTGAAAAAGTAGCAAATAACAGTAAGTCATCAGATCATAACACTGAGTGGAAAAAACAAGGGTTAACCAAAATGCTGGCATGCATCCAAAGGTTCTGACTACAAGGTTATACATAGAGAAAAAGTCAGATGGGGGGAAAAAGAGGGAGATTGTTGGTTTAGCTTGAGAGAGAGAGAGAGGAAACCAGTGGGTTTGGTGTGTAAGAACAAGAAGATAGATTAAGAGATTTTATAAGAGAGAAACACAGTAAGTGGCTGAGGGACTAAGAGCTCAAGAGAGGAGACAGAGGGAGGCTTGAGAGAGGTTTAAAAACTGTTAGAGCTGTTGTCATCATTCTCCCCCAATGACCTGTTGAAGACTGACCATCAGAATTGGGATGTTGCCAACTCAGCTTCTCTTCTAATCGTATGTAACCATGATTCAGGGTACTCCTAGTTTACTGCAATAGGGATTATATTAAAATCTGTTATATGTTCACAGACCTGTTTGTGTCAATCACTTATTGGACAGATATCATGTCCTCAGGAATTCCTGAGACTACCTTAGTATAGTAAACCTTTGGTAACATCAGGACCCACCACATGGACACTACGACATCCCTGCATCAGCTAAAATGACCCATAACTGGAACTGAATTATCTGTACTCTCCAAGAGACTGAACTTCTACCCCACCACAGAACCTGATACCGTATCAATATGTGGAGAACTTGAATTCTTTCCTCATTTCCACCTCAAAGAATTTTTTGACAATACCACAACATCCCACCGCCAGTGATAAGAAAAAAAGAGAATTCCCTGAGATGTAATCTAAATCTGCTAGGCTGTAGTTTTAGCCCACTGCCTCTTGGCCTGCCCTCTGTGGCAAACCAACAGCTTTTCTCCATCTCTTTTATGGCAGCCTTTTAAGTATTTGAGGACTGCCATCACATCCCCCCCCCCCCAATCTCCTCTTTCCCAAAACTAAACATACCCAGTTCCTTCACCCTTTGCTCATATGGCTTGCACTCCATCCCTTTGATCAGTTTCTCTACATCCTTTCTATGCATTGGTGACCAAAATCAGACACAATACTCCAGCTGAGGCCTAACCAGCATCAAGTAGAGTGGTACTGTCACCTGCGGTGACTTGAAGGCTATGCATTAACAAGGCAATCAAAATCACATTTGCCTTTTTTTGCAACAGCATTACATTGCTGACTCATGTTGAGGTTGTGATCCTCCAGAACTCCCAGAACCTTCTCAGCAGTGCTACTGCCGCCAAAAGAGTTTCTTCCGCCCCCTTCTCCATGCTGCCATTTTATATTTGTGCATTTGTTTTTTATTCCCTAGGTGTGGCACCTTACATTTGTCTTTGTGGAATTTCATTCTGTCATCTATAGCCCTGCTCTCCAATTTATCAAGATCCCTCCAAATATTAGTTCTATCCTCCAAAGTGCTGGCAACACCTTAAGCTTTCTGTCATCTAGAAATTTGATCAGTATGCTCTCTCTTCCTACAGGTCATTAATTGGCCTTTGTAACCCAATCATAAATTCCTTGGGAAATAACTATGCTCTGATTTTCAGACTTTGCCACTATAAGAGATGTTTGAATTGCATTTTGATGCTGAAAATAATATTCGATTGTCTAAATGAGTGACCAGCCAAATGTGACATTGAGATGTCCTAGTAAGGTGCCCAAGTTTAAAAACAGTGCTTTCCAGACCAGATCCACCATAAAGCTACACAAAGTTTTAGGTTTAGAGGATTAGGCATATATTCTACTTTAAAACTGTCAATCTGTTGCATTACAATCCTCTGGTCAGTTACTGTATGTCTGATATTATCCTACATGTTGTGACAATGCAGATATACACCATGGTTTTGAAGCGGGGGTGGGATCCAAATCAAGGAGGTCAATGGGAGTCTTTGCAGTGACTTCAGTGGGAGTTGGATTGCACCCTAACTGTTCTCTTCACAAATGACTCCAGTTATAGAATCATGGTTTGTCTAGAGTAGCCTTAATTGTCTGCCATGACAATGAGGATAATGCCATCAGTGTTATTGTATTACCAGTTAACAAAAAATAATCTGTCACTTTATACTGCTTGACCAACTGCCTGTTCTTTAATAAAAGTGAAGAGTGAATCATTATTAGACTGTCATGGTCACTGAGGGTGCAGTATGCTGTAGTGATCTTACATTTGTGGATAAGTCGGTGTTCTCTCACCTAGAGGAGTTTTGCCTAGGTAGGTTACAGAATTAGAACAATACTCAGTACTAGCAAGAATTGAGCAGCATAGATCACCTTAAACTGAGGATTTAATCATGGTATTATGTTTATTTTTTAGAAACATGTTTGCTTGAATATTTAACCAAGTGATTTATGCACAAAGCACACATTTCCAATAATAGGATATGTAACTTTGATATGCATTTACAGGAAAAAAATGGTTTCCCCTTGATATATTCCATCCACTCTAAAGTCCAGCTTTTTCCAACCAAAAGGACATCAGGTTTCTTCCACTTTATCAGTATGTGTTCAGCTTTTGCAACACACAAGTGATGCTAGTGTACTGGTTATCCATATCAGCATACACTGCAGAAATTTCTTTCATTTAAAAAAAAAAGCTCTCATCTAATTATTTATCATTCAGTGCCTAGAACTGGGATCCTATAGAGTCACCTTATCTTGGTAGCAAAATTGTTAGATCACAATTGTTGGATCATGGAAAAATAACTCCTTCTCCTACCCTAATTTCTTATTGGGAATGACTTGAAAGGTGAATGGAAGGTTATGTCGTCAATAAGGGCTTAATAAGCAGTATGCTGGAGTCCGGATATTTGCACAAACTAAGATAAGCAGGAACATGCTGGTGGACCAGATAGATCCAGAATGTAAAGATCAGGACAGAGCATGTTGCACAGGAATTGGTTCCTGCAAAGTAACCAAGCCAAGCTCAAAACTATATAAAAGGAAGAGGTTTTCTGTGTAAGTTTGGATGGGTGGTACGCCCTATCCCCACCCCCTATTCTTGACTCTGATCAATTCAGCATAGTTTTGCTATATGCCAAATAAAGAAACATCAGTGATGAAATGGGGAGTCAAACTGAGATTTTGGGATCCCAGACAACTGGATGAAGCTGTTCTCCCGCAGCTAGACAAGGTATTCTGGATATGTCAAGTCAAAAAGGTCTTGGAGGGACTCTTCACAGAAGTTGTGATCACTAGAGTTTCCAAGGTGTCAGACTATGTTTTCATATGTGTGAACTGCACTTTTGTTGATGTGGACTTGGCCAGAAGTGCACCGCTGTGCCATCTTTGACTAATGAAATTTACACCATGTCCCCTAGCTTTGTGGTATAATTTAAATACACATCATCCCAAGGAGAACTTGGTTTAATGTAAGTAGTTATGGGTTTTCTATAAAGTGTCTGCTTTACTTTTTTCTAAACTTTTCATTATTTGAAAATCTAGCCTGTCGTTACTTTGGCTAAATAGTTCTATTTGTTCAGACAGGTTTAAAAAAAATGTTTAGTTGTGCTGGCAGGTGGATTTGACTTAAATCATGATTTAAATCACTAGTCAGGAAGACACAATCTAATCATAGATTTCTACATAAAAATGCATTCTTGTTGGTTGTTATAACCTTAATACATATTCTTCACAACTCAGATGTAGGTTTCATTTTTAGAAGGTACACAATATACATTTTAAAGTGATTTATTTTGAAAACTTTTTTCAGATTAGTTTTACAGCTATATCAGAAAACAAATGATTGTTTGGTTATTTCATTTACCAAACGTAATTGAAGCAGATATTTATGAAGTCATTAGGAGGTGAACTATCACTAATATTTGGAGGATTTTCTTGCCATGCTGTATTAGGAGAAGAACATCACCAGACAGACATTTAAACTGATTTAACTAAAACAACAATGTTATGTATTATGGATTTTTCTCTTCAACAGCAAACATAATATTTTAACAAAACAAGTATATGAAGTTTTGAATTTACTTAAACATTAAAAAAGCAACAAAAAGTCCTATGGCACCTTAAAGACTAACAGATGTATTGGAACATAAGCTATCGTGGGTGAATACCCACTTCATCACTTATTCACCCATCTGTTAGTCTTTAAGGTGCCACAGGACTCTTTGTTGCTTTTTACAGATCCAGACTAACACAGTTACCTGTCTGATACTTAAACATTCTAGTTCTTTAAAATCAGGTTTGTTTGTTTTTTAAAAATGTTTTTAACTAAAACAGTTTAAATATTTTAAAAAAACCCAAAATATTAAATTGACTGTCAGCCAGGTCAAAATGAGAAACTTAAAATATGAGCTTCTGCAGCTAACTCAGTCATCTTCACCTTCATTTTCCTGTTTGTTCATAATCTGGAAAAGAAAAAAAAAAGCTTTTCTGCTTTTTCAGGTCCAAAATGATTTCTTAATTTGGAATGAATTTGTTCAAAGGAAGAAAATATTTACACACCAGCAGAAGAAGCTACTGCTGTTAAAAGTGAGATCACTACTTCAACAGTCTCTGAATCCAAGTGCTTAAGTGACTTCCACCAGTTCACTGGAGTGACTTCCTTTAAAACATCGGCAAACACATTTCTTGAATGGTTCTTATTCCCAAACTTGGTCTCTTTTATGGCCTCCTGCCATTATAGGTTTTCCCTTTTAGTGAGAGAATGGTATGGTAGATCTCAAATCAATGAAGGCTACACTCAGAAAGACCTCAAGACTTCTGGAATATGCTGCCAAACAGTTTCACTTTGGTTTCTACTGCCTGTCCCTCCCTTCTCACATTTATCCCCAGACTTCTCCTTGTCCAGATCTATTCCGCCCCCAACAATCTTCTATTCACTGAACTTTTTGAAACTTTGCACTTTTAGAGAAAGGTAAGGGATTGACTCTGTGTACACAAATTTGCAGAGAGACAACAGGGTTGAGGTCTGTTATTTCTCACCTCTGTATATTATTTATTTAAAAACATTTTTGCTGTTAACAAGCATATCTGTGGAGACACAAATCCACAGTTTGAGAACTGCAAAACTAATCATCTCTGATGGTATCTTCTAGACCAGTGGTTCCCAAACTTGTTCCGCCGCTTGTGCAGGGAAAGCCCCTGGTGGGCCAGGCCAGTTTGTTTACCTGCCGCGTCTTCAGGTTTGGCCGATTATGGGTCCCAGTGGCCGCAGTTCGCTGCTCCAGGCCAATGGGAGCTGCTGGAAGCAGCATGGGCCAAGGGACATACTGGCCGCCGCTTCCAGCGGCTCCCATTGGCCTGGAGCAGCGAACTGCGGCCACTGGGACCCATAATCGGCTAAACCTGAAGACGCGGCAGGTAAACAAACTGGCCTGGCCCACTAGGGGCTTTCCCTGAACAAGCAGCGGAACAAGTTTGGGAACCACTGGTCTAGACTGATCATTGAGTCCCATTGGGTAGATAGAAAGCTTAACTTAAATAATACAGAAGCCCCTGGAACCCCGTAAGATTGAGTCCCTAATCCATGAACTATTAGAACTCATTTATAAAACTTTTCTTAAATTTTACATGAATATATTGTCTCATACTATAGAATTAATAATCCCTATTCCATAATGAGATATCTTTGAGTTGTAATGTATCTTAATTAAAATTACCTTTAGATTGCTTTTTGAGGAAAAAACATTTTATCAAAAAAAATCAAGTTAAATTAAAAAATTGGATTTTTTAAAAAATCATTGATTTTTATTCACCCTGTTGTGCTGCAAGGTGCTTTGGTTCTTGTACAGCTGTACTAGTCCTATTGCCTGAAGTGCTTATGTCACTAATGTAGTTTGTCAAGGTCTTACGTCTCTTTAAACTATAGACATTTGAAATTGAAAAGCTAAATAGGATTTCCACTATCCATTCCTTTTGAATGAGCTTGTGTGTGTGTAACTGTAACGGGTCGGACTCACCCCTGCGGCGCCTCCTGCTGGTGACTCCAGGAATTAGCTCTGTCCAGCGCTGGAGCGCCCTCTGCAGGCCGGTGATCCACCTGCCCTCAGGCCCCCATGTCCCTCCCTGGACCTGGTGCCCTTTTATTGGGGGTGCTGCCCCCTGGCAGTAACCCCTATTCTCTCAGGGTTTCCCCTCCCCTCAGGGAACCCCCACCCTCTATCCCTACCTTGCCTCAGTATGTGGCTACTGTCAGTCATTGTCTAGCCCCACACCCTGGGGCAGACTGCAGTATCAGCCAACTCATCACTAGCAGGGTTGGGTCTGGACCTGCTGCTTTGGCCTACCCCTGGGCTGCCCTCTGCAACCCCCAGTACCCATTGGCCTTATGCTAGGCCGCAGCCTGGGGCTTTCCTGGCTAGAGCTCCTCAGCCCTGCTTCACCCTAGGTACCTTGCCTATAGCCCCTGCAGCCAGGCCCTTCTCTCTCTGAAGGCAGAAAGAGACTGTCTGAGCTTCTGGCTTCCCTGGCCTTTTATAAGGGCCAGCTGTGGCCTGATTGGGGTGTGGCCCAGCTGCAGCCACTTCCCCAATCAGCCCAGCCTAGAGCAGCAGCTCTCAAGCCCTGCCAGGCTCCTTTTTAAACCCCGCAGGGCAGGAGCAGAGTTTCACCCTGTTACAGTAACCCAATGGTGAATATGTTATTGGTCTTCTGCTTTGGCAATCCACAGAGAAGGAGTTTTTATAGCTGCCAGCTAAAAAGCCTTGGCTCTTTAGCTCAAGCAGATGCAGCTCATGCTTTTAGTTCTGGGGGCTCCTGGTGTGCCAGCCTATGAGAGAAGCCATTACATGTGCATATATAATAACTTTAGCCAGTGTTCTTTACACCTGAGAACAGGACTTAAATTTAGAGCTTGGATCCCTGGTACTTTGCTTTCTATCTTAGTTCCCTTTCCTGCATATAACCCTGCCCCCATGCTTTTAATTTTTTAGCCCTTTTCAACTTTGTTATTTGCTTTGATAACTTTAAAAGTTGCTTATAGTTTGGCAGCATCTCATGTTCAGCTGTTAAACATTTATTTTGAAAAACTAAACTCCTTCTATGATCTGCTATATGGCTCCTTACTTCCAGTAATTGCTCCAGGGGAAAGAAGTCATGTTTGGCCAGCTTTGGGATTACTTGTCATGGTTTTTTACAGAATCTTGTCATTCTATTTGGATTTTTAATCATTATGCAAACATGTGATAGACAATTTCCATTTCAAGTCACTTGCTATACACAGCTCTAATTGAGAATCTCGATATCACGTTTTGAAGCTGCTCAAAGTGTCTGACAATTATTCTGGAGTTTCATACAATAGTCCCACAGTGCTGTTGATTCTACAGCAGTGAACTTCAGATTTTTTTTTTTAGAAAAAAAACTGACTTATATTGTTATCTGCTCCCTTCAAAGCTTTAAAAGCTGAGAGATTTTTTCCAAGACAGACATTTACTTTCATCCCTCGTGTGATGTATCACACAGCCATGATATATATCACCAGAACAGTAACATTTAGAAGAATGGAAATACTGTATGTGTTGAGACTCAGAATGCAGTAAGAAATTAAGGATTCAATTTGCAATAATACAGATGTTCAGTGTTAGAGACCTAGAGCACTGCCTGGAACATTGTGCGAAACAAAACAGGAGATGGGAAAAAATGCAGTTGCCACTGTAAACAGTTTAGAACAACATTTTTCTTTTTACTAAATTGTGTTATCCAACTTTTTCCCCCTTTTTTTTTTAAACTTAATTGCTCTTTTTCCAATGTCTGATTTCAAGTTACAAATTCTGTACAGAGTTACTCATTTCTCCCCCCCCCCCACCCTTTAAATTTGATCAGGCTTCAGTTTAAATCAATCTCTCTATTAAAGATCAGGATTAAGCCTAACTGGAGGAGCAGATTACACTGGTCTACAATTTGAGAAGTCGTCTGCTTCAGAGATAAAATGTGATATTATGTATTTTGATGTGCTGAATTCAAATATGACAATTAAAACAACTGATTGGCTACTGTTTCTAAGTTATGTAAGTTTTTACATTTTATGTCTATGTATATTGTGTAGATAGTAGAGTTTTAATCATAAATTGTAAACCTAGGTCTTTTCATGTGTTTATGGTTGCTTTACATAATATTTCACCTGTCCTGTTTATGTAACACTTTAAAAATCAGCAAAAGGGTTATCTAACTAAAATTTATTATGAAACAAAAGGCAAAAAACTATTATGTACATAGTTTAGTCCTATTCAGTGTCTACTCGGCGCTTCTTGGCTTGTCTCTTGTATTCATTAAATGGAGCATCTCTTGTCACTGTCCAGCAATAGTCTGCAAGCATTGTTGGGCTCCATTTGCCCTGATAGAGTTTCTCCATTGTTGCAATGTCCTGGTGAAATCGCTCACCGTGCTCGTCGCTCACTGCTCCGCAGTTCGGTGGAAAAAAAATCTAGATGAGAGTGCAAAAAATGTATCTTTAGTGACATGTTGCAACCAAGGCTTTTGTATGCCTTGAGGAGGTTTTCCACCAACAACCTGTAGTTGTCTGCCTTGTTGTTTCCGAGAAAATGTATTGCCACTAACTGGAAGGCTTTCCATGCCGTCTTTTCCTTGCCACGCAGTGCATGGTCAAATGCATCATCTCGAAGAAGTTCACGAATCTGAGGACCAACAAAGACACCTTCCTTTCCAAGGTTAAGTGAAGCTAAGATAAATTTTCCACGGAGGTACTTGAAAGCTGCTTGTGTTTTGTCAATGGCCTTGACAAAGTTCTTCATCAGACCCAGCTTGATGTGTAAGGGTGGTAACAAAATCTTCCTTGATTCAACAAGTGGTGGATGCTGAACACTTTTCCTCCCAGGCTCCAATGACTGTTGGAGTGGCCAATCTTTCTTGATGTAGTGGGAATCTCTTGCACGACTATCCCATTCGCAGAGAAAACAGCAGTACTTTGTGTATCCAGTCTGCAGACCAAGCAAGAGAGCAACAACCTTCAAATCACCACAAAGCTGCCACTGATGTTGGTCATAGTTTATGCACCTCAAAAGTTGTTTCATGTTTTCATAGGTTTCCTTCATCTGGACTGCATGACCAACTGGAATTGATGGCAAAACATTGCCATTATGCAGTAAAACAGCTTTAAGACTCGTCTTCGATGAATCAATGAACAGTCTCCACTCATCTGGATCGTGAACAATGTTGAGGGCTGCCATCACATCATCAATGTTGTTGCACACTACAAGATCACCTTCCATGAAGAAGAATGGGACAAGATCCTTTTGACGGTCGCGGAACATGGAAACCCTAACATCACCTGCCAGGAGATTCCACTGCTGTAGTCTGGAGCCCAACAGCTCTGCCTTACTCTTGGGTAGTTCCAAATCCCTGACAAGGTCATTCAGTTCACCTTGTGTTATGAGGTGTGGTTCAGAGGAGGAGGATGGGAGAAAATGTGGGTCCTGTGACATTGATGGTTCAGGACCAGAAGTTTCATCCTCTTCCTCGTCTGACTTAAGTGAGAATTATTCTGGTGCATCGGGAACCGGCAGTCCTTCTCCGTGGGGTACTGGGCGTATAGCTGATGGAATGTTTGGATAATGCACAGTCCACTTTTTCTTCTTTGACACACCTTTCCCAACTGGAGGCACCATGCAGAAGTAACAATTGCTGGTATGATCTGTTGGCTCTCTCCAAATCATTGGCACTGCAAAAGGCATAGATTTCCTTTTCCTGTTCAACCACTGGCAAAGATTTGTTGCACAAGTGTTGCAGCATATGTGTGGGGCCCACCTCTTGTCCTGATCTCCAATTTTGCAGCCAAAATAAAGGTGATAGGCTTTCTTAACCATAGTGGTTATACTGTGCTTTTGTGATGCAAAAGTCACTTCACCACAAACATAGCAGAAGTTATCTGCACTGTTCACACAAGTACGAGGCATCTCTGCTCACTTTGGCTAAACAGAAATGTGTCCCTTTGCAAAATCAAACACTGACAAATAAGAGAGCACGACACTGTATGATTTCTAGAGCTGATATAGGGCAATTTGTTCAGCAGAGTGATGTAAGCTTCGTTATGATTGCATCATCCATGACTTCTAGGAATAACATGATGCAATTCATATCATGTATGATGCAATACCAGCTTCAGATTGCATCATTCATTGTTTTGCCTAAAAAGCAAGTACTGTCCAAACCCAGTCATAGATTTATTCATAGATCCAG
The DNA here is from genome assembly GCF_020497125.1 of Mauremys mutica. Taxonomy (NCBI): domain Eukaryota; kingdom Metazoa; phylum Chordata; order Testudines; family Geoemydidae; genus Mauremys; species Mauremys mutica. The sequence continues at coordinate 64,982,619 of NC_059076.1, forward strand.
TCAAAGATGTATTTTAGTGATTTCTGGTTTAAATTGAGATCCCTTCCCTTTATAACTCACTTATCCTCCGCTATTCCCAAGTGAAGGGTCGTATATACTGACCCAATAGCATAACTTGAAAACTAGAGCCAATCAACAATTTTAAGCACCATTTTCGTTCTCAATGACCCAGAATTAGTAAAGTTTGACTACATTTATTTCAGAAGCATTTTGGCTTTAGAGCAGTGTTATCCTATATCTGCCTACTATGAGGTTCTTACACCATCCTCTGAGACAGTGTGTTTGGAACACTGTTGAAAACAGGATATTGGACTAAAGAGACTTTGGGTCTGATCTAGTATCAGAATTACTGTACTCCCATTGAGACATAAATACAGTGGCTGATACCTGTGAAGGCTTCAAGGGAATGCAACATCAGAGATATTGTACCTCCTCATCCCCTCTACTTTTCTTCATCTCCCTTCCATCCCTTCTTTTCTTGTTTCTTTCCCCTCCCCATTTCTTTCTTCTTGAAAAGATGCAGCAGTCACTAGAAAGCAATATACCCATGCACACTTGGATAGGTTCAGTAGAGTCTCCCCTCCAGCAGAAGACATTTGGGAAGATAGTCAGACACATGAAAATCTAGTGTGTATTATCTGGTGGATTGTTTTAATAGGTTATTATTCTGTATGTTTTAATAATAAGGGCTGAACTTAACCCCCACCCCCCTGAAATTTAGCTGCATGTACCCAATTAACCAACAATCTACCAACAGTCAGGGCAGTTCTAGCTGTATTTTAGTACTGGTGAAGTATTTCTGTTTTAGAGTAGAGGAAGTTGAACTTACCCATAGAAGAGGTACAGCATTGGTGAGTAGTAGCAGTGGAAGCATCCTGCTAGTGCCTGGCTAACATAAGCATGTGATCAAATAATCACATGGAGGAATGTAATTCAATTTCTATGCTAAATCAGGTTTTACCCCTTTATTAAGACCCCCTACAAGGGTGCTCACTGAGATCGTTTGTGTGTGGACACTTGCCCACCAGCAGCTAAACTGAGACTATCAAACTCAATTCATATAGGGCAATGAGTTTTGAACAGTAAATTATAGACCATGACTGTAATTGGAGAACTAGCACAGAAATCCCTTAGTGTTCAATTATCAGTGCCCTGAGTCACCTACTCACTCCCATACACCTGTCAGAGCTTTGTTATAAGTCACTCTGCAGAGATGATTTAGTTTCACATGAATGCACCTGGGGTAGGTGGTCATTTATGGATATTAAGACCTCGTTTGAGTGGGGGTTTATCAAAAAGATGAGGAATTCAAAAGGTCGAGGGGGGGGGAGGAGAATCATTCACCTGAGGCTCAGAAAGTGGCTTCAAAACTGGTTCAGTTTCAAAATTAATATGATATATATCTTCCAAGGTGTCATTCTTCCCATCAAGAACTTTGATTGAGAAAGCTATTAATTTTCAAATGAATTCTTAATTACTGTGGTCTCAGCCTAGTGTTGCTCATTTTATAATCATCCTAGGATTGTGACTAGGAATTAGTTTATTTTATCCCAACATTCAGAATCCTCCCCAAAATGCCTGTATATTACCATGCTTTATCACATTATGAAGCAAGTGTTACTCCCTATACTCTGAGGCAGAAGACAAAGTCTCATTAGTTTTGAAGCTACAAACACAAACTGGTCATGGTGGCAGTTTTAGATTCCCTCCACATACAGGATCATAATATGCTTTTTCACAGGTGCAAAATTGTACTAATTCCATCTGCAAGAGAAAATTTTGCTCAACACCGGTGTAACAGAGTAATGTTTTGCCTAAAGACTTTATTAAGCTAATGGGCTGCATCAGATTTTGCCATAAGGATTCATTTGCTGTAGTCATCTAAAAACCACAGATGGTATTAAAAACTGACTGCACTTTGCACAGGAGCCAGCATCAGAAATGTAGCCTCCAACATGGATGTTATACAGAGTCTGTTTATTGGAGGGCAGGCACAGCAAACAGTTGGTCCACGTGACGTACTTGGATCCTGTAGAACATATTTACAGGAAAGCGTAGATTCTGCAGATCTGAAAGGTTCTTAGACCTCCCACCTGCAGAGATAATGTTCCAAATATGAACCAAAGGGAACTAATGCATTTCTGTTTTCCTGCAAATGCAGACAACCTGAAAGAAGTGACTAAGAGGTTGACCTTCCTGACCCTCATTACAGCAGTAATTCTAAAGCCCAATGTGGACATTAATGTAAACATTAGCTATTTAATTCCTGACCATTTTAGTAGCTGGAATGCTGAAAGGCATGGAAGTGAAGCCCACAGGTAATGGGAGTTGTTGCAGGGAAGGAAGTGTACAAGGAAGAACAGATGAAACAATGACAAGAAAGAGGAAAGGAAACAAAAAGATTTAAAAGGAAGAGAAAGAGTGCAGGCTTTGTGCAGGCCTCACTGACAGAGAAACTTCTGCTGTGAATTTGAAAGTAGTATGTAATCCTAAATTTATACTCTAGCTAGCCCATAACCCAGAAATAAAGATAGAATTAAGCCCTTGCATACAATAAATTGGGCACTTCTAAAGGTATGTTTCTCAGTGCCTAAGCCAGAATCAGAAGACAATGTCCACCAATCCTCACATCTCCACAATAGCAGGAGCTCCCAAAAGTCAAGTTAACTAGTTGATAGTGTGGTACATAACTGAAGGCTTTGTGTCTGCATTATATGAGTGCAGAGACCACTACAGGAGTACACACAGGAACCATAATTCTGTCTCAGAATGCACTGGGTGCAGCCTCTTTTTCTTTGAATTACTCCACAGTGTTGGTAAGTGTTCTGAGGGGATATCTGCAGACACCAGGAAACCAAATAAACTGAGCCTAAGAGTTGATCCTTGCTCCACAGGAAGGTGAAAGAGTCCCAAGGTCACTGCCACTATGCTGTCAAAGTGATCCTTTCTGGCCCTAGGCATTGATAAGAAGTTAGGGCAGAGAATTTGGGAGAACATTCACTGCAGCATGCACAAGCTCACTGTTTCTCCATAGATCAGGGCAGGCAAACTTTTTGGCCTGAAGGCCAGTTTGGGGAGGCATAGCCTCCCCTAACTGCCAGGTGTGGCCCAGCCCCACACCCTATCTGACTCCCCCCCACTTCTCACCCCCTGACACCCCCCTCCCTGACTCCTTCCCCATCCAGCCCCCCGTTCCCTGATAGCCCCCCCCAGGACCCCTGCCCCATACACCCCCCTGCTCCCCATCCCCTGACTGCCCCCAGAATCCCCATCCAACCCCCTCTCCTTCCTGACTGCCCCCCCAGAATCCCTGCCCCCATTCAACCCCTGTTCCTCACCCTCTGACCGCCCCACCCCCTATCCAGACCCCCCACCCCCTGACCACCACCCCGAACTCACCTGTCTCTTACCACGCTGCCTGGATTAACAGTGGCTGGCAGCGCTATACCTGCACCACCTGGCTAGAGCCGGGCACACCACCGTGCAGCGCAGAGCACTGAGTCAGGCCGGGCTCTGCAGCCACGCTGCCCCAGGAGCTCGCAGCCGCGCCGCCCAGAGCATTGTGCCGGCAGCAGGGGGAGCTGAGGCTGTGGGGGAGGAGAAACAGCAGGGGAGGGGCCAGGGGCAAGCCTCCTGGGCCAGGAGCTCAGGGGCCAGGCAGGAGGGTCCCATGGGCTGGATGTGGCCCACAGGCCATAGTTTGCCCACCTCTGCCATAGATACTACAGAAGGAGGCTAAAGTAGGAGACTAAAGTTGCCTTTAGTCTAGCATTTTGTAGTCAAAATAAGCCTGTACATTTGAACAAAAACCCTCATGGTTAAATAGCTAATGCCACCACGCTAACATGTGGTTCTCCAGTTATATGTCCCCCACCCGATATTGATCCCAGTATGGGAGATTCTTCCAGTACCTTTTAAGGCAGAAAGTTCTAGAATTATTGTGGGAAAAGAGCCCTCATGCATATTAAAACACACAAAAGGTTTAGATTAGTTACCTTTCCTGTTTCTTCCTAATTCAAACAATGTTGGCTAGCAAAACCACCTCTAAAAATGCCTATTCTTTACAGAGTCATCTCCCCATACAAATCCTACACAGTTTGTCCAACTGTAGATTAATGGTGCCTGGGTTACAAAGGACAAATTCTAGCCTTTTGTGATCCTGCATAAGGAAAGTTTTCCCATTCTCCAAAACATGGAGCTACTAGGTTATCAATTACTTTCAGATAACCTTCTGTATCAGAATTTTGAAGGAAATATAAGACATTATAAAGGGGTACTTATCTCAAGAACTTTCAAGCAGCCGAGTGCAGTACCACAATCCTTGTCTTGTCCCTGGTGCCTCTGTAGACTGCCAGCCAACATTGGTAGGTCTTCAGTGGCTTAGCACTTCAGCGAAGTCCAAATTCCTTCTAGGATATTACGTTATTTGCCCTAAGTAGGGTCTTCGGACCAGGCTCTAGGCCCCTTAAATTCAGCCCTTTATGAGCTTCTTCATACTATCCTTATCTCAAGGCCAACACCCTCAGGCTCTTCTCTCTGCAATCCCCACTGCATAAATTCAGACAACCAGCCAGCCATCAACTTTGTCTAATGATTAGACTATTTTAGCCAGCAAGATAGAGCATTCAACACTCACCTGCTCCCAACTAGAAACTACACTACTAAGCCCCAGCAGCTCTTATCTGGGCTACCAGAGCCCTGATTGGCTGTTGCTAGCCCCTCTAGCCCTTACAGGACCAGGTCTCTGTGGTTTCCAAAACAGGCTGCTCCAGAGAGTCCTCTCTAGACAAATTTGCAATACCCACCTTTGCTGCTCTGGTCTTCTTGGCTGGTTGCTTCTTGGTGAGGCATGTAGGAGGGCAGTGAGTGGGGCCCCGAGGGGGGAGCTTCAGTGGTCAAATATATCCCATAACAGACATGTTTGGAGCAACATCTTGTTCTGAATCATTTAACCATTAGATCAAATTATAAGCAGAAGTTTAGTTATTTTGTTAAATGCCACAGAAGTTGCACTGGGTAGAGAGTTTTTTAAACGGTCTTCAAGGGTCAGATAGTGAGACAAAGTTGTTCCACTTTGTTTCTAGCTGCCTTCTTTGAAACTGAAAGATGTGTGTTTTCTGGCAGGAGCTTCCTATGGAACATCCATGAAAGTGAAAGGGATATCTGGAGACATCAGGGTAATCTAGCTGTACTGGACTCTTCTTTTCCTTCTAGGTCACATAGCTCCTAAGTAACGAACCCATTCACAGTATATGGTCATAAGCAAATAGGTTTTGATGTTAACATGGCATTAAAATGAACAAAGCAACCTTGGTACTCTGAGTGTAATTTGACTGCTGACTCAATAAGACAACAGTGTGCTGGTTTGTGTTTTACCGGTCCTCTTTGCAACCAGCAAGACTACAAGCTTCAATTAACAGGAAAACAATGGTGCCTGGGTTACAAAGGACAAAGTCTAGCCTTTTGTGATCCTGCATAAGGAAAGTTTTCCCATTCTCCAAAACATGGAGCTACTAGGTTATCAATTACTTTCAGATAACCTTCTGTATCAGAATTTTGAAGGAAATATAAGACATTTTAACAGGAAAATGTCAATTAACAGGAAAACAAATAAAAACCTTTGATACCAGGGGAAGCAAAGAAATCCACAGGAAGACTTTAAAGGCTAAATTTCAAAGTAAGTCAACTACAAACATCAAAATTTGCATGCACAGCCATTGCCTGAGCAAAACCTGCATCCGTGTATGAAAATGAACACTTGTATCCATACATGCTTTTTTTGTGCATATAGGTTCTTGTTTGAATCTACACAATTCATGATACTAGATATCAGTAAAATTTGACCCTAGAGCTACAGATTGAAATGTTCTTTTCCACAAATTAATCACACAAATAAGATATTCCGAGTCTTTTTGCAAGTACATGTTATATTATTTAAAAATTAGGAGTTTAGGATTTTGGTGATTATTGAAGGTTAAGATGTTTGAATGAAAGTTTGCTTTCAACATCCATTTTGAGAGGCTACAGTAGGCTACAGAGGCTGCCTGCAGTAGTTAGAAAGACTGGCAATTTCTCTATTTCTAGGGCTATTGTTAGGCATTCCACGTGGGATGTTTCCCCCCACACCCACCCACCAAGAGTGGCAGGAGTATGGTCTAGTGGATCTAAGTGGGGACTGGGAGTCAGTATTCCTAGATTCTACTAGCACTTGTGACATTCACTTAGTATGCCTCCAATTCTTGACTATGCTAATGGTCACTTTAATTCAGCAGGATTCCAAGCAGAGCAAGCATATGTATGGAAGGCAGAAGCAGGCCTTTTGTGACCTTGGACAAAATCATGTAACCACTCTCTCATTTCAGACCTCTGTAAGTGAGTACTGTCCAGTGTCACTATGAGAGTTAGTATGTGTAATTGTTTAGCTTTCTGATGTTATATAAGATGTTTTGTGCAATACTCAGTTGTTATTCAGTTGTGCTCCAATCTACTGTGATAATGTTACATCCTGAACTATAGGGATATGTTGCCAGCATATAATTAAAAGAACTGTGTGTGGCCTGTAAGGGTAGGGGAAATGGTATCAAAGGTAGACAAGAAAGGTCTTGTGGATTTAGATGAGGTTAGAAATGCTGGAGGGATAGGTTACCCCATCAGGTGATCTTTTTATGCCAAAACTACTCCTAAATAACAAGCACAAAACAATCAGATTTAGCTCCTTTAGGGACAGAAAGTTTACAGGCTACGCTATATTGAGTGTTGCATGGTCTTCTAACTCTGCTTAGGTGCATTCACTTGTCACTTAGACCTGCTGTGTAATTTGTGCCACTTTACACCACAGGGAATGCACTTCTCAATTATAAAAACAGAAGAGTTTGGGTTCTGTGAACTGGTGAATTGGAATGTTCCCAGAGCGCTGTATGGAGGGATGCTGTAGCAAAGCACGCAGATGTTGCAATGGGATAAAACTAAGTACATCTGGATAAACATGCTAAGATTTACATGTGTCTGGTTGGATTATTGAACCATTTCCCAGCATTCTCCTAAGCTTATTTATTGTGAAACAGTGTGATTTGTGATCAGATGCATATCACTTGCCTAGGAAGAAAAAAGTTAAATATAGACCTAGAAGAATGTTCAAAGATGTTCTTGATGAGCTGTTGATCACAGGGTCAGAGAAGGCAACATTTTTAACAGGGCTGGACCAATGGATTAAGATACTGACAGACCATTAGAAAGAAGCTAAATATTATTGATTTATCCAGATTCAAATCTCTGCTTCTCATATCAGAAACCATTAAGTCTTATAAAGCAACTTCACCTGAAGAGCATGATTGGCTGTTCTGCATTTTGAAAGGCCAGATGAATCTTCTCTTGGTTCAGCTGAATGACTTTAGCACTAGCTGGCAGCTTGCACAAGCTAGCTCACTCAGAGCACTCTGTCTGTTAATTTTTGAATTTTTTATGCTGAATGAATAAGTCAAGATATGAAGCTGTGTTATAAAAGGGCCATACTCTAAGCTGACTGTTCACTAGATGTCTTTGGTTTATTTGATGAAAGGAAAAGAAAAACACAGACTTGCCCCTCATTGTGCTTTATTTAATGTTTTTTAATAGGGACACAAGGGACGTTTTTTAAACATGTTGTTAACAGACATTTCTCATTTGTTTATTTTGACATATTTCATAGGATTTCATGCAATGGGACTCATGCCCTGGGATGCACATTTCCAACTTCTAAAGCTATTCAAAAATCCTGTCTATAAAGCACAAAATTCTTCTAATTTATTTTTTCCTCAGCCTTGCAGCCTGATTTGTCTGGGGCCAAACCCTACATATTTTACTCATCTATTATGTCAAGCAAAACCCCTGGGGTGAAAATCTGTCCCTAACTGAAACATGTGGAGTTTTGTCATTCACTTACTTCACCTTTGAAGTATGGACTTTGAGGTTGAGCTCCTGGTGAAATTTATTGCTTTTTTCTGAAGTGGGAAGCACTTCAAAAAAGCTGCCCCTCCAAAAAACCCGATTTTTCACCAGCAAACCTAGAGGTAGTCTGTTGCAACTCATATTGTAACATTGAGGACATCCACTAAAGTCAAAACCAAAACTATCAACCCCAGTAGGTAGAAGATCAGGCTCCAAGCATAGACTGCTCACTTGGCAAGGTCATGCCACCTCCTTGAAAAGCAAGCAGCATATTGCTGTGCTGCCTGATGTGACGTGGAGAGGCATTAGAAAGTATTTTAGAGCCAGGATGAAATGACTTGTATTAGCTTTGATGGAATTGCAGTGGCAAACTAGCTTGAGATGAACTGCCCCTCAAACTCTGAAATATGTTGGGCATTCAGAGAAGTTATTTTCTCTGAGTTTTAAAGTATTGACAAGATTTCCCCTCCACATCCCTATTTTAAATGGGCATAAAAAAGCTACAGAAGACATTAGGAAGAATGATGTTCTTTGGCCTTTGCCTCCATTTGATGCATACTATAAGTGGCAGGTTAGGAAGGTGCACATAGTGTCTTAGGTGGTGGTGCAGAAGCATGTGAGGGAGAATGGTTTTTGGAGCGCTGTGTATTTTTAGCATACCGTCTGTTTTTCAAGTGTAAAGGGTACATCGCCAAGCCTATGAAAAGTTAATGATTCTCCAATAAATCTGATTTTATTTGACAGTACATGCTACTTTTTGGAATGCACACAAGGTAGGGAGAATACAATGTAAACATATTCTTTGGCTGAGGATGGAATCCTTTTTTTTTTTAATTAAGTAAGTAGGGTGAAATCAGAATCCTTTAGGTTTAAAAAATGTGTGAACAGCCCAGTGTCCTATTCTAGGACACAAATTATCTGAGAAGTGACACACAGGTAGAGAAAGACTTGAGATACCAAATGTAAGTACAGCAACACTCCTATACCTGCCATCCAAACAACTACTGCTAGAAGGTGTAAAACATGGTTTGAGAAAGGGTATTATGACAATGCCCATAGAAACAAGCTACTATATTGAAACCCTCCAGGTAAAGAGTTAACCAATTTAATAAGCAGAGATGAAACAAAACACTCTATTCAAGATATTGGATTTCTTTTAAGAATGTTTCTTCTTAGGTAACATATGGCAAGTGCATCTATTAGGGGTTATATCCTGCCATCAGTCCATACACTGAATTCCTAGGTGGAAAAAAAAAAAGCATTTTGTGAGGGGGGAAACAAACAAACAACCTCACCCTCCAGTGGTCAGAGATGACTTATATATGCAGAACTTAAGATTTTTGTGCTTAACTTGGAACAGGCTCAAGAAGTGAGGGCTAGCTAGTATTTGTACTGAGTTCTCTTTTCTCTTCATTTTTCATGGGTATTTTAATGTTTCAGGGAATTAAGAAACAACAGTGAAAGAGAGGTGCTTGGATACTACAAGATTGAGCATAGTATACTTTTAAAATAAACATAAAATCAGCTCTACATCTGTCAGTTAGTGGTTTTTTTGCTTAAACTAGTAAATTTGTTATAAAAAAATTAAGATTTCCAGTGTAACCATCACATTTGCTTAAACGCTTATGGAAGACTTTGCTGCTACTTTGTTTGCCAGTTCATTGCAGATCACGGTCTGATTTTTTGTAAGTTCTCTGAGTGAAGAATGCTGAATGACTTCACTGGGAGCTGATAATGAGGGGGACTAGCAGAATTGGGTCCAGATACTATTGTCACCAGAAGTGTAAGTTTTTCATAGCCATCAAATATAGTTATAACCTAGTAATGGAAGGCTGATCCCTTTGAAAACTAGTTCTCTTACAAGTTTTGAGTTGGGTAAGCTTGCAATATCACCTGCTTTACTAGTTATTTGATACTTAGCACACAAGCCAGAATAATGTTCAGATTTTGGGCTCATTTTTCACTGATCCATTACTAAAATCTGTAAAAGAGTGTCCAGGGAGGTGCAGTTTACCTCCAGGTTCTGCCCCAGCAGTACCCCCACTCTATGGGTCTCCCCTCCCAGGGGAACCTCAACCCTCTAAACCCACCTTGCCTCAGTACCTACTGCCAGTCATCATCCAGCCCCCGCTCACTGGGGCAGACTGCAGTCTATAATGGCCACTCATCATTAGCAAGGGGTTCGGACCAGCTGCCTCTGTCTAAGCCCAGGCTGCAGCCTCTGCAACCCCAGTACCTGGCCTTTTAACAAGGCCTGTAGCCTGGGGATTTACCAGGCTGGAGCTCCCCAGTGCCTCTTGCCTTTCCCTGGCCTTGCTCCCTTCCCTGTACCCTAAGCTCCCAGGCAGCCAGGTCCTTCTCCCGCCTGGCTCACAGCCCTTTTATAGGGCCAGCTGTGGCCTGATTGGGGCGTGTCCCCAGCTGTGGCTGCTTCCCCAAACAGCCTAGCCTGGCTGTTTTTAACCCTGTCTCCAGGAGGGGGCAGCCACCTCACTACAGTCATGCAATTCCAAAGTTTCAATTTGACATTTTTGATCAAGACAAAATACTGACAGTCCCAAAAATCAAAACCTTCCATTTCAGTTGATTGAACTGACCCGAAACTCTTGTTTCAAGTAGGTTAATCTGCATTCTCCCTAGTGATACATTCCAGAATGACCTCTCCCATAAGGCACCCAGTTGCCCCTATTCTCCCCTGTTGGACTACAGCTTGGCCAAAGCAAAAAACCACATTGAGTTATGGGAGATGTAGTCCTCCAGGGCAGTCCAGGAGAGAATGGGGACCTGAATTACCCATAAGGCAACACACCACAAGGGAAAAGCAGTTTAATGTTTTGTTGAACTGATTTGAAGAACAAAACATTGCAAGTCAGTTCAAAAGACAATGACCCATTTGGGTCAAATCAACCAAAAATGAAATATTTTAATTCTGTTTCCTGATGAAGAAACTATATTTTCCATCAAAAATTGACAAACAGCTCTAAGTGGCACACAACCAGCCCAGCATCAAGGGAGTGCAAAGGACAATCCCTCCTGAGCTGTATGCATGGCCTAGAGTCTGCTCTGTCCCTCGGGCTAAAACTCAGCTACAACAGGACTTCCAATAGTTATAGTCCATCAGAAACATACATAATTTGGCTTCATTCAGCCAAGATCAAGTAAAAGGGCAAGAGCATATAACTTCCTTTAGCTAAGCCCTAGCCTAAAAGCAACAGGAGTTTCTAATAACCAATCATTCCCCAAATTCAGCCTCAGTACAGTTTTCCCAGACAATGATGAGATAGTTTCCGCATCTCTTCCCCAGCAACTACAGTCAGGACTTTGGATGCAGGAGCCTCCAATTTCCTACCATGTAGGAGGAAGAGAGATTCTCCTTCTGTTCTCTGAGACAGATAACATAGGACACCTCCTTTTTTATTTCCTCTAGCTTTAACAGATGTCACAGGACTCTTCCTCCATGACTGGCAGCTCTGGTAAATAGAAAGGGAGCCAAGAAAGAGAGGAAGAGGCAGGAACAGGCGGTAGCCGGGAGACAGAAGGATCAGTAGAAAAGCAGTGGATGAAGGGATGGCATTTGGGAGAGCTGACATGTAGCAGCAATGGGGAGAAGGGCACAGGGCAAGGGCACAGAAGAGGTGAAGATGCAGGTTGGGAAAGAGAAAGTGGGAGGGAAATAGTCGAGAGCATAGTGGAGAGAGAAGAGGAATAGGGAGTGGGAAGGATGCAGCAATGAATAGGTGTTAAGAGGAAGGAGACCTAGCATGGAGGCACCAGTAGATGGGCATGGGCAGGGAGTAAGGAGGTGAGGTGTGTCATGTTGCAGGGCTAGCTGCACCTCTGACTCCTGAGTAGCCTAAGTGCACACCTTCAGGTGCCAGTCCTTGTGTCTTTACTTCTCCTGGGGCAGAATCACATGATTCTCTCATTCTTAGACTGGGTGCTTGGATACAGTATCTTGTGTATTGACTGTGCTTACCCCAGCAGGTCCAACTGCATTTGGCACCTGCGGTTCTTCCCTTCAGCAGTGGCCATACAGCCTTTTTAAAATCAAAGTATTGTTTAATCTTAACAGTAGGAACAAAGCATAAGAGAAAAAGGATTTTAAAACAACAAAGGGACTACACATATCTGGCTTACCTCAGCTCTTCCACCTTGTGATGGGAGCCTAGGAAGGCCTAGCTTCCTAGGGGGACATGATAACAGACTTCAAGTACGTAAAAGACTGTTATAAAGAACAGGATGATAAACTGTTCTCCTTATCCACTAAGGATGGGACAAGAACTAATGGGCTTAAATTGCAGCAAGGGAGATTTAGATTAGACGTTAGAGAAACTTCTGGACTGTAAGTGAAGCAAAGCACTGGAACAAATGACCTAGGGAAATTGGGGCTCTCAGTCACTGGAGGGTTTTAAGAGCAGGTTGGACAAACACCTGACAGAGGTGGTCTAGATAATACTTAGTCCAAATTCACTGCAGGGGACTGAATATGTTCTATATTTCTGTGATTCGTCAGACCCGCCAATGAGACTCTGTGTGTGTGAGAACAGCTTCCCTTCTTTCTAGGAAAGGCCACAACTGCCTCTCTTCCCTAGAAAGATACTTTTCATTCAGACAAAAGTCCTTTGTCTTCTCAGTTTCCCAGGGTTGGTGCTCCCCCTTGACAAACTGGTCCAATCAGCTCAGCAGGAGGCTGGAGTTAGAACATCATCCTTATCATCTTGTTGGTGAGTAGATGGATGCCTATCTGAAGCCATTGTACTTTTCCCTGACTATGTGCAGTCAGTTTCTTCTTGAATTAAATCCATAAAACTCCTTACAACAATCAGACATATATAATACTCATAAAACATACACAGCAGTCCCATTTCTGTCCCATGCTGCCTGGAACCAGGTGAGGATGAGGGAGAGGGGCAGGAACAGGGTAGGAGAACAACAGCTGGCTATTGGTAGGGAGGAGGATGGCTAGGGGCTGGAATAGGGCTGGAAAGAAAGTGGTAGCTGAGTATTTGCAGTGCATCCTACTTCAGCAGTAGAGATCTAGAAAGTAAAACGTAGTGTGGAGAACGATTAAAATGCTCTATAATCTGGTTCCATTTATAACCCTTTCCCTTCCAGGTCATTTTAACATAAACCCAGTACTCGGATGAAGAATCTGTTCCTAGCAACCTGTCCATTGGATGGCATGTGGAAGGCGTCATAGGAAGCACTGAAACATAAATCTGGTCATGACAGAGCTTTTAAAAGCAATGCAGGTTTTAACTGTGGATGCTCTTCCAGGGTAATTTTTCTTCATTGGAGGGACCTTGGCATTCAATAGTAGGAAAACATTGCACATAAATAAGCTCAGAAGGTGTCCTACTTGTCAGAGCTTCCTGAGTAATGGGCTTAAAAAGAAAATATGTTCAGGAGTATTCAGATACAGAGGACATGTGCTTACCTATAACTTTTGATCTCTCTCTCAGACAATTATTTGCTTCTCTCTAATCTCGGGACCCCATTGTTTTTCCTAGTTTACTCTGTTCAGTCTCTAGTTTAGCCCTTTCCTAAAATACTTCCCTTTGCTGTCGCTTCCCTTCACTTCCAGTACTCACCTGTCCAGCTAGCCACATCAGGCCTGATTCAAAGCCCCTGAATTTAATGGCATCTTTCCAGTGGGCATTATATCAGGCCTTTTATCTCCTATCTCCTGTGCAGAGACCCAATGCTGCAACACTTATACATATGTTTAACTTGATAAAGTTATGAACAGGAGTATATGACGTGGGTACCTGTGGTAGTAGGGGGCTGGACTTATTGACCCAGAGGTCCCTTCCAGCACTATGTTCTTATGTTCTTAATTAATCCCTTTAGTTCTTTCCCCACTTTTAATCATCTATATAAAAAAGACTCAAAACAAATTATGCTGAGATAATATATTCCATCATTTTGCTATTTCCACTCCTTTTGAACAGTTTATATTCCCACATGTGGGTTATGTGAAGTTAGAGGAAAAGGTTAGTGAATTTAACTTCTCCTAGGGCATGTCATTAGGCCCCATACCTATCCCTTGACTACCCATGAATTTAACATTTTTTAAAATTATTCTTATTCTTGATTTTCCTTATTTGTAAGTTTCACAATGAACTCCACAAAATACCATGTAGCCAAAAACACACTGACAAAAGATTTTATCATATAAATCAATCATAAAAAATTGTCCAAAATGATTTTCAATTGAGTAAAACATGATGCTGCATGTTCCAAGCTTATTTTTCCATGTGAGAAGCAATGGAGTATCCACTGTTGTTCACTAGATTGGTTTCACAGGGACCTTACTCCAGTTTCTTAAGTAGGATGCCCGTTTATAACAATTCACATCAGGTAAATCATTTATTTTGTTCTTTAAAATTTTACTCCCTCTCATTTCAGGTTTGTTTTCTGCTGGGCCACAAGGGGTTCGGGTTCAGGTTCCTGGCTGCTTGGCCACTCAGCACGGTGGGAGTGTGGAGCTGCCCACCGGCCCTGTGGGATATTGGATTAGATCTGATGCAGTGTTTCAATTCCTGTTTCCCATATGCATGAGTAGAAGTCCATGTAGTTGGCTTCTGCTTGTACAGATTATGAATTCCCTCCCAGCAGATTGCCGGGTTCTGTAGGGTTAGGAGGAACTGCCTACTGCAAACCTTGCAACCCCTTAAGCCCTCCCGTTGAAGAGGGTATGCTGTGGGAAACTCAGCAGGGTGGAGCTCAGGTTTCTCAGGGCAGGAAGGATTTGGCCCTGAGCTATTTAACTTTCAAATGCAGCTACAACCATAAATCCTGCTTTTTCCAAGCATTTGCGAGAATATTCAGTAACATATTTAAGCAGTTTTATATAAGAACAGGTGAACCGGTGTGGGCTAATTCATGCTGCAGGTATTGCCAATGCAACTAGGCATGAGTAATGCACAGTTATTGCCTGTAGAGCATTTTATTGTGACAACAAAATATTCCTCTTTGTAAAATATTAATGGTCATTAAAGGCAAACCCCAGCCACTTCTCTCCACAGTCAAGGAGGGCTCTGCCCTCAGGGAAACCAGTGTAGTTCTACTGCAGGAGGGCAGCATTTCAAGGACCCCAGAATGCTGTAGCGCTGAGTTCCCCAACATGCAGGGAACTCTTGGAGAATAATAGATAGGCAGAGGGACCATGTTCAAATCCACCGGCCATTTTCTTTTTCTCCTCTCCCTGTCCTGGTGCCCCCCGCCCCAGTAGAAGGGAAGCATGATGGTTGTGCATGTTATTCCAACCCTGTAACCTCCACCTGAGCAGGACATCCTTGCACAATATGGGGTGGTGGTAGGGAATTGTATTCCTACGTGATACAACTAAGAGGTTCCCAGAAATTACTGTAATCAGTCCAGTGCATTGTTCTGAATGTCTTAAATTCAGGACAATTATTTTTGAGTATTATAGTCATGCCTCAGAATTCTTTTATCAGTCAGTGAAATTCCATATTCATTTTTTTTTGCCCATTTAATGGTCTTGTTTATATATGTAGATTGTAGATAGCAGAGGTCACAGAAATGATTGTCTTACAGCACTGAGGATATTTGTTAAATACGTAGCTACTGCTGGACCAACAAGAAGAATTCACTATATATCACAGATCCTTATACTCTTACGACTATTCTAACCAGTACATAGAGTTATTGAAGATCTGGGGTGGAAAGATGAAAATGAATCATAAAAAAACTTTGAGAGTTTGTAACATGAAATAAATTTAACTTGCAAATCTGTGTGTAGGCTTTCTGAAAACACTTAACATGCACTTTGCTACGTTTAGCACTGTACTATTAATCCTGATGTTTCCACTTACTGTTGGCAGGGTGTTATTTTCACATAACCTCACCTTTGAAATGCTACTTGTCAAGCAAGCCAAAGTTTATAGATTGCTGGTCTTGCTCTGAGCAGGTTACGAGTTCACAGCCATTTGCAAAGAGTAGTTCTTTAATGAGAGATTCCAACATTTTTGTTGATGCACAGGAACAAGACAAACTTTTCCAGAGCAGAAGCTAATCTTTGCTGCCAGAGAAAGGTAACAAATTGTTTCATCTACCACCACTGTAAAGAAAAGCCTAAATAATGAATTGATTTTGCATAGCTATTTAATACTACACCTCTACCTCAATATAACGTGACCCGATATAACACGAATTTGGATATAATGCGGTAAAGCAGCGCTCCAGGGGGGTGGGGCTGTGCACTCTGGTGGATCAAAGCAAGTTCGATATAACACAGTTTCACCTATTAGGCAGTAAGATTTTTTGGCTCCTGAGGACAGCATTATATCAAGGCAGAGGTGTATTTTTAATATAATACCAAGGACAAATACTAGGTGTCCTTGAACAGAAGGATCTAATACAAAGTTGTTGGATAATACTGATGTAAAGTTAGAGGAAAGGATAAGAATCTTGAGGCACTAGAGAAGGGGAAACCAGTAGAGGTATTGAAAGGGAGAGCTTGGGAACACAGTCAAAACAAGGGGCAGGGAAGGTGATCTCAGAGGCTGTGTTTTGTGGGGGGTGAGATGGTAGTCAAGACGACTAATTGCTGTGACCACCTAAACCAAGATGGAGAGAGCTTTGTGCACAACAGAGCTGCAGCACTAAGACCATTGCCTATCATGCAGCTCAGTATCACCTCATTGTTTCCTTGCGCTCCCCATCTCTCTGTCTATCCAGTACTTGACTTATACTTAGATTGCAATCTCTTTGGGGAAGTGACTTATTGTTCAGGTTTGTACAGTACCTAGCACAATCTCCAGGACTCGGCCTCTTAGGCTATACTGCAATACAACTATAATAGTATTGATCTACTTGTAAGGGCATCCATGCATTTAAACTTGCCTCACCCTCTTAGACTAGGACAACTTTAGCCTAACCTGAGACACTGAAAGTATTTTCATTTTGCTCCTGGACTTCTGCAGTTGAGGTCCTAGCTACCTTCCATTGAAACCAATGGCAAAACTCCCGCCTACAGTGGTGCTAGATCAAGTCCTTGCTGAGCAGCAAAAAATCATCCCAGCAGTGCTATACCTAGATAAAAAACATGGGGAGAAGCGAGGTGTCCATGACATAGAGCAGCTGGTTGAGAATAAGTCTTGCCACTATTTTGCCCGCAATTGTCAGTAAAGAGATGCTTTTGTTATGGGAAAGAAATAGTCAGTGTGGTTGCACCAGGGGAAAAGAATGAATTTGGATCCCCTGTGTCTCCTAGAGCCACTTCAAAATAGAGCTAATCAGTCTATCCAACTGCAAAGATTTATGACCAGACATATATAAATGGATTCTAAACAGCCTTCTGTGCATTATCTGCAATTACACTTTCCATTTACAGGGCACCTATTAAGAAGCTTACAGGCACTCAGTGCAGCTAAGGAAGTTTGTTCCAAAGAGACAATTCAGAATCCTGTAGTATTTACTTGTAGAGGATGAAACTGACTGGAGGATATTTTGGAATATTTTAGTATCTAACAAGTTAGTTCTTCCTGTTTTTCTCATGACCCCTTTGCTCAAAAGAAACACACAGCCCAGGGCCTTTTTCTGTAATGCAGTGGTACAGATCTAAATGGAAAAGGGAAATGTAATCCCACATGGTAGCAATGGTGAATGTTGACAGCATACAAAGGCACTGAAACAGTTAAGCAATGCAATGATCTATTTGTAGTCCAAGCAGGCTTCTGGAGAGCAGTGGTGCTTGGAAGTAACTTCGGCATCCAAGTCATGTGTTGTCATCTAAAGGCTGGACAGGTAAGTTTATTTTAATGAAAAATGTGATTAGCCTATAATGGGAATGTGATGGAAAAGCAAGGTACCGCACATGACATTTCTTTTCTAAAGAGCAGAGAAGATTTATAGATGTGGCTATGTTTTAAGCATTCCAGTCAGAATCTACCCAGAAATAAAGGATCACACAAGCAACTCATTCATCAATGAGCAAATCACAATGAAGAAATATACTTTGCAGTACCAGGACGTTTCATCAATACTTATTCTTCCCTGCTGCAAGAGCAAGGCCCAAAACCTGTAACCCTTGGTGCTATGCAGCAAATGTATTGTACTCATTTGAATTCACTGGTGCTATGAGCAAGTAAACAGTGACTTGAATTCACTGGTAATATGATGCTGAATCAACGAGATAACAGTTAAGCAATCACTAGCTCCCATTAAAGAAAAATGTGGGCACTAAAATCTTACTTAACCCCCCCCCCAAACTTACAAACTTTTTTTAAAAAGCTAGTATGGACTCAATGAAAATAAAAAAATTGAGCAAAAATGTGCAGTTATTCATAATGAAGACAGAATTTGAAAAGGATGCCCCTGGTTACAATGATTTGGGAAACTGAACTTCAAAAGATTTGACCCATAATATTTGCTCTTTTGGCAGTCTTAAAAGAAAAGCCTCCTGCCAGATTTGCCAAATTCTCTTATTTAAATTGAGGTCTATTATCTCGAGCAATTTTGGATGATCACAGATGCCTCAGGTATCCCACAGGGAAAGGGGTGGTCACTCAGTCAGACAAGATCCAGACTACTTAGGACTTCGCAGATCAAAATGAATATTTTAAAATCAGAACTCAATTGTTAGCCAATACACTGAGCATAGGTCTCTTCATTCTATCATTCTTTTTTTTTTTTAAACCAATGTCAAAGTGGTTTTATTTCCAAGTTAATAACATACTAAGTGTCTCTTTAAACAGCGGCGCTGATCTTTATATAAATCTCTACACAAATGGTCGGCACGCTGCAGTTCCAGTATCCCGTGCCGTGCCGTTTGGACCATCACTGCAGGTTACTGGAGGAACTCTTTATTAAGGGTGATCACAACGGGAAGTAGCAAAAAGCAGGTTCAACACCTCTTGAGAGTAGACGCAACATAAAACGTAAAGGTGCCTTTTAAACAGGGAGGGAGAAGCTGTCCAGATTTCACCGTGTGTGACGTGGGCACACAGATACTCGTAACACACGCTGCCTTCTGTGGGCTCCTGACCAAGAAACAGCTGCCACTGTCCAGAGCGCATCACATTAGTCCTGCTGACAGAGAACAGGACCGCTGGATTTCATCACCTGCTGGACTGTTTTCAAGGAGCCGCTGGTGGTGACTAGCTGGACTCGTTTGCACCAGGCTCATCCAGTCCTCACTGAATTGTCAGACAGTGTTTCCTGCCTCCTCTTTCAGTCACTTGCACAGATACTCACCGATGGCTGCCAGGGGATTGGCTTTGTACATGGGGTTTGCGATGACCTCGTGAAACCTGGCCACTTCCTCCTGCAGGAGCTTGCGCTTCTGGGCTGGCTTCATTTGGTTGAAGTCGGTGGGTTCTGCCTTCGCTCTCGCGTGGCTCTTGGGCTGCCTTCTGGCCTTGCTGGCCACGGTCAGTTCAGAGAGTTCGGGCAGGGCTTCCATCAAAGGCTGCATGTCTCCCACCACCGGTGTCGCTTTCCGCTTTGCCTCGGCTTTTTGCTTCTCTCTGGCCAGCTTCACACCTTCTATTTTCTGCAGTCACCTGTCTTTTCTCAGCTTCATTTTTTCCTCTTTTTGACAGAAGTGTGTTTTCTTCTACACCTGTCTGGGCTGAGACAATGCTTCGGGAGTTCAAATCCATTCTTAAAAAGCACAGGCAATTGCATTCTGCACTACCTGCAATTTTCAGCTAGTTTGAAAGTGGAGATTGTACAGGAAAAATGATATGACCCAGAAAGTGTTAACAGCTCAGAGAGATGTGAATTTATCTCTTATTTACTTTTTACATGTTTATTACCAACCCTCTAAAAACTTAAAACTGAACCTTTTCAAGTCAATTTTTTTCTTCTGCATTATGTAAATGGTGCTTGCTGGCTAACATCCATCATTATGGCAACCCCTCATGCTCTAGCTCTAGAAGACTTTCATGAACACTTTCTTCCACTCCTTGAAAAAAGATTGTATTTAAACTGTTAAGTCCACAAAGGCGGAGATGTTGCTGCATCAAAAGTATTTGATGGAAGGCCAAAGGCAGCATTCGATCACACGCTGGAGGTAGCTCTTGGGGTTCTGTTGACCCTAAGCTGTCCATCCTATCAGCCCACATTCACACTGGCAGAAATTAATAAAAATTTTGCTACCATCTGTTTTGCTTCTTTGGTAAGTCAGTCCTGCCACCAGCAGTTGAAGCCCTGATTAAAAATATAGCAGGAAACCCCATAACTACTCATGTGATCCTCCCCAACTGAGAACAGCACAAGCTGATGCCATCCAGTAGCCCCCACTCTTCAGTTCACCAGCATTTGAAAGCATTATTATGGTACTTAGGAGACCCAAGAAATCACATTTTATGGATTATATATAATTTGTGGGCCTACAAAAAATGACACAGCTTTATTAGTACTAGTTGCAGTTTGCTCAGCCGTCCTTGCTGAGGCTAATCATAGATTTTTCTAGAAAAACACATCACACCAGTGTAGCTAGAGCTATTGCTTGGCAGAATAGTGAAGGGAACAAATGTACTTTAGTCAAACACAAGTTACTGGGCTCAAAACGGGTAGACTGAAATTTAATGGGCTGTAATATACAGAAGGCCAGAGTAGATGACCTAGTGATTTTTTTCTGGGCTTAAATGCTATGAAATCTATGGAGAGTTTAGGGGAAAGATGGAAAAGTGTCAGTACAGTATCTTCCGTACCCAGAATGGGGGTTTTGGATAAAAATGCATGTTTAGAATCCATGGTCTTAAACAAAAAAAGGAGGTTGTCTCAGGCACTGCTCTATCCTTCATTGCACTTGTTGATTTTAATAAACTTTCCTTTGCTGAGCAGATCCCCAGTTCTGGAGCAAAAAGGGTGGGGAACGTCTGTCCTTCCCTTTGCACTAGAAGGGACACAGAGCCAGCATACCATGATGTTCTCTGGTTGCTGTGGCTTGGAAAGCATTTATAGTTTAACTTGGTCATTCATTTCTACTTTTAATGGATCAATTTAGAAGCTTAACTGATGAATAATATACCTGGGGGAAAATATAAGTCAGATGCTGCTCATATGCCAGGTGCATAACTTTGAAACACTGGTGTTCCACAGCAGTTTCTCTGTATTGGAACAGAAGTAACAGAAGGTAGACTCAATGAGCCAAACAACCCTAGACTCCTAGCATAAAGGATGGAATGAAAGGGGAGTTCTGCCTCCAAATCTGAGGCCTGGATTTGTCCCTCTGTTCTATTTGTAATATCAGCAATCGTGAAAGAATGGTTTGTGTTCATTGAAACTGCTCAGCTGATTTAAATACATATAAAGTTTCTAGTAAGATTTCATAAATTAATTTGAAATGAAACCACTGATTCCACTATATCAAAACAAAATTTAATGTCAAAATATTTTCCCCTACTATGTACAACAATAAATATATTTACAATATTTGCCTAACTAAGGTAAACTGAGAAGATTTTATACAGGTTAAAGTACATTTATTTATACTTTTATCAGATTTTTCTTGCCAAGTACGTGTCAACCTATAACTTGACCGAGCACTTAGAAGATAAATTATACAAGTCTCACAACTATTCAGTATTTGAAACACTGAACTTGACAGACTATAGATGCCTTTGTATGTCTATAATACTTCTCTTTCATCAATGGCAGAAGTGTGCTCTCTATAGTGGATACTGGAGAAATTCCCCAGATTCCACTTTGGATTCCTAATCTCCATTTTGTATTCCTAGCTTCCTTCTTGAATAAGCAGGAGTCACTTCACCACTGAGAAGGTGCAGGTCACATACCATTGGATGCTTTGGGTCACATGACCAGTGCTGCAAGTAGAATGAGGTATGGCCACAAAGTATTTCTGGGCTGAGCATGCCCAGTAGAATGTATGTTACAAAATGTTGCATCTGAAGAAGTGGGTTTTTTATCCATAAAAGCTTATGCCCAAATAAATCTGTTAGTCTTTAAGGTGCCACCGGACTCCTCATTGTTTTTGTGGTTACTAAATGAGGTATGGCCACAAAGTAATGGAGAATTGGAGCATGGGAAGTAAGGTCAAGTGAGGTAATCATGGCTCTGAAGTAAAACAACACAAGTGAGTATGTGCAGAATGAGACAATTCTTGGCAATGAGCCTCAGCAGTATAAGGGTAGGGAGAGGTCAAACAGCTCCAGCCTGGGATGGTTTGGAGCAGCTTTGTCCAGTAGCTAAGAATGAGGTAATGTTTAGTAGTGAGTATGCTCAATAAACAGGAATGAGAATGTTAGATTGTGAGCATTCTCAATAGAGGTCTGACAGTATAAAAAGCAGACAACCAGTAGACAAAGATTGGAAGTCAGGAGCCAGTGAGAAGAACTACTGGAAAGAAGTGAAAAGCTGAAAGATCAAGCAGAGCTGACTGGCCAGAGCAGCAACAACAGCAGACAAACAGCTGGAATCAATGGATAGTGTAAGCCTGCTAGTTTTTAATTATAGTATAATACAGGACAGTTTTCGTATGTGCATGTTTGAGATGTGCGTCTGTTAATTGTAATTTTCCTATGTAAAACCTGGAGTACAATTTAATAACTGTTGTTAGCAATCTGTTACAGTCTGACCATCGGTAGCAGAGCACACCGCTTAGAATCATTTACAGTGTTTCCTATTGCACTTTGAGTGCCCTTTAACTTGCAACAAGGGATTTGTGTCTAATTCATGTTTTTAGATTACACTGTAGTAGAGATTATTAGTTATATTAAATAAAGATACTTTGATTTGGAAAGAATACTGCCTGTGTCAAGCACTTTATCAGAAGGTTTTACCCATGTCCTCCAAACAGTTTCCTTAATTATCCTGGAGACCCATACCTCGAAAAGGACAGATTAAGGGGGCGATGGGCACCCCAAAGCCAATTTTTGAGGTAACATAGCCATGATGCTATGGGTTTTTTTTACCTCACATTGTTATCCTTTGGTTTTTGAAGTGCTGGGAACATATGCAAGTTGCAAGTATGTTTTGTTATTCTTGAGCGATCAGCCATTATACCTTCCTACTTAAATCGCCCCTAAAAACTCTCCACCATCACATCACCTACAAGACTTATTAAAAGAACAAAACAGAAATAAAGACGTGCACCTGCCTAAACTGAATACCATGTGATACCACCATAAATTTTTCATGTTTCTGCTCCTTGTGTTATTATCCTCAGTTGTACGGTCATGTCTATAATAAAAAAAAAATAAGACATATGGGGCAGGGAGCTATCTTTCTTACTCTGTTAAGTGCCCAGTATGCTTCTGAACACCACAAAACTAGTTAGATAAGCCAGCATCCCAAATGTCAGGTGCTAGTCTAGTTTGTGCATTATTTACTTCAAATTCTTCTGATCTTGATTTGGTCATGTATCAACCCTGCTCCCTGTATATTTTTCATTTTCCTAAATGTTGCTCACTGTGAAGTTTATTCCCAAGATCAGCAAATCTTGTTCTTGAGGGAATCAATAGGTCATTATACATACAATTCACCTGAGTATATTCTCCCAGACAGCACTGAATCTTATATAAATTGCATATTATAGGATTTCTGTGTTTTACTTCCTTAATTATTCAGTTAAAAAAATGGGTATTACGGTTAAACTCCTCCCCATATTTCCATATGTAATAACAACTAACTGTAGCCAGATATTTATTTGCCAAATTCCCGAGGAAAGCACACATTGATTTTGAACCTATGGACTGCAAAACAATCTTCTAATACATTTAGAAAATTAGAAATCACACAAAATATGTAGAGGAAGGGAAAAATAGACAGAGCGTACAATCAAATATGAAAGATACTTATCCTTCCTTTCATAGTATGCTGTATTTTAAAACTGTCCTCCAATATAAAAATTACCAAACAAAACTATATTTAGTGACAATTAAGGATGTAACAGGACACGCTCCAGCCAACCAAAACATGAGCAAGGAAATAAAAACATAACAAGATAGTCCTTTCCACCTTTATATTGCCTCCAAAGCTATTGATAATGCACTCCAATGTTCCATGAGGCTTTCACTTCCCTCTCCAGCAGATACCCAAAAGCAAGACATACAGCCCTTCTAATATAAACTCTTAACAGTGACCGCCTATACTTTTACATAAACAGATCAGCACATCTGATCATTACATATTCCACACATTTATAAAGTTATTCTGCCTTAACACTGCTAGGGTCACTATTAAGATTTTGTACTAAGGTGGAAGTCTAATGAAGCTGGGGTATGCATTACTTTTTGGTATCTGGAGATGGAAGAAAAAGTTTTATGGAGTGCTAAAGTGCATTATCAACAGTGTGTGCGTCTTTCTCAAATACAGCCTATGTATGTATTCTGGAGTCAGCGTATGAGGAGTAACAATGTAGCCAAAGGGCATGGCTCAGAGTATTTTAGATTTCTTGCAAAGAGGAACAAAGAAAAGAGACAATTCAGCAGGGAGGGGAAAAATCACCAAGAGGGAAGAATTTTAAACTCTTAAATCTTTCTGTATCAATCCATTTCCATCAAACCACCATGAAAAATTAAAACAGTGCTCAAAGCTTAAATTTTATGTTCTGGTTTTTGCTATTTCAGTAAGATTTTTACAAAATAAAGGTTTAATATCCACTTGTTTTAAATTGAACTCTGTAGTGCAACCTTCACTATTATTGCTGCACCATAATCTCTCCAAGACTAACATGAAAGAATATTTCTATTTAAAGCTCTTTACAATCTTCAATCATCTCTTTACATTTTACATAGAAGACAGCAATTTTAACAAATATCAGCTCCTTAATTCTGAAGAGTTTACAAATTAGTCAAGACTAATCAAGCAAAAGGAATTAGAACTCTTTTCTCGTTGAAATCCTGCTCATACAGACTAGATCAGCAGTCCCCAACGCGGTGCCCGCGGGCGCCATGGCGCCCATGGAGGCATCTAAATGTGCCCGTGTCCTGGCTGGCGGTCAAGCATCTGCCAAAATGCCGACGAAATTCACCGGCATTTTGGCGTCGCCACCTCTCGCCGCTGACAAGCAGCGTCATCGAGAGGCGTCGCCGCCGAAATGCCACCGAAATTCACTGGCATTTCGGTGGATGCTCGACCACCGCCACGGTCCTTCGTCTGGCGCCCGCCGGACGAAAAGGTTGAGGACCGCTGGACTAGATTATGGTTTTAGGCACAGTCTTGAGCAAGTAGTGAGAGCATAAAATGCACCATCAAGAAGTAGACCAAAGAGGCACCCTCAGGGACATCCCTCCAAAGTACAGTTGCCTCTTTACTCTGGAATGAGAGGCAGTAATTTCTTGCGGTCTATACCAGCATGAGATGATAATGCCCCAACAACTACTCAGCTGCGCTAGCCAGAGTGTTCCCTTACCTCCCCACCCACTTGTTCCACTATGGGGAGTAGCGGATGCAGTGTCCACTTACTCCTATGTGCTCCACATAGTCCAAATCATAACATGACCATATCATCTAGGCCACTCCTCTTCACTATTTTTGAAGAGGGCACCACTTTGGGAAAAAAAACCTTCTATGTGAGAGCCACATCAATCCGACACCGACGGTTAAACACATACCCGACACAGCCAGTTGAACACTCTGAGTTCTTTGTTGGTTGATATGGTAATATTACTGTTATTGGTAATATTGCTTGGGGTGCAGGAAGAGGTATTGGGGGCTGGCTCTGGGAGGGGGCTCAGGGCTGGAGCTTGGGGTGCAGGAGAGGATGAGGGGTGCAAGCTCTGGGAGGGAGTTTGGGTGCAGGACAGGACTCCAGTGTTCAGGTGCAGGAGGGGGTATGAGGTGCTGTCTCCAGGAGGGAGTATGAGGGGCTGGCTCTGGGGTGCAGGAGGAGGTATTGGGGGCTGGCTCTGGGAGGGGGCTCTGGGCTGGGGCAGGGGCTTGGGGTGCACGAGGGGGTATTACCATTACCAAGTTGTCACTCTGAGTCTGTGACAGTCTAAAACAGCTATGAGAGGTTGCAAATTCTGTTCTCATTCTCTGGAATAAATCCAGTTATCCTGACAGTTAATGAAATTACTGTGCACATACTTGAGTGTATCTGAGAATGGAATTTGGCCTTAAAAAGTTTAGTTAGTACAAAAGGCTCATACCTTAGCATCAATCTTTGCACATCAGTAGAAGCTCTACTGCGGCTCAAGGTAGCATATAGCCCTAATATTATAGGCTAGGCCCATGGATCATAAAAATATACTTTGGCCCTCTTCACAGAGTAGACCTGGCACCATTGATTCAACACGGACAAAGTTTACTTCAGTTAAATACAGTCAGGACAATTCTGAATGATCCTTTTCTGGGGCTAGCATTATTAGTCTTTTAAACTCGAACTGAAAAAAAACATAAGATATTTGTGTGGTTGCAAAAGTCTAAGTTACCCTTGCATTCTGTACAACCGCACATTGCAAGTCTCATCATACAGTAAAAGCCTTGTGTTTTTAAGTTCCTTTTGCTTAGTGTATTTATTCCCCCTGCCAATCTTCAGGTATTGTTTAGCAGTTTGTAAATAATTTGCCTCTGAAGCTATGTTTGAATGATGGTTTAAAATATTTTCTACTTCTTCACCCTGCACTTTGTATGGGAACATACCTAGCATTTGCTTGACCACTCATTTTGGGCCAGATTCTGGCATCCTTACTCAGGCTGAATCCACAGGCAGGCCCACTGACTTCAATGGCACCATTTGTGGGGTAAAGTGCTACTCGTATGCAGAAGGGTGTGTTAGAGTCTGGCCCTGTGTGTCCTGAACATGAATTTTTACCAAAAGGGGCCAACTGACACAAAGTTTAACCAAGAAATTAAATGCAAAAAAATTACACAAATTAATCTTTTGGTGAAATGTAATGGAGAAGAACAATTGAGCTATTTAGCACATACACCCAGTTGTTCCAACTGAGGAGTCTAAAAATAATCACCCTAAAAAAAAGAAAGGATGCAAGAGCCAGTATCAATTCACTTTAAAGTCAGTTGTGAAATATTGATGATTAGACAATGTCAGAACTTCGGACATGAACTTTCCTCACAAAGGACAATGGACATCTCAGTAGTTCCTTGAGGACACAGCTTTGCCAGGTGGGCTCCATGGAGGAGGGGTTTCATCCTCAAGGATAACCTGGAGCTTCTTTTGTTTTTTCTCAATCTGGTCTCTCCTCTCTTTCTTTTCCTGAAATTAGAGGCAGTTGTGTCAGAGAAGTACTGTGTCAAAGAAAAATTAAATAATTACTATTTTACAAAAGATATTAGTTGAAAGTCCATGATGTTTCATGGGTACAATTCAGAAATTGTAAAAAAAGATCAAAATGGCTGAGAACTTAAACAATGGCTCATAACAGACTGCAAATCCCAGCGATGATTGAACCTGGAGATATTTTAAACCAAAAGTGCTCTCTTCACCCTGACTCAGACCGTGTACACTTCATAGTGACACAAAGTCTGAGCGACAATCCTGGAATCGTATTATACAGAAGATACAGAGGTAATGTTAATGTGCAATAGGGAGTTGTGGTTGGAAGCTCATCCTAGCATCCCTTATAGAAATACAG
Source organism: Mauremys mutica (assembly GCF_020497125.1). NCBI lineage: Eukaryota > Metazoa > Chordata > Testudines > Geoemydidae > Mauremys > Mauremys mutica. Next base: position 65,010,077 of record NC_059076.1, read on the forward strand.
CTACACAGCATGAGCAGTGCAACATCTATGCTACAGACTTACGTTTCTCCCAGGTTCAGGTGGGTGCTTGGAGCTGAGCTATGCTGTGCACTACCCAAACACGGAGCATGACATATAAGGCACAGCAAGCTAATTTCTGTATTTATCTTCAATTGACTATTCGCATCTTAATGCCTCAAATACAGGACTCTTGAATTCCAATATTAAATACTGTTTTCAATAAAAAAGGATGGCATTTGATGTCTATACCTTTCAGTGCTTTCTAAATTACTTGGGCACTATGCTGTAATAAAACATGTTTTTAACAGTTTAGCTATAACAAATCTCTATCGTTTTAATGTCATGCTAACAGTGTCATAAGGTTCTAATGACTTTTTTTTTATCGTTTCAAACATAGCATTGGGAAATTAGAACAATGACGTTGAGCAGCATGTTTGCAAAAATAATTTCACGTTATGTGAAATTTTTAATTTGTTCCTTTGCAAAATATTTATAATTCATTCTGCAGAGAACTTTGGTTTTCAACAGAAGTTTCAAAATGGGCAGTCAATGAACTCCCAAACTCTGACTCCTTCTAAAATGCTTTTTGAATTAGGGATGGGCAGTTTGGTTGGGCCAGATTCACAACTAATTATTCCACTGAAATCAATGGAGAGATGCAAGGAATAACTTGGGCCCAAGTGATAATATAAGCTTTGAGGTTCCAGACTAGTTGACTTAACTTTTGCCTCTACAAGCTGCCGCTGCTCTCTTCTCCCCACTCCAATGCAAACCTTCACTTGACTGACAAAGCCTGAGCTTTTTGACCTTCAGTCAAGCTGCAAGTTACTTCTTTAGGATTTTCTAAGGGAACGCTGTAGTGGTTTGAGGAGGAAAGAGTTTGTACGGTCAAGGCAAAATTTTATATTCTTGTTGAAATAGTGAGCTGCATACGAGTTTAGGATGGGTACATACTCTAAAATGGAATAAATATATGATTAGTGCACACTGTTTGGAATATATTCACACATACTGCAGATGAATTTCAGAATTAACTTAATTGCAGTCACTCTGGAATCTGTATTGTTTGTTTAAGGAAAAACCCAATTGCACAGCATATACTCCAGGATGAGCATTAAAGCTGGTCTGGGCAGCTAATTAAGAATTTCTTGATGTTTCAGTTCCTAACCTTAATTTGCATTAATGAATTTTTTTTATAGTTTGAGTGTTCTTGTTTTTGTTTGGCTGGTTTTTAAAGAGAGAATTTGATAAGCAATTCCTGCCAAGAGAGCCCTTCTGCTATCATCTCTCCCACCCTTCGAACACGGCCATTTGCACAAATAGTCCTCAGCACTACTCACAACCGCATGAGAAATAACTTACCAAAAACCTTCCTCCTCTCCAAATAATAAATAAGAGGGTTGTGTGCACACAGGTGTTGTGGGAAGCATACTCAGAATTATGGAACCGATACAGCAAGAAACAAAATAGCAGCAGCAGCCAGCCATATATTAAATAATATTTGTTTCAAGGACCCTGTTTCGGGGTAGGTTTAAACTGCAGCTGCGAGCGAGACTCCGAGCCTGGCAGACAGACTTGCGCTAGCAGGGCTCGAGCTAGAATGCTAAAAATAGCAGTAGGGATACTGCATGTCCAGAGGAGACTTGGCCTAGTCACCCAAGCTGCAGTCCAGGGGGCTGACTGGACTTGAGAATCTGAGCTGCTGGCTGAGGCTCAATGTTCACATTGCTGTTTTTGCACACTTGCTTCAACAGAACTGAGTCAGTGCAACTTTTCTTCATTTACAACATCTGACAAGACCATATCCCATGGCAGTGTGGTTGCAACATAATGATTTTGTTTTACACAGTTAATGAAGCATTAGGGAGAAAAATAAAAGGAATAGTAGTAAAGCCCATGTTTCAACATTGCTGAGCACTACTACACCACTACTGGGCTAGTTTTCCAACAGATTAAATTTTTCAAAACAAGCCTCAAAAATCTGTAAAATCACCCGAGTTATTTCCAACACAAAAAATAACAAATCTGTAAAACCCATCTAATTCAATTTGCCACAACTCCTAGAGTATATAAACGTATAAGGTGCATCATGAGATGAATAATGTTAAAAACTGGGTGTTTAGCAGTGCTAACCCTCAGAATAAGGGCCAAGCTTCTTAGAGGATATGTAAACTGGCTATACTATCTCCAAGAGCTGTAGTTTTGAAAGAGTGCTTACTTGAAATCTCACTACTCACCAGCTAGAACCAGGTGTGATCTCAGTATATATGCTTGCAAATATTGTAATATGCCTACATGCATCTCTTAATCTATTTCAGGTATTGAGAAGACTCCATGGTATAACAAAATGGAAATCAAACCACTATTGCTATTAAATTGAGTAGCTAAGAGGTAAATAATATCACAAAAACAGAATTTTAATTACTGGACTAACTGTAGGGGAAAATTAAAGTTATCTTTTTCATGTTAGAGTTTTAAAAGTGTTAATAACAAAAAGTCAGCATCTCCATTTCTAGAGTTTTAAATTCCAGGATGGAAAATGTCCTGTCCACACCCTTCCCTTGAGATAAGCATGCACACAATCAGTGAACTCTATGTCACAGTATGACACTTCATTAACAACAGAATTCCCTGTTCTATTCTATTTTGATGTTTTAGAAGTATTTAGAGAGGACTTTTAAATTCCTGTTTTGTGCTATCCATAAAGGATGCCATTTGCTCCATGAGCTGAAAGATTTAATTAATTCGCAAAACTATTTTCCCTTACTGATTGCTAGTGGGAAGAATTAATAGATTTTCATGACGTTCCTTGTCTTCTAATAGAATGCTTTTTTACTTATTTACCTTCTTACAACTACTGACACCAATAATCTGGGTACATACAAAAATCCTCCTAGTTACCTAGATAATAAATTGACAACTTGAGTCACACAAGTGTTCTTTCCCTAAATTTATAAAAAAAGTGAAAGTTTTACATTCTCATTGTTTTTATATAAGCCTAAATACTGCTCTGGCCAGCAGAGCAAGGATGAACAGAAACATTGGCTGATGTGACCTCCAAAATACAGAGACTTGAGCCACAGCCAAGGGCAAGATTTCAGAAAATGGACAGAGGAGATGTGATGTGGGGTACAATCTGCTCCCGTTCAGAAGAGCAGCAACAAGCATGCCAGTTAGGACCCGATCCTGCAAACACTTGCACATACTCAGCTTTAAGCATGTAAGTAGGTGCTTCACTTTAGTGGGACTATCTGTTTGCAGGATTGATGCCTCAGTGTGCTGCCAACAGCATCACCACAGGTGGTGGTGGGGATGGGGCAGAAGAAGGTAGACATTCTCCTAATCAGCAAATCATACCCTTTGAGAGCACAGGGTATGTTCCTGTGCATTAGCATCTGTCTCGTAGGGTTCCCCTGAGTGGTAGTAAAGCAATCTTGACTTGTTGGTTTTTGTGGGACTGGAAAGGCTCCTAATGACTTTTTCCCACAATAGCACATCAGAGGTCATCTCTTCCTATCAAATGGAGGCAATCTTCAATGTAACTGTTCTTATTGATTTTGCTTTATACAGCTCCCCATATTTAAAGCTGTTTCCTTGAATCTAAATGCACTCACTTTTGCAGCTGGCGCTGCTTCTAGCCTTTGCTGGTTCTGTGCTGTGCTGAGTTGGCCCTTCAGAGGTGGCTCTTCCTGACAGTGAATGGGAGAAGAGAAGACTGTACTTTCACTGACTGTACAATGCAAAGAACTCTATGGCACACAGACAGGGAAACTATATCCCGTGTATGCCAGATGCCGTATACACTGCACTTTTAAGTGATTTGCTAAAATAACCCTCAGAGGAACTGCATAAAAAGGTATACTACTGCCATCACCTGGCCACTTTCGTAACATGATGAAAAACATTGAAGATTATAATTCAAAAGTTATTCACACGCATTATTTGTTTAAAAACCCACAAGGATAAATGTATTAAAGTGAGAAAAAATATGTTTACCAGCCATCTTTCATATTCCTCCATAGCCCTTTTATCTTTTTCTTCTCTTTCAACCTGTTCTATTTCTTGATGTCTTTTCTCTTGGATTTTTTCTGTCTTCTTTTGTTTTACAAATTCTTCCTTTTTCTCATTCCTAAATATGGAGAGAAATATAAGATACTATTCACTGAATTAAAAAAAATGCTGCAAATGTGACTGGTTAATCAAACATTGTGAACAGTGCCAAGAATTGACATTTATGTCTACTGACAAATTTGATAACATGGTTTGAGGATAAACTACAAACAAAGCTTAAAAAAAATCTTCAAAGGCCACCCACACATGCACAAATCCTCTGAACCATCAAGATATACACATGTATAAGCTGCATTGCCCCTTAGTGTTACTGAAATCCTTGTTCTTCCTACTCTCTTTCCTCACATTTGTGTCATCTCTAAAATTAGACTATAACCTCTTCAGGAATCAGTCTCTGTAAAGTACAAAGCACACTTCTTGGTGACATTAGAAAAAAAATCTATCCAGCAGACATGTATCTCATGTACTAGTGAATATACCTGGTTTGTCCAGACATTCATTAGATTTCCAAGAAACACAACAGACTATATAAAACCCCAAATTGTAGTTCCTGCTTTTTTAATCCTGGGTTACTAATTAAGCATAGGATTGGTAGTACAAGGTTCCATACTATCCAATGTACCTCACTTTTGATTTGCAACATTCATACTTTTCAAATCATTGGCCTTTCTTGAGAAGAGACTTTCAATTTAGCCGATTGAATAGAAGCTGTATGGCAAGTTTTATAAAGTGGACAAATGAGAACGAAAAGCTACCACACTCACATTTGGGAACAATAGGCCTGACCCTGTGAGGTGCTAAGCACCCTTCCCTCCCACTGGTTTCCGTGAGAATTGAGGATCTTCAGCCCCTTGCAGATTAAGACCCTCAGGCCAAATATTCCCTGCAAAATGATTAGACATAGGTGCTGGCTCATTCACAGTTATGTAACTAAATCCTCTGTAGCAGTACCATTTATCAACGGCAGACATGCTGTCTCGTTTCTTTTCTGCACTAGCTTCCTCTTCTTTCTTCTTCTTGATTCTTTCAGCTCGTTTTTCCTTTCTACTTTGCTCTCTTAAATATTCTGCTTTCTTTTCTTTCCATTTTTCAAATGCCTAAAGAAGACCTCAAGTTCATTAGCAAAGTTGCATAACATCTTTGTTCCAAAACTTCCCTTACGTTATAGATTTTTTTTTCTTTCCTACCCATCCCCCTTTGGATTGCTCATTCACAGGGTTTTAGCTCCACAAAAGATACTGCTACAAGGAGCAAGAAGAATTTACTACTCCCAGCTCATTAGAAAAGCCTTTCTGCTGCCAACATGTTACTCCGTTGATTAACTATTTTATGTATATGGAACAAAGTGTTTCACATTAAAAAAACCTAAATGTCAATAGATAAAATGTGTGTATGTGCATAGGATGAGAGATTAGCCCCTGCTACAAAGAAGACAGTCTAGACATAAATTCTCCCAAAGATTGGGATATCCAGCTCTAGGGGTATAGTTTGGGTCCATCTCTTGTTGTTAACTACATTTTTACTAAGGACTCTCTTGAGCTAAGTGTCTGTCAGGTATAGATTTCTCACTGCCTTTTGAGCTTCTTCTTTTTTCTCTTCATTCTGTTCTGCTGCTCTCCGTTTCTTCAACTCCTCAAGCTTCTTTTTTTCAGCTAGTTTCTTTTTTGCTTCTTTTTCTTTCATTGCCTTCCAGGCTTCAAAAGATGCAATTGCTTCTTCTTTCTTGGTAGCTTCTTTCTACATAAGAAAAGTTTATACTTCAGAAAATGTTGCATTTCCTAAACTCTCAAATGTAGTGTTAGCCAAAGAAATAAAAGAAAGAAAACTGACTTGCAGAAGACATTCTAAATCAGTGGTTCAGTTGTGATTTGAACTGCTGCTCAAGCATGACCAATTTTTGTGACCTATAATATGAGGCTGTTTTCTACAAGACTGATAGATATAAAAACTACTATGATTCACTTCTGAAGACTGTGTATAAAAAACTTTGTTCTTAAATAATAAATTCTCTTCATTTTTTCCTAAGGAAAATGAATATAATATAATTGCATACATGTTGCTTTAAATGTAGATGCTTACGTACAGCTGAATATAGAAGAACCAAGACAGCATGAAAATCTTCAGACACATGACTTTTTAAATTTCATTGCTGAAATACAGACTATCCCATAATCATCATAATAAAAATACAAATATGGACCCAGGCTGTTGGCTGCAGTCAAGAAGCACAAAGTAAAACATGAAGGGAGCTGCAAAGATAGCTTTAATTTATATGGCATCCAAGAATTCTAAGGGTTCAGGGAAGCACCAGCTACACCCCTCTTTTCCCTAGCCACACTCCCTGTGGCAGCCACAAGGATCAGGACACATAAGAGCTATTACATCAGCTCCATTCCACATAAACTGGAGCAATCTTCTTGTGGCTCGCTATGATGGATTTAGAGATGCTTGTTGATGGTTGAGTGGTTGCAAAGTGGCCCCAATGAAGGGGATTTCCACTATTTCATTTCTGTATTTCTTTCCTTTTTAAAATACACCACAACAAATATTGTAATGACATTACTTTACAGAGTGGCAGTTGGCTAGCTCCCATTTAATCAAATATTTAAATTTACACAAACCTTTTCATTTGCGTTCTTTAAATTTTCTGCTTTGTTCCTTTTAATTCTCTGCAGTTCCAGTAGAAAGACTCTTTTCTTTTCCAACCAATCCTATAAGATTAAGGAAAAGCTGTAGCTGAAGAGTTTTAAGCAGTAACTAGATCTTGTACCAAAAAGTAACTGAGTATTATTGATAAAGCAACATCTGGTGTAATGACCATATGCAATGCTGACAGTATTTCTGTTTTCATATATAACAATCATCATCATTTTATATATGCAAACTATTACTATAGCAATAAGCCCATTTGGAGGAGTGAGGTGTCATTTAAATCACATTCTGAGGATCTGCAGCACAAAAAATATTCTGATAAAAGGTTTCAACTTTTAAGAATAAAACTTAAGAAATTAATAACTCTATTTTAACAAAAAGATTTTAGTATGGAAATAAAAGAAAGAGAATGTGAGCATGGAAGGGCAGGAAAGAAGGAGGAGCTAACTGGTTGATTTACCTCTAATGTTAAAATCTTGGGGGGTGGAGAGATGGGAGAGCAGAGCAATACAAAATGACATAACACTACGTCTCAAAATCTTCAATAGGGCATCAGAAAAATAGTTATTGGGGAGCAAAGGAAGCATCCCCATTTATACATGTACAAGAATGAGCTGCAGCTACTAAACCTTTTAATACAAAATATCTACAACCACTATTTTAGGTTTCCCCTGGGTGATTTTTGTTTTAAAAGTACAGAATACGTTTTAGCCATTTAGGATCTATAAGATCCCAAAATTTACTAAAAAACTCTAACCTATTATATGTTTAATTCAGAAATATCTGCAATGAAAAGTCCTCAACCCATTGACTTCAAAGAATATAGACATCCACAAAGTTTTAGAAGTGGGGGAGTGTTTTCAGGATCAGGGTCAAATTTTGTACATTTGTTCATGTGTTTAGTATGCTGTACTGAGAAGCTAAAATATCTTAATGAAGACTATTTGACTTTAGAAAGTGGGTATGAGTCAATGAACACAAAATACTTGAGACAGCATGACATTTAGAACCATTAAACTGTTAAGTTAAGTGAATATGATTTTCCTTATGCGGAAATAACTTATGATCAATAGACGGCTATGACCACAGTTGAGATTTATGCTCATTTTTACTATAGAGGGCAGCAGAATTCAGATAGATTATGCTGCTCGAGGGAAAAATTTAAGATCTGACATCAAGTTCTTTTTACCTTTCCCATTAAATGTGCCTTTGGAACAGAAAATACAGAGAAAAGAATGTATAGGATACATATTTAAAATAAAAAACAACAAATATAATAATGGAGACCATCTATTGTGTTTAAAAACATTTTGCCACAACAGTAAGAGAGATAAGTTTGTTTCTTTCTCATCTGAATCCACCCTTTGTAGTGAAGCATAATTATTTAAGAATAAAAAAAAAAAGTCTTGATTTAAGAAAGGTGCATACAGATATTGAGTACAATTAACAGGCTTTTATTCTTATTGGTAGGATCTTTTCATGCAGGCTTTTGATATGCCAAAATTTACCTGATAAACAGCTGCTCGTAGACTATCTGCTTTGTCAAGCTCAGCACTATATTTTTGTAAGTGTTTATTGTCCAAGACCTTTAATGTTCCCAAGTATTGAGAAGATGTAGTTGTAGATGGAGGGATGGTTTTCCCAGCTTTCTTCAAGTATGTAGAGGACAGAGACCTGTGAAGCATCAATTCATAAATATATCAAAATAAGCTTTCAGTTTCTTATAGTGGATGCCAAGCAGAGCGCCTTCTCATTGAAGTTACATCAAGATATTGCTTATAATCCTGTTTTCACAAGCTTATATCTTTCGGGGGGGGGGAGAAGGGGGGGGGGGAAGAGGAGGAGACAGCCTGAATTGTCCATTTCTGCTTTCACATGGATTTTATCACTACTAAAACAACCTGCAAGACCTACAAAAAATCTGCTAGCCAACCCAGTAGAGAATGTGAACTCCACAAACACAATAATTTCAGTTCAAAAGTATTAGAAGCCCTATATACTTTAATCTAACAAGAACATGTTGAGACAGGTACAAACTGTTACTCCTGAGGGCATTCTGTGCCAAAAATTAAAAATGCTGCAAATGTTATTTATCAAATAAATGTGGAGGCTCTAGCATGGGATTGGGGAGCACAGGCCACTGGCTGCACAGAGGTGGGAGATCACTGTGCAGCTCCCCCCTGGGATACGGACTCAGCGATGAGGCTGCATCCAACCCTGATACAGAGCAAGGACCGGACCTGCCCCAGAAACACCCCAGGGCCCGGCCCCTCTGTGCCAGATGCACCAGGTGTGGGCAGGCAGGCTCAGCAATGTAAGATCCAAGTGTGGAGGGATCCAGGTGTGGGTTGAGAGGGTTCTGTGTGGGGCAATCTGGGTGCGGGTAGCTCAGTGGGGGGACAGGGGGGGAATCTGGATGCACAGGGGCTTGTTCGGGGTTTCCGGGTGCAACAGTGTCCAGGTGAAGTGGTTGGGGCTCAGCTGGGGTATGTATCTGGGTGTGGGGAGATAGAGCTTGGCGGGGGCGGTTGGGCGTGGGAGGTCAGTGGGGGGGGTTTACATGCTGGGGGAGTGGGGCTCAGTGGGGTGGGGATCCAGGCGCAGCTGGTTGGGGCTCAGTGGGGTGGGGATCCAGGTGGCTCATTGGGGTGGTAAAGGAGCAGGGGTGGGGGATACTCGGTTGGAGGGATTGGGTATGAGGGGGTCTGGATGCACGGGGGTTGAGTGGATGGGGGACCAGCTCCCTGTACAAGGATCCCTCCCCCTGCAGCTGAGGAGCGATGGGTGCAAGAAGCAGAGGGGGTGAAGAGTTTGCAGAGATTCCTGCAGCTGGGGAGAAATCTGGGGTCTCCGGACGCTGTGCAGGGGAAGAGGAAGTCACCTTTTTGTCACCCTGCAAAAAATCTGCATCTCCCCTCCTCCAGCACCCTTCCACAGAAGGCCAGATGTTGGTGACGGGGCGATGATGGGTGTGATGAATGAGTGGCCAGTGTGTGTCGATCATGTGTATCTTACCTTTCGGAAGAGATCATATCAGATGGGATCAGATTGTAAACATTGACATATAAATATCGTTTACTTACCTGCTTGATGAAGAAGGTCTCACTTTTTGTGAAAGTGTCTCCTTATATTCAAATTCTTTCTAAGAAACCGAAAAGGAAAAATAAAATTATTATACAGTTCTGCAGCATATACTCTAGAAATGCTGTATCAGAGGCTTCATAAAATACAGGAGTGCAAAATATGAATGCAAGGAAGGTGAACAAGTATTTTCTGCCATTCTTTGTGCTTATTATAATCAACAAAATGTAGCCAACATGAAGTCCAGCATGATCTTATAAATAAAGATCAAAATAAAGTATACCATAATCTCCATGATAGTACTTTACACAGAAACATCAGTATTTAGTCGGGATTACATTTTAAAAGTGTCTTAATATAGAAAGAGAAAGTAGATAGTATACAGTTATTATTCATTACTTGTATTACCAGAGTGCTGAACAGTCCAAGTTATGGACCAGGACCCCAGCATGCTGGGCTAAAATAGAACAAAAAGACAGTCCCAGCCCTAAAAAGCTTTCAATCTAAGTATAAATATGTTCTCTTTTTGCCTTGTACTATAGCTAACACTTACTATATGCATTATACAAATCACTGGTGTGAACAGCACTGAAAACATCGTAAATTAGACCTTCCGCTGATATATTAACCTCAACTGATCTAAGCCAGTTTATACCCCCTAAAGATCTGACCCGGTTTATTTTAAATTCTAGATGTGGATTTAAATAAGGCCAGCAAGCCCTAAGTTTGGTACCTTTTATTTGTTTTTAAATATTCATTGAATGTATGTTCCCCTCATCTTCTCAAAATTGATGCTATTTTATAACAGAATCAATACCAGAAACCAGGCAGTAATGGGTGGCTTCAAATATTGATTCTATTATAAAATAATATCTGTACATATACAAGATGGAACCAACAAGTTTCATATGATAACTTTTCACTGAAGCTTCCAGGACGTTGTTATAAATTATGATACGAAATTATATGTTTAAAAGATACCTTGTCCGAGTCCTCTGAAGTGCTCACTTCTGCCATGTCTTCAGATTTATCATTCAGTGACATTTCCTTTATGCCATCAGCAATGAATTTCTCTTCCAATGTTTGCAAATTTTCTTCAAGCTGGTAATCACTTGACTTCTGTAGTTTCTTAGTTTTCTCATACACTGTAGTCATCATTAGTTCTATCACAGATGGGGATTTTCTGCCATTATTCTCCAATTTCAAATCCCTGCAGTCATCATCTTCTGTTTGATCCTGGCCTAAAGCAAGTCAAAAAACCAATATGGGAGATGAGAAATGAGACATCAAGAGATGTAATTTTTAAGAAAAAATTTCTATAGGGTACTTAGAATATTCATGTATGAAAAAGCTTATTAAGCTTGATACAAGACAAATTATCTTCTGTATACTTTAATGACTTACAAAAGTATACATAAAAATCATATTACAAGTTAATATTACTGATGCAACAAATGTATTTTTTTTATTTTAAGGCAAGTAGCAGCAGTTTTGAGATAAAACAGTTCAGCAAAACTGTAAACTACTAGTCACCTGATCAGATCCAGACAAGTTTCTAACATACAAAGTAACAGCAAGAAACATTTGGATCACATCAAGAGCTACTCTGGTGTTCACTGAAGTATTACGGAGGTTTTTGCAAAACAATGGCAGAAAACACTTTGTATGCTATTTCTGACTCATATACAAATTTTCCCCTTTGGAACAGGAAAATTTTGCTAAGTAGTTGATGGCGGTTTTTTATGCCATCATAAATACAAATCAAAGATTAAGTGTATGCCTAACTGGAATAATCATTAATTATCATTCATTTTAAAAAGGCTTTAAACGAGTATTCCTAATGTAATTTACACTGTGATAAATATAGGATTTCTATACCTGTAAAACACAAAGACAAATGTAGTAAGAGGAGGCCCTAAGATATAAACCTTGGTATCAGAGGCCCGGTATGAGGCCTGAGGCCTAAATTAAAGTAATGGTCAAGACTTTGCTAACATAAAGCAAAGTTAAGCTGTGAGCCAGAGGCAGGCCCTGCTCACAGAAGCTGGCAAGGAAAGGGCTGATGCTGCAAGAAGATACGTACCTAAAAGGTACTGAACACTAGATAGCCGAACATTGACATACTTGTACATTCCACACAAACAACAAGGAACAGGCTGACCCATCCCAATGACAGGGCCAAAAGGGTAATAGGATGGATAGAGTTGTTTTGTTCAAACCAACATGCACAAGGTGAGAGGCGGCACCTTACTACGTAGAGGGGTTATACCTTGCTACATAGAAGGGTTGCACCTCAATACGTCAGGAGTGATGTGTAACTTGTTTGTACCTGTGTATAAGAATGCATCCCTGGGGTAGTGTCTTTGTCCGGCCAAGGGGGCAGTGGAAAGTCCCGCCACTGACTGAGCCAGGTCCATTGCCAAGAGGCACTTTCTCGTAGTATGCCCTGAATTAGACTAAGAAATCTACAGGGAACTGCAATGGTGTCCAAGATCGCAATAAACCTAGCCGACGTGACTTTGCATCTTACTAGACTCTGTGGTTATTGGGGGTTCTCTTCGGGTCTGCTGTGTCAGCTATCTTCGAAGAGCTGGGACGGCACACAGAGGGAACACACGCACGCAGCCGAGGGATATCAACACTGGAGAAAGCAGAGCACCACACCGGTAGCACTCTGACAACAACAAATATCAAGAGAAGCCATAGTAACTCTCAAGTTACATTCCTGTGCACATTTTTGGTGGAATTCTGAAAGGGAGGAAGTGACAGGGAATTAGCTACGAGATCACTGCAGCTATGGAAGGTGGGCTGGGCCTACAATTTGGAGAGCGTGATCTAAAGACAAAGAATTGGAGATCTCTGTATCCTATAAGGCTTCTATAGGGTAACATTTGGACAAGTTCTAATTTGAAGGTGTGAAAGCTATGTCACTGGAAAGTCCAGCTTACTAAAGAGAACTCTAATTGTGCACAATTTCTGCATTATTATATAAACAAGTTTCTGTCTTCTGTGGTTAAGTTTGCATATTTTATTTGCATATAATTTCCAATTATAGGTATTAAACGAGTTTACAAAAATTAAACTGCAACACTTGCCATTGTCCTATGGAGTTAGTGGACAGGGCACTGGACTGCAAGCTGGGACACCTGGTTCTATTGCTAGCTCTGCCACTGACTTTGGACAAATCACTTTACTTCTGTGCCTCAGTTTGGAAGATGGAGATTACAGTACTATCTTCCCATAGTGCTTTGAGATCTCTAGTTGAAAAATGCTATAAGACAACCATTATTGTGATATCTTCCTTGCTAGATCAGACTATAGCACTCCCTCTTAGAACCATTCCACTTGTTCCCTTATCTACAGACTACAGTATCAAGTTTACATTTCTCATTTTCTCTTTCAATGCTCTGAACAAGTCTGCCCCAGACTAAATCTCAGTATTGTTTGTCTGTCATAACTGTCCTTCTTCCTTTGTTCCACAGATGCCCTCATCTTCATTACTTCATCTCTTCCTTCCATGCACGGAAAACCTCTCCAATCAAGCACAACAGGGCTCACCATCCTCTCCATGTTCAAAGCTGTCCAAAAGACTTGCTTCACCATAATGCCCACAAGCATTAACTCACATCAAATGTATTCTTCAACCCAAGAGAACAAATTAAAATATAGATATTACATGACACTTACCAGTCATCCCTCAGTTTATATGTTATATCCTTTTTTCCACCCTTTGTCCATCTTGTCTACATTGTAAACTTTTCAGGGCAAGGACGACTACCTTTTATACACATTCTATAACACACAGCATAGCGGGGCCCCATTTAAACTCTATTAATTTCTTCTATGAGTCCGCCTGTGCATCTTATCTATCTGTGTCAGTCTTACAGATTGTAAATTCTTTGGGGCATGGATTCTCGGTATGTTTGTGTCTTGTACAATGAGGAAACAAAGTAATATTTAAGCAATAGTAAACAAAAATACAGAAAGGATAAGTAACTTGAGCAAGTTCACAAAATCAGGCACAGAATGCAGACATTGTAATTTCCACAAGACCATCCTCCCATTATACATGAAATGGTGACCAACAGTTTATCTAGTCAGTTGGTAAAATAGATCTGTGCCTGGAAGGGGTGAAGGAGGATGAGGGAGATTTGAAGGCAAATGGAGATTATTAATTGAAGAAAGTGACTAGGTTGGAATGGTGAGGGAAATTCAGGAGCAGTAGTTTAAGCAAGTCTCAAAGATGTTTAGACAGTGTTAAGTACACAGAATATGAGCAAAGGTAGGAGCTCATTTCTCAAACTTTAGTCTGTCTCCCTAAAAAGAATGTTTATCTAGTTCTTACGTATCATGCTTTCTGACACTATTCAGAATTGCTTGTAACAAAGAACCTGCAAACAACATCAATTATGATTTCAATTTGTTAATGTAACTATAGTAAACTTCCAGAAGCCACCTTAGGTTATGTCAACACTACACACCACTTTCAGCAGTGTGAAGTGTACATGTAGCTACACACTCCAGGAAAAAGTAGGCTGTGCCCACACTGAGGTGTGTAGCTACACGTCAGTGAAAGGCTCTTGCAAGAGGGAGGCAGCTGGTAAATCCTGATGCCTCCCCGCTGCCAGAACCTTCCCCCCACTGGGGGGGAGTCTTTCCATGAAGGGGAAAAGGCTTCAAAGCAGGAAGGCAGCAGGACACTACGCTACTAAAAATAATAATGTAGATAGGAAGGCTCAACTTGGGCAAGTAGAAAATGTGTAGGGTATGTATTCACATACCACCCACATCCTTTCGGTATGTCTTTACTCGCCTAAGTCATGCCCCACTGGCTACACTACTATTTATATTAGGGTGGGGCTACATGGGTATGTATACTATAGGCCACCAAAAGCAGTGTGTAGTGTAGATGTAACCTTATTGATTACTCCTCTGCAACAAACTGACACCAATAATACATAATACAGGGGAGATGCATATTGTAGCTAGTCTCAGATTTCTAAAATAAACTTGGGGTTGGATCCACCTCTATCAAGGGAAACAGACTACACTGACATCATGGACAGCAGTATCAGGCCCTTAAAAGTTACTTATACTAAGCAATTCCATTATTTCACTGGTTGCACATATTCAAGTATAATGCTTCTATATGAAGTATATTGATTTCTACCTTTTGAAGGAGAGCCTTCGCCACACATTAACAAACTGGAGTCTCCAGATATTTCATCAGCTGAATGAAAATGAATAGGGAATGGTGGTGGAGAGCTTGTTAGCCATGGACCCTTCAAGCAGAAAGTGACAGCATAAGGAACATGAACAATTCACACCAAATCAAAATCAGTTAACTTGCTTTAAAACATAGTTTTTCTATGCAATATTTATTTAAAGTTCCTTAAGAAAAATATGGCTACTGTTTAAATTAAAGGAGATGTAACGGTAAACAAACGGATTTTAAAAAGAGTGTAAACTCACCACACATTAAGGTCAAATCCTGCCCTTAATAATGAAGTCGATGGCTTGTCTATACTGCCCCACAGTTTGGACTATAGGGGTGTCAAAAAAAGTGATGTTAATGCAAACTAGGAACCTTTTAGTTGTGCCTGCAACATTCACACAGGGGAGAAACAGAACAGGACTTTGGTGCGCATTGCTAGTCACACCCCCTTCGTCCCAAATGTGGAGCAGTAGACATGGCCAAAGAAGAGCAAAGATGCTGTCAGCTGTACCTTCTGCCATAAGAGTCCTGCAGGCACAATTAGGCACTTTTCCAGTGGCAGGACACAAAAACAAGGAGTAGTGTTCAACCTGCTGCTGTTCCTCTGAATACTGCTGATAAGTAGCATATATACTAGTCAGTTTGAGACTCAACATAGGCCACTACCCTTCCTCTGTGGAAAGGTTCTGCATGACATGATAACTGCCTAGGTGTACTGCCTAGAGCATTTTTCTATCTTATGGAGGAAGGATCCTGTCCCCTCTGACCTTCTTTCCACACCATCATCCACCAATTTTGAGAAAACAAAATTAATGCAGTCATCTTTAGGTCTCTGTTCACAGCATAAAGAAATCTTTACATACAACTTAGTCATGTTACATTGGTGAAGAAAAATGCGCATGAAAAGGGATAGAACTTTTTTATAACAACATACCTCTAGGCTTGGAAAGATTAGATTTTTACTGGTAAATGTCAATTTCACTTTACACACACAAATCCACTAAAAATATTTACATCAATAATAATAAAAATTTACAGATATGTAAAGTAAAAAAAACAAACAAGCACTGCTGTTATTTGTTTTGTATATTTAGACATATGATGTTGACAATTTATGTTTTAATGGCTATAAAGCTTTAACTTTCTGAACCTTAAGGTCTACTGTCAAATAATTACTGTCTGACCGCCAACCACATTGTCTGGCTCCATCCATAATTTCCTGCAACAGTGAAAATTTAAATAGCTAAATACAAAAAATTGCTTAAAACCCATAATTTTGCAAAACCATGAAAAACTAAAATCAATAAAAATTGGAAAAACGCTTTAAAATAAACACTGATATTATCCATTGAAATTATAAAAAATAAAGATCAAATTCTGCCAATACTAATGACCTATAGTTGAGAACTACTTCCTTGTAGATCAATAAAGAGATACAGCAAAAGAACATAAGAACGGCCGTACCGGGTCAGACCAAAGGTCCATCTAGCCCAGTATCTGTCTACCGACAGTGGCCAATGCCAGGTGCCCCAGAGGGCGTGAACCTAACAGGCAATGATCAAGTGATCTCTCTCCTGCCATCCATCTCCATCCTCTGACGAACAGAGGCTAGGGACACCATTCTTACCCATCCTAGCTAATAGCCATTTATGGACTTAGCCACCATGAATTTATCCAGTTCCCTTTTAAACATTGTTATAGTCCTAGCCTTCACAACCTCCTCAGGTAAGGAGTTCCACAAGTTGACTGTGTGCTGCGTGATGAAGAACTTCCTTTTATTTGTTTTAAACCTGCTGCCTATTAATTTCATTTGGTGACCCCTAGTTCTTGTATTATGGGAATAAGTAAATAACTTTTCCTTATCCACTTTCTCAACATCACTCATGATTTTATAGACCTCTATCATGTCCCCCCTTAGTCTTCTCTTTTCCAAGCTGAAGTGTCCTAGCCTCTTTAATCTTTCCTCGTATGGGACCCTCTCCAAACCCCTAATCATTTTAGTTGCCCTTTTCTGAACCTTTCCAAAGCAACAGAATGCTCAAAGTTGCAGATGTAGGAGACTATTTCCCACAGAAGCTCCACTTTCTCAATCCAAGGAGCAATGCTGCTTGAAAACTTGATTAAATATACTTCTTTCACCCTCTCCCCACCCCCTATTTTTTTTGTTATGGAAAATGGTATCACAATCACAGGTGAATAAAGAGGATGTTTGGAAAAAAGCCTCTAATGCAGATTATGTTATTCCACAGTCTAGAATAGGCAAAACATACGTAGAAGAAAAAAATAGATAACTATGCACAAATATAATAGATACTACAATAATTCTCTTACCTCAGGACTAGGGCTTTCAGCAAGTGCCCTTTTCTCAGATGTTGTTATTCTGTCACTCAGCCTAGTTAGGGAGGATGGTGCAGAAAATGAAGATAATCTGTAACTAGAAGAAGCCTTATCTTCTGCCCTGGCAACATCTTTGTCTTCTACATGGCTGCTCTTTCTTAAGACACTTCTTGGTTGAGGTGATGGTTTATAACGATCATCCAGTGCAGAAATGCTGACATTCTCAGCTGACAATAAATGTTGTTATTTCAACATCATCCACTAAAGATACTTTATTCAGTTTGGAATATTATTTTGTCAGTTTAGGTTTAACTAACATTTTCAGATGAATCCCTATCTTCAGTAAATAAGCAGCAGTCACAGCAGGTCAATTACCAGGATATATTATTTTAAAAGAATGACATGTTCTGAGGCTCTTACGGCAATGAAGAGGAAAACAACAAAACCAGAACAAATGCAGCCAACTATATGAAGAGGGAGTTAAAAAACATGTCTTCAGAAATTTTAACCAAAGTTTTGAAGCTTTGAATGCAATGTAAAGACACAGGCCAGAAGTACATCTTTCAATTTATTATGTTCTCTGTACATATTTAGATATACACTTTGAGTATTATACTTGGGTGTTTATCTGGGGCCAGGAAGACAAACCTAATAGACTGGATAAACCTAATAAAGGCAGCAAAAACAGCATCTGTCTAATGCAGGACTGCTGTGGGAAGACCTTCCATTGTGATCCTTCTCTATTCTTTTTATAAGTCCACTAGACTTATTACATGAACCCATGTGCTTCCCTCTGCGCAGGGCAGAATAGATAAAATTTGTGGGGAAAAAATAAATGCAGTGAGAAGGGTGGTGAGAGGAGCCAGGTGACTACTGGGATATTTGCCCCCTTCTATGCATCTATCGTCCCTTTTGTAAAAAGTTCAGGGCTCAGCAGTCACAAAGAAATAAAGTGTGCTGTCAAGGAACAGGGTGGAGGAACCTGGGAACAGCCACTACAGTCAGCATTTTCCCAGACAAGCTACAGAGCCTTACAAAGAGGTGCTAAATTAATGCCTTTTTTCAAGCAAAAACTCATTTTCCCCAATCCACAGCTATCCCCAAGCAGCCAGTGGCAGTACAGCTATCCTGCCTGACATCTTTCATAAGGAGCAGATTCATTCAGAACAGAGGGAACACTGAAATGTGTTACTTGGTGTGCTTCTCTGCATACTAACCCATATCCAAAATAACTTCCAAACCCAGAGCTAGCCATGGAAGTATTTGTGTCTGAGCATTAGGAAGTAACAGTACAATTAGGGTGACCAGACAGCAAGTGTGAAAAATCGGGTTGGCGGGGGGGTAAATAGGAGCCTATATAAAAAAAAAGACCCAAAAACCGGGACTGTCCCTATAAAATCGGGACATCTGGTCACCCTAAGTACAATATGTGTGCAAGTACAATGGGTGTGCTTAGTGCCGTTTTGTAAAATATCATTTCATAAACCCTATAGTGCAAACAAGGGTGAAATTCATCTCAGTGCACAGGGCTCATCAAGGCCATCCACACTGTTTAAACACTAATTAAACTCTTAGTGGGAGGAATGACTTCCAAATAAATAAAGTGAATTTGTCTTCAATAAGCCATTACAATATCAAAGAAAGAGGCCAAGCTTAATCTTCATTAGTGGAAGTCACTGACCAGAGATTAGATCAAATTGTCTAAACATGAGATAATTTAAAATTGGTTGCCTGTTGGAGAGGAGAAGCAGGTGTCTGTGTGCTTGCTTTTTAGATAAAGGACGTCTGAACTTCTCTCTGTCCAAAGAAAGATTTTCAGATTAAAGTACCTGAAGCTTTGCTGCCACCGTGTGTGTGGAAGTGGGGAATTACAAAATGTTTGCTACTGTTCATCACGCAGCACTCATTGCAGTTTGTGTTTTCCCATCATTAATAGTAAATGGGCCATGGATTTATCTCAAGATAAAATATCATTGATATGTGGCAAGTTACTGCATGGCAAACCACGGTCTGAATCAACAGCGCACAAGCTTGCCACACAGTAATGTCACCTGTGGACATTGCTACAGCGTAAAATCCCAGAGTGCAGCTTACTATATACTACTCTCTGTTCTCTCTTTCTGACATAGTCTATCATGTGATTTCAGCAATCTTCTATTTGCCTAGAATCCCAGTTTATCTAGTTACTTATGGCAGGCAGTTGCAGAATATTAAAAGGAGCACTTAAAAAATTAGTTAAAAACTCTGATCCTCTTTGATATTAAAGATATTAAAACCACACCCTATACTGAAGTCTAAACAATTCTAACATTATTTTCATTTCCAACATTAGATTCATTTAAAATTATAAAACTACAAATACAAAAATAGCAGCAACAATATTCAAGTGCCTTCTTTTTACCTGAAGATATATTTTTGATTCTTTGCTCCCTTAGCTTTGGTACTGGTTTGTTTTCAAATTCATGTTGAGTAATTTCTTCTCTTTCATTTTGCAGTACAGCCATATGTGATTCATTACAGTGGTCACCTTCATTACCATGACAAGTTAATTTTTCAATGAATAAACATTCTGTTTCATCTTCTCTGTCACCACTCAAGTTTTGGCTTTTCAAAATTGTCATCTGTTGAAGTTTCTCTTCATATAATAGTGAAGTCAAGTGATCAGCAATTTCACTTTTCAAAAGGGCCTTTTTCTGAGTAGTCTCATCATCTGAGAGGGTAATATCAAAGGCAACTGATTTCTTATTTGTGTTTTCAACAGCTGAATTATTTTCAGGACGTTCTTCTATAATACCCAAAAACAATGTATTTTCATCAACTTCTATATTAGATTTGTATTTGATGTATAAAAGGGATACAACAATCTCATATTTTATACCATACGAAAATTCTTTGTACAGTTCTGCTCTGGCCAACATCTCTGACCTTAACTCCTATTATCTTGCCCCAATTTCACTGATCTTGATTTACTTTGCTTCTTTTTCCCGGTCCTGTCTCCTGCCTTTTTCTATTCTGAACTCTATGCACAGAATGCCCTCCCAGTCTTCATTAGTTAATTCCTGCCATCACCAGATTCAAGTTCCTTCTAAAAACCTACTTCTCCAAGCAGAAGCATAAAGATGAACATATACTATAAAATGAGCAAGCATGGGATCTTATCACTGGAACTTTTGTGATTCCTCACGCCCCTCTATGTTACACTCACTAGTTGTGTCCACTAGAAATTTACATTGTAAACTTCGCAAATAAGACATGGTCTCTGCCCTATTCTGTACAACATCCCGAAGCAGAGACGGCCTTAGGGGTAGACCACCCAGGCACAGAGAGCTGTGTGCTGCTGGCGTAAAGTCAGAAACTGCTCCTGGCTGGCAGCAGAGCGATGCGTGGCGGGGGCTCCCAGATTTCTCCCTTCTTACTCCTGGCGTAGGAACCTGGGTGGGTGAGGAAGCGGTGATGCATGGATACTGCTTGCCCCTCCTCCGCCCAATGTTCCTCCACGTCCCCCTAAGGGGCTGTGAGGAGGGGAGCAAGCAGCAATACTAAGCGCTCCGTGCATCCAGGTCAAACTTTCCCCACCTGGGCTGTGCTGTGAAGCGAGCATCAGGAGCTGCTACTCTCCTTCTCCTTACTCAGCCCAGATAGGGAAAGTTTGACCTGGATGCACAGAGCCCTGACATCACTCCTTGGTCCCCACATCACAGCCCCCTAGGAGTACATGGAGGAACAGCATTTGGGGGAGCAAGCAGCAATGCCTGCTGCTCCGTGCATCCACCTCAGTTTCTCCATGTGGGTCTAGGAGGGAGGTGCAGGGGTTAGAGTCAAAGGGTGCACAGTGCAGGGG
Source organism: Mauremys mutica (assembly GCF_020497125.1). Lineage (NCBI taxonomy): Eukaryota > Metazoa > Chordata > Testudines > Geoemydidae > Mauremys > Mauremys mutica. Next base: position 65,031,274 of record NC_059076.1, read on the forward strand.
TTAGAGGTGCAGAGGGGGGTGGGGAGCCCGGGGAGCCCACAGGGCCCAGGGCAATGGGGGCCACTAACAGGGTCCAGAGGCAATGGGGGGTAACCGTGCCCATGCGGGCCAGGGAGACCAAAATACAAGTTTGCCCAGAGTGCCAGCCCTGTCCCGAAGTATAGTTTTGATTAAGAACGCTGTTTTATAGAACCCTGCCTGTTATTACTGTTTGATCTGAGTTGTTTCAGGTTAAAAAAAAAAAAGTGTGTGTGTGGGGGGGCACTAAAGAACACAGAAGTATCAAAGTAACGTGTCAAATGCAGAAAGGGACCTGCTGTGAAATCTGTCTGTAAAGGAAAAAGTCTGGGCCTTTGCACATCAGTTTAATCTAAAAGATCTGGCAGATGTGGTGAGTAAAAACCAAGTATCACATGGATGAAGTGTCTTAAAATTACATTGTAATGTAACTTATGACATTTAAAAGGCCAAACTTCCTTTAAAGAGACAGGACCCCAAGCAGGGAGGCAACTGATTCATTAGGGCTTTGTCTGTAGAAAAAAGTAAAAAAATCCTTTAAAATTATATAGACCCTAGACTGAGGAAAAACAAAGGTCCAATCTTGCACCTTCTGATGTCAATGGGAATTCTGGTTCTAACTTTATTGAGCAGGACAGGGTACATAATTTAGGAGTAGTTGTAATGTGGAATCTTGGTACATTAAACAGTATTAGCTCCAAAGGATCTTTAGTGATCTATCAGCGAAGGGTGGGAGGGGGAGAACACAAACAAAACCGCTGCTATTTAACATACCATCTTCATCACTGTCAAAGTCATCTGAGTATTCAGCAGTTTGCTGTCTTGCTGCACGAGCAGAAATTGCTTCTTGTAGCTCATTCTGAAATATTTTAATAGATAACTTTTATTCAGAAGGAAAGATCCATTACTTCAAGTTCAACTCTCATTCTTCCCACTAACAAAAAATGTTTTGGGACAGTAATAGATCTGAATCTTTGGGGGTGAGGGGGAGTGGGTGAGCAAACTGGTGTAATACAGTGTTTCCCAACATTTTGAAAGATGATGCACCTTTCAGGAAAACACCACCAATTGGACACACCCTCACCACCACCCCCGCCCCTTATCCTTGCCAACTACTAATAAAAGTCTATGCATCTTAGGGTACATCTACGCTACGCGATAAATCGATCCCTGATTGCTCTCCTGCCGACTGCTGAACTCCAGCTCGGTGAGAGGCGGAAGCAAAGTCGATGGGGGAGCCGCGGCGCACCACAAAGATGCAAAGTAAGTAATTTTAATTTGATCTAAGATACGTCGGCTTCAGCTATGCTATTCTCGTAGCTGAGGCTGTGTATCTTAGATCAATCCTCCCCAGTGTAGACCAGGCCTTAATTTGTATATCTTTCGAGTAACACCTCCAGACCCTTTGAACTTTGTGCTCCCTCTTCCCCAGTGGGTTTACCCACTCTTTGGAAAATACCTGCCTAGTTAACAAGTCGCTTGACTGGGAGTCAGAAGACATGGCCTGTTTCTGATATTGCCTACTGTGTGACATGGGGTAAGTCACTTCAGCCCAGATCCAAAGGGACTTAGGAGCTACAGTGCTGTCACAAGGCCTTACTTTTAGGTGCCTTGGAAAGCACTGGAATCCACAAAGCCTGAGTTAGGTACCTAGGCTCCCTATACAATGAATGGAGAGAGATAAGCATTTAAGAATGGGATCCACAAAAGCAAGCATATTAGGCAGCTCCCTCCTAAGCTAGTCAATAGTAGAGAGAGTGTTTTCTTGCTCAAAAATTACCAGCCACTAGCAACATGGAAGCAGTTAGAACCTCCAATAAAGTGCATATAATCTTCATTAATGTGCTTTCACAAAGAGGCCACATAGATCTTTTCAGGTCCTATAGAATCTAGCTAGAAAATACCAACATCATCTACCACCAAAAATAAAGGATCTGATGATGGGTAAGTAAGAAACAAATAAATATACACTACACAAACTACACAGCAGGTGACTGAGGAAAAGAAAAACTTTGTCTTGAAGACATTTTGTGGTGCTTTTAAGATCTCCTGTTAGGTGTGTGTATATCTCCTAAACCTCAGTCACCTGCTGTGTAGTTTGTTACTAGACAGGAAGCATCTTCTAGAAACATCACCTCCAACCTTCAAAACTTAAACCCTGATCGTGCAAAGATTTATGCATGTGCTTATCTTCAAGCATATAGCAAATCTCATTGACTTAGAAGTTAAGCATGTACTAAAATCTTTTCATGACCAATACAAAGCTATTGGTATCAAACTGGCTGCATGCAAAAGTTACCCACCCAGGATTTGTAGTCTGAAGTTCCTTGCTTTTAATTGGTTTAAAATAGATGTTTTACTTTAATCAAGGACAATTATTGTGTACATTTAGGAGATCAAGAAAACCTCAGTATGATCTTTCTAAAGAAGAACACAGAAACTAAATGAGAATGTCAATTCCACTTTTAAGATAGGAAAGGGTATGCATTGAAGTTTTTGCTTTTCTGCCATATTGACAGCAGAGTTGTTTTTGTTGCTAACCTTAGTAACACAAAGGCCAGGTCTACAGTAGAAACTTTAGACAGTATAGTAATGTTGTTTAGGGGTGTGATTTTTTGGTGACATATCTACACTGGCAAAAACTCTACTGTATATGTACCTGCATAAAAGTGCTTTTACTTCACTTGCCAAACTGGTATAGAGTATCCTGATAAAAGCACGTTGTTTTTTTTACTAGGATAAGCTGTACACTAGGAGGTTTGCCAGTTTAGCTAGCATAGAGTTGGCTGATTTTTAATCAGATAAGGTGGGGGTAAAATAGTTTACCTGAAAAGTGGTTCTTCTGGAGACCTTGGGGCTCTTGGTATACGCTAAAGTGGTGCCAATATCTTCATCAGACATGGTGGGGAAAAGGTCTGGAGAAATGACTCTTATGCAGGTTCTCCTCGTTTTCACGCCCTCAGCTCGCTGCTCCAGTGAGCTCAAATCTCTCCTGAGGGTTTAAACAATGGAGCAGAGTGATTAAAGCGAGGATCTGTCTGACCCTCCGCTCGGGCTGCCCGGGGCGCTGCAGGAGGCGGAACCGGGACACGCCGCCCCGGGCAGGTCTGCGCTGCAGGGCGCACACGAGCTCTGACCCAGGGAAACCCAGCCCCGGGGCCGGCCCGCCCGGAGGCAGCGCCCCCTCCCCTGCAGCCGCCCCTCCCCTGCAGCCGCCCCTCCACAGACGGGTCCCACCTCCCGTGACTGCCTGTCCCGTGCCTGCGCGGGCCCGTCCGAGGGGGGCTCGCTCTAGGCGCTGCGCAGCGGCCGCTCCGCTCCTGCCGTCGTCGTCGCAGCTGCATTGACCGGAGGGGCGGAGACTGAGCCCCAGCCGGCCCTCGCGGCCATACACGTTACCTAGCAACCCACCAACACAGGAAGTGACCGCACAGACCGAGCCCCTGCTACTAGGGGGACAAAGCCCCGCCCCCTCCCCTGCCAGTCGGGAAGGGGCTACGGTCACGTGTCTGCTCTGTTTCCTAGAATCCGGGACCCCGACAGTTCCTCCCCCCCCACCCCGCCCCGCCCCGCCCCGCTTAGAACCGAACCGGAGCCGGGCGGGAGGGCGAGGGCTGGTGCGAGGAGGATGCGCGGGGAGTGGGGCAGCCCCAGGGCCCCGCCTCTGCAGCGGATTTGCCGGGTTTGTTTAACAGTCAGTGTCTTCAGGGCTGCAGAGAACGGAGGCGATCGGGACACGTCAGGCCCTGGGCTGAGCTGGCCGTGAATGTAGCTGAGCAGAATGACTGGCTGCGCCTTCACACGCCCCATTTTGCATCAGTCTTAACCATTTACGCTTACCAAGTGCGTTTCCCCTTCTCCAAGTGAGTCCTGGCGCCTCACACGTTCTGCAAGGCCTGTGTGCTCCCACTGCCCGTGCAACTTCATTAAACTAAACGTCAACTGCACTACAGCTTTTGTTAATTACAACGACCCTCATTTATCTCACGTTTCAGAGGGATAGCCGTGTTAGTCAGGATCTGTAAAAGCAGCAAAGAGTCCTGTGGCACCTTATAGACTAACAGACGTTTTGCAGCATGAGCTTTCGTGGGTGAAAGCTCATGCTCCAATATGTCTGTTAGTCTATAAGGTGCCACAGAACTCTTTGCTGCTCCTTTATCTCAAAACCCAAATTTCCAGCAGGAGACCCAACGCTTCTATAGAAAAATGAACAAACAGTTGTGTCTCTATTTGCACTGGAAATTATAACCAGTGTAGGGGCAAAGTTGGTGTTTGTGCATGCAAGTGCCATTTAAACACCTAGCTGTTCACCTATGTGAATTTCATAATTGTTCACACAACAGCCAACATGTAGTTGCAAATACATTTTTGCCCATGACACTTGGACCTCTGTTTTTGATCATTTGGTTCTTAAGCTGTTTGGTCTGCTGCAGCTGGGCACAGGCCTTGCTTGGACCAAACTTCACCCTAACTGATGTTTTGTACAAGCCAGGGGAAGTCAATGGGATTTGTCAGGACTGACTTTAAGGCAGAACCTAACTCCTCCCTTTCTTAGGGCTGATGGAAAGCATGGGTACATGTAATTGAATTATTTGGAACTCAAACCCCTAAGTATTCAGCTTCCGTTTTCTCTAAAACGGTAGTAGTGCAACCTTTGCTAAAAACAATTCATGCCTGAATGAGTGGTCAATTTGCAAAGGAGCATTAATTCTTCTAGGGCTGTCTGTTGTGAGCGTAGCTAATCTACTGTATGAGCAGATTTATGATTGCAAGAAGGCAAATTCTCAGAATGCTGCAGCAATACTTAAGTCATCTATATTTGAAGAAAACATTGCACTTCACTTTAAACCATTTAATTTAAAACTACAAACATGTTGATACTGATCATTCTCTTTTTATTAAATCTATTATACTCACATTTTCTCCCTCCAGATTAAATGTTTGTGATTTCTTCTCTCTCTGGAATAAGCCTGTCTTTAATCATTCCAGAGCTTCAGTCATCTTAATAGCAACCTGACATTTTTAATATTGTTAAAAGACATTTGTATTATATTTGCATATATTAATCTTCCCTAAACAAACTGCATATACATATTTTGTAGGAAGAAAATCTAATTAAATAATGAATTGGACAGAACCCCCAGTTTTAGGGTTTTTTTTCTTGTTTATTAGTACAGAGTGAAGTTTTGAAAGCAACTCCGTTGTGCTAGTGCGTGATTGCCAAGGAAAAGGTTTGGAGCGGAAATGGAACTCTAAAGATTAATATTGTGAGTAATTTAATCTATGTTTGTGCATGGTCTGAGCAGTTTACAAAGTTGCCAAGTTTAGTTATTTGAAATCATAGAATAATTTTTGGTTGTAGATTACTCATAATGTGTAGGTAATAATGCTTGATACTCAAAACTCTGTTTCTTTTCCTTTAATTAGAACAACAATTGGAATGAAGGTTTCTAGTGCAAACAAGCATATCTCCAAGTTGAACATTTGGTTTCTGCCAATGTACTTCTATATTCACTTAAAACGTAATGCTTCTGCAAACATTCAGTAAACTAATTTGCTAGACTATTCACAGGAAGCGAACAACAAGGGGCTCAACAAAGTCTAAGTAACTTCCATCTTTAATTCAAATAAATATTTGCAGGTAATTTTGAAGAATTTTCATTGCTCTACTTAATATGATAACATGCAGATCTCTGTATCTTATGCCCTGTCTTTTTGGGAATTAGTCCCAGTTTCAGTCTTTGATAATAGCTGAATGAGCATAAACCATAGTATAAAGAAGGAAAGCTGCCTTTTGCACCAATAGAAGCAGGGGTAAATTCTACTGGTGCAAACTGTTGCTTTGCTTGTCTACATGAGAGGTTTACATCAATGCACTTAAGTTCACATGTGAAATAGAGGCTAATTCCAAGTGCAGACAAGGGTGAATAAAAATCAATTTTTTTTTAAAAAAAATCAAGTTAAATTTTTTTTTATTTAAATTGGATTTTTTGATAAAATGCTTTGAGAAAAAAGCAATCTAAAGATAATGTATCAATTAAAACAACTCAGATCTCATAATGGAATAGAGATTATAAAATCTAATTCTATAGTGTGAGAATATAGTCATGTAATGTTTAAGAAAAGTTTTATGAATGAGTTCCAATAGTTCATGGATTAGGGATCCAATTTTATGGGGTTCTAGGGGCATCTGCATAGAAAGATTATTTAGGTTAATCTATCTACCCCATGGGACTCAGTGCTCAGTCTAGAAGATACTATCAGAGATGGTTAGGTTTGCAGTTCTCAAACTGTGGATTTGTCTCTCCAGAAATAACATGCTTGTTAACAGCAAAAATGTTTTTAAATAAATATACAGAGGTGAGAAATAACACATCTCAACCCTATTGTCCCTCTCTGTATCTTATGCCCTTAAGTTCAATGACTAGAAGATTGTTGGGGGTGGAATAGATCTGGACAAGGAGAAGTAGTCTGGAGATAAGTGTGAGAAGGGAGGGACAGGTAGTAGAAACAAAGTTAAACTGTTTGAGCAGCATATTCCAGAAGTCTTGAGGTCTTTCTGAATGTAGCCTTCACTGATTTGAGAGCTCATACCATTCTCTCACTAGAAGGGAAAAATCTATAATGGAAGCAGGCCATAAAAGAGACTCAGTTTGGGAATATTTTAATGGAATTCCTCTACCTGTGGGTAAGACGGGCATGCATGCAAAATGTAAACAATACAACAAAAGAAATGCAAGGCCTGATTGCCCAAATGAAACAACATCATGAGATGTGTTCCTTCTCAGGAGGAAGCTGCACTGAACATGATGAAAGGAAGATGTCTGGACATGCAGTATCTTCAGGTTGGTAAACTTTTTTTTATTTCATACTCCTTTCTTAAGGACTGCCTGTCTTCCTTCTGGACTACTCTTAAATTCTCATGTTTGAGCAAAAAATATAGTTGTTACTCTATGATACTATCATTTTAGATGCAGTTATGATAAAAAAATAGATAGCTGAAATAGGTAGAACTTCCTTCTACAATTTCACCTTTAAAGTAGTACTGAGTGTCAGTGAATGCAATGAGCAATATGGTAATAATAAATAACTGCATTGACTTATTTTGTTTAGGAGAATCCAGGATTCTGAAGACTATCCACCTTCAAGATCACCATCATCTTCTATAGTTTCAGAGTTATCTGCCAATGATAGTGTTTCAGTCACATCATGTATATCACCTATAGCAAAAAGAAAAAAAAAAGTCTCCATCATCCAGAAACAACCATAGATAAATTTGTAATAAAACCCAGCAGATTACAAAAAGAGGTAATTGATAAAAAAAATTGTCCGGTTTGTTTATGCAACAAACTCTCCTTTCCGTATGATTGAGAACCCACACTTTATTAACATGGTTCAGTCATTAAGACCAGGATGCAGTCCACCCAACAGAGCAGATGTCGCAGGCAAATTGCTGGATAAAGAGAAATTGAGCAGTGTGCTAAAGGTCTAGAGGGTGAAATTGTTAACCCGAGTCTTGATGTATGGAGCAATGTCCACAATGATCCTTGTAGGTATGCAGACTCACCCCTACAGCACCTCCTGCTCATCATCCTCAGGGAATTAGCTCTCCCAGCATCCAGAGCACCCTCTGCAGGCTGGTGATCCACCTGTCCTCTGGCCCCATAGCCCTCCCAGGACCCCAGTGCCCCTTTCTCTTGGTGCTGCCCCCTGGCAGGAACCCTTCAGTCTTAGGGTCTCCCCTCCCCAGGGAACCCCCACCCACTATTCCCACCTCACCTCAGTATCAGGTTACTGCCAGTCATCATCTAGCCCCCACACCCTGGGGCAGACTGCAATATCAGCCTACTCATCACTGGCAAGGTTGGGTTTGGACCTGCTGCCTTAGGCTACTCCTGGGTTGCCCTCTGCAACCCCCAGGACCTAGTTGCCTTCTGCTAGGCAACAGCCTGAGGCTTTCGGCCAGAGCTCCCCAGGTCCCTTTGCCTTTACTCAGCTCTGCTCCACTCAGGTACTCTGTCTCTAGCTCCCTGCAACCAGGCCCTTCTCTCTCTGAATGCAGAGAGAGACTGACTGGGCTTCTGGCTCACTGCCTCTTATAGGGGCCAGCTGCACCTGATTGGGACCTGGCCACAGCTGAGCCTGCTTTCCCTCCAGCAGCCCAGGCTTCTTGCCCCAGCCACAGCCACAGCCCTCTCCTGGGCTGTTTTAAGCCCTGAAGGGCAGGAGCGGGTAGCCACCCCACTACAATCCTGTTGTATGTGCTTGTGTGACAACAGAAGAAGGGAATGTCTTTCTTACAGAAACAATTGATACATCAGGAAATGCACAGACAGTAGAATACTTACAAGAAGTAGCAGTAAAAGCTACAACAAACTATGAAAAACAATTTCAAATGTCTAGTACGCAGTTTGGTCACAGACAATGCTGCAAATGTATCCAAGATGAGAAGAAATTATTTAGAAGAGAGGGAAGAGAATCCCAAGCTAATAACAGTTGCAGTGCTCATCTGATGCACCTCCTAGCCAAAGACTTAATTGTTCCAGAAATAAAGGCTAATGTTGTTGAAATTGCAAAATACTTCCCTAACAACCACTTTACAGCAGCTGCTCTGAAAAAAGTGGGAGGAACCAAGCTAACTCTCCCACAAGACATGTGATGGAACTCAGTAGTGGACTGTTTTGAGCACTATATCAAGAACTGGGCTAATCTGATGACAGTTTGTGAACAAAATCATGAAAAAATAGATGGCACTATCACAGCCAAAGTTCTCAGTATTGGGTTTAAGAGAAATGTTGAACATATCTGATTATCCTGAAGCCTATTTCTGTAGCCTTGAAAAAAATGCAGGGAAATAGCTATTTTATTGCTGATGCTGTTGAAATTTGAAAGCAACTGAATGAGATCTTAAAAAGAGAAATATGCAATGACAGAGTTAAAAAAACAAATGAGACAAGCACTATCTTCAGCTCATTTTCTTGACAATATTCTCAATATTTGGTACCAGGGTCAACCCTTAAATGCTGAAAAAGAGGAGTTGGCTATGACATGGACATCCAGCAATCATCCCTCCATAATACCAACTATAATAAACTTCAGAGCTAAGGGTGAACCATTCAAGAAATATATGTTTGCTGATGATGTTTTAAAGAAAATCACACCAGTGAACTGGTGGAAGTCACTTAAGCACTTGGATTCAGAGATTGTTGAAGTGATAATCTCACTTTTAACAGCAGTAGCTTCTTCTGCCGGTGTAGAAAGAATATTTTTTTCCTTTGGACTAATTCATTCCAATCTGAGAAATCATTTGGGACCTGAAAAAGCAGGAATGCTTCCTTTTCTTTTCCAGATTATGAACAAACAGGGAAATGAAGGCTTAGCTGCAGAAGCTAATATTTTAAGTTTCTCATGTTGACCTGGCTGACATAGTCAATTTGAAATATTTAAAAAAAAATAAAATATTTAACTATTTTAGTTAAAAATAATTTTAACAAAAACAAACCTGATTGTAAAGAACTTGAATGTTTAACTAAATTCAAAAATTCATATGCTTGTTTTGTTAAAATATTATATGTTTGCTGTTCAAGAAAAAAATCCAGAATACTTAACATTGTTATTTTAGTTAAATAAGACAATTTAAATGTCTGTCTGGTGATGTTCTCCTCCTAATACAGCATGGCAAGAAAATCCTCCAAATATTAATGATTAACCTGTTGAACTGGAGATAGTTTACCTCCTAATGACTTCATAAATATCTGCTTCAATTACCTTTGGTAAATGAAATAATCAAACAGTCATTCATTTTCTGATATAAGAGGGGTAGCTGTGTTAGTCTGGATCTGTAAAAGCAGCAAAGAGTCCTGTGGCACCTTATAGACTAACAGATGTATTGGAGCATGAGCTTTCGTGGGTGAATACCCACTTCGTCGGATGCATGTAGTGGAAATTTCCAGGGGCAGGTATATATATGCAAGCAAGAAGCAGGCTAGAGATAAGGAGGTTAGTTCAATCAGGGAGGATGAGGCACTCTTCTAGCAGTTGAGGTGTGAAAACCAAGGGAGGAGAAACTGCTTTTGTAGTTGGCTAGCCATTCACAGTCTTTGATTAATCCTGAGCTAATGGTGTAAAATTTGCAGATGAACTGAAGCTCAGTTTCTCTTTGAAGTTTGGTCCTGAAGGTTTTTTGCTGCAGGATGGCTACCTTTAGATCTGCTATTGTGTGTCCAGGGAGATTGAAGTGTTCTCCTACAGGTTTTTGTATATTGCCTTTCCTATTAGGAGAACACTTCAATCTCCCTGGACACTCCCCTCTGCCTTGCTTGGGAGGGGCTTGGCTGTAGCTGCCTGACACAGGTAGGAGGCGGGCCCAGCTGAGTAGGGGCTGGCACGAGTGATGGCCCAGTGCTTCCCTGATTCCCCCATCTGCAGTAAACAGACTTTGGGTGTCAGTAGATCTGACCAGACACTGTCAGGTCCCCTTATCAACCAGACACCTGGCACTCTACTTGCTATATGCTGGTTTATTTTCTTACCCAAATTTCAGGTATATCCAAATCCTGAATATTAATTCTTAATGGGCATTCCAATATGGGCAGATTAGCATTTTTTCTCCCTGAATTTGTGATTGCTTATCCAAATCTGGAATGGTCACATTTTATTTGAGTTGTTTATATGAAATCTGGTTTAGCTCTTCTTTAATAAGCAAAGCTAGCACTTGGAGATCAGAAGCTTCCTGGTTTACTTTTTAACTTGGATGGAGTCTTACAAATTCAGAATCATTTCAAAAGGCAATCCTGTAGAAACTATACTCAACCTGTGCTACTGCGTAGCCATAGAAAGTCACAGATGCTAGCTTCACAGCAGGCTTACCTATGCAGTAGACTGGCTATTGTGCAGCTGAAGCAAACATAAAACAAACCCTCCAACTGTGTGGCAAGCAGTTATGGAGTTGCCGGGGAGAGAAAAAACTTATGTAAATGAGCTTACTAGTGCCTGTGCTCCAAAAAGGCTGATTCTTTTGACAGTTTGCTCACCTCCCTAGGCCGCAGAGTTGTTTGGAATGACTTCCCTATTTAGACCCCCCTGGGAAAAATGGAACAATTCCAGGACAATCTCTGTCATTTGTGAATGGTAAAGCATTTCAGAAAGGATTGCCTTCCTGTAGTAGTGAACAAGAATTATTTTTAGAATAAGAAAAAGATATCTCTATATCTCCTCTCCCTCTGTCTCCTTCTGCTTCACTGTAGAGCATCTGCCTGGGCTTGAAGTACAATTTTAATGAAACTGTGTGCTGCAACTCACTCGTGTTGCTGAGCTGCTGCAGTAGATTTACAATTTACAAGTCTGAGGCCCTGGAAGACAGGCTCCTCTAAAGCAAAGATGAGCATTCCTTCCATCAATCTGGATTCCAGCTCTTTGTTCAATTTTATTTGTGTCTGAGGGAGAAAAATCTACGGGCTTGTTTCTTTATCTGCAGCAGTTTTCTTGTCAGGCTGAATTGCCTGTTGACTATAAGAGCTCTAAACTAGCTGTGCTTCAGGAATCCTCATTTTGAGGCCTGTGCAGCATTTACTAGCCACCTAGAACCTTTTAAAAGTAATGGGCATTGAGGCCGATAGAGAACAGAAGGGGTCATAAGGAATGAAGTTGGGGCACTGTGCGCTTTAATTTTAAGATGCAAAATCAGTGATGCCATTAATATCTAATAAAAAGTTATCTTGCACTAGAGTCTCTTTAGTTCCAGTATTAAGCTTTTTGAAGTCAATGGGAGGCTTGCCTGAACTGGGACTGCAGGATTGGGTTTATACTGTAGTAAAATATTGGTACAATTCATCTCCATCTGAATCTTCAGTGTGGTGATGAGTAATATTTCATTTGTTATTCAAATGTTGAGAGAATACTTAAAAGATTTAAGAGCCCATAGTTCCAAACCTTCTCAGAGAGAATATTGCTTGTATTTTTCAATTATGTGAGCTCACAATCTTTAGTTTCTACTGATACCTTTATATAGAAGAAATAAATTATATTGATAAAGGTTAGTTAGTGCTCCCTACTCAAATACACTGGAATAGTTTACCCTTCAAAATGGATGGTATTAGTACAGGGCTCTACATTGACAGCAGTCAACACTGTACAGCAGTGATGAGAGAGTTCTGATGCCTCATGTACTAAGTCTGTTTTAATTGATAAAGATAAATATCTACATCTTATTTAATTATTTTATAAACATGTAACAACCTAAAATCCTGGATTTGCACTATCCCATCTCTCAATGGAACATAAAAATCTGTGCATGCATGTTTAAAATGGCAAAAATATTGAAGTAGAGAATGTATGTATTGTTTGTCTGTACTAATGCCAGCAATTGTTACTAAAGACAAAAATATGTTATAGTGCTAAAATATAAAATAAAATACAACCCCCACACAAAACCCAAGAATGACACTGTTCTTAAACTCCAGAAGGTGGCAGCAAATGATTTGAAAGGGACAAAATCATTTCCTTGCTTGCCAGTTGTCTATATTGTTCATGTTTCTTTTACATTATCACTGCTGTCTAAGCTTTACCTGAAATGCATGTTAATATCAGTTCTCGGTGTTTTCATATTCTAAAAAGAAGAGAGAAGACTTTATTTTTTAAAAATACTTCGATTTCAGGCCTCTGTGGGACTAGTATAAAAAAATCTATATAATTTACGTAGGAGATATTTGAATATAAAGTTCAGAATTCCCAGGACTGAGGGATTGAAAATGTGTCTGTCAAAGCATAAAGTAGTAGTTGTTAGTTCCAGAACTGCATTCGTTACTCAGGCAAAACTCCCATCGATATATGTAAATTACATTGAGATGAATAGGATTTTTGCCTAAAGACTGCAGGATCCAAACACAAATGTAAATGTATTTTAAAGCTCTTGCTTATTTTTAAATTACAGAAACACAATGGAAACTAAATGCAGAAGCATAATGGAGGCATGTCAGCTTCATTACTAGATAGTGAATACTTTAAAATTAGGAGTTGAACAATGGCTTGAGTCCTGAGACTTGTGACACTATACCAAAGTAATTGGGATTCTTCTCTCTCAAGTTAATCAGGTGTTTTTACATGGATCATTGGCAAAAAACTGTTCCAGGTGATTCCAGAAACTACACTGATGAAACTAAAATAAACAGACCTGAAATATTTAGGAATTATGTTGCTCAAACATTTGTGAATCACCATCGATGTCTGATAGCAGAAAAAGAGAACCTTTTAAGGCCAGAAAAAATAATACAGTGATGCATCATCAATACAATATAATTCAAATCTGCAAAAGAGTGTTACAACCAGAATGCAATTTGCTGTGATGATTATTTTTAGATGTGTATTGACTACTTAGAGATTCTGATCCCTCCACTCTTGCTCGTGTAATTAAATACAGCTACTTGTGAAAGAGTTACTTATGTGCATAAGAATTGCAGGATCAGATCCAGTATTTTGTCAGAACAATGATACACAAATTGTAACTTTTCACTTCTTATATCATAATTCAAACAATATATATGTGTGTTGGACAGAGCAGTGTTTAATTTGCTTTGGTATATTATTTCCTTATGGTGAAAGTTAACCGGAAATGAGATTTAAGATACATAAACTGTTTAAGTAGCTGCATATTTCTAACTGTATAAAGTGATTTTTGTTGTTGCATGACTTGAATCTTAAAGATATACTGATTTAACTTTGTAATTCCATACCCAATTATCCAACTATTTTTTTTCAAATATAAATAAAATTTAAATCCCTAAATCCTATTCACACTCAGTAATTTTTTTCATGACAATCAAATATACAGCATTACACTCTCTCTCCCTCCTCTTCCTGCATCATATAAAATAACCCTTCCTCTATAACACATCAGATTTTGGAAATTCATTCTCGCAGAATATATATAACCTTGATATATTACACTTAGTTACCTTCCTTTTCATTTGGTGTATAAAAACATTGCAGCATCCTTCCTGAAGACAAATATTTGTGTAGTATATTAAATAGAACTGCACATAATCTCATGTCTGTGTTATTGTAATACTTTGTGTTTGTACTGAAACTTGTGTCTTAGTATGTTTTAAGCTTTATAATTTTCATGAGGTAGCTAAGCATTAGCTTGATTCTGATTCTTTAGGCATCTATTTACCTGAGTGGGAGTTTAGGTGTGAAAATATAACAGGAGAGTCTTGAGTATGAAACAGGATCCAGTCTCCATTTGAACCAGTAATGAAGTCCCTTCAGCGATACCTAGGTGTTAACTCCCTTCTCTGAGGTTCTCTGTTTGGTGAACCCCTATGGATCCCTGATTTTCACCCTGTGACCCTCACACCCATCTCTGTTTTCTCATTAGTTGTCCCCTAGAATTGTTTGGGATCTGGGTCAGGGAGCCGTTAGCTGTGGACAGGCTTGCGCTCACCCATCCCCAGCTTCCCAATAGGTGCTAACTCCCTGCACTCTGTCCTAGTTTCCTTAATAATCCTTTTCTGAGGTGAGATCCATGTCAAAATTTAGTTGAATTACAAAATGGCATTTTGAGTGAATTATTATCTCTTCCTTTTTCTATCACAGAATTCCAGAAGCAATAATACTGTATCCTTTTATTCTTCAGTTATTTTGAGTAAATGTCATTCATTCTCAAAGAAAGGTTTGTCCAGACTATAAGCAGTATTTAATGACTGACCTAGATAAAAGCTACAGAGTCCTGTGGCACCTTATAGACTAACAGAAGTATTGGAGCATAAGCTTTCGTGGGTGAATACCCACTTCCTCAGACACATGTGGTGGAAATTTCCAGAGGCAGATATAAATATGCAGGCAAGAATCAGTCTAAAGATAACAACTTAGTTCAATCAGGGAGGATGTGGTCCTCTTCTAGCAGTTAAGGTGTGAACATCTAGGGAGGAGAAACTGCTTTTGTAGTTGGCTAGCCATTCACAATCTTTGATTAATCCTGAGCTGATGGTGTAAAATTTGCAAATGAACTCAAGTTCAGCAGTTTCTTTTTTTGCGCTGCAGGATGGCTACCTTTAAATCTGCTATTGTGTGTCCAGGGAGGTTGAAGTGTTCTCCTACAGGTTTTTGTATATTGCCATTCCTAATATCTGACTTGTGTCCATTTATCCTTTTACGTAGGGACTGTCCAGTTTGGCCGATGTACATAGCAGAGGGACATTGGTGGCACATGATGGCATATATTACATTGGTGGACATGCAAGTGAATGAACCGGTGATGTTGTGGCTGATCTGGTTAGGTCCTGTGATGGTGTTGCTGGTGTAAATATGTGGGCAGAGTTGGCATCGAGGTTTGTTGTATGGATTGGTTCCTGGGTTAGTTACTATGGTGCAGTGTGTGGTTGCTGATGAGAATATGCTTAAGGTTGGCAGGTTGTCTGTGGGTGAGGACTGGCCTGCCTCCCAAGGCCTGTGAAAGCGAGGGATCATTGTCCAGGATGGGTTGTAGATCACTGATGATGCTTTGGAGAGGTTTAAGCTGAGGACTGTAAGTGATGGCTAGTAGAGTTCTGCTGGTTTCTTTCTTGGGCTTGTCTTGCAGCAGGAGGCTTCTGGGTACACGTCTGGCTCTGTTGATTTGTTTCCATATTTCCTCGTGCGGGTATCGTAGTTTTGAGAATGCTTGGTGAAGATCTTGTAGGTGTTGGTCTCTGTCTGAGGGGTTGGAGCAAATGTGGTTATACCTCAGTGCTTGGCTGTAGATGATGGATCGTGTGGTGTGTGTGGGATGGAAGCTGGAGGCATGAAGGTAGGCTGGTGGGCACAAAAATGTTCAGGCATATCTGAAAACAAAACTAAGGAAAGATGTCAAATTCAAAAACAACAACTTTAAATTGAACTTTATCTTCAGTCGTTCCTGTAGTGATTCTCTTGGTGGAAAAACTTAATTCCTGACTTTTCTATGTGACAGAAACTATTTCCGGGGTTTTCATCACCATGTTTCTAGTGCAGAGCAGCAAAATCAGTGAATGTATGCACAGATTAATTAACCATGATATCAGCATGATAATGTGGTATCATGGGGATCTGTGGAGAAGAGTCTACATGCATCAAATATAATAGCTGTGCTAGCATTATGGTGCTCTTCCTGCTCTTACATATTTATCATTTGTAAACAGGTAAAGAAAATCTAAGTAAAGATTTTGAGAAATTTTTATGAATAAGATCATTAAACTAGAATTGTATATGCTGTCAGCAGTCAGATATATTGAAGGAAAGAACTGGAAGGTTTTTCATGTTTGTCTAATTTAGGTTTTCCCCCCCCATACTTTAAGGCTATATTTCTTCAGGCTGCAGTTTTTTCTTAAGAGTACACGATGTGATTTAAGTAATGCATTTTATAAGAAATGACTTCCATCAGTCACAGTAATAGGCACTTTTAAACTAGTCAGTTTGTGACAGCAGAAAAGACTTTCTGTAAGTGTTGCTAAAGTGTCCAGTCCTGCAAGCCCTTGCTCATCTATGGAGTCCCTTTATAGACAAGTGTCTCGTGACTAGTACCATTTATATATACACAGTTTCCTCCCATGAGTAAAGGGTTGCAGAACGGGACTTAAGATGGCCCAATACCTTTTGGCCAGCAGGGAAACCACAGACAAGCCTAACAATTTCATAAACATCTTGCATACTCAAAGCATCTCTAAGTGCACTATAAAATAATGAGCTAAATAATGCTGGGGAAACACATCAACCATTAAATACTGAGCAATAAATCTTAACATTACAGTGTGTTTCACTCAGGGAGAATGTCAGATTGTCACCTACACTTTTCAGAAGTGCTGTGGTACCACAAATTTTCACCTGCAGAATCACCAGAGAGGCATAAACAGGACCTCAGATTAAAGATATGGACAGTTTTCCACAACCTTCTAGCTCTAAGGAGAGAGCCATTAAAATTAATCCAGTATATTAAACAAAGTATATGACAAACAAAGCCAATTTAAATGGATTTATGGTAAAAAAGGTTGACCGACTAATGCTCCCTGATTATAGTGATGTTTGCCTCTGCTTGTCATATAATCAGTCCTTACTTCTCTTCTAAATCTTCCTTGCTATTATGGCTACACTAGAATAGAAGATTTAAAATTAGATTTGCATGCAGGATGTGATTTTTGCCTTACTCATATTGAGTAGTACTTTACATTGCAGATAATACCTTACTCAGTGAGACTAACTACTCAACTTGAGTAAAGGTGGCACAGCTGGGCCCATAATGGGTAAAATCAAGTATTGATCATAAACACCACTTGTTTGTTGAAGTAACTGATCATGATACGGGGTGGTGTGTGGGTGGGCATATAAGTATTATTGAGCACCCCCTAATTTTAATGTATTTATCCTCACCACCTTCCTGTGAAGAAGGGAAGTGCCATTATCCCTGTTTTACAGTTGGGAATTAAAGTACAGAAAGGGTAAGTAACTTGCCCAACATCATACAAGAAATGTGTAGCAGAGCAGAGACCTGACCCCAGACCTCTCAAGACATAGGCCAACAGCTTAGCCACTGCGCCATCCTTCTCTCTATCTAGATGGTCTGATAAGTACTTGTGTCACGGCATTACATGGTCAATTTAATTAAAATAATTTGAAAATTAAGAGTCTTCTGTAAAATATTTTTATTACCTTGAATTATGATTACTGTAAGATATTCTAAATACAAAAGGTAACTTCATTTTAAATACTGTACCAACTGATGTTCCTTTTAGATTTTTAACAGAGCTTTTTTGTTGTTTAGCTACATCATTTTGTGTTTCTGTTTTCCTCTGTTTTCCATTATCACAACTCTAGTATGAATGAGGTGACATATGTCCGTACAATGAATAAATTAGCTAGCAATGATGCACACAGGTTCTTGAAGCTCGAATCCCAGCTGCAAATGTCGATAGGATTTTGTCTGCTGTAGAAATGGCAAAATATCCAACCCTGACCAAGCAGATGCACTTATTTTCTTTTGCTTAATTTTTATCTTAACAAAAAAAAAAAAAGAGTAGACTCAAATTAGAAAGAAACCTTGCTGAAAACTGTAAAGATATCTGAGTAGAACTACATGGATCTGAGTGTTTGATACTTTTGAGTTCCATTTCAAGGGCAAGAGCAAAAACATTTCCCACTATGAATCTTGTTTTATGGAAACACTTCACTACGTGGGTTTCTCATTCTTAATTACCTTTCTTAGTTCCTACTACCATGCATCATATATCACTGTTGTCGGCGCTTGACACAAACCTGCATGACAAAATTTAAAGCCAAGGAGAAAAACGAACAGGTGAAATGTATTCCTTGTCAGTATATCTGCACTTTTACAATGCGAGACAATTATTCATATTCATCACCAGGAGTCTGAGGCTGCTGCTACTATTTAAAATGAATTTGGAAATGCTCAGATAGAACAGTATAAGGAGCATAATAAATGCCTAAATGGATCTTTAGGGGTTCAAATTAAAATTCTCATAGTATTCCCATTCACCAATATTTCTGTTGAGCAATTGTACCTCAATATTTTCTTGCTGTGAAGGACTAGACCTATGTGCGCACGCGCACACACACACACACACACACACGTTAGAATTTGACCACACATTTTTGTTTATGCATGCGTGTGTGCGCACATGGATTAGTCCTTCAGAGCAAGAGACTATTGAGGCCAGTTGCAGACCTGGGAATAGAATCCAGATTTTCTTAGTCCCTGTGCAGCATGCTATTGACTAGGCCACACTGCCCTTCTTACTTATTAATACACTACAGCATTCTGTTTGGTGCCTGATCCAGCTCCCATTGCAATCCCATGTACTTCGATAGGAGCTGGATCATGAATCTATGAGCAGTCACACACGGCATCCCTTTCACATGCCTTGTACAATCATTTCTTATCACACCAAATAACCCTTTCTCAGCTTCTATTATGGAGACTCATAGTGTGGCAACTCTGCAACATCTGGAAGGCAGATTGTGAATGGACAACTTCTGCCCATGTTCCTGATGCCAGCTATTAGTTTTCTGGCGTGTGTATATATGGACCACCAGCCAGAATTCAGGGCTTATTTGACAAAGCTTTTGATGCACTGGTATGATTGAATTTTACATGTATTGTATTCTAGGAATATGAATTGTTTTGTATGTGTGAGGTTGCTAGAATACTATTCTAGACATTAGTATTAACTATTACTGTTTTTTGAAAAGCAATACATGCAGCCTTTTGACTTTTTTTGCTATTTCAAACAGTAGCATTTTTCAGTGACTAAAAATCACTTTTGATGCCTCTCCCCCTATACAATAGAGAAACTATAGAAAAGCTGGAATTTAGAGGCATTGTAGCCATTGGCCCAGTGGCTGGTAAGGCTACCACACAACAACAAAAATAATATCTCAAGACACCTCACTAACCTAGGCAAGGACCTACTAAAGGCCCAAGCACGTAGTGCTTATTCAGGCAATGCTTCTATTAAGGTCAATGGGACTTTTTCCTGCATAAGCCTCAAACACTACACATAATTATAACAAATCATACAGATGGGGAGAGAACTTTACAAGCCTGGTTCTAAAGAACCATTTTAATTGATGGTATTTGCAGATCCTTCTCTTTTTTGTGGGCTAGCTACTAAAGGGTAACATAACTCACTCTGTAAGGATTGCAGGATGGTGCCCTAAAATGGTAACACTTGAGAGGCTTCCATGACCTGGATTTTGTGTAATTTTTTACAAGGATCATCCCACAGGATGATTTTTTCCTCAGATTGAGAAGTATGTTGACTTCCTCCATTATTATTATCCTCACTGTGTTGTCATCACCGCTTAAAAGGTCATGGAAACAAGTTTCCAATCGGATTCATTATACAAAAAAACAATTATCCCCAAGCACTTTGAAAGTAAATAATCTAAGTAAAGAATCTTAAACATTAAGTCCAATTCAGTATTTGCAAAAGAAGCTTAGGAGTTCATCATTCCTGGTCTTCCATGTTTTAATGTGATTCCTTCCTTCCATCTTGTAATTAAGCTTATAGCTCCACTGACTGATCTGAAGTTTTGCAGCTGTCTAATTGGATCAACTTCAGTTTAGATTAAGCTGAAAATGTTATCCTGTCCTTGTTTAATTGAATCTTTCATTTCACCTGCTGGTTCTTTCTAGATGATTTGTTTTGAGATTACCAGAGGTTGTCTTTACATCAGTTCTCTACAGTCTGTATAAGAGTTGAATAAAGATGTATATTATAGGAAGGAAAAAAAATCAAAATATAATCTATAAAACTGCATGACCAGGTTTTAGAGGCAAAATTCCATCTTCTTCATAAATCAAAAATGCCCAAATGGCAATGCTTAATGATTTGTAGTGTTTGTTTATTTAACTCTCATGGAAAGATAATGCTGATTGTAGTGGCCAAATTGAGCTCTAGTCAATAAACAAAACAGTGTGACATTTTCAACTAACTGCAGTCCAATATGCTAAAGTAGTATGTTCAACAGATAATAAGGGCCTGATCCTCTGAGGTTCTGAGTGCGCTTATGAGAAGCGCATGGCTTCTTTGAGAATCAGGCCTTAATTCTCAAAGCTTCTGTAGTTTTGCAGCCTGCATATTCTTAATCTTTTGATGCTACATGAGGACCAGATGATACTCTCATTTATAGTGGAGTACATCACAAGTAAATCTGCTGAAGCCACTGGAGTTACACTAGTGTCAATCCAGAGTAACAGTGAACAATTTGCCTCACTGTCTCTGGACCAAATTCTCCCATGGAGTAGAACACAATCATACATATACCATACATAAATTTAATACAGTGGTCCCTGAAGTTACTGCATGCAGTTGCAATATCTTTCACCTCTTTCCTGTAAAGAAGCTAGGGTCACTTCACCCCCCACCCTCCAACATGATTCCAGCTTGCTTGGCCCCTGTCTGTGGCAGCCAGGTCAGGCAGGGGTTGGGGGAGGTGAAGAGGGGGGAAGGGTGGCTAGCTGCTGATGCCCCTGCCAGGCTCTCTTAGGCAGCTGCTGTACTGCCTAGAGTAGCATCCCAGAGCAGCCAACTTGAGCTGCATGAGAAGTGTCTCCGTTCCACAACTTCCATTCCCCGCCCAAGCCCAGCTGCCAGGGAGAGCTGCCAAGCACCCTGAGAGGGAGGTGTAGTGGGAGAAGGACAGAGTCCCCCTGCAGGCAGTATGGGGCAGGGAGAGAACAGCAGCCCTGAGCTGGCACAGCACTGGGGGGAGTCACTGGCCAGAGGAGACACATGGGGTGGTCACATGTCCTTTAGATTGTGCCCCTGCAGTATGGGGAGGCACAAGTCATCTATGCGGGGTGGTATAGCAGACAATACCTTCTATAATTTTAAATTACAATAATTCACATAACAAAAACATTCTTCCCCAAAGCCCAGTTCCTTTCTCTGTCCCACATCCTGGGAAGTTGGGGCACAGCATAATCTCAGCTTCTTGGGGGAAGGAGGAAGAATATTGAACCCCTTGTGTTCCTCCTCCTGGGTCCCATGGATGTGACTTGACCCTCTTCTCCTGTTTGAGCTGGTGGCATTTGTCCTGGTCAGCAAGCTTGTGTCACTCCAGTGCTGACTCCAGCTCCAGTCCTCTCTCCTGCACAGTAATTCAGTTCCACTCTTAACTCCACATCTCAGGCTACCCCCAATGGCTGGTGATGGGATACTAGATGGGGAGGGCTCTGAGTTACTACAGATAATTCTTTCCCATGTGTCTGGCTGGCGGGTCTTGCCAAAATGCTCAGAGTCCAACTGCCTGCCATATTTGGCTTTGAGAAGGAATTTTCCCCTGGGTCAGATTGGCAGAGATCTGGGCGTGGGGTGGAGTGGGTGTTATGCCTTCCTCTGCAGCATGGGGCATCGATCACTTACAGGTTTAAACTAGTGTAAATGGTGGATTCTCTGTAACTTGAAGTCTTTAAACCATGATTTGAGGACTTCAGTAACTTAGCCAGAGGTTAGGAGTCTATTACTGGAGTAGGTGGGTGAGCATCTGTGGCCTGCAATGTGCTGGAGGTCAGACTAGATGATCATGATGGTCCCTTCTGGCCTTAAAGTCCATCTCTTGTCATCACTGCAACCTCTGCTGGACCATCTGTGGCACCATCTCCTTGGTCCCTGCACACCCAGTAGGAGGAAAAGGGAACTCTCCTGACCCCATCTGGGGGAGGTACATCACCCATCTCAGATCATCTGAGCAGAGTGTGGCTACCACTTCCAATTTTTCCAGATCAGTAGCAAACAAATCTTGCTGCTCATACAAGTTCAACAGCTACTCTTTCTTCAGTGGTCCCTAATTCATGTTTCAGTCTCTCTTTTCACTATTCTGTTCCCCAAAATACTACAAGACCCCCTTTTCTCTGTGCCTTTCCATCTCTGATACCTGTGTTCACTGCTGTTGACTCTTATGGCAGTCACACTGTCATAGATCCCATACACATTGCCACCATATTGTCACAGTTTCAGGGTAACTGCACCTGTATTTCCCTCTGTGGCCCACTTCAGGAGTGCCTAGTCAGGTCTCAGGTCTGTAGCCATCACTAGTCTCTGGGCAGGGACCCTTGTACCACTCCCTTATAACCAGGGATCATAAGGCTGCACAGCCCAGTGCCATGCTCGTTGATATCTCCAGCAAGCCAGTCTATCCAATGACCAGTGCCCATGCATTGCTTTCTCTCCAAGGGCTATGAACAGTATTGCCAGCAGTTACAAGTTACCATACAGCTTTTTTTATCAAGCACAATTATTCTTAAGGTAAAGCATAACAGAGAAATAAACAGATTTAAACATACTTTAAACATGCCAGACATTGCCCCTCAGTCTTATGGGGCACTACTAGGCCAAAGTTCTTCCAATCTATCAGTAGGACCGGGGCCTCTTGTTTGCTGAATCAAAGAAGGCCCTGTGCCCGTTTAAACTCCTAGGGCCCGTTCATACTCAGCCTTTTCATACCAAAAGTGCTTTCTTTGAGTCTCTGGAAAAACTCAATTTGAATCAGGCTAGGCAAACCTCTCCAGGGGGTAGTACCTCTTGGGAGTTGTTTAGTCTCAGTGACTCACCTTAATCACCCCGCTACTATTTTTGGGTTCCTGGAAGTGCTATAGTAACCCTTCCCCATAAACTCTCATTTACAGTGGAGTACATCAAGAGTAAGTTTGGTGAAGTCACTGAGTTATTCTGAATTGACACCAGTGTAACTGAACAATCTGCCTCAATTTCTCTTGACCAAATTATCCCATGGAGTAGAACATAATCTAGTCATAAATTTAATACAGTGGTCTACAAAGATAGATGGAGTTGCAATATTTGTCACAACCAGATCTGGGTATTACCTCTGCATAAGACATTAGTCTGGTGTCCACACTTCCAAAAGGATGTTGGCCAAATTAGAAAGAGTTCAGAGAAAAGCTACAAGAATGATTTAGGGTCTGGAAAACTTGCCTTATAGAGGGACAAAAGAAGCTCACTCCATTAAGAGGTGACTTGATCACAGTCTAAGAGTACTTACATGAAGAAGGGTTGTGTGATAGTAAATGGCTCTTTAAACGAGCAGAAAAAGGCATAATGTGACCCCATAGTTCGAAGCTGAGACTAGACAAATTCAGCCTAGAAATAAGGTGCAATACAGTGAGAGTCATTGACAAATGAAACAAATTACCTTGGATTCTTCATTACCTGAAGTTTGAATGTCTTTTTACAAGATGCTCTGTTTCAAACAGGAATTGCTGGGTGACATTCTTTGGCTTGTGTTATGGAGGTCAGAATGGATGATCATAATGGTCCCTTTTGGTTTTAAAAATCTATAAATCTATGTGCCAGTTTGGTGGCTGGACTCTAATGGTCCAATATATGTGCAAATCCCATGTGTTGGGGTCTCAAAACATGGATTTATACTTAAAAATGGGTGCTTGTAAATTTAAAGACCCAAATTAATCTCTAGCGTGACCTGAAACCATTATTTTCAGATTCTTTCCATGTTCAAGTGAATCTGCCTTTGAAGTACTTGTGGCAGAAGTTTACTATTTAAAATGAGACTTTTAAAGTTTACTTGCAGCCTGATGTTTAGAGGCAGCAGCCACTTGATTGTAAGTAGATGTAATATTTGTTTTTTTTAAAGTCACTGGCCTCTTTTTGATGAGACCAGCTCCTATAACTACTTCAAGAGTAGGAATGAGCATGGCCTTTCCCATTGCATCTTCTGCCTTTGAATTATCCATAGTATAGCAGCTTCTCTCAACACAGCCAATATTTTTGAGAGCTTTACAGAACTATGAAATTGTCGGGGTTTAGATGCTAAAATTACTACACAGGATAAGCAAAACACCATGAATTTATCCAGCCACTGAGATTCTATTTCTGCTAGTAGAGCTGGGAGCTCTCAGCAAAATATAGCTGGGAAATATTTTGGCTTGTATAAAAACATGCTTTGCTTTGTGAAATAAAAATAATGGAAAGCAGATCGAGATGAGGTAGTAATAACATGCTAATCAATTTTGTGGTACATTTCAATGTTTCCCAAGAAATCTTTTTGCTAATGGTATGAGCGACTCATTTGCACCGCAGTAAAATTGCTAAATGGATTATGCACTGTATGTTTTAGATAAAAAATACTGGCTCTCTTTCTCCTCAGTTCTTGTTACTATTTTCTTCTTTGCATACATCTATTTACTGCATTATTTTAAGTCAATGTGCTGTTTTTTGTTTGCTTGTCTGTCTCCTCAGTCATCTGGTGCAAAATTGTGCCTGTTAAGCACAGCCAGTGCTAAGAAGCAGAGCCATCCCATACTGTCCTACGGGGTACGCTGGGAGGCACTGAGTCTGTGGAACTTTGCTGATTTATACCAGTTGAGGATTTATTAAGATCCAATGTAGTTTTCTCTAATACTCTCTGCAAATTTCATTAATTTGGCTTCTCCAAGCCTCCAGGGTTCTACTGGACATCCATAGACTCACTGGATCTATACAGATTTAGGGTACATATACATTGTTTTGAAACCTGTGGCAGCGAGTCTCGGAGCCTAGGTCTACAAACCCAGACTCATATTATGGTGTTAAAAACAGCTGTGTAGATGTTTGGGCTCAGGCTGGATAATGAGCTCTGAAGCCTAGGGAGAAGGGTGGTCTTCAGAGCCTGATTTACAGCCTGAGCCACAGTGTGCGTACTGCTGTTTTTAGAGTCATAGCACAAGGCCTGTAAGCCAGAGTCTGTAGACCTGGGCTCTGAGACTCACTGCAGATTCTCTCTACCAAACAAACAGAAAGATGCTTATAAAGGGTCACAGGCTCCAGTCAGGGTCCATCGTCTTTCAAAAGAGCAGAAAACCCTTCTGTGCCAGCAACATTAGGGCTTAAGACACATGCTTAAGAAATTCTAATTCCATCTAGCAAAGTTCAGTGATTCAAATATAAGCCAGCCAGCACATTACAGGTGGGATGTTCAGAAGTGCTCAATATTAGCCTAACTCAGCACCTATTAAAATCAATGGAATAACTCCAGTTGACTTTAATGCCAGGATAGTTAGGCCAATGTTGAGAGCTTTTGAAAATCCCACCCTATACATTTATCCCAGTGAGGCAATGCTATTTAGATGTTTGGGGTTCCTACTGGTTTATCTGTGACTATCAGATTGCACTAGAGCAGGTTACATACACTGTAATGAATAATTCATTCAAGAAACTGCATCTCTTTCATTCATGCATTGTCCATGAACATGATTATATTGACTTTATTCACCAAATATCATATTCTGCCACCTTACTTTACCAGTAGCCCCTTTAATCTCAGTGGGAGTACTGATAGAACAAAGTACTACTTAGTGTGTGTAAGTGGGACAGAACTGAGCCCTAATTAATTTTGGCAAGTAATTCTTAGACTAGATTGCTGATGAGACTTCATTATGAGTATTCAATATTTCAGTTGTTTGGATTGGTCACTTAAATCGCATAGTCTATTTTTGTTCCATAACTGGATGAGCATAACTTTTAGCAGTAGATTTCCAGTGCAGAGAGTAACTGTTATATTGTCTTTAAGCACATCCCTGAACAAGGAGTAATGCCTGAGCTGCATGAACTCAGGAGTAGCCCTGGGAAACAATGTGACTAGAAACACTCCTCAGAGTCACTATGCCGCCCTACTTTCTCCTTACTCCTCAAGGGTAGTGATTTACTGTTAGCCTATACAGTGGTTAAAGTAGACTGAAACAAGAGGGAGGGAAGTAGAGTGAAGCAACTAAGGAGAAGGTTGAGCTGTGGCCGAATGCTAGTTCCCCAAGTCAGGAAGAGGAGAAGTAGCTGCCATTTGATTTAGTTGTATATGGTGTGTTTCTCTTTCTCTCCCCCTGTAATAGTGGTATTTAGAAAATTATAGAGCACTTCACATATTAAAAGTACAGTACAGCCATTAAGTAATTAATCTTGCAAGCACCCATGTGAATTTATAATATGTAAGTATTATCCAACTTTTAAGATTCAAAAATTCAGCTATATCTCAAAGGCCTTCCTAAAACACTGAATTAGATATTGGTAGTACAGCACCAGTGTAGGATTATGGAAAGCTATACCAATAGTTTACACACCAATATCTTACCAATAGTTTAAACACAGCCTTGGATATTAGGATCTGTTTTAGTGTGACAGTCTTTCACATGAAAGAGATACTAGTGACAAACAGAAAAGATCTTGGTTTTGTCCTATCATGGAGCACACCACTCACCGCCAGACTGGTGCCTCCTCCTCGTACTCTGAGGATTAACTTGAGGCTGACAGTCCCTCCCTGCAATCCATGGCTTACACACTGTCACTCTGTCTCTGCTGTTTGCCTGTAGCACCTCTCTCAGCCTCAGGAACTGCAGCATCCTCTTCATGGTTCGGCCCTCCAGCTGTTTCACTGTCCATGTTCCTTCCAGGGGAAGGTTTAGCTCCTCAATAATCCTAGGCAGTCTTCCTGCACAATGCCTCTATGCCCACCCTCTTCTCTGGGTTCCAGCCCAGGGATCCTCAGCTCAGCAGTCTGGACCTTCTCTCTCTGGCCTCACTGCTCTATACCTGGGCTTCTTCCTACCACTGGTTCCCCCTTCTCTTCCTGGGCCTACAGTTCCCAAAGCCTCCTTCCTCTTCCCAAGGGGTGATTGCAATCTGCACTCATGCCTCCCTTTCTCCTAGGCTTTATAGGCCTTGCCTACTCCTGCCCAGCTGATCCTCCTTAATCAGCTGCCTAATGGGTTAATCGGCCCATCTGGCCTGCATTAAATCCTGCAGGGGAGTATGGGGTAGTCACTCCATCACATGTGCTCAGTTTTCAAAGCCCAGAGCAGTGGATGAGTCACGCACTCCCATGATGTAACCCTATCTTTGCATTTGACCACCATCATAGTTTGCTCATCTAAACAGCCATCTGTATGTGCAGTTATTGGATTGTAACATCTGTATGAACTGGCTTCTTGGGTGTGCTGTATGTGTGCATTTTACACAGATCACCAGCTATGTGAGGATTTTAACATTTCTTATTTGGAAAGGTCCTATTTGCATATTTTATATATGCATCTAGTATCTTATATATTTTTGTATATGATACTTCAGTGTACAGACTATAATATACAAAAGGAGTCCCTATATGATTTCATATATTCAATATATAAATCATAAGTCATGTAGACAGTATCTGCATATAAAGTATGAGTGGGATTTTCAAAAGCATTTGTATTGGACGAACTCTGTTACCATTGAACTCACTAGGAGTTTTACCATTGACTTCAAAGAGAGCAGAAATAGCCTAAGGCCTTGTCTACATTACGTTTTGTCGACAAAAGCTGACTTTTGTTGACAAAAGCTGGAATGCATACACACTGCAATACCACTTTTGGTAGCAAAAATGCCCTGTTTTTGAGACAAAATACAACCACCCCGATGAGAGACATACTTTTTTTGTCAACAAAGTGCCAGTATAGACACCACGCTTGATTGGCCTCCAGGAGGTGTTCCACAATGTCCATCATGACTGCTCTGGTGAGCAATTTGAACTCCACTGCCCTGCAGCCAGGTAAACAACCATCCGCCCCTCCTCCTTAGAAGCCCCAGGAATTTTCAAAATTCCATTTCCTGTTGGCTCGGCATGGAAAGGTCTCATTGCTGCGGTGACCATGGTAGGTTATCGCAGCAAATGCTCTCCCGCTCGACCACTGTGGAGCTGTTGCATCTGATCAGTATATGGGGAGAGGAGGCTGTGCAGTCCCAGCTGCGCTTGAGCTGTAGGAATTGGGATACCTACAGGCACATTTCTCGAGGCTTGTGTGAAAAGGGCTATGATCAGGACATGCTGCAGTGCAGAGTGAACATAAAGGTGCTGAGGCAGGCATACCATAAGGTGAGGGAGGCAAACTGTCACTCCGGTTCTGCACCTAAGATCTTCCAGTTCTATAAGGAGTTGGACGCTATTCTCATGGTGACCCCACCTCCACCGCCAAGAGACCCGTGGATACTTTGGCAGGACTGGAGGCAGTGGAAAGAGAGCCTAACCCAGAGGACGAAGTCATTGATGAAGAGGTGGAATTAGACGATGATGAGGAGATCCTGGCATGGTTGCCCAGTTGGGCAGGCAGCCAGGAACTGTTCATTACTCCAGAGGTGTTTAACCCGTCCCAGCAGTTGCTCTCCGGTGAGCAAGAAACAGGAGAGGAGACGCCTGGTAAGTGGCCGTGGTTTGTGTAGTGTGGAGGTGGGTTCAGGGTATAGAAATGTAGAAGGCTGGCTGTGTTTCTGTGAGCTGGACATTTCTCTGTGTAGCTAATCAGTATGGCGGAACAGGGTGTTGGTGCACACCGAGATCTCACAGGAATCCTCCGGAGAGATCTCCAGGAAAGTTTCCTGAAGGTACTTGGTAATCCTCTGCCAAAGGTTCTTTGGCACAGCAGCTTTGTTCCTTCCCCCATTGTAGGAAACTTTTCCGCACTATTCGGCAATCACTTGTGCAGGGATCAAAGTGGCACACAGGCAAGCAGCATGGGGAGCAGGGCGGAAGCCAGAAGCATGTAGTAGATATACCCTTGTTTCTCTGCTTACCTTTAGCAGTCAGATGTCTGCTAGAATTAGCTCCACCTGTGGGAAAGTGTGGGTGAAGTTTAGAATTTTTTCCCTAGTTAGCTGCACCACAACTGTTGCAGAGTGAGTGCTCTTTACCCCATGTAGAGCACACACACA
The DNA here is from genome assembly GCF_020497125.1 of Mauremys mutica. Taxonomy (NCBI): domain Eukaryota; kingdom Metazoa; phylum Chordata; order Testudines; family Geoemydidae; genus Mauremys; species Mauremys mutica. The sequence continues at coordinate 65,060,508 of NC_059076.1, forward strand.
CCCACCAACACTCATCATGCTTTGGGGTTTGCAGAGATGTGCCCTTGCCAAGGGTCAGTGAGAAAGTGATTGCTATCTTTCAAAAGGTGTATTTTACTGAAATGTTTCAATGCTGTTCATTAATTTAACAATCATGCTTCTGTGCATTGTTCCTTGTGCTTCGGCAGATGTGGCCTTTAGGAACACCCTACACACACCACCCCAGTGTCTCCACCAGATAAGAAAGCAAAGACATGTTCTGTGAGGTACTGCACTCCAATGCAGAGAAAAGGGGAACACAAGGACTGGTGGGAAGCCGAAAGGCAGAACAGAAAAGAAAATCAGGAGTTTATTAAGGACACTACTGGGCTGATGATTAAAGTCATGGAGGAGCAAATGCAGATGCTAAAGTCCTTAATAAAGCTGCATTCTGAGCAGATATATGCCCGCCCTCCTCTGCAGCACATTCAGAACTCTTTTCCATGCTCCCCCCAAACTCTGCACACACAGTCCTTTGCAATTTCTGGGACTTTTCAGTTTCCCCTTCACTCCACCCCTTCAGAAAACTTTCATAATGATAGCTGGACCTACACACAGTTGTGAAAGTCTGCCCTTCCCTGATTCCTCCTTTCCTGCCAACCATCTTTGTTTCTTGTGCAATAAAAGCAAAGTTTTTGAATGATAACATCTTTATTTGTTTTCTACAAATTGAGATAGCAGGCACTACCAATACATACACAGGCAGTTTATTCATGTGCTTGCTGGAATGTAAGGCCCCCAATGTCATCATTACTTCCTAGGAAAACATGTAATGTAACATTGCAGCACAAATTACAGAGATATACATTACTGGTTCTCATTTTCAGAGTGTTGCCTCAAAGCCTCCCTGATTTGAACTGCCTCTCTCTGGGCTCCTCTGATAGCCCTGATATCTGGCTGCTCAAAATCAGCAGCCAAGCAGTCTGCCTCAACACTCCATCCCTGAGCAAACCTTTCACCTTTAGCTTCACAAATATTATGCAAAGTACAACACACAGCTATGACCATGGGAATATTATCCTCATTAAGGTCTAACCTGCCATAAAGGCATTGCCAGTGCACCTTTAATCTGCCAAAGGCACATTCCGCTGTCATCCAGCACCTACTCAGCCTGTTGTTGATCCGCTCCTTACTGCTGTCCAGGTTTCCCATGTAAGGTTTCATGAGCCATGGCTGTAAGGAGTACGCCGGGTCTCCCAGGATCACTATGGGCATTTCAACATCACCCACTGTAATCTTCTGGTTTGGAAAGAAAGTCCCCACTTGTAGCTTTCTATGCAGGCCGGTGTTCCTAAAGATGCAGGCGTCATGCACCTTCCTGGACCCTGCACTGATGTCAGTGAAATGCCCATGGTGATCCACAAGCACCTGCAACACCATGGAGAAGTACCCCTTCCTATTGATGTACTCCGTCGCAAAGTGGTCTGGTGACAAAATTGGAATATGTGTGCCATCTATCGCCCGGCCATTGGGGAAACCCATTTCTGCAAAACAGTCCACGATTTCACGCACATTTCCCAGAGTCACGGTCCTTCATAGCAGGATGTGATTAATTGCCCTGCACGCTTGCATTAATGCAGTTCCAACGGTCGACTTCCCAACTCCAAATTGATTCACAACTGACCAGTAGCAGTCTGGAGTCGCTAGCTTCCACACAGCAATTGCCACATGCTTCTCTACAAATAGGGCAGCTCTCATTCTGGTGTCCTTGCACTACAGTGCTGTGGTGAGCTCTGCACACAGTTCCAAGAAGGTGACTTTCCACATCTGAAGATTCTGTAGCCACTGCTCATCATCCCACACCTGCATGATGATACAATCCCACCATTCAGTGCTGAGCCCCAAAGCGACGGTCTACCCTTTGCAGCTGTTCTGTGAATGCCAAAAGCAATCTAAAGTTGCTCCTATCCATATCACACAGCATTCCAGCAACTGGGAGTCTTCTTCAGTTAGGAACTTTGTGATTAACTACACTGCCATCTGTGATGTCTTCATGACAGTTAACAGAGCATAGGAGAGTAGTGTGAGATCCATCCCTTTTCACAAAGAAGGGCCATTGAAAAATGCCACAAAAGAAACCCATGGAGTGCTGGGACAGAAAGCAATGCATCATGGGACATTAAGCCCAGTCCCAAAATGCAGCATGATCTGCTCCGCCTTCCCATGACACTTAGTGACAGAAGGTTTCAAGCTGGACTGTGGGATAGATACCCAGAGTGCATTGCATACACTGTCGATGATAGTGCCCCAATGGCGGATGTGTCTGCTGACAGAGGGAGCAAGTGTGAATATGGCATTCAGATTTTGATTATGCTGACATCACTTTTGTCAACAAAACTTGGTAGTGTAGACAAGGCCTAAGACTGTGGACTCTTGTGGACCTTACATGTATTTTTGGATTGTCTCTTCTTATCCTAGCAGAGCTGCTGTATTTACTATTAGTATGATCTTTATAATTGAATTCTCAATGTTAATTTGCAATGCAGATGTGAGAATTTAGCAGTATAAAGCTTGATTTATTTGCTTGCTTAGTTCTATGTATCATAATTAGTTTCCACTACTTTTCGTATGGGGCAAAAACCCATAACTTTTTCAGCTGTGAATCATTCCAGTGTGTCCAACTCAAATGTAGTGCTTAAATCCCTTTTAATTTCATTTTTGTATACTCTTCTTTTCATTGCTTTATAACTTCCTCCTGCTTAAAAAGATTAGCAATGCTAGGATATATTTTTGAGGGGTCTATAGTTCTACTTAGAAACAAAGATATCAAATATCCAGTTTCCTTTCTTTTTTTCTTTTTATAGGGTAAGAAAAGATGTAATGATGTGCTAATGATCCTTGCACTGCTTACATACTCCAAAGTTATATTAGACCCAGGGTAAAGTGTATGTACAGTGCTATTATGGAGGTGTTATGCAGTATACATACTTTGTTAGTGCCAACTTTCTGGCAGCATTAAATGCTGCTATATGCAAGGGGAAGCAAGTTCACATTATATGAATTCCACTATGTTTAAGTTTATGGCAATTGACTTCAAGAGGCAGATGTCTAGGTAAAACTTGGCTGGATTGATGAAGTCTTTCCTTTTAAAAATATATCTTCTACTCCTACTCTAGATTATGGACACTGATTCAGATTAAGAAGGAAATCAAATTTTATGCTCTTGGTCCATCTCACTGTACACAAAAGAGACCATCTGATGCTACACAAATATTCTGCAATAGTTAACACTAACAGTATGCAGCTGTAAAATGTCAAAATTCTGCACAAACATTAACTAATTAAAGTATTAATGATGACAGGCAAAAGCAGATGACATCAAATAAATAATTAATCAGATTTCTTAGAATTCATCTCTTTCCAGCCAATAAGTAAATACTTTTGTGATGATGCTGACAGCGACAGTCATGTCCGTGAGAACAGATATTGGGGATTCAGAGCATGGCAGCTAGCAAGAATATGTTTTATTTGCCTTTAAGGTTGGAATTACATTATTATTATTATTATTATTATTATTGGTTTGTATTATGGTAGCCCTTAGGATATGTCTACACTGCAATAAAAAAACCTGTGGCTGGCCCAGCTGACTTGGGTTTAGAGGCTCAGGCTGCGGGTTATAAAATTGCAGTGTGGCTGTGCCCGAACATCTAATAACCCCACAGTCCAAGCCCTGTGAGCCCGAGTCAGCTCACTTGGACCAGCTGTGGGTGTTTTATTGCAGTGTAGATGCACTTAGGTTGAATCTACACTGGAATAAAAGACTGGCAGCATGGATGCAGATAGCCTGGGTCAGCTGACTTGGGCTTCCAGGGCTTCTGCCTCAGGGCTAAAAATTGCTATGTAGACATGCTGGATCCTGAGCTGTGGAACTCTTCCCCCACTTGAGCCTAAATGTCTAACACAGCAATTTTTAGCCCTGCTGCCCGAGCCCCATGAGCATGAGTCAGCTGAATCAGGTCAGCTGTGGGTATTTAATTGCTGGGTGGACATATTAGGTACTGTACAAATACCTAGTAAGAGACTGTGCCTTCCCTGAAGATCTATCATTCTAATTAGACTAGACAGAAAAAGGAAGTATTATTATCCCCACTTTATTGGTGGGGAACTGAGGCACAGAGAGATTAAGTGACCTGCTCAAGGATGTATAGGAACTCTGGGGTAGAACTTGGAAACTCCCTCAGGTGTTCTTATTCCTAATCCAGTGCCTTAACCACAAGACTAACCTTACCCTCTTCATAATTTAATTGTACTATAATATTTGAAGGGTCACAGTCCCTGTCTCAAATATGATGTTAGCAAGAACTGTGGGAGCAAGAGATCCAAACTCAGGCCCTCCACAGATCAGAAAAAAGTGCTGTCACTACAGCAAGTCATATCACTCTGTTTGTACTGGAGCCAGCCAAACCTAACTGGGTAAAATAAGAACTGACCTAAATCTTTGGCCAGTCCTTGAAGCAAATGTTATTTGTGATGGCATAAGTGTACACAAAGGTGCAGTGTTTGCTAGGTTCTCCCCTGGAAATGAGGATGACAGTATCTGGAAGAAAACTTTGTGCTCTGAGTAGTGTTTAGACATTCTTATGTGAGCTTCAGTAGATGCTTTCCACAAAACATTTTCTCAGGATGCATATATTTAAGGCAAGCATAAAGAACATCTTTCTCCTAATTTCCCAGGTAGTGCATCACACTGGAATACTCTTTCAGGTACATTTGCCATACTGCTGACCCATCACTGTTATGTTACTGCTGGTTAGCAGTGGTCTTCTCATATCATGTCTACACAATGTATTTGTTTTAAATAAAAGTTGTTCTCATTCATGAGTGTGCAGCACAGATAATGTCAATGGGACTACATCTACAGTATATAGCTGAGAGCAGAATGTGTCTTCCATACTAATTGTGTAAAGTCTGGATGTCTGATATCTCACTAACTATGAAAGTTCTGAGGGTCTAACCTATTGTGTATGGGTAAATAGAAGATATATGTCCTTGAAAATGCAGTACTGCAGAATTTACAACTTTAGATTGTGTTGCTGAGGCCAAATTCTGAGACCAGAGAAATTGCAAATATAAATAATAATTTGCATTGTTGTATTTATTTGTTTATTTATTTTACACAGAAGGAAGAGTTTGCCATCCGGCCATGTTCTTCCCAAGAATCTTCTTTTCTGAAGACTTCTCCCGGAATTCTTGTCTGTCTTCTGGAAATTGAACTTCAGAGGGGGATTAAGGAAGTCATATTATCCTAGAATTCAAATTCTTTCCCTCACTTGACTAGATGTTATTCCCGCAAGTATATTCTTTCCAAATAGATAGAAAATCTGCAACTTTCCCACTTATTTTTGAATACCAATACTTTCAACTCCATTTACATATTATCCATTAAACAAAAAACAAAACAAAACGCTTAGAAATCTTAAAGGTAAATACTTTTGGAAATTCACTTTCTGTTCATGCTGCACACAATGAAGTGCAGTTGTAGTCATCAATTTGCTAATGTGCGCTTTTCTGTCTGCCTTGTCACCATTAAATATATCTGTAACCTTTGTTTCCCTCTGGAATGCCCTTTCAAGAAATACACGCTGTGCCTGGAGTGAAATAAATGTGTCAGCTTTTAATTAAGTATTGAGAGATAAACCACTATCTTTCTGTTTCATCTGCCCAAGAAAGGATTGGAAGTGGGAGAATTCAAAACATTTGTCTTGTCAAACCATGTGCCTATTTTGTCTATTTGGACTGTAAGCTCTTTGGGATAGAGACTGTCTACTACTCTGGGTGTGTGCAGTGCCTAGCACAACAGGAGCCCATTCTTGGCTTGCCTTTAGGCATGACTGTAGTAAACATAATTATTAATAATTTGCTCCTTTTCGCTAACTATATGATTCATTTTGTTGTTTAGTTCCCATTATTTTATTATGAAAACTGAACATTTTACCAGAAGTTGTTTTCCAGTTTTACTGTCTATAGAGGGCTCCCTGGTGCTGGCTGAGTCACACTAGACCTCAGCTGTGCTCCAATGACCCTTGATTCCTCTGATATTTTAATATTTAGAGATTGATCTAAGGCACTGCCACGCCCCCGGCTCTGCCCAGGCCCCACCCCCACGCTGATTCTTCCCACCCTGGCTCCGCCCCTGCCCTGCCTCTTCCCCACCTCTTCCCACCCCTGCCCTGCCCAGTTCTGCCCCCTCTCCCGAGCATGCTGCACCCTCTTTCCTCCCCGCAGCATCTCCTGACACTGCAAAACAGCTGTTTCGCAGCAGGCGGGAGGCATTGCTAGGGGGGCTGCCGGTGGGTGCTCAGCACCCACCATTTTTTTCCCTTGGGTGCTCCAGCCCCAGAGTGCCCACAGAGTTGGCGTCTATGGCTGGAAGGCCCTTAGAGAGGCCCTCTAGTCCAGCCCCCTGCACTAGACCATCTCTAACAAGTGTTTGTTCAATCTTTTCTTAAAAACCTCGAATGTTGGGGATTCCACAACCTCCCTTCAAAGCATATTCCAGTGTTTAACTATCCTTATAGTTAGAAAGTTTTTTCTAATATCTAACCTAAATCTCCCTTGCTGCAGATTAAGCCCATTACTTCTTGTCCTACCCTCAGTGCACATGGAGAATAGTTATTCACCATCCTCTTTACAGTAGCCCTTAATATATTTGCTACTGAGTCCTCCCTCAGTTTTCTTTTCTCAAGACTAAACATGTTTTCTAAACCTTTTTAATTTTTGTTGAGCTCCTCTGGACTCCCTCCAATTTGTCCATATCTTTTTTAAGGTGCGATGCTCATAACTGAACATGGTACTTCAGCTGAGGCTTCACCAGCGCTAAGTAGAGTGGAACAATTACCTCCTCTGTCTTAGGCCTTGTCTACACTACAAGACTATTTCGAATCAACTTAGTTCGAATTTGTGGATTCGACCTTATGAAGTCGAATTTGTGTATCCATACTAAATACACTAATTCGAATTTCTGAGTCCACATTCACGGGGCCAGCGTCGACTTTGGAAGCGGTGCACTGTGGGAAGCTATCCCACAGTTCCCGCACTCCCCGCTGCCCATTGGAATGCTGGGTAGAGCCCCCAATGCCTGCTGGGGGAAAAAATGTGTCGAGGGTGGTTTTGGGTAAGTGTCGTCATTGAACCGTCAATCACAACCTCCCTTCCTCCGGGAAAGCGCCTGCGGGCAATCTGTTCGTGCACTTTTCTGGTCAGTGACAGCGCGGACGCCACAGCACTGCAAGCACGGAGCCCGCTGCGATCATCGCCGTTTTCTCCTCCTCGCACTTTATCGTCCACGTCTTCCACAGTCAGCTGCTGAGAAATTGGGCTACTTTTCAATGGTGCTGCAAGCACTGGGGGACCATAGGGGACGTTTTACAAACATCAACGTCGGGTGGCCGGGCAAGGTTCATGATGCGTGTGTTTTCAGGAACTGTGGGCTGCTCAGACGCCTGCAGGAAGGTAGTTTCTTCCCGGACCACGAAATAACTGTTGTGGATGTGCAGATGCCTATAGTCATCCTCGGGGACCCAGCCTGCCCGCTAATGCACTTGCTCATGAAGCCCTATACAGGCGCCTGGGACAGCGACAAGGAACTCTTCAAATACCAGCGAGCAGCGAGCAGCGTGACCTGTGACTGTTCAGTTTCTTTACAGAGAAGCTGAACCTGCCCCTGTTTCTTTACCCTGTTACTGTTGACTCTCCTCTTCGGTTACATACCCCGTTCACCCCGTTACCCCCACTTCCAGCACACGTGTAAAAATAAAATACATGTCCCATTATTACTTAACAAAGGTTTCTTTATTCATGACTGTTCGTGAAAGGGTTGAAACTGGGACACAGGCTGTGCTGGGTAGGGTGTGCGGTGATGTAAAGACCGCCTCTAAACTCAAGGAATGACAGGCTCCTGCTCCTAGAGCGGTCCGCAGTGCCGGAATGCTTCTTTCAACGGAGCCTGCCATCCCTCTTTATGGAATTCTGTGTGCGGGCGGATATGTGACCTTGTGGTGGAGGAGGACGGATACAGATTCCTCAGCTGCGTGACTCAGCGGTCCAGGACAAGGACCGCTGTATAAGATCTGTAACCGCCCTCCCCCGCTGCAAAGTCACATCTCCCCCGCCCACACAGATCCTGGAAACCACCTCCAAAAACCGACCAGGTTGCCTACTGACTGCACCGTGTGTGTGACCCGCTGCTGATCCTGCCCCCGTGTCTGTACCCTGGGCAAGGTGACTGTCCTATGCAATTAACCACCCCCTACCCCACGCCCCCCATTCGAACACAGTCTTCTTTGAAAAAACATAACGGAAACAGTAATTAACAGCAAAGCATTTTTATTAATTAAGTAGACAGTTAGGGGATGGGACTGGGATTGGGACTACTGTGAGTCTGGAAGTGAAGGACTTCGGCAAATATAGGGTATGAGAGCTTTTGGGTACTTGAGCACTGTGCTGTGGTGCAGTGACAGTATTCACGTCCCCGGCCGCCCCTCCTCCTGATTATTTTCGGTGAGGGGGGTATGGGACTTTGTGGCGGGGGAGGGCGGTTGCAGATACACTGCAGGGGGGCTCTGTCCTCCTGCGGTCCTGCAGAACATCCACAAGGCGCCTGAGCGTGTCCGTGTGCTCCCTCACTAGTCCAAGCATTGTTTCAGTCGCCTGCTTGTCTTCCTCACGCCACCTCTCCTCCCGTTCGCTGTGTGAGCGCTGGCACAGAGAGACGGTCTCCCTCCACTGGCTCTGCTGGTCCGCCTCTGCTAGGTAGCAGCCCATACGTTCCTCGAACATCTTGTCCCTTGTCTTTTTCTTTCGCCGCCTAATCTTCGCCAGCCTCTGCGAGGGGGATGCTGTGGCAGGTCTGGAGACAGTGGAAGCTGTGAGATGGGAAACAGGGAGTGAATTCCTTGCAAAGATACATTTTTGCGAACAATTAACTGAGTCTAGGCTGTCTCTGTGAATTCTGGGTTGAGACCCCTGTGCCTGCTGGGGCACAAATCATTTTCGCGGTGGATTCTGAGTAAATGTCGCCAGTCATTCCTTCCTCCGGGAAAGCAACGGCAGACAATCATTTCAAGCCCGTTTTCCCAGAATTGCCCTGGCATACGCCATAGCGTGGCAACCATGGACACTGTTTTGCCTTTTGTGTATGTCACCATATGTGTACTAGATGCCGCTGACAGAGGCGGGCAAGCAGCGCTACACAGCAGCATGCTTTTGCTTTTGCATGACGGCAGAGATGGTTACCAGCCATATTGTACCATCAACCATACCATAAATTGGTAATAAGATGGTAATAAGATGGGCATGGTTTCCTGTCCTTTTGCACTGCCCCATTTGGGGCTGTCATAAGTGCCCCTGGCCGAGCAGCCAGGGGCGCAAAAGCAAAAATTGGGAATGACTCCCTGAGTCAATCCCTCCTTTTTGGTACCTAAAAATAGAATCAGTCCTGCCTAGATTATGGGCAAGTGTACTAGAGAACCACTGTATCATAGAACCAGAGAGCACAGCTGCTCTGTGTCCGATCCTGCATAAATTATGAGCTGTATGCTATTCACAGGGGGTGCTCCTGCAACAACACCACCTGTTCATTCCGTTCTTACCCCAGCCTTCCTGGGCTACCATACCATTGTCCCCCCACTTGTGTGATGAAGTAATAAAGAATGCAGGAATAAGACACAGTGACTTGTTTGTGAGAAATGAGTGGAAGGACGCCTCCAGCTGCAATGATAGTCCAGGCAGGACATTAAGGAGTGTGGATGAAGGAGCCCATCATCCCTCTGCTAGTCCAGGGGCAATTGAATCTTTTATTTACAAGGAAGGGTGGGGGCTGATGGAGCTCAGCCCCCTGTTGCAATGATAAGGACGGTTACCAGCCATATTGTACCATCAGCCATCAAAAATTAGGGACAGGCGCCCTTGATCGACCTTACTGATACTAGTCGGCATGGTTACCAGCCCTTTTGCACTGCCCCATGTGCCAATAGGCTGATGATGAGGATGGATTTCCATCTTATTGTACCATCAGCCATCCATAGCGTGGGGGGAGCAAGGATGTTGGTGTTGAGTGCTGCACCATCGCGTCTATCTGCAGCATTCAGTAAAGATAGGGTGACATGTAAAAGAGTCAACAGAGGATTGTTTTCACTTCTGGTGGTGGGTGGGGTGTGTGCGCAAATTGCCGAACTATGCCCTGACCCACCGCAGACACTGTGTTTGACCCTAGAAGCATTTGGAGCTCATCCAAGAATGCAAATACTTTTCGGAGACAGCAGGAACTGTGGGATACCTTGCGTCCTCATTCCCCCCTCCCTCCATGAGCGTCCATTATATTCTTTGGCTTTCCGTTACGGTCGTCACGCAGCTGCGTGCTGAGTCTGTGCTATGCCGTCTGTCCTTAGATTTTTTAAAAATACTTTGGACCAGGCGTAAAATTACAGTAATTAACCTAATTAGATGCAGGAGTCTCCGAGCGTGAAAGCTAGCACGAACCAGGGCCCGATGCAGCCGTGCAATGGGAGGCAATGCTCCCTGAATACCGCATGAAAGCCTCGCGCGGAAAACGGTGCTATCACGGAGCACCCAATAAGGCAGCTCTCCTCAGGAACCTCCTGCTGATGCTTATCGATTAACGGAAGGAGAGCTTCGTGGAGATCTCCCAGGAGGATTTCTGTTCTATCACCATATATAGAGAGACCTCCTTCTCACACACTTCAGATTCCTGTTATATTAAGAATAAAAGTTAACATGGTTACAGCACTTACCGACTGCTCCTTCCCCTGATTCAGGGTCCGGGTTAATGGCCGGGGAGGGTTGTTGGGGGATCTCCGTGACGGTGATGAATAGATCCTGGCTGTCGGGGAAACCATCGTTGTAAGCGCTCTCGCCTGCCTCGTCCTCCACAAACCCTTCCTCATCTTCCCCGTCCGCGAACATCACCGAGGAACTGGCCGTCGACACTGTCCCATCGTCAGAGTCCACGGTCACTGGTGGGGCAGTGGTGGCAGGCTCCGTAGCGTCCGTTTGCCGCTTTGATTTTTTGGTAGCCTTGTCTGGGGTCCTTGATTTTCACGCGGCGCTGCGTTGCATCCCGCCTGTATCCTCTGTCTCTCATGGCTTTGGAGACCTTCTTGTAGGTCTTCGCATTCCCTGTTTTGGAGCGCAGCTCCGAAAGCACAGACTCCTCGCCCCACACACCGATCAGATCGAAGAGTTCCCAGTCAGTCTATGCTGGGTCCCTCTTTCTATTCACAGATAACATGAACTCCTCTGCTGGAGAGCTCTGCATCGTTGCAGGTGCTGCGGAGCTCGCCCCGATGTCCAGCCAGGATGTCAGATTCAAAGTGCCCAGTCAGGAAAATGAATTCAAATTTTCCCGGGTCATTTCCTGTGTGGCTGGTCAGAGAATCCAAGCTCGGACTGCTGTCCAGAGCGTCAACAGAGTGGTGCACTGTGGGATAGCTCCCGGAGCTACTAAGTTCGATTTGCATCCACACCTAGCCTAATTCGAGCTAGCCATGTCGAATTTAGCGTTACTCCACCTGTCGGGGTGGAGTACCAAATTCGAACTAACGAGCCCTCTAGTTCGAATTAAATGGCTTCCTGGTGTGGACGGTTGAGCGGTTAGTTCGAATTAACGCTGCTAAATTCGAATTAAAGTCCTAGTGTAGACCAGGCCTTACGTACAACACAGCTGTTAATAAACCCCAGAATGATATTAGCTTTTTTTTAACAACTGCATCACATTGTTGACTCATATACAATATCGGATCCACTATCACCCCCCGCCCCTACCCGCGCGCACACACTTTTTTTTCAGCAATACTACCATCTAGCTAGTTATTCCTCATATAGTAGTTTAGCCTTTGGTTTTTTTCTTCCTACGTGTAGTACTTGTCTATTGAATTTCATCTTGTTGATTTCAGACCCTTTCTCCAATTTGTCAAGGTCATTTTGAGTTCTAATCCTGTCTTCCAAAGTGCTAGCTATCCCTCCCAGCTTGGTGTCATCTGGAAATTTTATAAGCATATTTTCCACTGTGTTATCCAGGCCATTAATGAAAACATTGAATAGTGTGGCAGTGAAGAAATTATTTGTAATAGATACATTGTTTAGTTATAACAGATGTTGTTGATTAATTTAAACTTCTGCAAATGTCTCATTTCATCATCATACAAAAAATATATATACTTTGCAATAAATCATTGATATGGGAAGAGTAACCGGCTTTAGCTGCTAACTGTAAAATAAACATTGTGTCTTATTTATTCTACATTGCCCAAAAGAGGGAAATGTGCAGGTCTGAGCACTGAGAGAAATATCAATGTGATGTAGTTCTACATGTGTTGAAATGGCATGGAATAATTACCATGGTTTAATGATTTTACTTATCGGGATCCAAGCATCCTACATTTCCTTGTAAATACAAATCGTATTTACTCGTAGCTTGGTAGCACCCAAAATGTGCTTGGTACTCTCCAAATATATAAAATAACAATCCTTGCCCCAGAGAGCTCACACTCTGAAAAGATAAGGCAGAAAACAAACACCATCTTTCGTCTACGTTTTGCTTGTTGTTTTTCTCCCTCTTTCTGCCCCTGCAAACCTGACCCTCTTCCCACCTTTACAGTGAGATGCCAAAGTCTGCCTACACAGCTATTACTGTCCCAATGTACCCTCCTGCCAACCTTAGGGCATAGATATTACAGGCCTTGCTGAATCCCCTTTAGCAGATAGTTACCAGTCTGCTGTATTGAATCCAAACTTTGGATCCCACATGTTTTCAAACCATCTGGTTCTTAGCAGCATCCAGCATCCCACATTGTCTCTAGTTCTGGCCTCTCAGGTCTGCTCCCGGGGTCTAGACTTCCTGTCTGGCCACCTCCCTTAGGACGTGGGACTTTCCAGTCCAACTGCCCTCAGCCCTGAGACTAGCACTGGCCCCCCTAAACCTTCCTCGTAACTTATGCAAGCCCTTCCCAGAGGTCCACCCTCATGGGCACTCTGGATCATAATCTAAATAAAGAACACAAGCTTCACAAAGCACCTTCTGAAGCACCACCATACACTTTTAAAAATCACACTAGAGTTACAGAGCTATAGAATAGACAACAAACGTGATTGCAATTCCCTTCCTCAGAGTCCTCCCCATTCTTGAGAGTCTTATGACCTTAAGGACTGCCAGGTACTTCCTGCTCCCATTCCTCCTTATTGTGTCTTCTGCTTCTGGAGATAGTATAGCCCTCTGGCGTAGAGAGCACATCTCTTGTTAAATAAGTCTGTGGTACCTTTTCCTGCTTCTCTTCTTATTCTGGTAGTTTACGTGCTTTGGCCTTCGAGTGAGACTACTAGCAGAAGACCCCATTGTGCTAGGCACTGTACACACACAATGAAAATACTGTTCCTGAGCCAAGCTAACTGTATGCCAAGAACCACACCTTTGCAATGTTTTACATATGGGAGGTTATCCGTGTGTGGCCTTATTTTAAAAGGTTTAATTATGTTGTAAGCTACAGTGGAAGTTTGGATTGAAAGACAATTTTAAGTTGAGTGCTATAAGAAAATAAGATGTCTTCAAAACTCTATAAACAGGAACTAACCACAATGAATATAACTGACTCATGGGAGTATTGGAGCTAAACCTTTTATATGACATAGAGTTCAGACACCAACATAGCCTAAGGCCACGTCTACACTAGCGAACTTACCAGGGCCGCCCAGAGGATTCCGGGGGCCCGGGGTCTTCGGCGGCGGGGGGCCCTTCCGTTCCGGGACCCGCCGCCGAAGTGCCCCGAAGACCCGCAGCAGGGGCCCCCTGCTGCCGAAGCGGGACCTGCCGCTGAAGTGCAGCCCGGTCTTCGGCGGTAATTCAGCGGCGGGGAGCCCCCGCCGCGGGTCTTCGGGGCACTCCGGCGGTAGGTCCCGGAATGGAAGGCCCCCCCGCCGCCGAATTACCGCCGAAGACCTGGCTGCATTTCGGCGGCGGGTCCCACTTCGGCGGTAATTCGCCGGCGGGGGGTCCTTCCGCCCCGGAGCAGAAGGACCCCACGCCGCCGAAGACCGGGAGGGGAAGAAGCTCCGGGGGCCCGGGCCCCGCAAGAGTTTTCCCAGCCCCCCAGAGTGAGTGAAGGACCCTGCTCCAAGGGCCCTGAAAAACACTTGTGGGGGCCCCGGCGGGACCCGGGGCAAATTGCCCCTCTTGCCCCCCACTCTGGGCGGCCCTGGAACTTACAGTGGCACAGCTGTACCGACGCAGTTGCAACACTGTAAGATTTCTTGTGTTGCTGCTCTGTGCTGACGGGAGAGAGCTTTCCTGTTGATACGATAAAACCACCTCAATGAATGGTGGTAGCTCTGTTGGCTGGAGAAGCTTTCCCGTCAACATAGTGCTGTGCATACGAGCGCTTATGTCGGCAAAACTTATGTTGCTCAAGGGTGTGTATTTTTATACTCCTGAGTGAAATAAGTTTTGCCAACATAAGTGGTGGTGTAGACATGGCCTAAGTCAGTGTAAGTAAATTTTCCAAAATCTTGAGTTTCAATATACTACTGAGTGAATGAATGTGCATGATGAAACTTGAGTGTGATTAGGTAAGTAAGTAAGAAGAAAATCATCAACTCGGTGAAGCTCATTTGAAATGAGTCATATGCCAGCACATAAAGTAATTTTATTTTAATGTGAAAAAAAAATTGTGGAGAACTGCAGCTAGGTTTGAAAAAAACAGTGTTTAACCCCATTATTTTAGTTCCCAAGCCATATATTCCACATCCTTTCTATTTACTCAAGCTGCACAAAAATACTATTTTTTTTCTTTTCTTGGTTTGTGCTTTATGCTTTGTTAGATTCCTTTAATCCTAGAATAATAGCTTCTAAACCATTTCACACAGAATGCAAGAAGATGAAGCTTTAATTGTTGTGAGATCCTCACTAGACATTGCTAATCCCTGATCAGATGCAAATCTGTGGTGGCACATGTTGATATTGTATTTTATCTGTTGCTAGCTATCTGCTTTTATTGTATACGTCTGTGTGATATGGACATTTAATTTACTCTAAAGATGAAAGATATAAAGAGACACAGGACCAGACTCTGAGCCCCTTATACATTGGGGAGCAGTTCCTCACATGGGTAGTCTGTTTAACACAGTTTAAGTAAGAGAGTTCACAATTTGAACCAAAGCTATTTTCTAAGGACCAAATTCTACCACTTATGCTCACACTGGACCAGATCATCACTCATCACTTTGTGATCTAGCAGGCAGTTTGTTGTGCTACCCGTGGGAGGGAGATGGTGACTCCCTTACAGTTTCTTAGCTGCTCCAGGAAGAAGTAAGTTGTGACAAATCTATAACTAGTGTAGTGTATGTGCCTGCATAACTATGCCACCTAGACTGTTCGGGGGCAGAGTCATGTCTCCAGCTATTCCCCAAGCCCTCTCATCCCTTCTCACCCACCTGTATTGGAGAGGAATGCAGCAGCTCTGCACAGCCTGCTTTTCCTTGTAGGCAGGAAGCAGTGGTATGGCACACTGGGGCAAGGGAATAAGGGGATGTCTTACATCCTCTTTATGCCCTTACATGGGTGCACAAAGTGGGTTTATTATTTGGCCCACTGATAGTCTTGTAGGATGAGATTTTTAAAAGGGCCTAGGGGACTTTCAATGACAGCTGAGTCCTTAATTCCCTTAAGTACTAGTTAAGTGACAAATGTGGGGGTTATGAATATTGATCTGTACCCAACAATGTGTTTTATCTATAGGATTTCTGAGCTATTCTGTTGCAATATCGGAGGGCGGGGGGGGGAGGGGAAGACAGTTTCCACACACTTCCATGCAGTCACAAGAACTGTGATCATAAGTTATTAATGTTGAATAGGTCTGACGGCTGAAACTATCTTAGGGGCATTCTGTGACATGGCCTGGCTGGCTGGGTAAAACCAATCTGAGACAAAAGGAAGACTTCACACCTATGTCCTGTAATGAAAATTATTGAGCAAAATGGCAATTGGGTTCAGGTATATACAGTGAGAGTGAGGCTTTGAGAAAAGAGATATTTTCTGAGGGCTTGTCTAAACTTAATATGCTACAGCGATGCAGCTGAGCCCCTATAGTGATTCAGTGTAGACACGATCTACGCCGACAGGAGTGGTTCTCCCATTGGCATAAATAATCCACTTTCCTGAGAGGCAGCAGCTAGATTGATATAAGAATTCTTCTATTGACCTAGCACTATCTACACAGGGACTGAGTTTGGCTTAATGCCTCCACTCAAGGGATGTGAATTTTTCATACCCCATACCAACATAGTTAAACCAACCTAATTTTCTAGTGTACACCAGGCCTGAGAAGGGGAAGAAAACAAAGCAAAACGCTGTCTGGAAGGAAAACTGGAACCAAGAACTCTTTAGCTTTCTAAAAAGGTGTAAGTTGAGTCAGTTCTTTTCTGGAACTGAAGTGGGAAGTCCACCTAACTTAGCTTATAATGAAGTGTAAGAGGGGATGAGACTAAACATGAATCTAAGTTTGCTGCTTTCAAATCATTTTCTCTAATGCATTGCTCCATTTGATAACAAATATACTTGTTTTAATAAAGCTGTTGGAAACTGTTTCACTTATCACAGCTACTGAACGGAAGAAGCATAGGTATTTAGTCAGACCTGCCTGGGAATAAGCATTTGACATAAATGGGTGGTTGTACCCAGAGTGGAAGAATTCTACCTGAGATAGGTAAAGTCACGAGGCCTAACACCTGAAAGCACAAAGGGGGCAGAGCTGCATAACTTTGACAAGTCCTTTTTAAAGTCCCACCCTTACTCTGAGTAATCCCATAGAGCAAGTCCTACTGAGCATGAGTAAGGGTGACAGAATCAGGGCCACAGTGAAGCTACAAAACCTAAAGCAATCACTCATATCTTTTTTAAATGTGTCTGTTTAAAAAAAATAAAAAAAGAAAAGCACAACCCACCCCCCAAACATTTGGAATAGTGTTTATTAATTTGTATAACTAGTACAAATAACTTGCCACAAGAGAAAAGTCCAGATTCTGGTCATTAGTAGAGCTAATTGGGGATTTTTGATTACATGGGTCTTCATCAGAAAATGCTGATTTTTAAAACACAAAAAACTTGTCAAGGGAATGTACCAGTTTCAATTAAACATTAATCAGGAAAGGCTCCATAGGCCCAAAATGGAATTCCTGGTTACAACTGGAGAGAAAGAAACCCACCCCAGTATAACCAATACTTATGGTTATAGCACACAATTGGGATATGGGAAATCTAGGTTCAGATTTCTACTATATATGATCCAGACCAGCAAGGTGAACCTGGGTCTTCTCCAATGCAGGGGATTGCCCCTAATCACCAACCTGTTGGCTTTTTTGAGGTAAATTTCTCTCACTGGTTTTTCATGAAAAACTTCAAAAAGTTTCTGTTTCATCCTGCTGCAGAGCTGGAAATTTTCTGAAACCATGAATCTGATTCTGCTCTTATCTCTACCAGTTTTACACTAATGTCACTCCATTGACTGCAGTAAAGTTATGCCTGAGTTACAATTTCATGAGGCTAGAATCAGGCTGACTTATTACTACAGAAATGAGGAATCATTCTGCTCTTTCTTCTGTCCTTACTACAAAAGGAGTTTGTAGATATGGTCCTTCCAAATAAAGACGGGAGTATGTAAAAGGGACAGCCACCACCTGCACACCCCCTCATGGCCAGGGCTGCTGTCTCTGGTTTCCCCTTCTTCGGGGCTCCTTCAACAAACTCCACAGTCTCTCCTTCAGTCACAGCCTTTCTTAGGGGGCTGGGCTTTTAGTCAATTAACAAAGTTCTGAAAAACACAAGAACATTCTTTCACCCAGGCTTAAGCTGGGCACAGCTGCCCCTCCTCCCTAAGATACTGTCCCTTCTTCAGGGATCACTGCAAACGACTCTTTTTTCTTTCCTGACAGCTTCACTCTGCAATAACCTTATTACAGGAGCCCTTCCCTCTAACTTTTGGGCTTTTACCCTGGGATCACTTAATTCAACCCAGATGTGGCTCATCTTGCAATAAGGGATGGCTTAGACCCAGGCTCTCTAGCCACCCTGGGCAAGCCACCCTGTTACAGAGCATCTTAACTCATCAATCACTCACTGTTCATTAGAGCTGGCTGAATTACTCATTAAAAATAATGGCAAGTTTCTCCCACCATTATTCTTGGTATCTTATTCAAAACATAATCTAATTGATTTCAGCAGAAATATTCATGGAGTAAGGTTATACTCAGCATGAATATAGATGACAGAATCTGGCCCAAAAACTGTTGAAAATTTAGCCCTTTTTTCTGTAAACAAATGGTTTGCAGACTAATTCTGGTTTCTATACACACATTCCTTATTCATATATAAATTATGCTGAATAATTTACACAGACAAATTTTACCCTGTTCACGTCACCTGTTCTCTATTTATGGCATGTGACATGGTGTTTCTATTCCCTGATTGGATGACTAAAACTTCTTAAATAGGATGTAGCTAAAAGCAGATGTTGACTAGTAAACAACATGCTTCTAGTATACATTTTAAAATGACAAATTAGTGTGCTAAAATCCATGAAGCCTTTGTGATTCATTAACATTTTCACAAATACCTAGTCTGTCTAAATACTAATGGACAATGACTAATAAATCCCTAACAAATAATGCCAATCTGAACACATTACTTTTATATGCAGAATATCCCTTAATTACTTTTGTGTTATGCATTGTTCAAGCATTTGTGAAACTGTTAGGGATTGTTTCACAAATCCTGCAAAAAATATCAGCTCTTCTTCATATGTTAAGGGTGTATTTACATGGGACACTGAAGAAAGTTAATCAGGATTAACTAAAGGTTTGAATTTAAAGTGGGTTAGTTAAACCACTTTAAACCCGTTTGGGCTCTCTTATTCAGAATTAAAGTGGCTTTAATTCAGTGTAGTTTAATTCACCAACTGCCCATATGCAAGAGGGTGGGGTTAAAGCCTCAAGCTTGTATGATTTCAATAGCAGCAGCTCCAATTAGAGCCCCATTTCTGCAGAGCTGATTGCATGATCAGGGCCTTATAAAATATTTCATCTATGTAGTTGATATATTTAACAAATAGGTGTGCTTTTTAATGTTTCTACAATAAATATTTTTTATCAACAGCAAGGGGCTGAATTAAATGATTTGATTTGCAAAAGCTTTTGGTATATGACAGGAGGCAGGAATGGGTAGGTGCTTAGGCTTTTTTATTGATAATATTTTTGTAGCTGGTAAGAAATTACAGGCATTTTGGAGAGAGAAAAAAAAAGAGAGAGAGAAACAGTGTCTTTATTTCCATCCAAAAATTTTGAGCACACAGGTGTGTAATGGACTAGTTTCATTGCAAAAGTGTTGGTTTCATTGTATTTCTGTCTGCTTACGTGAAAATGTACCAGCTGGAAAAATTAAAACAGCATGAATCACACATTCAAAAGGTCACTGATCTAAAAACACAGGCCCTGAGAAAAAGATACAAATGATGTATGTAAATTACAATTACCAACTGAAATCTAAAATCCTTCCAAACATTCTGAACTACTAAGGACATTAATTAATTTGAAAGTAATGTGGAAAGCAGGCAGACAGCCACCCTGTGATGTCATTTTCATTATAGGAAACATAGCTAAGGAGATCCTGTGGAGCACAAGAGAAGATAAAGGGGCTTACTGGCTCTGTGGGGTGGGAGAGGAGGAGATATATGCAGGTAATGTTTCATGTGTGAAGAGCTGAAAAGAACCCCAGTTTAAGGGATTTTAATATATATTATTTAAAAATAATATACATAACAAAGATTTCAGAATTATTATATGGGCATTAAGGATCATAAAGTAACAACATCTGTCAATAATAAAAAGAACAAAGCTAACAGGTAAAAATAGTTTGCCCTTCACACAGCTATTAGGAAGAATTTTGAAAGGAAACAAAAAACATCCAGCTCTGTCAAATGTTGAACCTTCTTGTCACGACATAACAAGGGCTTAACAAGAAAGACAAAATGAAGTGTATGCATGAGGCAGGAAGGAAAATGTGGTGCATGTACCTTTGATTGTCAGAAATTTCAAAGATGGGCCTCGAGCTGTTTTGGTTCAAAACAGGCTTCTTAATTTTTTGTGACAGAATCTGTTTGCATGAGTATGCAGAAGGCTGAATTCAGTAGGCTGATTTTATAGCAGCTGAAAATCTACTCAAAATATTCACCAAAAGCTATGATAGAACATTTTTTCTATCTGTAAGCTGTTTCACTGCTGCTTCACATAGATACACTGATCAAACTCAAATCAAGTCTGATCTCAAGTACAGGTAATCCTGAGTTTTACCAAGTTTCAGTGGATCTATGCGAACCCATCCCTTTTGTATGTGAGCACCTTCAACGTGAAATCAATTAACAATAGCAAAGTCCATGGCGAGCTTCATGGAGTCTCTTTATGGGTAATATAAACTTCTGCTTGGGTTTGGGTTATGTTTTTGTTTGGTTGGATGTTTTGTTTTGTTTTTTAAGTAGGGGGGGAAAGCAGCACATTGAAGAGGCTGTCAGTGTTGTCAGTACAGTACTATTTTTTTTATGGAGGAGGAACTTTGTCAGAGCACAAAGTTTTGCAGCATTTCCTAATGATGGATAGACTCCAGATTTATCCAATCTCCTCTGGAAGTTCCTTCGATAGCCACATCCCCTTGACTGAGACAGTCAGTGGCTATCCAAAATCTGTGTAAAATCAGAGATTAGCTCAGGTGGTGAATCATTGCATCACAAGGCCACCTATTAGCATGATGCTGGGCAACAAATCATTTCATCGGGAGGCAGAGTCAGGCAGCTGAAGGACAGGGAGTACAGTGGACTAGAAGCTGAGTGGAGCAGTGTTGCTAGTTAATCAAAGGCACAATTTAGTGACTGCTTCAGTGAGGCTGTGGTGGATAATGTTGTGTCTGGTGGGGACTCCCAAGGCTTTTAGACTACACAGTTTCAGATTAATGAGGTGCAGATAATCAAGGTTTACCTGTACTTCTATGGTGTGAGTTAAATCATAAGCACAGACCTAGTCAGGTCCTGACCCACAAATCCAATTATCCTGGCGAATGGTAGCCTATTATGAAAAAGCATGTGTATTTTGTTATTGCTTTAATATATGCAAATTTAGCCATTACGGGCCCACTCCATTAAGAGTATTAATGAGACATATAGTATACCGTATATTGTCTGAAAGATACTCCAAAAAGTAATAGATTTTTAATGTATATACCACAAAATAAATGAAGCTATTGCTTTTGTGTTTTCATTACAAACTACAGTTACCATAACATACAGGGTTGGTGGGAAAGCAATTATTCTTCTAGGATACTTCAGTTTTAACAAAAGAAGATAAAAAAAATACCTGTCATATGTGGATGCCTTTATTTGAACCATTTTTCCAGACCACAGAGTTTATTATATAAGGATTTTTATGTATACTACAACCTGAAGTATTAATTTCAGCCTTGCAAAAATTCTGTTCTCGCACACTTTTATTTGTTCCTTTTCATTATCATGATAAATGTGAGACAGTGGATTATGTTCCTCAGTGTGAAAGTTTTTATGACAATTTTGCAAGTAAGGTTAGTTATGATTCTTTACTTTCTGAGGTGGCTTTTGTATTTTATTTTATTTACAAGTAAACTAGTAGCATATAGTTTAGAGCCCAGGTAACAATATTCAGACCGTTCATCTAAGATTTAGGGCCTGATTCTCCTCTCACTTACCTTGCTGTATGGCAGTACTCATTCCATTGAATTCAATATATTTACACCATCATAAAAGTGGTGTGACTTCAGTGTGGCCAGAATTTCACCCATTGACTTATGTGGAGTTACTCTTGATTTACAAAGGTGTCAGTGTGGAGAAAAAGGTCCTTAGGGTCAAATTTGGCTCACAGATTATTATTAATCATTTATTATTTCACATTTTTTTATAGTATTATAGATTCGCAATGGTGACTTACTGAAAGAAAAAGACATGGTCCCTACTCCAGGGGTTTACAATTTTGATATACATTGAATGTGTATTCAAAAGGACACAACAGCTCTCTGGATAGTTGATAATTCATCCTATTGTTAACTCCGTTGCCTTCAGTGCACTTACAGCATGAATTAATAATAGGTGCTTTGACCAGTGTGGAGCTGAGGGCTATGAAGCTAGCTAGCTATATGGTTTTGTTCTAGTTTCGTTCCAAGGTAAATGGCTGGATCTGAAATGCTAACAAAGGAAAACATTGTTGGTTATCAGTCTACCCCACAACACCAAATTTTGACACATGGGAAGTTAGGAGGGATCCACTGGTCCTTGCTAGCTCCTCCCCAACCTGTCCATACCATGCCTCTTTGGCCCTATTGTGCAGAGTCAGGCTGTGAGGAAAGCAAGAGGATTGTATCTTCTGTGCACCTGCTACAAATCCTGCTTTCCCCATGCAATGGTAACAGACCAGCCCCACAGCAGTTCTGCTGTGTCTAGGTCCCTTCACAACTATGGATGAAAGAGTGTGATTTTGCCCCTGGAGAATAAAAAGAGTGCCCAGGGGGCAGAAGCAAAGACATAGCATTCTTTGCCCCACTGATCTTTTTTTCTTCTTGTCTCAAGCCTCAGCTGTGTATAGTACACAGTTGAGTCAAGGTTTTAAAGAAAGAGTTTCATAGTGAAGGAAACAGTCAAAAATATCGTAGTGGAAACTTAAATCCATCTCCCTTTCACATGGGTTTTAGAACAGCTCTGCACAACTTGAAATAGACTATTTTTGAGGTTCAGTTACTTTTTCATATTGTTCAGGTGTTTATAGGTCCCTCTATTTTGGTTTGGCCTTGAAGAACTCTGCATCCTGCCTAGAAATGAAACATTTCCAGAAAATATGAAGGCTTTTTTGGGGGAAACAACCCAGAAATGTTGGGAAAAAAATTAAATATCTGCAATAGCTGCTTGCTTATCAAAACTAAACTTTATTTTCTTCTTTAAGAATGAGAAATGTATTATGTGTAATTTACTTAGCACATAAATAGTACTGGTAGATGCACAGTATTTATGAAATAAAACGTATAAATTCTTACTTTGAATAATGACAAATACAGCTAGTATCAGATATGGAGCTATACACTAAGATACTTAAGTGTACTTTTTTTGTCTGTTGACATCTCTCTGAAATAGGGAAAAAAATAAAATGTTGAAAATAGAAAGCATCAATATTGTTGACTTGTAAAGAGAAAGGAGGGTTATATCTGTAGGGTTCAGAAATAAAATGTTAATAGAGACCTGATATTGTAATACAGATACAGAAGAGACTTATATTTCTAAAAAAAAAATGCTCAGAAAATGAACTTCCCTATACATATTCATTATAATATAATTAACACAGCACAGCAGTAAATTTGGGTATAAATCAAGACATTTTAATAATGCATTGTCTCATTTGTAGAGTAGATGTCATAATGGTAGAAAAACTAGCCATCCTGTAAACAAATATAATAGAATTTAAAAGGTTTAGTTACCAATATAATCTTGGAAATGCTAGCATAGCTCAAGATTTTCTTTGTGACTTCTCTAATAGGAAAATGTGTCTGAAAGATCCACAGTTTTAGATTCTGAATTTTCACGGTGATCTTCATGTACTCCATTAAACTGAAGATTTGCACGAATTGAAACAAGCTTCTCAATTCTTACACATGTGAGCCTGTTTCTTGATTGTGGGTATATTTACAAATATTGACCAGTTTCTTTCACAGCTGCAGAAGACAGAAGAATCTGTGGCAGAGGAGAAGCAAGAGGAGTCAGAGGCTGTGTTGTAATAGACCTTCCCACCACGTTGTAAGAGCAATATGCTTGGCAGATTCTGAGATTACACACCTGGCCCAAATTTCTGAAGAGGTTCTGCATAATTTGAAAGTTGAAATTTCCAATATCTAGTCCTAAATGTGTTGCTTTTGTTTAGTAATCCAGTCAAATGCTGTAATAATGCTATCATCACTAACATTACTACCTTTGAATCTTGGGTCTAAGAGGTTTGCAGTAACATGCCTTGTGCAGGAAAATTCATCCCATGTACAAGTGAAGTCCTTCACTTTTACTTCTTCCTGACTTGTGAATGGAGATTCACTTAGAATCTCAAAAACAGTTGCCTTTCTCTTGGCCATAAATAAAGCTAATATTTTGTCATGGTTATTTTTAGTTAAAGTTATGGACACGTCACAGACAATAAACAAAAATTCAGGGTCCACAACCTGTCTGTGATTTTTACTCTAAATACATCTGACTAAAACTTAGCAGCTCCTGAGGCCCAAGACACTGCTGCTTTGGGGTGTCCTGGGGGCCAATGGCTAGCCCTTGCACTGGCAGCAGGGGCTGACTGCACCCAGCCGCTGGCTGCTCAAAGGACCGCTGCTCTGAAGGCCTCCAGGGGCTGCTTCTGCTATGAGACCACTGCTGCTCCAGCCGCCCTCCTGTTCAGGTGGACCCAGGGCCAGCTGCCTGGAGCCACTCCAGCAGCAGTTGGAGCCACCACCCCAGTAGCTGTCTCTGCCAGAGCAGTCGCTGGTGCGTCTGGCCCCAGGACTGACCCAGCGGAACCTGGGGTCAGCCGCACCGGCAGCTGCAGAAGTCCTGGAGGTCTCAGAAAGTCTCGGAATCCATGACTTCCATGACCTCTGTTTGACAGACTTGCAGACTTAGCTATAAGTTGAGAAATATCTGAAAAAGTGCTTTGTCTGATTCGCATACAGTGATTGCGGAAACAATTGGTTTTAGAATCTCCAGAGCGCTCTGCAGGTGAACTCAGATCTCCTCACTGAGTGCAGTGTGTTGTACACTTTTAACTACTTTAAGATCTTCAATGATCACTGTTTCTTGAAGAGCCTCTATGTTTTTAAATAAACTTTCAATTGACTTCACCACTCTTCTCCCTCTTGTTTTTGTAGAAAGGTTCATTGTTACCAAGTCTCAGTCCCAGTGTCCCATGTCTGAGTCACAGTGTCTCAGTCCTCTGAAGCAGGAAACCAGTGCCCATGTTTTCAGAACAGCATGCACAAAATGTGTGCACATAATTTGAATTCGCCACTACTGTGACTATTGTAACCATGCAATCATGGTTACTATGAGAACAAATAATCGTTTAGATTTTTAGCTAGTTGTGTATTCCCCTGAATTGTGAATGTGATTACATGTATGCATTTTAGCACATGTGATTCTGAAAATATAGGCCATATTCTCCTGCACATACTTCACCTATGACCTTTCTATTCCTATTTATATTTACTCCTGTGGAAAGGGACTTTTTATGCTTCAAAGTCAATTATAACAACATGTCCGGTCATCTAATGAAAGGTATCACATGTTCACATTATTTTTCTTGTCTGCTTTTTTCTTAAGTATCAATACAGCTACACACATTTTCTTCTCACGCAGAAAAGAGGAAGGAATGTAGTCTGTGCTGATTCAGTTTAATAGCAGTTTGTCGTGAAATGCAGATATTGCCTGATGCACATGCTACAAATTCATTCTATCTGATTAGGAAAGATTAAAGTAGAAACTCTTCTAATCAACATGAGTACTCAATGTAAACTGGGAAAGTACTTTATGGTCTGCAAAGAGATCCCTTTTCCCATTCTGTGATTCCAGGGAGTGACATGTCTTTGCCACTAGCTGACTCTTGCATGCCACTGCTGTTGCCAGCAGCCAGAGTCTTGTGTTGATCCTAATGAATGGCGACACATATTGTTAATTATTCTGACATAAATTCTCTCTGCCCTTTTTCTTTTAGGCAGATATTCTGTATAGTTTTACCAAAGTGCCAACCAAATACGCATGCTGTGTTGTTTTTTTCAAAGACCGTTGCTGCAAGTCAGCTGCAATTAAATACATATTGAAAACTGACCTTCTAATAGGAACTTGATTTCAACCCTAACTGTAATAGTATGAGCACCTCATCATAATTATCTGAGGATAGCCTTTTGAATTTGAGATCTGACAACATTCAATAAAAGTGTCACATTAAAAATCAGCTTGTAAAAACAGGAGTGATATCATAATGATGATAAGAATACATACCAGACAAATTACTTCATTTTGATTACATGAAAACACAGATGAAGTCAAGGAGGTAGTGGGAGGTCTTCTGGCTGTTAGTGTTGATCAAACAATTTTAATCAGCAACCCATCTCCTTTGGCACTGAGATCTGAAAATCTCCCTTGGCTATGTGAAAAATTATTAGGAAAAAGTATTTCCAGCAGGGCTATTTTAAGAAGTTTATTGTAAAATGATGGTTCTCCACTTTCTCGCTGAAAGGAGCATAATGATTCTGAAGATAAATAATAGATTTCTTTTCTTGTTAAAACTCTCAGCATGGTGCTGGAAGATGTGCTAGAACACTCTGATGGGAAAAGAGGATGACCCTATGAGGGGAGTGTGCTACCACTCCCATCATACTGCCTTGTGCTGTGCATGCTTGCTTGTTCTCCCCATCCCCCAAACATGCAGCTTACATTACTAACTTGGAGGAAGAGTTTAAATTAAAAAAAGAGTTTTTCTTTAAACTACCATACCAAATAATATCCCCTTTGCTGCTTAGTATTGATTTATGGGTTAAGAATGCACACCTCGGAACTATAACAAAACATTTCTGAGTAAATTTTACAACGGAAGACAAATTGTAGTCCATATATAGTTTTCCTTTTAACAGATTGCTTTTGCGTGTGTAAACCTAAAAATAAGTGGACTGAATTTCAGTGATGGGTTATTAACTGTAAACAGTGTAATAATATAGCTTTATCAGTCTGATGGTTTGACAGCAGTGTTCTAAATACAGCTGGGTGGATAATGGATTTGTTGGTTCATTGGCAATTACAAAAAATTGGGAAAAAATGTGTCAAACCAAATACAATTTTAAAAAAATTCAGTGAATGGAAAAGTAAAAAAATAGGTCAGACTAAAAGTTTCATTTTGGTTTTGAACATTTTTTAAAGTTCTGAAATTTTTAAATAAAATTGAAGGAAATTTCAAAACAAATTTTTTTTGAACAAAAATATCTAAAGATGTCACTTTTAAAAAAATGAAACTAAATGTTTTGTTTTGTTTTCTGATTCCCCCCAACAAACAATTTAGTCACATGACATGAACAGCTGACATGAATTCGCAAAATGGTTCAGTGCTGCCAAATTTGCATTTTCACCAGAAAAAAAAATGTGGATGAAAATTTTGCCCTGTTCTAGTTTTAAGTTCCATAGTGGAATTCTAGATTTTTTGAAGGTTTCCTGTTGTTGCCCTCTGTTATGCTATATGGAATCATAGTCTGTCTTAAAGAGGAGGCATTTAGTAAAGAGAATAACTACAGCTACAAACAATCAGGCTTCCACACAACTTGAGTTCCAGCTTTGTCTATCTTCTTTTTGCCAGGGACCAGCTCCTATCTGGGACTTTTTATAATACATAGCTAGTGAATGAATAATATACTGCCACTAAACATATCATTATGTCCTGGGCCCTGATTCAATAAAGCAATTATGTATGTGCTTAAATCTATCTGCATTCAGGAAGGGTGTTTAAGCACATATTTAAGTTTAAGCATTTTCTTAAATCTGGTTTACTTCAAGTGCCTTTCCTGAATAGGTTTGTTTTCCTGAATGAGTGCCCTGTTCTTAAAAAACAAAACAAAAAACTTGAGTGCAATATGTTTGACTTAGATTGTTTTTCTAAATCTAAATAGAATACACTCTTCAACTATTTGCAAGACAATTTAAAAAAAAAAGTTGCATGAGATTGTATGAATCTCAACTAATGTGACTGAAAACAAAGAACTGTTCCTCTTTTCTTCTCACTTGCTGATTGCCATTCATAATCACTTAGAAAAACATGGTGAAGACTACTCACAAAGAAAGGAGATTTGGGCAATGGCACTATTTTCAATAATGCCGGAACGACAACATATTTATTTCTATTCTGCTTATCCCTTTGTGTTTCTGGCTTTTCTTTTTAATTTTTTTAGATAAAATTTTTTGGAAGTAGTGACTGGCTAATGAGTCTGAAAATTTACTTGTGGTATGTGAACACCTCCCCTTTGCTGCTAGTGACAAGCTTGGTGACTAGGCGTGACTGGAAAACAACATTTCTGTTTTGCAAAAAATGTCAAGGTTTTGAAATGTATTTGCATTCTGATGTGGAATGAAAACAAGACCTTTTAAAATTTTTTATGAAAAACATGAGAGTCCCCCATAGCCAGGTGGTCAGAACATTCCCCTAGGTCTTCTGCGTCCTGGGTGAATGCCCTAACCACAAGGCTATTGTCTAATCTGTGGAGAGTCTCTACTATATTGACTTCAGTTGAGCTATGGCACTTCACCCCAGCCCAGGCTCTTTACTTTGCTAGCATAATATACGTTCACCCCTTCCTTCTTTCTCTTCACAAGAGGAGCATGTTTTATTTTCCTTTGCTTTAGCTTAGTTTGAATGGAAGCAGAGTCCCTTGGCTTTTTTACTTTTCTCTTGGATGCTTCTAGATTTATGACAGACAAAATGAGTCAGACTATTCCTCACAGCTCTAAGCTCCTTATAAAGGTCAGTATATTGTTGTGAAAAAATACTCCAAAGAAGATACATGTGACATTTTATAGTATTGATCTGTTTATAATAGCGCTGGTAGCATGGCTGCCTGGAGTGCTTTGATTTCCTTGATCACCCATTTTTAGTGCTGCTGGTTTTGAAGCAGCAAGGGAAGCCTGCTGTGTCTTTGATGATTTTCCATCCTTTTCCCTATTCTATGCAGCCCTCCTCCCACACAACATCACTGAATAAGGGCTCACTCCTGGAAGGTGCTAAGCACTCTGGCCCTGACTCAGTATTGCTCTTAAGCACATGCTTAACTTTAACTTTAAGAATGTATCTTGTCCCATTCACTTAATCATTAGGATCACTTGCAGGATCAAACAACATATCCCTATGTGACTATACATCACACACTCAATTACTAGAGAGAGATGTTGGGTTGGAGAAAATCTGAAAATGAAACATTCACAGATCTGAAAATTCATTTTTGCGAACAGTACATGTGTTCAACAGCAATATGTTTGTAAGAACTACATTAGCAATGTTATTCAAATCATATAAGGGACAAATTGATTTCACAGCCATATTATTTCATCCTGGTGACCAATGATGGAGATGAAACTGAATGCAAGAAAAAAAATCAAATGACATCTTAGGAGCAGATTCGCTCAGTTACACCAACATCAATGGAGCTACTCCAGATTTATTCCAGTGTAACTGAAAGCAGCCCTTTGTGAACTAATCATCTATACATACACACTGGGGGAGTCATATGCTGCATTCCTTGAACCTTAACTTCAGTGATAATTCTGAGTGCACAGGAAATACAGATTCAGGAAGTGTGTATTCCATCATTATTTTGACATCAATATTTGGAATAAATATTCCAATGAAGGTAGCTGATCAGTCAGAAAATTTAGAGCAATATTCTGAACATGAGTAGGAAACATATTGAAATTCTGAACATCAGTAAGTATAACCATCTAACCCAGTAAGATACTCTGCTAGTATTTCAAACAATAGTGGATAAAAATTTTAGAAAACTACCGGACAGAAAGTACAGTATGTTTGATTAAATTGGTAGAGTAGCTCAAAGTAAACCATTTTTCAAATTCAAAGACATACTTTTTTTTGTATTTTTGGATGCCTTTTTTCACAGAAAGTAGAAGTTTCAAAATGCTTTTGTTCCAAAAAAAGCTGTTATATTTCTGGCCATATAGGAAGGTAATACTGGAAACCTTCTGAAAAATCTCCTCCTGATAAGCTTCCCAAGCCAAGGATCTGATCCAACTCCTGTTAAAGTCAATGGAAAAGCTCCTATTAACTTCAATGGGAGCTGGATCAAGGGTCAAATTTTTAGAGCCAAGACTATCTGATAAGCATCCTAACTTTAGGATCCACACCTTATTGAGAACATCAAGATAATCAGAGGTTTATGCATATCATTAGTAATTTTCCCCATCTTAACACTCAAGCTGGGAGACACTCAGCCTCCTTGCCAAACAGATCACTATGCCATGCTGAGCATTTTTCAGCTAATTTTTGTTCTTCAGCATTTCCCTATGTCAGATGAAAGACAGAATATAGAGATGCCACGGTAACTCTCAGTTGGACTTACCCTTTTTATTCTCCACTTCTCCCCAGAGAAGAATTTGGTTTGTTTAAAATGCCATTTCATTTTGCAGTGCAGTGGTGTTAATTTCATCAGCTCTCATTTCCTCTACAGATACACAGCAAGAGTAAAAGCACTCAGAAGCAGATATGTTCCCAGGAAGATGGCCAGCCCAGGGTGAGCACCATAGTCATTTTAGGACTCTTGAGTGCAGAGGGGGAAGATGCCTTCCAGGATGGTGGAAGAGTCCATAGCTACTCCACAGGGGCTACTCATGTGTGATTCCATAAACATTACTGAATTTATACCAGGGATCAATATGGATAAAAGTTTATGAATTCATTAGGTCAAATCTGTCCTCAACCAGCCTTATTGACCTCAGCATATTAGGGGCCATCAAACTACAGATGATACTTTTAGTATGTGCCTTCTACCTGTTGTGATAGACAAACTCCTATTTTTGGTCAAAACAACTGTCTGATTAGTAGTGTCAGAATTGAAAGGAAAGATGGAGACATTTCCTTGACCATAACAAAGTTCAGTGTTCTCTCTGGATACTGCTAAACCATTCTCAGACAAATTTTGTCCCTAGCTCTGCTGTCTCTTAAATTTGCTGCTACCACCAGCTTTCTCTCTCTCTCTCTCTCTCACACACACACCCACCCACCCATTTATCTAGTTGTGACTGGTTGCTGCAGAACAACTTGCAAGATAATTAGACATGATTTTAGTCAATTGTGGTTTATTGCAGATGTGAGAGAAGCCAGTGATTGAGATTCTGTGTTGCACACTCTGGAGGTGCAGCACGTAAGGAATAGCTAAGAGGCAGTAGGTGGGGGGCTAAGGTGGCTTTAAACCATCTTTGCACCCATCTGCTGAATCTGGGCTGCTCCAGGGACTGGCGTGGTCCTGGTATAATGTAAAAGCCATCCACAGCAACAGAAAATCCATGTAATGGCATATACTGCAGGGACTCCTGACAGCTCCTCCCATCCCCAGCAGGCCCTCTGCACGGAGGCTTAAGCAGGGGCTCAGCCACATGATAGTGGAGTTTGGGAAAAAGAGGAATCTGAACATCCAGACAAAATAATACAAGAAGCAAAGCTCCCCCATCCTCCTCACTAAAGGTAGTTGTAGAGAGTTGAAGCTGCCAGAGGCACAGCATCTCTGAAAAGCAGGCCTTAGATGTCTCAGGTTAGGCTCTCAGAAATAGAGGAACCCTAAATTAGGCCTTAACTTTCACTCATATTGTGCCTTACCCTATGCCAAAATATCTGATACTAACATTTGTTCCAAGTTGCTGAGTGACTCTTTTGAGGTGGTAAGTGCCCTCTGTGTCTACTGGCTTCAGTGGGCATGGAGAGAGCTCAGCAACATGCAAGAGGCATTGAGCACCTTGTAGGATCTGATCCTTAATGAACAGGACCTCACGGGTTTCATTCTCTAATGCTGGTGAATTAGGACTTGTCGATGCACCAGCACAGGGATGCCTATATTGCCCCAACATGGTGCCTGCACTGGAGAAATTCTGCCCTAGGCTCCTGTGGGCTGTTGATGGCCCCTGTATACATATAGGGATGATGTGGTGATGGGTGAAGAGAAGAATCCCTTCCTAGCCACCATCATTAGCTGTTGGCAGCAGTACAGCTATAATGAAAAGTCATTTCACCCCAATGCAGAGTGGTTTGTGCTTACACGGTTTCCCCAGTGCAAATCATACTGCAGTAGTCACAACTGAAGGAAAAGGTTCTCCCCTTGTGGGAGGTTAAGCTTCTGAATATGATACAGATACAAAGGATACAGAGCTCAGGAAGATCCACCACAATATAAGATTCTTGATTACTAAATTGACAAGGTTGTGTTTATAGAATTGATTTTACTTCTTATTTTGGATCTGATCCTGTAAGGTGCTGATCTCCTATGATTTCCATGGGAGTCAATAGGTATTGAGAGCGCTCAGCTCCTTTGAACATTGAATGCTTTATTTGTAAGATTAGGAATCTCTAGAATGTAGGGCTTGTCCATAACATTATGCATCTTTAATGCTACTTATTGCTGGTGCACATCACCTCCTTTAGTGGCACAGGTGAGGGATTAGCTCTGAAAGTCCTTTATCATCACCTAGATTTGGACTTGTATGTGAAGTTCTCGGGGGAGCGAGGGAGGGAGGAAATGGAGAATACATACAATAATCTGCCCTTTATAGAACAGTTCCTCCATATCAAGAGGACTTCTGTGGACAACAATAGAAAATGAAAGAAGGCTAAAGCTAATGTGTGTATGGACAGCACACATGGAGGTTGCTGTATAGTTCAGTGTTGGTACTAGTGGAAAGGAGAGTGCATGGGGGAAAACATGAAAACTATATAGCATACAAATGGACAGCAGGTCATGCTTTAATGCGCGGTAGCAAAGGAAAGAAAAACAATATAATTTGCTATTATATTTCCAGTGTCTAACCCTTTGTGTTTTACAAAGTTTCCTTTCTAATATAATTTACTCAACCACCTCTTGAAACAAAATATTTGTGTCTTTGCCATTTGCTTTGTGCAAGAGTATCTTAAAAGGTCAACTGGTTTTTTTCTGTCACTGTAGTTCATAGTAAGAGTACCATTCTATGATAAATCCCCTTACATTGTTGCATCAGCCTCTATAGCCATTCTGTCCTATTTTTTCTGTTCCACAGAATGAAGGGGTCAAAAATGTCAAGCCTTCCTCTCCTCTGCTAATTATCTCAGTATTGATTTTAAATAGCTCTTTTGTTCTCAACAGAAAGAATTATTTTAGAGGAGAACATTGGTATTGCATTGGAAGCTTATTCTATTTTTCTCTCCAGAATGATTTCTCAAGCAGAAGGGAACCACAGAGTGTTCCATGTATTTTAGAATGAGGCCAGTGAGTTAATAATTGTGGTTAATTTAGGCCACAATCCTGCAAATGACTGAATGACTTCAATAAGGTTCTGAGTGGTTGCAGGCATCCACTCAAGTGTAGTCACCTTTTTGTGCCCTTTTTTCCTTATTATACTAGTAGTACTGAATACAGATCTCTGTTAACCCCTGATGAAAACATGATTATCTTAAGGTTCCTCAAAATTGTTCTTAAAATCTCAAGGCAACACCTTTGATTAGTGACCAGCATGGAAGTACCATTTAACCTTAAGATTCCCAATTATATACACAAATGATTTGTTGATATCCTACAAAAAGCATTTAAAGTTATAGGGATGTGAAAGATTAACAATGCAATCTGAAAACCTCAGAAACAGAAGATTTTATGTTTCATTATGAATTTTTAAAGCTTGTCCAAAAACCTCCACCCATAAGGAAACCATGGAATTCTGGAGGGTTTTATTAATAAATAGTAATAGGTTTTAGCAGTTTAAAACATTTGAAATGTATTCAATGCATTTGCTTTGAGTTTTGATGGTACCTGCTCTGTTTGAAATCTTCAAAACAAAAAAAACAACAACCCACTGAGTTGTCAGTATAAGGATGGTAGCTGAAAGTGTGTTTGCGGATGAAAGAATGTATATGGAGAAGTAGAGGTACAGAAGGAATAGAAAGATACATAGTTTGCGTATGAGAGTGAGAGAACTAAGCAGAATTTTTTTCTTCCTGCAAGTCTCTTTTAAGTTTGTGATCTGGATAAAGAAATGTGCCCTCCAAGAAGTAATTAATATCTCTCATTAATATCACACACCAGAAAGAGACAGTAATTTTGTTTTAAATTCTCTGCTAGAAGATAAATTAGCATGACTGAACTGAGAAGCCTGAAAGCCATAATTCACATTCTTTATTCAGGTAATTATTTAAATTGTAGAAAGGCAATGGAGGAGGGACATACATTTTTAATATATTGTAGAATAATCATGTGTCAGAAAAATATGCAAAACTTGGTAAGAAAAGAAATGCCTGTGAATTAACAATTCAAAGCTCTTCTTCCTTTAAAGGTTAAAAACACTGAACACAATCTGTAGGCTATAATGAAGCATTCTAAGAAATACTGGCAAAAGGCGGGTGGAAAATGTCAGATCCTTGTTTATATTTTTTCCTCTTGAAAGGTTTAAGACAGTTTTACACTCATCATCCAAATAAAAGTCATGCCAAAATGCTTCTAACTATGTCAGATGCTCTATACTGTAGTTTCATATTTATGCCATTCTCCTCATCTTGCTGAGCAGGTTAAATGAACTAGACTCTAGAACAGAATCTCCTTGTTAAATGTACATAACTCCAATTTATGTCACAAGGACCTGGCTTTGCTACAGAAACCATGCAAGAGCCCATACCGTGTAATGGACATTTTTGTTCTTTGGGCTTTCCCTTGCTATCCTGTCTCCCCTGCCACTACGCTGACCCCCACCCCCAACTGTATCATCCCCCTGGGATCTATCTAGGGTGACCAGACAGCAAATGTGAAAAATCAAGATGGGGTGGGGGTGGGGGGTAAATAGAAGCCTATTTAAGAAAAAGACCCCAACATCGGGACATCTGGTCACCCTAGATCTATCTTAGATACTTATGTGGCCCTGCCATCATAGGATCTAAGTACCTTGCAATC
The DNA here is from genome assembly GCF_020497125.1 of Mauremys mutica. Lineage (NCBI taxonomy): Eukaryota > Metazoa > Chordata > Testudines > Geoemydidae > Mauremys > Mauremys mutica. The sequence goes on from NC_059076.1 coordinate 65,095,282, forward strand.
TTTAAATGTATTTATCCTCACAAAACCCCTATTAGGTAGTGAAGTGCTATCTCCATTTTACTGATGGGGAAGCAAGGCAGAGAGGGTAAGGGCTTATTTACACATTGTGGCAATGTGCACTATGGGTGTGTGATTTCTAAATACACTAACGTGTTACACATTAATTGGTCTGTGTAGACCCTGCTGGTGTGCTGTCTGAATGTAGGGAACTTTTAGTGCTTACCAGCAGGGTCTACAAGGACCAATTAATGTGTAACACATTAGTGTATTTAGAAATCACACGCCCATAGTGCACATTGCCACACTGGGTACAATAGGCCCCTGACTTCTATATGCTACCACACTATACATGTGGAATAATAATAATAATAATAATTAATGTGTAAAAATGCACATGCATATTAAAGGGAGAACATATCCCTAGATATTCCTGAGGGAGTAATAAAGGAGATATTCTAGGAAAAAATACATTATTTAGGATGTACCAATTTTCTAAGGAATGAAAAATATAAAGTAAAGCTTAGAAAGGCATTCTGGTACAGGGACAGAATTTTCTGTGTAATCTGGGATTGCACATAAAGAGTACAAAAGGTCATCCTCCTGAAGATCATTTTAGTTTGTCTTAGCCTTTCCTGCCAATTTTTCTGTTTTTCCCCCTCAACAATTGTATTCACTTTAAAACGAAACCAAGAAAACAATTTCCCCTTCCCCATGATCTCCTTCATGAGAAACTACCATTGCTGAAGGCAGCCGCGTGGGTGAGTTACATAGCAGTAAATTTGCCTGTGTTCCTCATTATCAGGATATAATTTAGTATTTTTCATTTGTGATAGTGTCCTGTATCCAGGTCCTCAAGCTTTGGCCATGCGTAAAACAATTAGTGGTGCACTTGGCTTATTCTGCTTTCATTCTCTCCAGCTGAGCAGTATGGTATAAGTGAGAAATCAGAACTAGTCCCTAGCAAATAATTAGACAGTTGTGAAATGCTGTGCATGAAGAGAAAGTTCTTCCTAATCCCTGCAGGTGAACAGCATGAGATAGGATTATCATTATCACCTCTTGCACAGATACCAATGTAATAGTAATCACAAGAGCACTCAGACCATTTAACATTCTGCCATAATATCTGGCTCAATGACCACCTGAAACAGTGAATTCCCAAGGGGCCATTCCCCAGCTGGGAATCACTGGCATGTAGCAGAATTCCAGCCATTCCCCTTACATCTGGGAGGCAGATTCTCACTTAAAAGAGGGGGAAATAGCCAAAATTAGAGGAATAGTTCCCCAAATATGTTTAACATGATAATGCTAATCTTTCCATAACAATAACACAGTATGTGCACAATAAAATAGGCACTGAGCGCCTCGTTTCCAGCATTCAACACCTATTGATGTGCTCACTATCTCTGAAAAATCAGATCACCTCTTTTTAAAAAAGCTTAAGTATGAATTTAGGAGCCCATATGTAGGTGCTTAGGTTTGAAAATTTTGTCCTAAGCTGTTAATATACATAAGATGGCTTTCACCTGCCGCTTCTATGGTTCCTATAGTACCATAACTTTAAAACTGTTATGATCCCCCCCCCCCGATCTATTAGAAACATCCTACCCTAGGATGATATGCAACATGTACAATTTCAGGGGTATTGTTGGGGGGAATGTTGAAAATTAGGTTTATAATGGGAAGGTAGTTTCTGCCTTGACTACAGAGTGGATACTGCCATTTATAATCAGAACCCTTATTTCTTACCGAAGCTGACATAAGGCCTTAAAGTCCAGAGTCTTGATGTGTACTGGAGGAAATGGCAGCAAAGCACATTGGTCTCTTAAGTCTGAAAATCTGTGGCTTAACTCTGTAAAGCATTTCCAGATTTATGACTGCTGTCTAACACTCATTCTTCTAGCTTCTAGCTTCAGAGGGTCTGCTCATGTAAGAAAGGGCTGCAGGATCAGGCTCACAGTTTAGTAAAGAATCTAAAAAAATAGAGCTATATTCTGCAATATGGTAACACTGGACTCTTCTTTAATGCCCATAAGAAGTGAATTTATTATAATTATGACAGCAAAAAAGCCTCTGTAATTCCCATCTCTGAGTTCCTCAGCACACTGTCCTCCTGGTGTCTATAGCATATAAGCTCTTGCAGTCTCATCAGAGGTGAAAGTAAGCCAGTACAGTCCAGTACGGCGTACCGGCAAGAGCTGGTACGCCATGCCGGACTGGACCGGCTTCCCCGGAGGTGATTTAAAGGGCTCAGAGCGCCAGCTGCTGTGGGGAGCACTGATCCCTTTAAATCAGCGCCGGGCTCGGGTGGTGATTTAAAGGGCCTAGAGGCTCCGGCTGCTGTGGGGAGCCCCAGGCCCTTTAAAGAGCCACTGCCGGAGCTCCGGCAGCGGGGCTCAGGCAGTGCTTTAAAGGGCCCGGGGCTCCCCACAGCAGCCGGAGCCTCTAGCCCTTTAAATCACCATCGGAGCTCCAGCAGCGGGGCTTGGGGAGCGCTTTAAAGGGCCTGGGGCTCCCCACAGCAGCCAGAGCCTCTGGCCCTTTAAATCACCACCAGAGCTCCGGCAGCTGGGCTCGGGTGAGGATTTAAAGGGCCCGGAGCTCCAGCCGCTGCAGGAAGCCCCGGGCCTTTTAAAGTGCCGCTGCTAGAGCTACAGCAGCAGGGTTCAGGCAACACTTTAAAGGGCCCGGAGCTCTGCGGCGGCTAGAGCCCTGGGGCTCCCAGCCGCCTCTGCAGCCGGTAGCTCCGGGGTGATTTAAAGGCCCTGGGGCTCTCAGCCACAGCCAGAGCCCCAGGGCCTTTAAAAACCATCTCTTCCGGTTGAGGTCATGCCCCCATTCAGGACTCCGGCATACCGGTAAGTCCTTTCAGTTACTTTCACCCCTGAGTCTCATTGTGTATATTGTACAGCACCCAGCATGTCAGCATTGACCAAATAATAAAATATTGCCCTGCTAACATTTTAGAGTAACAAATATTTCAAGAAATTGGTTTCTTTGCAGCATGAAAACATAATACAGGTTTGAAGACTAGTGACTCTACTTAGAATCACAAAAAACTCAGCCAAAAACCAGAACACCTCAAAACATTGAGAATGAAAGTGTGAGGCCAGGAATAGATGCAGGACAAGCACTGCAGTAAGTTTCATAAGCTTTCTTTCTGCCTCTGCTCAGTGGAATCTACAGAAAAGGCTTCTGCTCAATGGAATCTACAGAAAAGGCTGTGTACCATCATCCTGGAATCTTTTTATGAGCCTACACAAGTGCTAAGCAATGATATTGTTGGTCTAAGTCCATTGACCATCTTGGGTCTTTGCCTGCTGTGCGGGGCAGGGGAAGTAGTGCATGCAAAGATAAATTGAGGCAACGGATGAGGTTGTTGCAGTGAATTTTGCTAAGAGCATCTTTATACACAGGTCACTACTGAGTCAAAGTAGAAACTTAACTTCTTTGATAACCATGCCCATTGAGGGGGGACTGGGGGTCAGGAGTAACATTGACCTTGAACATTAAAAACTTCCCCATAGACAAAACTGGCAGTTGCACGCCACAGATGATTGGAGAGCAAGAAAAGATAACTCCCTGCATTGACATTATGGGGCAGGTAGAGGAGAGTGCAAAAAGGGCTGTACAAAACTTATGAGGGTGAATCATGGCATCCCTTCTGAATGGGATATTCCTGCCTAATTACGATAATGAAAGAATGGTCTTGCTGCACAGGCAAAAATCAAACCCAAACTATTAATTAATCTCTCAGAGAGAGGACTGATGAGAGATGCAAATTCTGGGGCAACCATAAAGTTTAGGATGGGGGGGATATTTTCTTTATCTGTGTGATCCTAGTTAAATATGGCAAAGCAATTACTGAACTATACTGAACCAATAAGCAAAAACTGATAGTGATAAGCAGCATGCCTTGGATACATAGTGCTTTTGTTTCATATTATTTCATGTGTCATTATGCAGAGCAGAAAGAAAGATGTGATCAAAAGCCGTGATGAATCCAGAAATAATAAAGGGAATTACCAACTTTTCCAACCACTGGTGGCATTATCAGGAGGAGCTGAGATCACTGGGAGCTGCTAGGTGCCATTAATGGCCAAAATTTTACATTTATCTAGCCTATGGGTAAATCCTGGTGCCACTGAAATAGTTGGAGTTTTACCACTGACTTCAGTGTGGCCAGGATTTCATGCTATTTGTCTAGCATTGGTGCAGGTCAAGGATAAAGGAGAGTGTGTTGCAGAACCAATATCCTTTTGTGACCTATGCTGTACTTCTATCCACCATGAGCCACCAGATTTTTCCTCCTTCCATTTGAAGGTAGCATTTAACACACAGGATCAGATTTTTAAATATATTCAGACACCTAAAGATGGAGATAGGCATTTATTGGGATTAGTGTGGGCAAGCACCATAAGAAATCCTATTCACTGCAATGAGTCTCAGTTTTTTGACTTGACAGACGTATAATTTATTCTGCCAAAAAGCTGCCTTTAGTTTTTGTCCAAAAGTTCAAGGTAAAACCACCACTAGTTAAGATATAGAGGGTGGTGCTAGATAGCCACCCTGTGGAAGATAAACCCCCAAACAGAATTTTATTTAAATATTTTATGACTAAAATTAAAAAAAAACTGTCATAAAAATATTTAGTGACTGAATCAATGTGGGATGTTACTCAGCCCATTATGTAATTGTAGTGGCACCAACAAGACTAAGCAAGACCCAGGGAGGTGCTATAGGATGTGCTGTGTGCGCGTGGAGACAGTTTTCTTCAAGCCTAGCCTACAGTGCAACCTGTTTCATCCTGACATATATCACAGAGATAATCTGATGCATTTGATACTTTATCCACATTACAGTGCATATCACAGTAAATTAATTACATTACATTTCTTTTGGGGTTGGGGAAGGGGTTGCATGTGAAATTTTATCTTCAGTGAAAATGAGAGTTTGCCTTATTGAGAATTCCCACAAGCATAACAAGTTTTTGGCAGTAGCTTCCAAAAAGCTGCAACCTGAAACTCTTACCACTGGGGTACTGACACTTCTGACCAATCTCTCTCATGAGAACATATGGTCAGACTCCCTGGTTTGTCTGAGCTGTGCTTGATGCAAGGCCAGAAAGGGAGGAACAAAGTTGGTTTTAAACTGCCCTGCTCCTGGGGTTAGCCAAGGATCAGGCTCCATAAAGGCTTCTGTCTCATACGCTTGGCTGCCCATGATCCCAAATAGCTGTTCCAGCAGCAAGGAATCATCCAGATACAGCAGCTACCTAGCTACACCCCCTTTTCCCTGGCCACAGCACATATGTTAGGGTGTTGGGGTCGGAGGCATAAAAACTGTTATGCCATCCCAACTGTACAGAATGAAATCCCCAGATAGTTGGTTAATCTAGCTTTCTGGGTGTTTTGTGCCACAGGATCAGGGGCCAGAATCTTGGCCCAAAGTCCAAGAATTTTAATGGGAATGGACAACACTCTGGATGCAGCTATCCTCGCCTCCCTGTGTGGAGGATAGGTCAAGTGGTCAGTTAAAAAAAGGGTATTGAAATGAGCAAAATAGTGTCACTCTGGTATCATTTTTAGACTATATTTGATGACCATTATATAACTCCCAATCTGCTACAACCAAAATGCAAGAGAAACAATACTGACAGCAGTTTAAAATGATGTGAGACAAATTTCTTTAAGAGGCATAATATTTTTTAAACCTTCTGCTTCAGTATTTCTGAAGTGAATAATTTCCAGTAATAAAAATGAGGAAAGAATAAGCCAGGAAATGTATATGTATAGGGAGGAAAGCAAATGCATAGAGATGCCCTCCAGCATGAGGATCACTTGGGAGGTACAGTGTGCTTCATGCAATAAAGAAATCCTATAGACAGTTCACCATAGGTTGGGGCATGATTTTTGCTCCTACTTTTACATCTGTGTAACTCTATGGAAGTCAGTGGAGCTATTTTTCATTTACACCAGAGGAGGATTATCATAGAATCATAGAAGATTAGGGTTGGAAGAGACCTCAGGAGGTCACCTAGTCCAACCCTCTGTTCAGGATTACACTCCTAAGCTTTTCTTCTTTTAATTGACCACATACTAGTTCTCTCAAACCACCATTAAGTTCATTAGCTGAAGCCAGACCACTGTTTAAAGGTCTGTGGTCAGTTTCTTTTAGTTTTGGTAAACCGTATGGGCAAGAAGCTGGGAACAGAGCTCCACGTGAGTGGGTACTATTCTTAAAACCATGCTGTTGGTTTTGCACTTCTCTTCCCTACCTTGTTTGCTATATAGCAAGGGAAATCTGAATTGTTTCTCCATGTTTATGAATTCCCAATGTACATTAACATTCAGTGCACTAAACTGGAAAAGGCCAAGTGCTGTTTTAAATTTTTGCTAGTCTTTTTCCGATACATTCTGCTTCATATTTGAATCTTTTCTTGCAGACCACGTATGCCCAGATAGTGTTGCTAAGACAACAGGATGAATCATTTACTTAATTTAGTAAGGTTTTGAAAGCTTTTGATTATAAATAGCTATAGCCTATTTATATTAAAAATAGCTGTTCCTGGTGTTTTGTCTCTTTTGTTTTAGGGCAAAAAAAGTCACTGTTATGTGTCTATATCTTAAGGGAATGTTTTCTATAGCGATTTCGCCAACATATTGACATTAATGTTTAGTGTATTTTTTTTCTTGGTGGTAGGTTTAAAACAAAGCTTTGCATTTGTGCTATAAAAGGATCTGATTCATCATTGAGAAAGAAATTTTGTAGTGTTAGGAATCAATAAGGGCATGTTCTTTATCTGCACTACTGACAATCGTTGCATTATGGCTCACATGGGAACAGATTATAGTTTGGGTCAGTAGTTCACAATAAAAGTCTCCCATAATACTCTGGTGTTCTTAGATAAACAGAGGTCTGGATGTGAAGATCAATTGTGTGATGACACTGAATGGAAAGAGCGTAGTGAAAAGGAGGGTAAATGCCACTGACTCCATAGTCTTGAACAAGTGATAGGAAATGGAGCTATGCAGTGTTGTTGTAGTCCTGTTGGTCCCAGGATATTAGAGAGACAAGGTGGATGAGGTAATATCTTCTTTTGGACCAATTTTTTTGGTGAGAGAGACAAGCTTCTGAGCTACATAGAGTTCTTTTTCAGGTCTGGGAAAGGTTCCACCTTGTATTTAGCTGTGAAACTCAGAGTACCTTTCCCAGACCTGAAGAAGAGCTCTGTGTGGCTCGAAAGCTGGTCTCTCTCACCAATAAGAGATATTAACTCACTCACCTTGTCTCTAGGGTGACCAGCTGTCCCGATTTTATAGGGACAGTCCCGATTTTTGGGTCTATTTATTATATAGGCTCCTATTACCTCTCCACCCCCCCATCCTGATTTTTCACATTTGCTGTCTGGTCACACTACTTGTCTCAGGAAATGGAACAGACATTCATCTTCAGGATCCTTTTGGACTCCATGTAATAGCTAATGCCCATGTGAGATTCCTGGGGGTGTGCCAGGGAATCAAGCCCACTGTGAAGTTTGCCAGAAGTAGAAATGGGACCAGGAAGTATAGAAATATTAGCTCTTTGAACACAGACATTGGTGACTAGTGCTATAGCTAGGATAGAGATTTGGTTAACCATGCTTCAGGTGAACAGAAATCCGGTCATAATGTGAGATAGTGTACATGAAGGTACATTGAGCTAGTGGAATTATGTGTATTCTGGGTTGTCTGTATAAAGAACCGTAACTAACTGGAGGGAACAACCAAGTAGTCAAAGCATCAGTCTGGAATGGATATGCCTGGATCTCTTTATTCTCTCAGTTGTCTTCAATTTCTAGTCTCTAATTTCTCTTTACATTTATACTACCAAATTCTCTCAGCAGATACATGAGAGAGAATTTGGAGTAAACAGTTTCTCAGGATTTACAGCATCATTACTGACTTGGTCTGAATTATTTTGAAAACAAAAGGGTACGTGACAAGAGTCCATGAAAGGCATGAGCTCAATAACCCTGTTGCTGTTTGCTAACTGCTCCTTCTAGACAAGTTAATGAGGAGGAGGGGCACAAAATAATCCATCTCCCAGTTGGAGTAACTCAGAACAACTTTCTTCCTGTATCACATCACTTTCTCTTCCCTATTGTTTCTCTCTTTACTTCTGCTGTAACTTCTCAGCAAACGTTGGGGGTGGGGGAAAGGCTACTCTGCCCAAGTAGCCATGAATTCTTGGCCAAAGTGGATTTTGTCAAATATGTGTAACTTTAAGCACATGAGTAGCCCCATTGATTTCAACAGGACCACTCACAGGCTTAAAGTTATGCATATGCCAAAGTACCTTGCTGAACTGGAGGCTTTTTCTATATATGCAAACTGTAGCTTCCACTTGAGACAAGTTTAGTGTGGCTCTTACTGACTGACTCAGAGGATGGTTCTGACAAATCGCTGGTCTTGAAGCTGGGCCTGTGGGTCCCCAGGCAGTGCTCAGACCATAGCCACTACCTGGTAGCTCATTAGAGCCAAGAAGTAGAGGAGTTCTAGCTGACCAAGGACTCTGCCAAGAAGCTCCTCGTTCAGGGAGACGTTTGGCCCACTGACTGGCCCGGATGAGCTAATGAACCCGGAAAGAGACACAGGTCTGAGCAATTAGGTGAATCCCTGTCTAGTTGTCACTTGGACCTTGCCTACTTTTCTGGCTCCTGAGCCCTGCCAGTTCCTGCCCTCCTTATCCCAGATGCCCATCTGCCCTCCCTCCACCTCCCCATCTTGCTTTCCTGCCTTGGTCCCTGCTCCCATGTCCTACCTCTGGCTACGACTCTCACTCTTGGCTTGACCTCTGACTCAGACTCTGTCTTGACTCCTGATTTGACTCTGATACTGGCTTCAGCCCTTGGCTTGACTCCCGACTCTGGCTCAGTTTCCCAGATATGGACTAACCATTAGGTGTGGCTGCCCACATTCCAGTCCCTGTAATGGTACTCTTTTGACTCATTTGGTAGGCTCCTGGTTCAAATCTCAACTACAGCAAAACATATGACAAACACAAAGCATGTGCAGCCATTGGATGGGGCACACTAATTTGGATACTACTTCCACTGAAATCAATGGCAAGACACACACTGAAATTACTGGGAGCAGGATTGGTATCAAATATGCTCATGTATCCTGCCACCAATTGGCAGATATATGTTAGGCCGTATCTATATTAGCAAGCATTATAAGCAAGAGCTCTCTTCATTATCAGCATTAAATTACACAATGATAAAAATGCCTGAGTCCTGTCTACACTCACAGCTTCACAATTGACTCCTTAATGGAGGTGAACCAGTATATAAATCCGAGTCCAAATTTTCTCAGTATTCTCCAAACACCTGAAGATACAGTAATTGATAGTGTCTTTGATACACCCTTGTGCAAAGGTAAGCAAGGTGTCACAAATACATTGCACCTTCAGACAATTTTAGTTTAGAGCATTTTAAGTTAATCAAATACAAATATTAATTGAAAATTAAAATTGAAATTTTAGATCAGCAATGGCATCCAGAAAATAAGCATGGCTCATGTATTAAAGCACAGCCTGTTAGCTAAAGGACCCAAGCTATTCTGAATTCTCAGTTAGGTTTAAAATGCTGATAGTTTTCTATAAAGGGGGAGTTATGCAGAAGAAATCAAGACTATAAGGTAATCAGACTGCAAGGGAATGGAGCTGACAGATTTACAGGTACAGTATTATGGATGGCTGAATATTTCATATAAAAGTATGAAGTTACATGAGTTTATCATTGGCAGTGGAACAATCCTTGAAGCAGGGTCTCCTACAAACATGGCTAGTGTATTTAAAAAGGGGAGTATTCTCATTTAAAAAAAAACACACCATCAGTACTCTAAGGCAACCTGTGAGCTCTTTAGCAAGCATGACCAGTGTTCTTTTTTTAAAATATACATGGACAGTAACAGTTCCAAAAATACTATTTTTTTAAAAAAGAAGGCAAAATGGGGGGAAAGTATATATTTACTTACTGTAAGTCAGCATAGCTTCATTGGGGTCGGTTGGACCTTTGTCGACACAGGTTATAGGGCAAAAAGATTGTTTTTGTCAATATAGCTTATAAAATTCCTTTATCCAAATGAGTTATCCCAGCAAAAAGCATGTCTTGTGGTTTAACAGACTCTACATTAGGGTTTTTGCCACCATAGCTATGTTAGTCAGGAGTGTGATTTTTCATACTCCTAACTGACATAGCTATGCCAGCAAAACTTCAGTGTAGACCAGACTTTAGGTCCCATTAATGGTTCAGTGGGACTTGTGCTGCTAAATCACTTTAGCCCTTTTGGAAATCCCACCCAATGTGCCTCCACAGTCTCCCATCTTATGCACTTCACAGAGACAGGTTTTACTACCCACAGGAGGTAGTTAAGGGACAGCTCCCAGTTCACCAATTACTGAAATCTGTGGTACAATTGGGAAGTTGTTTAACAGAACAACACAGCACTACACAACAGGACAATATTAAGTGCAGAACACTTTATCCATCAGTTGTCACTTGACCATAACAGTTGTTTAAAATGTCAACAAACCAGTGAAAAGAATATGATTTATAGGGTATATTACAGCCGCTTCTAATTCTGTACTCTGCCTGAATTGTAATAAGCATAATTCAGTAACCTGCTGTTATAACAGAATATGCTACAATTCTGATATTTATGGCCAGTGTACTTTTCTTTTCACTTTGAAAGTAAATAAACAACATTCATGAGGTAGTGAAAACAGACCAAGTTCCTAAGAAAACAACATGAACGGTCTGCGGTAACTGCCATGTGAATTCTTGCAACTAGAGTTTAAGTAATTATCAGTAGGCATGAGATTTGTGTGTGTGTGTGTAAGAGAGAGAGAGAGAGAGAGAGAAATAACATTTAACTTTATAGATTAAGGCAATGCAATGCAAATACATACTCTATCAGCATCCAAAAGCATAAATGGTATCCAAAGATAGTGACTGTCAGTGTGGGAAAGAAAAATAAATAATAATACAGCTCGAAAGCTTGTCGTCTATCTCCACACTAAGGGTACGTTTATACTTACCGCGCGGGTCGACGCGGCGAGTTCGACTTCTCGGAGTTCGAACTATCGCGTCTGATCTAGACGCGATAGTTCGAACTCCGGAAGCGCCGCGGTCGACTCCGGTACTCCACCGCAGCAGGAGGAGTTGCCGGAGTCGACCTTGGAGCCACGGAGTTCGCTTCCGCGGCGTCTGGACGGGTAAGTCATTCGAACTAGGGTAGTTCGAATTCAGCTACGTTATTCACGTAGCTGAATTCGCGTACCCTAGTTCGACCCCGGGGCTGTGTGTAGACCAGGGCTAAGAGATATTACCTCATCCACCTTGTCTCTAACAACATATAGAAGACTTCAATTCATTTGAAAGAACGTTGTTTGGAAGATGAATGATTTTTGCAGAAGAAGATAAATGCGTGTTTCTTTATAGCCTGGCATGTTAAGAATCATTTGGTGTGCCCATTATAAAACCTCTTTTCAAGGCGATTTTTAACTATTGTAAACGTTGCAATTTGCCATTGGGCTGAAGCCAGGAGTTTAAGTTGTCAATTCAGAGGCAGGCTGGGCTTTTTCCTGAAAACAAAATTGGTTAACAATGCCACATTTTTAGGATATGTCAAAAATAATTCAGATTTTTTTTTAATTTGCTTGTGGTTTTAAATCCTGAAATTTTGAAGACTCTAGAGCCAGATTTAATGAAAATAAGTCCCGCCTTCAGGCTGTGGAACACAATGACAATGCAAGTATCATTTTTCACAGTTTCTGTGGCCTTGCTCTGGTTTCACTGCAAACAAACTGGGTCTTTTAAAATCTTGTGCAGGCCTATGGGTCAGATCCCAGAATAGATGGGGTCTTTGCAGCGAGTTGCCAGGAATGGAATCCTCTCTCTTTCAGATCATGTAGTACCAGTAGAGCATCTACAGCCAATACTCCAGCTTAAGGCCTCAAAGCACCTGCACGCTCTGCACTTGAAAGTAGAGGTTGACATTTAGAGCTAGGCAAGTTTTTTGGCAAACACTTTATTCACAGAAAAATGATATTTCAGTCAATTGGAAGCTAGATTCACAAAATGCGGTGAGGAAGAGCAGCTGTCTTGAAACATTCAGCCCAGTGGTTAGGGTACAATGCTTGTGGAGTGTGAGAGAGCCCTGTTCAATTTTTCTCTCTATCTGATAAAAAGGAGGGATTTGAACTTGGGTCTCCCACAGGGCAGGAAAATGTCCTAGCTACTGAGCTATGAGACATTCTAGGATGGACCTGTCTCACTTTGTCCTGTTGAAGCTGTTCTAATTTATTTATAAATAATTAGTCATTGGAACAGGGGTTTGAATTTAGGAGAGTACCTGTTGTAATAACTGGGCTTAGAAATTTACTTGAATTGTGAGCTCAGTTGTGAGGTGAGTGAAAGTTCATAAAGTGTCACAATAATCTATAACAACAAATTTGATGGAAAAAAGGTGCAAAAGGAAGACAGAAGAATTGAATTAAACCAAACAAAAAGATCCGCTGATATAAGGCAAGGACTGTGTTAAGACCAGCGAGCCTGGTAAATAAAAGTGTGGGACTGGAAATCAGTGAAAAATTGGGATGTCAGAATTAAGTCTAATTGGTAAACAAAATAATGAGGGGTTGGGCTACTCCACCCATCACTCCCTTTTGGGGTACCAGAGACTTTGTGGGGAAAATATGGACAGATGGATCTGAACGCTGTCTGACTGAAGGACAAAAGAAGGGGAAGAAATGATTGTCTCCATCATGGCCACTACCTCCACTGTCCCCTAATCTTCATCCTAATCCTGAGAAGTGTCCTGACCAGGCCAGAAAGAGGGACCCATATGCCACTACCACTTCCATGGCTCCAGCTAAATCCTGAACACTGCTTGGGATGAGTCTCTCTTTCTCCCACCCCACCAATGTGTCCTTTTCCTTCTCTACCTTATTTCTTCTCTTTAACATCCTTCTCCTTTTTCCTTCTAAGAGTCTGTCTTAGGCAGCCAAGAATATATATTTTGTAACACTGTTGTAAGCCTATGACCAGAAAAGGTAGCTCAATTCAATGCCCTAAACAGCCTAATGCTGGTACAACTTTATCAGGTCTTTGAATGGCTGATAAAACCACTTGCTGTGCCTGTGTTTCTCCAACCACAAGGTTGCAAGTTAAAGTCTACACCAGAAACAGAAGCTTCATATTTCCCACCCACCCACACACCATGGATCTTTTTTTTTTAAACTGCAGCAACAACAGCTCCAGCTGATTTCAACTAATTCTCTTGTCCCCACAAAAGACAGTTATTGCCACCTAAGAAACTGTCAGACAAGGGGGTTTCCTTCTAAAGACTCTCTTTAGCTAAAGGGAATAAGGGACTTCGTTAAAATGTAAGTATTAAGATTTTAACTTTCAAATTATATAATTGTTTTTCCTTCTTTCTGTATTTTTGTAAAAAGATGAAAAAAGTCTGTATAATGTAATTGCCATGGTACTAAGCAGGCTGAGGTGTCAGTGTACCAAATCCCAAACCTTGTTTAAAACTGTTTGTTGTTGGACAGTTTCGAGGTCTATTAACAACTTTGACTCTTTGAGCCCATTTATTCCATCTAATTTAATGTAGCATGATCTAACCACCAGGCTAGAGAGTCATTCACACTTTTTCCTGGTCAAATAATTATTCATTGTCAAAATGAATGTCTATGAAATGCCACTACGAATGACAATGGGGGAAAACAAGAGTCTCCTTTGAGGAACAAAACTGACTTGCTCTGAGAGCAGATGTCATCCTGCTGTACTGATAGCTGCAGATCATGGCTGAAACATAAGAACATAAGAATGGCCATACTGGGTCAGACCAAAGGTCCATCTAGCCCAGTATCCTGTCTACCGACAGTGACCAATGCCAGGTGCCCCAGAGGGAGTGAACCTAACAGGTAATGATCAAGTGATCTCTCTCCTGCCATCCATCTCCACCCTCTGACAAACAGAGCCTAGGGACACCATTCCTTACCCATGCTGGCTAATAGCCATTAATGGACTTAACCTCCATGAATTTATCCAGTTCTCTTTTAAATGCTGTTATAGTCCTAGCTTTCACAACTTCCTTAGGCAAGGAGTTCCACAAGTTGACTGTGCGCTGTGTGAAGAACTTCCTTTTATTTGTTTTAAACCTGCTACCCATTAATTTCATTTGGTGACCCCTAGTTCTTATATTATGGGAATAAGTAAATAACTTTTCCTTATCTACTTTCTCCACATCACTCATGATTTTATACACCTCTATCATATCCCCCCTTAGTCTCCTCTTTTCCAAGCTGAAAAATCCTAGCCTCTTTAATCTCTCCTCACATGGGACCCGTTCCAAACCCCTAATCATTTTAGTTGCCCTTCTCTGAACCTTTTCTAATGCCAGTATATCTTTTTTGAGATGAGGAGACCACATCTGTATGCCGTATTCAAGATGTGGGTGTACCATCGATTTATATAAGGGCAATAATATATTCTCCTTCTCATTCTCTATCCCCTTTTTAATGATTCCTAACACCCTTATCTACCTCCTCATGGTTCACTTAGAGAAGCAGAGAGAGGAAAGAAAATGGTGGCTGCAGAGTACAGGACTCTGAGGTGGGGGAGCCCTTTTCAGAACCCTTGATGGGACCTAGACATGGTCAAATTAAGTCAGTATCAATCTGTATATATCAATCTACAGTGGGTGGGAATGGGATCTATATGAGTGGTAGATTGATGAGCACTGTAAGTCATTTACAGATCAAGTTTCTCAAAGGGCTCAAATTTTGATGTTTCATCCCCTCAGTAGGGCTCCAATGAGTAGACTAAGGTCAAAAATTATATTAGATCACACTTGATGTTAGGGAAGCTCCATTGCCCATCAATATCCAGGATGCAGTGAGTTCATCGCAATCTTCACATGGATGGATTGGGACAGTCCCCACTCCTCATCTCAGTTTCATTTAATTCCTTCTTGCAGGATGATGAAGTCCAGACACAATCTAATTAATTGCCTAGAATGATTCCAAAGATATAATGTGACAGATTCTGTCTTTTCAAGGGCCTCTGATAGAAGTTTCTCTCTAAAAAGTTACATATAAACCAGCATCCAGTTGGAGTCACCAGTTCAGTTTCTGACTTGTATTACATCCCCCATGTAATAGATTTTTAAAAATCTATCCATAAAAAACAAATACCATCAATGAAATTTAATTTAGTACTGTTAAAGATCAAATGAGCTGCAAAAACAAAAGGAATTCATGGTAAAAACTGCCATTTCTCATTTAATGAATCCTGCTGTGCCACAGAGTATAGAAAAAAAAAGAGTCACTATCAAGATGAGGAATACAATAGAGAAATTAAAGCATTAAAAACTAAGTTTACTGAACAATAAGGGTCACATTTTCAACTGGCCTCTAAAAATGTGCATGCAGCATTTACTGGCTTATCCATTTGAGCAGACAAAACCCGAAATTGTGCTTGCAAAATGGGTACTTTGAATATAACTGCCCATTTTTAACATATATATACCTGCTTTATGCACATCATTGTGGATGTTTTGTACACTTAAATAAATAGGTATGCTGAGAATTTGATTCTAAAGAAAATTCACAGTTAGAGTTGGAATTCTAGACTGCATCTTTGGCCTTCCCAAACTTAGCTTGTGAATGGCAAAAGTATCAGGAGAGCATGATGTTGTGTTGTGTGACAGTATCACCAATAAACACAGTGGGGAGTGAATTAAGCACCTAGTGCAAACTCGATACTTCGGCCTTAACTCTGAACTGCCCTGCTTTGGTACATATAAGTCAGACCCTTAATATTACTTTTAATACTGTCTTTTCTAGTTTAATATAAGTTAAATTAGGAGTTCAAGGCTAAAATGTGCAGAGTTCATAAATCAGTAGTTTAGCTAATGGATTGGTTCCAAATATCTGGCTAATAGCAGGCAGTTCAGCTTAGATATGCATTTCATCTGGCTCCTGTCCATGCTACTTTTGTAATACAGCATACTGTATAGGAGAAGCACTGACCTTTTGCAGCCTGTGACTGATTCAGTGCATAGTCTTCAAGACTAAACATTGGTGCCAAGATACAATTGTAACTGGTGCTTCTGGAATGCATATGAGTAATACTTTACAGTAACTGAACATTTTAATGTGCTTTAGTTGAGCCTCTCAGGTACAATAATCTGATTAGCAGGACAAAGAAGTTGTATGGTCTTGAATTCCATTAAACAGAAATTCTGGGTGGGATTTTCAAAAGGGGCTAAGAAAGTTAGGGAAAGTCAATGAGTGCCTAATTCTTAGTCCGCTTAGAAAATCCCAGTGTCTGGTCTTTGTCATCACTTCCTTATCTTCACAAAACCTAACATCCCATTTCCTAACATGTTTACCTATGAAAGGTGTCCCACAAAGATGTCTTCACAACGGCTAAGCATGTTCAAAGAGAACAATGATTTGGCAGATTCAGATAGTCAGATTATAAAATCAGATGGGACCATTATGATTACCTACTCTAATAAACAAGGGAAGGTTCTCCCAGGATGATTGACAGCACTAGCCCCAACGGAACATTAGTATATTTTTTAAAGTAATGGACTTTCTCACACAAACTTTTTTGGATTGCAACTTGTAGATTCTGGAGGAAAACAAAGGCTCTGATCTAAGTTACTTATTTTCTTTCTAATTTTGAAGACTACTAATTAGTCAGGCTTTGTGCCTAGTAAAGGGGAAATCTCAACTTTCATTTAAAAACAAAGTGTCTAGCCCTCTTCTTTATGAAAGTAGCCTTGAAAACAAACAACTTGCTAAGACTGAAAGGAACAAATAGCTGGCTCCACTTCCACAGCAGAAGATGCGGGGTGGTGTGTGTGTGGGGTAAAGATCCATATTCCTCACCACCACACAGACACTTTTTATATAAAATGAATCAGTTAAGTGCTGCAAGGGGACTCCCCTCTTTCATCTGTGAGAACCTCTGCGTGTACCTATGGAGTCCCTACTTCCCGGGTACTTCAGAATCAAATGAGGAGGAGGAAGGGGTAGAAGAAGAGAGAAGGCAAAACTGATTTGCACAGAGTGCAAGTTCTGCACCCTGGCTTAGAATCTCCACACACACTTGTTTTCTTTGCTAAGGCCGCTAGGTGGTCATACTGTTGGTCATCTCCTTAAAGAATGTGCCTATCTAACTCCTGTCCCACACAAACATAGCAGGTCATCCATGGTTGGTTACTTGAAGATTATCTGTCAGACTTTCTTGTGTGCAGGACAAGTTACTTCCTAAAGGAGTCTTTCTTTATTTCTAAGTACCTTAAATCTTACAAAATGTTCAGATCAAATGCAAATTGAAAACTCTACTTATTTTGGGATGTGAGGAAAATGCAGGAAGGGGATTTAAAAAGAGGGTAAAATAAGTATGGAGAATTTTAGTGGATATTTATTTGCTGGCAGTCCTTTATATCGTATAGTATAGTTAGGCTAGGTCTACATTACAAGTTAGAAATTTGATTCCCAGCTGACATACATGTACTTGTGCTAGCTCTTATGGAGCTAGCATGCACTAAAACCAGTAGTGTAGCCATAGTAGCACACGCAACAGCAGCCTGGGCTAGCTGTCCTCAGTACAAACCCACCTGCACCCCCTGGGTATGTACGCAGGGCAGTTACCCCTGTGCTGCTGCTGCCACTGCAGCTACCTGACTATTTTTAGGGTGCTAGCTGTCTAGTGTAAGTGTACGCAAGCTAAAAACCATATGCCTATTTCATAGTGTAGACATACCCTTAGTTTGAGATAGGCATAAATCAACTTACGAGCATAGGGTGAGCACCTGTAGGTATTTTTATTCATTTGACTAAATAAAATAAATGATTTTGCTATTCCTGAAAGTTAGATGTTTTCTAAAGAGCCTGAGATTTGTAGGTACCAAGTCCTAAAAAATCCATTACTGAATGTTAGGTGTTTCAGGAATCTGCATGTACTGTGTGTCTTGAATATTAACCGCTTGTAGTGCTGAATCAAAGTGATGACAATTTAAATAATAATAATAAAGTCATTGCTCTCTAAGTAATTGTGCATATTGTACTTCATTCAGTGCTTTGAATTTGACTTAAAGCAGGATCGCAAAATGTTTTGATTCCACAAAGCAGAGTACCAAGACCCTTATCAGCCTACTGCCTTCAGGTATCTAAGTCTGTTTCTGAATACGGCTTAACCCTGTCGATAAACAGAGAAAACAAATTATAAAATGTACTTTATTCTTCTGTTAGGTGTGCTGCATGATACAGTCTATACTGTATGTACTGTAATTGGCCAGCTCTGTCTGGTGTTTACTTCTGGGAGACCATATTACTTCAGGTACATTAGTCAATGTCATATTTCAAATTCTGCCACCTGTTTCTAACATTTCATTTGCAGCTCTGTGGAACATAATCCATGGGATATTGATATGGTATGCTAGTATGTATATATGTATCTTTCTATCCTTAGAACCACAGTTTACTGAGATTTTGAATGCATATGCAAAGTTATTAACTTTATTAGGAGCAATATTCTTCTTCACATAACTATTTAATTAATTTAAGAAAATAAATATCTAATGTCAGTATGAGTCATTTGTATCCCTGCTATATAATCTTCAATAAGTCACATCTTTGGGAAAATGTAATGATTTTAGCTCAGTTTTAACAGTTTGCAAACTTTCACACTAATACCCTTTATAAAAGATATGTTGTATAGAAAACCTAATCTTCAAACTGTCTATCTTCAGAGCCTTGCTTCTGCACACAGGTGACTCATCTACCATAGCACCTGTCCTTGCTGTTATGCAGTGCAAAATACAAAGTGTACCCTGGTTTAATTTTTATTTGAATATTTTCATACAGGCAAATAGTAAATGTTTGTTAGGACCCCAGGATTGTGTTGTAAGGGAATTTTCGATTTATTCCTTGCAAGTAATGTGTGTTTATATGGAGATCAAAAAAGACTTTAGAACAGGACAATGCTGTTTAACATCACCCTATATAGAAAAAGTGGTAGATATTCCTTTAGCTATATATGAAATGTGCAGCATCTACTCACTCACCTATCATCTTATTCTGCACAGATAATGGCACAGGGACAAAAAGTACCCAGTGAAAACTATCATAACCTGGCTCTGACTTTAATTCCATGCATTTTGCAATTTGAGTGTACAGGTTATTTAGCAGGTGAAAACACCTCACTGAGTTTTGTATGACATATTTTACTAATGTAGTAAATGACTGTATGCATGACTGCTATAGCAAGAGCAGAGAATTTTCTTAAGGCCCCTTCTCTGGAACACCTTGAGTGTAACTGAGCTTGAGGCTTGCAGAGCTGCTTTAACTCAGTGCACGTGACTTGCTCTGCCACTGCTGAATTAAGTGTGAATGTGATAGAGTAGGTAAAAAACAAAACAACAACAAAAAAACAAAACAAAAAAACCACACTCAGATTTAGAATTTAATGTTCTTAATTAATTTCCTTTTTCTCTCTCAAGTGGTTAGATAAGGATTAACAAATGTTTTAGCAGTTGCTATAGTTGGTTGTTACTAGTTTGAAGATACCAGTAAAACTTGGTGCCAGTGGGAAATCCCACTGGAACTGTCATAGAAAAGTTATAAATAGTTAATCGAGGGTGGAGGTGGGGGAGGAAGGAAGCTGAGTGAGGTAGAGGAAGAAGGATCACCTCCTGGAGGAAGGAAGGTGTAGACAGTCAATCTGTCTCCACCCACTGAGCTCTCCAGTCACCGAAGGGTAAAACTTGCATTGAGTGTTAAGAATAGCTAGCTTACATTCAGAGAAATGACTGATTTAACAGCAAAGGGCAATCATACAAGGTTTGAAAGACAACCTAGATTCTATGGAGTCAGCTCAAACCACCACCAAAGGTTAAGCCCTTGGGAGAATCCTGTGTGAGTTAGTAACATTAGCAAAAGAGCAAGTAGGATTATGTGATGTTATAAAAAATAAAGTGTTTTTTTTTAAATTAACTGATGTAGAGAAATTTTCAAGGTTAACTTTCTTTTTAGATTAAAACATGACAAAGTGCACAGAAAGTAATCCTGTATAATCACGGCAGGGTACAATAGAAAAGTCTATACCATTTAGATCTGCTGGACAAGACTATAATGGAGGTCCCGAGATTAATGGAGACTGGGATGGGGACACCTTTATTTGGTGAGCCATCTTGCATTCCCCCCAATCCTAGGACTGTCCAGCCTCTGGTCTAGTCCTTGGTGTAAATTAGAGCACATCAGGGCTGCTTTCATATAGGCTGGCTGCCAGGGCCCCAAAAAGCCATTTCTAGTAGCTGGGGATCACCAGGGTTGTGAGAAGTCCTAGACACACCTTTTGGCCATAACTATGTACACTACATTACTGCACAAAGGTTGGTGATGTAGAAATACAGTGGATCTACAGCACCTGGTGATTCCCCTATAGGGTGGGGGAACATCCAGCTGACTAGATAAGACTGGAGAGGCACAAAACAGCTATAGTGGGGATGAGAACCCAGGCATATAAGGACAGGAACATTAATAAAAAAAACCCTGAGCCTATGTTATGAAACAGACAGGTGCATTGCTTATTAGTATATTCAAAACAAAATAAAATCCAGCTAATGGCTGCATAGCAGCATCTGTGCAAGATTTTTCTGGTGGTCTTCCTAAGGGTAGATTTTCTACATAAGCAATGGCATTCTAATATTTTGTTATGGAAGAGCACTGAACTGGACTGAAATTGATTTAAACCTTTTCACTTGCATTTGTCAGCTTACAGTAAAAGCATGATTTTCTTTATGGGATCAGAACCAGGCTGGAGTCATTATATTTTGCTAGAGAAAATCTTCAATTCATTCCAGTCATACCACTGCTGTTTCTTTGGATTCTGATGTTTGAAATAAATGTCTGCCTCTGCAGCCTCTATTGTCACTTCATGCTCTGGGGAAATGTAAGAACACACATGTTCTCAGATCTTTACACACCAAGGGGAGTGGGGGGAGAGAGAGAGAGAGAGAACACAAACTGTTGCTAAATAAAGTCCCCCAATGAACTACCATGTAAATGATTTGTGGTGCTGGAGTCTGATATATAGACTATGAAAAATTCTGAGAGCTGACTGAGCCTGCATTGTACATTGTAAGAAAGAAAGAACAGGCATAATTCAAGGCTTTGGGTCTAGTATTCAAAGCCCTCCATAAGATTAGTACAGGCTATGAGAAGGTCTGCTTCTCTCATGTCTCCTATAGCATCTACATCCCTGATGAACAATGACACTGTTGACCACAATAGTCTCACACATGTATACAGGTGACAGCATCCTTGGCCTGCATCTGGGCAACTCCCTTCTGCCAAAGACGAGAATGACCACAAACTTCCCTTTCTTTGGAGTAGTGCAAGGCTCATATCTTCAGTTAAGCTTTCCACAATAAACAAGAAAAAAAATGTAGAGAAGGGAAGAGGGGAAACAGACATTTATTGATTTATTGGAGCCCAGAGACCTGAAGTCAGTATCAGTGTCCAATTGTACTAGGCACTGCATAAACACCTAGGAAATCATGGTTGCTGCCCTAAAGAGCTTACAGTCTAATCAATCTCCTTAAAATCTTAAGAAATACCATGGTGATGGATATAGCTTAAATGCTTAGTGTCACAGTTCAGGTTAACTGTACCTATATCCCCCCACCCCCCATGGTGTAGCAAGGGCACTCACTCTATGTGTCTCAGCTGTCACCTGTCTTGGGTGGAGACCAGCATCTATCTCCCAGGGAAGACCAGGGATTTTCCCTGCTTACACTGAGTTGCCAGCATGCCAGATTGATTAAACAGCCCACTGTCTATAGCCTCTGAAGAGAAAGCAAAGCACAGTGTAATTGCCTACAGTTATAAGCAAGCACATTTATTCTTAAAGTAAAAGCATTGCAGAAAAAACATTAAACCAACAAAGAATCTACACATATGCTAATAAGCTTACCAGAGATCATCCCAACTCCAACAAGGGCTCTTGTCATCAGTGTCAGTGTCATCTTTCCTGCCTTTCCAGGATTGGGCTCATCCCTTGGACAGACAGGGCCTCCTGGGATGTCCGACCCCCGCCCCCCCCAGATTTAGTCAAGGGTATATAATACAAGTCATGGACAGGTCACGGGCTGTGAATTTTTGTTTCTGCCTGTGACTTGTCCAGGACTTTTACTAAAAATATACCAGCCCCTCGCTAGAATGCACATCTATATAGCATGAATTCGCATATAATGCGATTGTGGCCATGGATCCCAAATTCAATTACTTTCATTGCAATTCATTTTAATGCGGTCCTCGCTATAACGCGGTCCCCGCGTTAACGTGGTACCACGCATGGATCCCAAATCCCGCATTCTAGCAAGGGTCCGGTGTACCTGTGACTAAAATGTAGTAACGGAATGCAGGAGACAAACCTGGGCTCAAAACCAAAAGTACAAAAGCTGTGAAAAATATCCATGATCTACACAATAATACATAAACCTTTCCTTCTGGAAATTGCACTGTAGGAGATTTAAAATTCCCTCCTTCCCAAATGTACTAAATCACAATGACAAATAATAACATGGTTTTCCTTCTTCGCACTGAAAAATGCTGAATATCAGTACTCCGCAATCTGAAATATGTCACTTGCCCTTTAGTTATAACTCTCAGCTATGTGAATTGCAAGGAGTAGTTCTTTCACTGAAGTCTTTTTGTTTTGTCTTGATCACTGAGACACAAAAACAAAGCCATTGGCTCACAATTATCTTTTAAGGGATCTACATTTTCCCCCCCATCATATTCAAACAAAGAGAATCCTGGCTGATATCCATGCTGGCTTACTACACTATTATTTACTGTGAAGTGGATTGCAGATATTATGTGTTGGTGGAGAATGTCAACATTCCATGTGAGGGCAATGTACACATTGACTCAAAAATAAAAATACCTCCTAGAGCCTTGTCCCTAGCATGCTACATTACACAAAACACTTAACTGAAGAAAAGAAGAAAGGTCACACACGAAAGAATGCAAGATGTACTTCATCTGGGGAAGCAGACTAACTCTCCAGGGCAGGAACTGTCTGCCTATGTGATTGTATAGTGCCTCTCAATACAGCTGTGCTTCTGACTGGGCTTTTTAGACACTTACACAATACAGGCAAACAAACAAAACTACTGCTACTACTCGGGATCTTAGGAGACAACAGGAGTTTCAGCATTGATTTTGTTGGATCAGCTTTTGGCCTTCAATGGCATGGTTATTTTCCTCTGACCTTTATTTATTGCCCTGGGAGGATAGGAAGGTGTCTAATGATGCTATTTGAATTTCACAGGACTTAAATGCTATTCACTAACATATGTAATAATTCCTAATACAAATTATATTACGGAAGAGTATTGGTAAATGGGTATTAACTCATAACTGTAGCACCTAGGAGCCCTAGTCTTGGAACAGGACCCCGTTGTGTTGGGCACTGGACAAACACAGAACAAAAAGAGACAGTCCCTGTCCCAAACAGCTTACAATCTAAGAATGTCTATAGGACCAACTCTGCAAACATTTATTGCACTGCTTACTGCTGTGAATAATCACATTAAAAAGTAGCCATTTCTGAGTGACCCAGAACTTTCCTGAGGTTCATGCCTATAAACATTAGGCTCCTGTAAACTGTGAATCAAGCTATCACATTTGCACAAAGTGATTGTGCATTATGTATGCAGTCAGGTTCTTATCTGGCTCATTTAATTGCCTCTGTATGGTTCTGGGAAACATATCTATTGTCCCCTTTGTCATGCAGAGCCCCATTCCATATAAAACATAGCATTTACACCAGAAATTATCAAGTGTGTAAGCTCAAAAATAGCTATTAGCATTCGCATGGCGTGGCTTAATCGCATGAACATTCTGGGGAGGGTGGAAAGTAACATGAACACAGCAGAAGCAAATTGATTTTCAAACATGAATGAGTACTTCTGGGAAAGCTTTCTAAAGAATCCAACCAATTCTACATTTTTGAGTCCAGTCAGCACCATCTTCCAAGGTATGCCACACCAAATAGTATGAAATCACTCTGTCAGAGTTAGAGACACAGATATAAGGCCAAAAGGGACCTGAGGCCCCCCACAATAGCAGAAAAGTGATAGGTGAGATATAAACCAGATAATCAAGGGAAAGTAACCCACACCTTCCCACACACAGTGCTGAGGAAAGCAACCCTGCCCCTCCCTCCCAAGTTCATTGCCAATCTGATGGGGGAGAGGAATTCCTTCCCAACCCCACATATGGTGACCCTGAGCATGTGAGTGAGAACCAGCCTGTCAAGCACCTGAGAGAGAGACAGAGAATGCTCAGTGCCACCTCAGAACTGTAAGGGAGGATTGTGTCACAGTTCAGGGGAACTGGGCCTGTATTTCCCCTCAGTGGTCCAGTAAAGGCACCTGCTCAGGCTTCCAGCTGTTGGATCTCTTTGGTGGCGACAAGTGTCTGTCCCCCTTCTGACTGGGGTATTTCTGGGCTGCACAGTTCGTTGCCTCTACTGTTATTGTCAGCACAGACACCTGCTTGCCTTCTCTTCAGAGACCGTTAACAGGTGTAACTGTTATAGTTATAAGGTAACACACAGCTCTTCCTGTGCAAGCCTACTTTATTCCTAAGGTAAAAACCATTATAGAGAAAAACAATAGAAGAACCTACACACACACACACACACACATGCTAATAAGATCACCAGAGTTCACCTTAACATGGATTCTGGCAGAATAATTCCTTCAACCCTCCACCTCAAAAGGGATTCCTTCTGGTTACAAGTTCATCAGAGCTTCAGTTTAGGGCATGCACTGAGTCTTATAAGTCCTCATTAGACCCAATCCTTCCAACCTTTCCCAAAGGATCAGGGGTCTCTGAGAGCAGGGGTCCTGTCTGTTTGCTGAATCAGGAAGGAGGGCCCAAGCTAATTTAAAGACAGGCTATTTATCCAAAAGCCATTTCTTTGTTTGGTGGTCCCGGGAGAATTCAGTTTCAACTAGCATATGCATAGGTGTTGATCCCCCCATTCTGCCCCGAGGCCCCGCCCTTGCTCTGCCTCTTCCCGCCCACCCTGCCCCCTGCCCTGAGGCCCCGTTCCACACCCACCTGCCACTCACTGCTCTCCACCCTCCTCCAAGTCCCTCCCCGAGCCACTGAACAGCTGATTGGGGGTGGCACCACCAAACACTGTGGCTGGTGGGTGCTGAGCACCCACTATTTTTTTTCCCTTGGGTGCTCAAGCCCTGGAGCATCCATGGAGTCGGCACCTCTGAGTATATGCGAATGTACCCAGGGGAGGCTCCAGGAGGTTGGTAATGGGGAAGTATATTAGCATTCCTTCTCAGGACAAGAGAAAGTACATACAATACCACAACAACATATACACAATTGCATTTTTAATACAATGTACCCGAAAGGTATTAATCCTTATTCAATAAGGTTTGATCAGAATATTATCAGCGTCACAGATTCTATCTTAAATACTTAGAATGGCTCCCATTGCTGTAATGTCTGAGTGCCTCATAAACTTGAATATATGGATCCTCACAACACCCCTGTAAAATAGGAAAGTGCTATTATGCCCAGTAAATATGCACAAATACCATATGTATGTAGGGAAAAAATTAGAAAGGCCAAGTCACAAAACGAGACTAAACTAGCTAAAGATATAAAGGGTAACAAGAAAACATTCTACAGATACATTAGAAGCAAGAGGAAGACCATGGACAGGGTAGGCCTTTTACTCAATGGGGGGGTGTCGGGCAGGAAGGGGGAAAACAATAACAGAAAAAAATATATAAATGGCAGAAATGTTAAATGACTTTTTTGTTTAAGTTTTCACCAAAAAGGTTAATAGCAATTAGACATCTAATTTGATGAGTGCCAGTGAAAATGAGGTAGGATCAGAGGCTAAAATAGGGAAAGAGCAAGTTAGAAATTAGTTAGACAAGTTAGATGTCTTCAGGTCACCATGGTCTGATGAAATACATCCTCAAGGACTTGACTGAGTAGATATCTGAACCATTAACAATTATCTTTGAAAAGTCATAGAATAAGGGAGAGATTCAAGAGGACTGGAAAAGGGCAGATATAGTGCCAATTTATAAAAAGGGAAATAAGGACAACCCAGGGAATTATAGACCAGTCAGTTTAACTTCAGTACTCAGAAAGATAATGGAGCAAATAATTAAGCAATCAATTTGCAAACATCTAGAAAATAATAAGGTGATAAGTAACAGTCAGCATAGATTTGTCCAGAACAAATCATGTCAAACCAACCTAAATAGCTTTCTTTGACAGGCCTACAAACCTTGTAGGTAGTGGGGAAGCGGTACATATGGTATATCTTAACTTTAGTAAGGCTTTTGATACTGTCTTACGTAACCTTCTCATAAACTAATGGGAAATACAACCTAGATGGAGCTACTATAAGTGCACAACTGGTTGGAAACTGTTCCCAGAGAGTAGTTATCAGTGGTTCACAGTCAAACTGGAAGGACATATTGAGCGGAATCCTGCAGGGATCAGTTCTGGGTCTGTTCAATATCTTCATAAATGATTTAGATAATGGCATAGAGAGTACACTTACAAAGTTTGCAGACCATACCAAGCTGGGAGGAATTGCAAGTGCTTTGGAGGATAGGATTAAAATAAAAAATGATCTGGAAAAATGGTCTGAAGAAAACAGGATTGTGAATAATTTGAACAAGAGTATCGTCGAGCTTGAAATGAACAATAATATTGTCAGTATTAGGCCTAAAACTTCTGGTAGTTTTACAGAGCGAGCCTTGTAAAATTAACTTTAAAAAGCGAGCTTTGCAAAATTACACTGAAACTTGTGGTCTAAAGATGCTACAACCAGAAAACATTTTGTGCTGACTCCTATGTGGTAAGATAGGCTAGGCCTTCAGGCCTAGCCTATAAAAAAAACCCTTACCCACAGTCGAGACAGTGACATATTTGGAGATAAGTTATCTCCTGGTGATAAAACTAAAATACCAATTGGCTATCAAAGTAACCACAACTACCACAGTAAACATTTGGCCTAACCTGATTGTTTGGCCTGTTTTGGAACATGGCCGACAGACGAGATAAAAAGTACAAAGGCACGAAACTGTGTGTGTGTGTTTTGGTCAACCGAACCCACACACCCCCTGAACCGAAGGGATGTGAACTTCTCGACCATCTGTACCTGGGCAGTGCGGAAAATGGCCGACTGAAGGGTAATGTATTCTCGGAAGAATGCAGAGTAAAGTTATGGAGTAAAGAAGTCTGGTTGCTCAAGCTAATTTGATCTCAAATTGTGTTGACACTACAATATTAAGAATGGTAGTGTTGGGATAATTTGATCTCAGGTTATATCAATGCTGCAGTATTAAAAATAGTAGTAAATGTTTAATAATAGTGTCAAGTTGGTTAGAAATAGTAGTAAGTTGTTAATTTATAGTATGTCTGTATGTGCTTGTGCTTGTCATCAGTATAACTTGCAATGCTAATGACATAGTTTTATAGTAGTCAGTAGCTAATGCATAATATTACCTGTACTTGTGCTTGTTTTCAGTATAATTTGCCATTTATATTAATCCTTATTCAATGCTGGTCTTTAATTCTGCTTTTCTTATTTTGTCTGTCTTGCATTTATATCCGTAAGTCATTAAAAACCTATCTTGAGGAATAATCAGTAGTTTTAATTTATTTTATACAGTTACCACTTAACCTCATTACATCTGTGTTGGGTGATGGGAAGTAGTGATCACCCAGGGTCCCATTAGGGTCCTGATGGGTGTCTCCTTCTTCCTTTATCTCCGCAAGGATGAAATTCAATAAGGACAAATGCAAAGTACACCTTAGGAAGGAACAAGCATTTGCACTCATACAAAATGGGAAAGGACCGCCTAGGAAAAAGTACTGCAGAAAGGGATCTGGGAGTCATAGTGTGACTACAAGGTAAATATGAGTCAACAGTGTAACACTGTTGCAAAAAAAGCAAACATCATTCTTGGATGTATTAGCAGGAGTACTGTAAGCAGGACATAAGTAATTCTTCCGCTCTACTCTGTGCTGCTTAGGCCTCAGATGGAGTATTGTGTCCAGTTCTGGGTGGCACATTTCAGAAAAGATGTGGACGAATTGGAGAGAGTCCAGAGAAGAGCAACAAAAATGATGAAAGGTCTAGAAAACATGACCTATGAGGAAAGATTGAAGAAATTGGGTTTGTTTAGTTTGGAGAAGACTGAGGGGAGCATGATAACAGTTTTCAAGTACATAAAAGGTTGTTATAAGGAGGAGGGAGAAAAATTGTTCTCTTTAACCTCTGATGACAGACAAGAAGCAACAAGCTTAAACTGCAGCAAGGGAGGTTTGGATGGACATTAGGAAAAACTTTTTAACTGTCAGGGTAGTTAAACACTGGGATAATTTGTTTATGGAGGCTGTGGAATCTCTATCAGTGGGGACTTTTAAGAGCAGGTTAGAAAAATACCTGTCAGGAATGGTCTAGAATACTTAGTCCTGCCTTGAGTGCAGGGGACTGGACTGGAAGACCTCTCAAGGTGCCTACAATTCTATGATTATATAAAATAAAACCAGGAGCATTGTAAATTAGTGTGCTTGAAACCCACACCAGGATTCTGATGTATAGTTTATCATGTATCAGAACAGAATTATATCCTGACATTCAGTTGCTTTATATTTATTCTAATCTAAATACAGTAGGCAATACATCTACAACAGAGACTTTTCCTTCCATGTAAAGTGTTTTGTACATTATGTTTTGCGGGTAAGGAAAAGGTTAGTTTTCCTTCAGCAAATGGAAACCAGAGGAGGATAGAATATGTCACATTGGTTTCTCTGTGTGTTTTAAACAAAGCATTAGATGCAGTCACTGATCATAAATGTGCCTTATCCCAGAATATATCACAAGCTGTGTAATTACTCATTCAGTATTACAGTTGTGCCAAGGGCAGGTAAAACCCATGGCATGTCAAGGCCAATATGTCAAAAAAAGTTTAATGATCTCTTTAGCACGGTTCCTTTAACACAGTGACTTTGCAACCATACTCACTAGTGGTCCCTGATTTGGTGATCTTAAAGATATACCATGAGCCATGGAATGATTAAAATATTTTAAAATGACTGCTAGGAGCCAGCCTGGTAGTTTGTTATAAAGCTTTTTTTAATGCAATATTTTCTGCTGTTTGAATTCAGTTACCAAGTAAGTAGTGGGGTACAGGTGAAGTGCTGCATTTGTTGGGTTGCAGTTATATCAACACTGCTTTGCTTTGCAGTTATATCAATACAGCTTTTCATTTCCAAACAAATACTAACTATCCAAGTGAATACCTTATTTCAGTGTGAAGACGTAGAGCAATTTTCTTTGTATATGAGCCACTAAGGGTGAAATCCACTCCACCCATAAGAAGCCTAAATATTTGGGTTCTCTGATGGTGGAGTACAGAGCAATAGGGGATAATAGGCCACTACTCCTGGCGAGGGTTCAAGGCCGGAAAGTTTTCTCTACCTGTCCTTCCTCGTGGTGGCCATTATTCCAGCCTCTCGGCTGGATCAGTGACTGTACCTCCCTTCCCCCCAGGGCCGGCTCCAGGGTTTTTTCCGCCCCAAGCGGCGGCGGGGGGGGAGGGGAAGCTGCGGTCGCAATCGGCGGTAGCTCCACTGTGCCACTTTCTTCTTCGGCAGCAGGTCCTTCCCTCTGAGAGGGACTGAGGGACCCACCCCCGAATTGCCGCCCCTTCCCCTTGGCTGCCCCAAGCACCTGCTTGCTCAGCTGGTGCCTGGAGCTGGCCCTGCTTCCCCCCGACCACCTCCACTTATTAGTTGTGTCAGGTATTGGGGTCATTGGATCTGAATAAATTCAGATCTGTAGTCTCCTCCCCTTGCCTGCCTCCATTATGGCCTTCTATGCTGGCAATACAGCGGAGGTACTGAGACGCTCTCTCTGATGCATAGGGACTGTGTAGGCCCCTATGTGCAGCCACTCAGCAGCAGCACAATTCCCAGCACAAAGATTATACAGACCTTAATTAATTCAAGAGACCTTGAGCTGGTCCTTTGTACCACAGGTGAATTCACCCTATGAAGGTGAAACAGTCATGAAACATCAGTAAATTAAATGCTAAAATTGTGTGTGGTATTTTAAAAACAAAAGTAACCCATGAAGTTCCCTCTTAGTTTGGAACTAGAGTTTTGGAACTAAAAATTTTCTGTTCAAATGGCATAATGTAGAGCTTCCTCTTTTAATGAAATAATCTGTTGCAGTAGTGTGATGGCTGTATTTTATTCTACCACCACCATCTACGTTAAAAACTGGTATTTACCACCTATGTCTACATCAGTGCATCCAAAAGACTAGCTTCCTAACAGAGATGAAGATATAACCAGGGGTGAGCTCCAGCCGGTTCGCAGCGGTTCGCGCGAACCCGTTGTTAAATTTAGAAGCCATTTTAGAACCGGTTGTTAACTTCCAGGACAACCAGGTTCTAAAAAGTTTTTAAATTTAACAAAGCTCGGGCAACTGTCCACCCGGCCTCCAGCCCCAGCTAACCTCCTCCCCTTCCCTGAGCTCCGCCCTCCTTCTCCTCCCCCTCCCCTGCTTCCCGCGAATCAGATGTTCGCGGGAAGCCTGAAACGAGGAGGAAGCAGGTAAGCCGGGCGGGGTGGACCGCACGAGTGGCCCACTCCAGGTCCACTTTGAGTGCCTCCCCCTGGCCCCGGCCAAGCTCCCCAGCCCGGTCCCTGCCAAGCACCCCCGGCTCGGTCTGGTCCCGGCTGAGCGGCTCCGACCCGGCCCAGCTCGGGACCCGCAGCACGGGCTTCGGTGCCGGCCCGAGGAGTCGGGTCCCGCGGCGGCGGCTCGGCCCCGGTGCCGGCCCGGGGAGTCGGCTCCCGCGGCGGCGGCTTGGCCCCGGTGCCGGCCCGGGGAGTCGGCTCCCGCGGCGGCGGCTCGGCCCCGGCGCCGGCCCGGGGAGTCGGCTCCCGCGGCGGCGGCTCGGCCCCGGCGCCGGCCCGGGGAGTCGGCTCCCGCGGCGGCGGCTCGGCCCCGGCGCCGGCCCGGGGAGTCGGCTCCCGCGGCGGCGGCTCGGCCCCGGCGCCGGCCCGGGGAGTCGGCTCCCACGGCGGCCGGCCCGGCCCCGGCCGGGGAGTCGGCTCCCGCGGCGGCGGGCCCGGCCCCGGCCCGGGGAGTCGGCTCCCGCGGCGGCGGGCCCGGCCCCGGCCCGGGGAGTCGGCTCCCGCGGCGGCGGGCCCGGCCCCGGCCCGGGGAGTCGGCTCCCGCGGCGGCGGGCCCGGCCCCGGCCCGGGGAGTCGGCTCCCGCGGCGGCGGGCCCGGCCTCGGCCCGGGGAGTCGGCTCCCGCGGCGGCGGGCCCGGCCCCGGCCCGGGGAGTCGGCTCCCGCGGCGGCGGGCCCGGCCCCGGCCCGGGGAGTCGGCTCCCGCGGCGGCGGCCGAGCAGCTCCGGGAGTTGGGCCCCCCAGGGTGGTCGTGGTCCTGGGGGAGTGGACCCGGTCCGGCCCCAGGCAGTGTGGTAAGGGGGCAGGGAGGGGGTGGGTTGTGGGGGGGTGGATAGGGGTCAGGGCAGGGAACAGGGGGATTGAATGGGGGCAAGGGTCCCGGGGAGCAGTCAGGAAAGAGCAGGGTTGGATGAGGTGGTGGGGGCACTCAGGGACAGAGAGAAGGGGTAGTTGTATGGGGTAGGAGTTCTGGGGGGCCATTGAGAATGAGAGGAGGGGTTGGGTGGCGGCAAGGGGCAGTCAGGGGACAGGGAAGGGGGGGATGGGTCAGGGGTCTTGGAGTGTGTGTGTCAAGGAACATGAGGGGTTGGATGGGGCACGACCCCCCCCCGGAGGGGGGGTGGAAGGAGGGAACCCGTTGTTAAAATTTTGGAGGGAGGAGGGAACCGGTTGTTAAAAATTTGGCAGCTCATCACTGGATATAACTACAGTGTAGACATACAGTCAGTGGGATATGCCAATGCTCCTATACATATTACATGAGCTTTTGCCCAACTTCCCACCCCCACAAGCATGTGCATATTTGCTAGTGCTTGCACAGCTGGGAGTATAGGTTAAAGGCAAGCTTTAGCTCAGACTGGAACCTGCCCACTTTGCAGTGAGAATGCAAGATCATGCAAGTGGTGATAGTCCTCCAGTGCCCTTCTCCTGCAATTGATGGTTGACTAGGAAAGAATCTTAGAGCATCTCTCAGCACAAAGAACCATGGGAGATGATCCCAGATACACATGAGTGAGTGCAGAAACAGAGGATCCAGAAACATGGGTAGTGCTTTCCTGTGGGAAGGCTCATACTCGGGCTAGACTAGGCTAATCCAAGTGCTCAAACCCAGGTCCCAATCTCCCAGGCTAACTGTGCAGTGTAGACCTACCCTAAGCAGCATGCTTCCCATGCATAACTGCAGACCAATTTGCAGGAGACCTTGTGCTTCCTGAAAAAACATTGACTCTCACTGCATACGCCACCCAACTGTGCTGGGTTGAAAGCCAGTGGCAGCATAGCTTTCTAGTAAAGCTAGGGTGGGGCCTCAGGATATCAGCGGGGATCAAACAAGACAAGGATGCCCCATTTCCATAGAGGCCCATTGCCCAGCCCTCCTCTGACTACTCTGCAGCCCACTATGACAGCTGGAAGAGGCAAAAGCAACTAGGTTTTTTTTTTATTAATTTGTTCTCCTCCACGTACTTTTGAAGAAGAGTGCATCTGAGCTAAGGCTATCATTGAATGCCATTGTTCTCACTTCAGCTGCTTTTATTTTTTCTCTGTAGTTAACTATTCATCGTGCTTTAAAATTGGTGAAGACTAAAAGCAATAATTTCATATGACAAATTACCTGAAGCTGCTTTTTTCCCCAAGGTAAAGATATGTATAACACCACTAACTTTCAATCTGTTTTTCTTTTTTTAGCTTGCATTCTGATATTTTAATAAAGAACAAACTGAACCCATCTAGGATAGGATTAATCTGAGTGATTTTTTTTGGTTGAGTTATCTAATCCTCTAAACAAATGAGTTTAAAGGGGCAAAAATTAGACTCTTCACAGTAAAAGCAGAGATGATGCCACTGTTATGTAAGAAGAGAACAGGATTACTTTGGCAGCTTGTGCCATGTCCTTTTGTTATATTTTCTGTGGGAATGGGATAGTCTGTCCAACATGGGAAACATTATCCACATTTCAGTTATCTGTTTTTTCACTGCCTTAAGTTTTAAAGGAGTCTTTTATACATGCCAACAATTGTGCACTTACAAGGAAATGTTCTCTTTTATTGTTGTTCTATTAAAATGTGCATTCCAGACAATAAATATCTTTGAATGTTGCTTGGGTCAACTTAGAAAAGTGAGTCTCTTTTATGCTAGAGTGTAAGCATTGTAATGCAATAATGACGTTGCCTACAGAACAAAATTTAAATTATATGGATTCCAACCATCAAAATTCCCTTTTAGATAATACCTTTATAATTCCCTTTTAGATTATAATACCTTTATGATACTCTTCATCACTCATGATTAGTGCATCATGAACCACTGTAGTGGGTCAGTGGGAGGTCACTCCCCCTAGCTACGTCACTAGGCATCACCCACAGTCAGGGAATTAACAGAGCACTGCACAGACGACAGCTGTGCGGTCTGGCCAGAGTCACAAATGAGTCCCTGAGCCCAGGCCCCCAATCAGGGCGGGGCGGCAAACAGTTAGGGGCCCTGGCCCTGATCCTGGCAGAGCAGCACAAGTCTATAAGGTCCGGCCCTCCATCAGGGCGGGGCAGCAAACAATTTAAGGCTCTGGCCTACAATCAGAGCAGAACAGCACAATAGTCAGGCATCCTAGCTCTGGCAGATGACCTAGAGAGGGTAGGCTGCCACCCCATTGGTAGGGAGGTAGGGGGTAGGTAGGCTTGGGCCCACCTGACTCCACCAGGCCCCATTAGGGTGACCAGATAGCAAGTGTGAAAAATCGAGACGGGGGTGGGATGCCTATATAAGACAAAACCCCAAATATAAGGACTGTCTCTATAAAATCGTGACATTTGGGCACCCTAGCCTCAATGCAGGGCCCTAACAATGGTGGAATATTCCACCACTGGGTCAGCAGGGAATCCAGCCGCAACATGCTGACCAGGTCTCTGGCAGCAGCGCAGCCAGACTGAGGTCGTCTACCCCTGGGCCACTTCCTCCCCTCCCCTCTGGGTGTGGATCTGTGGAGGGTCCTCCATTTAGTGGACATAGAAGGCGAGCAGCAGTCCCAGCTACTCCTCAGTGCCTTGGTCAGTGAGTGGCTCCAGCAGCTCTGGCCAGTCCTCAGCTCAGCTGGGGTCCACTGCAGTCTCCCATCTCAGGAGCAAGCAGGAGGTGTCTGTCTCCTTCTGCAGCTGTTGCCCAACTGAACTCCAGGACCTGCCCTTTATACTTCCTGTCCTACTTCCTCACTTCCGGTGGGAGGGGCGAGCATGGCCTGGCTCTGCCCACCTAGGTTCAGAGAATGGTCCCTCCCACTCTGGCTCAGTGGGAGGCAACTCTGCCTCACTACAACCACTGAGGCCATGCTACTGTTTTCAACACAAGGAGATTTTTTTTCTATTGCTCTCCTAGATCAAAAGTCCCGCTTCTCACACTGTTCATTCCACACTAATCACACCTCCATTCTTTGGTCCTGCCCTACTTTTTCTTTTCAAATTTGGAGTATGTACACTTCCTTGTAAGTCTTGGTTACTTCAGGCATGGAACATAAGTATGAAACATTTCAATCTAAATCTCTGATAAGCGAATAAGCAAAAAATCTTTTAGAACTGTGACTGAACCACTCTTCGGGTCTTGCTCCTCCTTGGTCCTGCTGACATCTCTCCTAACATTACCTGCTGTACCCTTTTGCAACACAACTTTATCATGCTGTCTTGAGTGGCTCATGACCTTGAGTGCCTACCTCAGGGCCGACAGTCAAAAGCAGGGTAGACACCTCAAATTGGTGGTTTGTTCTATATTTCGATTTCACCAAGCCAGTAACAAATGTGAACTCCTGGCCTACTACAAATAGTTTTATAATGGAGTCACAGACAGTTCCCTTAGACGCTCCAGTTATTGTGCCACCCAGGCAAGCTAGATTATGTGATAAATGGTCACTTAGAGACAGAGCTTGAAAACACCCACCGAAATATAGAGTTCCTTGCAAGATTTATTGCAATAAAAAATGGATTTAAAACAAAGAGGATTTGCTTAACATGTATAAATTTGTACTCCCTGCAATCTAAACTAGATAGGCATTCTGTACTTTGTAACAGAAAAGAAAAATCGTCTATGCTCAAAGAGCAAGTCCTATCTCTAGCCTCTCCTTTGAGAGCTCACATTGCATGCTTTCCAGAGAGAATCCTCCTCCCCTCCATGCCTCCTGTTTTCAAGTTCTAGCTGTTAGGATTCATTACCATATTAGAGGAGACCACTTTTCTCCCTAAAACCAGATTTTTCTAATGCTTTAAGCTAGGTCATTTACATCTCACTGGGAATTTCCCTGTATCTACACCTTAAACATAGTATTTCACAGGTTGTTCTGAGAGTATGCCATCAACTTGTTTCACTTCTGATGGACTGACCCATCATTTTGGGGGAAGGTAGCTCAGTCTGGTTGGGTGGACTTTTTTTCTAAATCTGAAAAACCTCATCTCCTGATTCTCCCTCAGTTATTATGAAATATATCAGTTTCACAGATCATAGTCAGTTTGTCACACTGGTGACACAAACTATCGTCTGCATTTACTTTGATATACTAAGTCATAAGTTAATATGTTATTCCTGTGTGCCTTGTCATAGTCTCTTGTGATTGATCACAGGACAACCTACGTTACAACCTACCTGTTGTGAAGATTTGTGAATCTGTCTATGTTTAACAAATTATTTTATGATGGGATGGATGTTAATAGCAGCATAGTGCCCACTATTGTGCACCACCACCAACTATTAATATTTTCTTCACCAGTTCTGCAACACCAGAAGAGCTGAAGACTCATCCAGCTGAAGGATAACACAGGTTTTCTTCTGTAGTATCCAGTGTTATGGTAAGCACAGAAGTTGTCAGAGCAAAAATATTTAGGCAAAGTACCACAAGAAATATGATGTGAAAGAATTCTACAGCTTTCCCAATTTACACACTATTCATCATCTAAGTTTATGTCTCCCTAGCAAAAGGTCAGCCAGTGCTTTGTCATCATGTTAATCATTTTTATGTCCCAGGTTCAGTCACAGAAAGAAGAGTTAAATAGCTAAATTTATACCCCCTAAAAATAGGCTTTCAGACTTGCTGGATTCCACCGTATTAAAATGTCAACAACTGTCAGCTCTTCTGGAAAAGCTAGTTCTGCCTTGCCTGCGACTACCCCATGAGAATTTCCTGATTTTTAAAAAAAGAATCTGTTGAAGATTTGTTTCCATAATTGGGGCAGAATGGTTTCCTCAACAGAAAGATGAAAGCTAAAAACTCTTCCAAGTTAAAACAGTGTTACTTGTCCCAGGACATACAAAAGATTTAGAATACAGTACAACCCGCTTGGGCAAGGAATTAGGCCAATGTTTTTGAACTTCTGTGTCTAAAGACACTCAGCTAAATCCATATTTAGGCACCTAAACAAACATTCCTGGCCTGTTTTTCAAAAATGCAGCACACTCCCCAGCTCCCATTGAAGTCTGTGGGATCTCTGAATATACAGCAGCTTTGAAAATCAAGCCATTTTTACTGATGAAGCTAAATATGAATTTAGATACTGCACTTTAGGGAGCAGTTTTTTAAATTTGGTGCCAAATTTTGAACACATTTTTGGCCAAAAATATGTTCACTTTGCTATTTAGCCATTTTTTAACAAAAGTCTGATAAATAACTTAAATCTGATTCCACTTGAAATGGGCAGATGTATGTTTCCTGACTAAACCTAAAACCATCTCCTCCAATAAAGGCTCAGGTTAACTCAATATACTCTCCATGTGTTCAGGACCAAGGTGTGATGGAATAAGTGGGTGCAAATCCCATGGAAGGCGGTGAGCCATATTCCGCAGTGATGAAAACAATGATGAGGATGAGATAAGATAAGTTCCTCTCATTTACACAATCTGCCAAATCAGTGCAGGATATCCTACTTTGCCACTTAAACCAGTCTATATCGTCTGCTGAAGAAACTGTACTTTATCTGTAACTTAAGTTATGCCATACATCACCACTGAATTTCGCTTGTTGGTCCTCTATCTCTATGGTCTGCGTTTTAGGAAATCATCTGTCAAACTACAGAGAAGAGCTACTTTAAGTGCTGACAGACCAAGCATGCTTTTAAATACTTGGGAGGTGCCACTGCAGAGATCAGACAATGATGGAGGAGGGGGCAAATACAAGTGCCTAGATAGATGAGTTCTGATTAAGAAAAAGTAGTGGGAGGTAGGCAACCAAACTATGGCCTGGGTCAACATTAAAAAGTTAGGTAGGTTAACCCAGCTGTGTCACTCAGTAGTGTAAAGAATCCACACCTGAGTGATGTAGTTAAACTGACATAACCCTCGATGTAGACAGACACAGGGCGATGGAAGACTTCTTCCATTGACCTCGCTATTGCATCTTGGGGAAGTAGACTACCTGCACCAATGGGAGAACCCATTCCGTTGGTGTAGGTAGTGTCTACACTGAAGTGCTACAGTGTTTCAAGTGTAGACGAGCCCTGAAAAGTAAGAAAGAATGCTATGGGGACATTAAACCATTAGGAAAAAGTGGAAAAGAGAATTGAAGAAAGGAGAGCTGGTTTTGGGAAAAGTAGATGAGAATATAAAGGAAAAAGGAAAGTCAAGGAGAAGCAAATAAGGTGTAGATAATGGAGTAAGAGGAGGGAAAATGCAAATAGGATGGAAGAAATAGAAAGATAAGAGGCAAATTAAGAGAAAAGAAGGAAAAGGGTATAGTTTAATTGGTCGAGATTCTGAAGCAGAGCTATAGGAAAAGTTCTGCACCTAAAGTAAAATTGGCTAACTTTTGTTTTTCATCAGGTTTGCGATAAGGCAAAAAATATTTTTAAAAGTCTTTTCACAAGTATGGCTTTTATGGACACCTTCAATGCAATTGTTATTAGACTATTGTTATTAGACATTCAGTCCTATATTTTGTGGTTTTCAGTCTGTCTTTTAAAAAATCTTTTAAAAACTACCATACAAAGGGCCTAGGACTGCAGTGGTGCTTGTAAGACTCTTAACACTGCTCAGTTCAGTTTTAATCTACCGTGGAATGAGGCCTTTCAGGACAAAAAGAGCTACTGTATAATAAAGTTTTAAAACAAGACTAGTTGGGGACAAGAGTGTAAGATTTTATTTACTGAACCAAAAGAAGTCTGCCAGATTCTAAATGTTTATATCATTGGTAGACTTTAGAGTCTTAATTGCTCTACCATCTCATGTAAATTCTTTTCAGATGAGTGTGTTGAAATTTGCAGGAGGAAAGGGGAAGGGAAATATTTTATCCATGACATCAGGTTGCATATTCTATAAATAGATTTTCTAGTACATCCACACTTCAGGATCTCAGTTGGACTCCTGCATTTTTAATTTGATTCAATTTTCAGAAACAGGTTTTCAGCCATTTATTTGAGTTTCAAAATGTGTATTGTGATGGGGTGTATCAGCCCCGCACTGGTACAGCAGGGGTTAACTCCTCTCTCTTAGCTGAGGAGGCCACGCACCCCCGGCTCTGCTGGGCATGCTCCAGCTGGAAGCAGGATATAAAAGCCAGCAGAGCAGCTCAGTCTGGGCTGACCGCTGGTGGGGAAGGAGGTGTGTTGCTAGCTCCTGAGGGAGGATCGCCTGCACTCCAAGATGCAGAGGCCAGCCAGTCGGAGATGGACCCAGACACACCGGCTCAGGTCATCACGGAGAGTGAAGAGACTGGAGAATCCCAGAGACGGAGAACCTCAGAGACTTGAATAGGAAGTAACCCAGGGGAAACAGTTACAGAACTGGACGAAGGCTCAGCCTGTTTCAGTTGAAGCCCCACCAAGCTAGTGGAGGGTGACAGGGCCCTGGGTTGGGACCCAGTGGAGAGGGTGGGCCCGGGTCCCCGTATCCTGGCCACTACCCACCTTGAGGTGGTGGCCCTGCTTACCAGGACTGCGGACTCTGTCTGGTAGGCCACACTGCCCTGAGAGCGAGGGCCATCTCACTGACTCTGGCCATTGGACCACGCTGCCCTGACAGTAAGGGCTGTAG
This sequence comes from Mauremys mutica, assembly GCF_020497125.1. Lineage (NCBI taxonomy): Eukaryota > Metazoa > Chordata > Testudines > Geoemydidae > Mauremys > Mauremys mutica. The sequence continues at coordinate 65,134,622 of NC_059076.1, forward strand.
TATTGACTCCGGCCATTGGGCCGTGCTACCCTGAGAGCAAGAGCCGTGTCACTGATGCGGTCCATTAGGCTGCACTGCTCTGAGGGCAAGGGCTGTATCTCTGACTCTGGCCATTAGGCAACACTGCCCTGAGGCAAGGGCTGTAGTACTGACTTTGGCCAGTAGGCTGCACTGCCCTGACAGTAAGGGCTGTAGTATTGACTCTGGCCATTGGGATCCACTGCCCTGAGAGCAAGGGCTGTATTATGGACTCTGGCCTCTAGCCTCAAAGCCACGCAGCCCCGAGATGTGGGTCAGCCCTTCCAACCCAACCATGGGACTATGATGCGCTCTCCCCACCACCTTCGGGTGACGGTGTGTATCAGCCTCGCGACATGCTTCCTTCTCACGTTTGAATTCATAGCACTCTTTCTTGAACACTACATCATTGCCAGAGGGGACTACTGAAAGAGATCAGCTTTCTTATAATTGTAATGTTTTTTTATTCTATTAGCATACATGTCACCATGCATTGTTTTCCAAGGGAAAAGAGCAAAAAGGTTTTCCTAAATTTTCTAAAGGCAAAACAATCTGCTGTCCGGCAGATTTTTTACACTTTACTTTCAATTTTCAGAAGACAGCTAAACAAATAGGACAGCACGAATCCTACCAAGTTCTTCCCCATTAAAACATTTGTATCCAGCTCACTGGAGAAAGCTATGAGAGAGGAGTGTGACAAACTGATGATATCTGAGCAAACCTCATGTAATTAAGACATTTTATTGAACTAAATCTTACTGAATTAGGGTTAATACTTTGGGATAGGTTGTTTGCATGTTATTGTAGCATTGCCTGGACCGTCTTTAATAGGGAGGGGGGATACTAATGAACTTTCTCCATTATCACTCTTTGAAACTGTATATGCATATCCCCATGGTGGGGTGTGTGTGTGGCTTCAGATCATCCTATTCCCCACCATCCCTTACCAATGCTGGGACTATGTAAGTGCCCTGTGTAGGCTACTTCAGTCATTTCTTCATTCACAGTAACAATATTTTGGTCAGAAAATTGGTTGCTCTCAAGATAACCAACTACTTTATGAATAGGGATTATCTATCTGCGGGCAAGTATTATATTAACCACAGTATACCAATGTAATTTGACAAGATCATGTGAAAGATGGGTTTTGAATCAGATAACTAAATAGAGATAATCCCCAGTAACATCCTAATTATAAGGGATTAGACAACACATAAGCAGTCCAGTGAAGTCAAGAGTTTTTAGAGCAGGACAAACCATCATACTCCAGATGACCTGATACTAGTGTTGGGACTCCAATTGCATTAGTAAACATTTTTGTTAGGATTATTTTTAAGTAAGTTATTTCTTCAATTCCTCACCCCCTGCATTGTGGAAACAGTCTGACCCTGAAAAGGTATGGTTCTATATTATTAATAAAGAGTCCACAAAAATAAATTCCTACTAACTGAATATAATTGTTAAATATTTTTAACTTATGCTTATTTTATTTTGGCTCTTATTTTGCTTCTTTTGAAAGTTTTAAGTTCTTTTCTCATCTTCCATTCTATATTTATAACTTTTATATTAGCTCACATGAAAGGCAAAAAGATATTGCTTTTAGATTAAGTCACTGGTTATCTTTAAAAATAAAACATACACATGCCAATGACTATTACAAAAACCCTAAGCCTTTAAAAGCATGGAAGCACTTGAGAGAGGGAAGATTATACATACACATGCACAACACACATCCAATTCATACAGTCCTATAAGTGTACTTTGTAAAATATATTGGTTTGGGATTCTAGCCTAGGATTAGGTTCTGACAGGAGCACTTTGTATCATAAACAGGTTCATTATTCAGGAGGTTACTTAGAGTTAATTAAAAAGATGAGATTGCTGAAGCACACAAATTTTGTGGGCTTTAGTTATTACAGACAAATATAATTGGAATGATAGAAAAGTCAAGATACATCAGTATAAGAATAAGTACAATAATTTATACCTAAACAGCCTTGTTGCAATACCATGCAAAAACTATAGGATTATGATTAATGCATTTTAGTGCTTGTTGCTCCATATAATATTTTTTCTTAAGTAAGCTAAAAAGGAGTTGAATCTCATTAACAATGTTTGCAGTGAGAGGAATTTTATATATATATGTGATGTTCCTTAGCTCACACTGGAGTGTCGATACTATAAACCAATCTCTGGCATTCAGAAGTTATGTTATTCAATCCTTTGTTTCCTGAAGTATAAGAAGCTAGTATTTATTTCAGGTAGTGTTTCAGTTTCCATTTCATGCCTCTTTCATGTTTGTTGGTGTGTGTGTGTTATTTCAGAATAAAAGAAAACATGGAAATATCAATGAATCAGAAAAAGGGAAAATGTCAGACACTAGAAAAGGTTACCTATTTTCTGACAGTTTCTCATCATCCAGCCTAGGACATGCTTCAAAAGGTTCTGATTTTGGTTTGGTTCAATAGATTTTAAAATTCATATCTTTAAGATGCAAACCTGTTGAGTCTGCAAGATTGTACTGGAAATCCCATTAGATAATTTTTGGTATTTCCAGCATCTGATCAGCTCTAAAAAGATGGGTTGGATTCACCCCTCCCACGATAAAACCCATGACAGGCAGCTAAGGGCAACAGATGTCATGAGGATTCCCTTCCTGTGTTTTTTCCTAATCTTCCTATGGAGCAGGTAGGGTTTGCTCCCAAGGAAAGAGCAGCAGCATCTATCCTCAAAACTCCCCAACCCTGTGGGATCTTCAAGAAGCAACATCTATGTCTATGGAGGCCTTGTACTCCTTCTCACCAGCCCCATCCTATTTCCTCCCCTATTTCCTGGAATCATGACTCCAGTGGGACCATACTACCAGAGAGTCTTCAGAGCCATGTCACAACCCTCCTCCCCCACAATGACCCTACTTAAAGGATGATCCATGGGGAAAAGTAATAGTCATTCATTGCCCTGTTTTGGAGCAGTTTCTGGACCATCTTTTCATGTTCTCCATTTATTTATACATACACAAAAAGGTGATTGGGGGTTTTTTTTGGTGTGTGTGTTACTTTTTTTTATAGCAACTCTTTTAGAAAGCCATGATGATAAAAGATCCATTATTACACTGACTAATAAAACATTTAAGATTTTTTTAAGGAACATTCTATGAAGAAAGCTTCTTGCTAATCAATGTAATCTATCAATATAGAAAAGCAGCAGCATCATAGCTTCTATCAAAAGCTTTGTTATAAGCAGAAGTTTCACCTGAATAAATTTAATCAAGACCTTAAACTGTTTTTGGCAATGGCAAACTTTCATTAATGTACATCAGCCTCCCCTTGTCAATTACAGTTGAGGCAAGAGCATGCTTTGGAGGCAGACAGCAGAGATAATGAACAGCCATCTGTGCTGCTAGATGAGGAATTAAACCTGAAAATCCTTATTGACGTGAATAATTTTACGCACCAAAGTAGTCCCACTGGAGTCCACTGAAGTCAATGGAACTACCTCAGATGAGAACCTTTACTTCACATCCACAAAGGCTTGCTGGATTGGGCCCAAATATGACCATCCTTTTGTTTACATCAGTTCAGGTTCTGCCTCTGCCTGTATGGAGATTAGCTAGCAGCGTGCTTGGGATATTTTGAAATGGCCCTATATTTAGAAAAAAATTACACAAATGTCACTATTTTGAGTTTATGGAACCATTTATAGAATTCAAAATAGAATGTGAAACCCTGGAATTTCAGGCTTTGAGTTTTGAGACTATTTCATACAGTATTAATGAAAACTGAAGAAGGTTCAGAGAAGAGCCATGAGACTGAAAAAATGATTAGAAAAAATGCCTTTTCATGATTAGCTAAATACACTGAGCTCGAAAAAATGATTAGAAAAAATGCCTTTTCATGATTAGCTAAATACACTGAGCATCTTGAGCCTAACAAAGAAGGTTTAGGCTTCTTGATTACGTGTATAAGTATCTACATGGGGAACAAGTATCTAATAATGTATAACACAAACCAATGGCTGGAAGCTAAAGCAACAATTTCAAACTGGAAATAAGGCGCAAGTTTGACAGTGAGAGTAATTAAGCATTGGAACAATTCACCAAGGGTCTTAGTGAATTCTCCATCACTGAATTTTTAAATCAAGATTGGATGTTTGTTTAAGAAATATGCCCAGGAAATTATTTTTGAGAAGTTATATGGGTTCTCTCAGAGCTCAATTTGTGCCAGGCTACAGCCCTGGCATCTCTGTCTGTGGTGTTTAGTAAGGCATGCAATTCTACACTTGCATGTTAGGTGTGACCTTGCACGTATGGTGTGTGAGATCAGGCTATGCAGAGGATGCCATTTTGTTTTGTTTGAGCCCCAGCATCTCTTTCTTTACAAAGAAAGCACTGGCCTGTGTTATACAGGAAGTCAGACTAGATGGTCACAATGGTCCCTTCCAGACTTGGAATCTATGAAAGCCAGCTGGTGTAAGTTAGTGTAAATTAGAGCAGCCTCAGTGCTGCTCTAATTTACACGGAGGCTAAATTGGCCTGCAGCTCCTGATATACTGCATCAAGTGCAGCTTTGCCAGACCTAGACACTGGGGTCTGAGAGTGGATTATGTCATATTTCTCTAAACCAGTTAATTATACTAAGCAACAAGGAGTCCTGTGGCACCTTAAAGACTAACAGATATATTGGAGCATAAGCTTTCGTGGGTGAATACCCACTTCATCAGACGCATGTAATGGAAATTTCAAGAGGCAGGTATAAATATGCAGGCAAGAATCAATCTGGAGATAACGAGGTTAGTTCAATCAGGGAGAGTTATCCAGGTCTCATACCCATAGAGAAGAGTAGGAATGAAAACTGCCTTGTAAACCAAAATCTTGGTACCTGTTTGCAGATCCCTATCATTGAAGACTCATTTGAGTAGTCTTCCAAAGGATGTGCTGGCACAGTGGATCCTGTATTCAATTTCTGTGTCAATGCTGGCTGTTTGGGAGATGTGGCTGGCAAGGTATTGAAAATGGTCCATGTTTTCCAGGATCCTCTCTGATGGACCACAACCTTGTCATGGTGAAGAGGCTTGTGTGGGCTAAAGACCCTCAGAGCTACATTGTCCAGAGCTTTCATACTCCTGGTAGGATCCCCCTTGGCGAGCAGGCCTGAGGCGAGGCTCCTGACTAACCGCGGTCCAAACTTCACAAGACCGCAGTGGTGGATCACGCGCATAAAGAGGACCTTTTAGTACTCTGCGGCTGAGAAGGCAGATGAGGGCTGCAGCAGGAGGAAGGCCTCTGGTTGTCTTTGATCTCCTTGCCACTGCGTCAGGGTTTTCCTCCTGTCAAGTCTCGTGTTGTCACTGCCTGCACACTGGTTTCTCCACAATAAAAGATTTCACACGAATTGCGGTACTAGTGAGCTAGTAACTAGCATGCAAAGAAATTAAACTCTATTAAGGGAACTGGAGTATCCTGAAACCATTCCATCCACATATCTACCCAGCCTATCAGATGCACTACAGCCTTTCATTCATCTTGGAAAATGAAAACTCCTGATATTAGAGCACAAACTATCATTTAACAGGATGAAATAGCTCCTACTTGAAGTACTAAAATGTACCTTCTATGAAGCCAATAAACCAAATGCTGTAAGCGGAAACAGCTGATCTAGATGAGTTTAATTTCAAACCCATTTGAACACTATCAGTTTTATACTAGGCAGCAGATATGAGATTTCTTAGAGCTTGTGTAACAAACCAAAGTTGTATATACTGATACTACTGTGAGGAGCAGGGACTGAACCCAGGTTATTCAGCATCAAAAGCACAAACCTCAGCCATTTGAGCTAAAGGAGACCTGGCTTGTTCAACTGTGAAATAGCTGTCAACTATGGACTATGAGCAGGGTCCCAGAGCCCAGACTCCAGCCCATGCCTGAAAGTCTACATTGCAATTGAACAGTCCCATAACCAGAGTCAGCTGACATGGGTCAGCCACAGGTGTTTAATTGCAATGTAGACATTGACTGCAGTGATCACTGCAGTCAACCATTGAAAGAAGTCCTGACCACATTAATTAGGCCAGTATATTACATATTCCCTTTATTACACGAAAATCACACTGTCCAAACATTCTGACTGGAGCATTTAATTAAGATAAATGTAAGGAGGACTTCTCTTCTATATTTTAATTTACCCTTCTATCTCTGTAAGACAACCTTACTTGATTCCATATGACGGGCATTGTCAAATGTCATGTTATTGTATACAGACTGAATAAGGCAAGAATTGTGCAATTGAAAAAGGTTTTAAATTTGTTCCACAGGTACAGTATGATTCATGGTTTGTGAATATTATGGGCCTAATTAATCTCTTTCTCCCTCTCATGTACAAATCAGGAACAACTCAATTGAAACCAGTGGATTTCACCAGTGTAAAAGATTACTGTAACATTATAATCAGGTTCATTGTTTTATACTACTCTGCATAAACTTCAATTCATATTTATTCCTAGATTGATTGAGACTTGTTTGCTTCAACTCATGAAATTACAGTTAAAAGAAACTTAAATTAGGTCTTAAATTATGCTAATGACAAACAATAAGATAGTGATTGCAGTTAATGAAGCTACAACAATCATCATTAGCCAAATAGCAAGTGCATAGTTAACCTGCAGTAATTTTTTCATTTAAATAAACCGGCAGCCAAGTGTATATATTGCAAACAGCATTTGCACAAACTGTACAACTTCATATATATATATATTTTTGGAGAATGAGAGTGGGGTAGTTGAATTAAAAAGCCTCATTTAACACCCTTTCTTCTATCTCTATATAGGTCTGAGGTACAAACCTATGAAAATGATATTTCTCTTTATGCTTAATGTGAAAAGGCACAAGATATTCATAATATGTACAGAAAATACCCAGATTTTGGCTTTGACCATGCTCAAGACCTACCTGGAAGTGATCATGTGATGTGGATAACTGCTGGCAACTAGAATTTTCAAAACAAGATTTTTAAAAAAAATTTCTTGGTAGGCAAAACCGCTTTAGAATTCTGTATATGTTCAAGCTTATAGCAACCATGATGATATTTTTGGTAGATGCATAATAAAGTCATATATCTGTTCAGCTATAGTCATTTGAGTGCATTCCAAGAGAAGGTTGTCTGTGCAATAGAAACGTCAATAAAAACCTGGTTTCTTGGAGAAAAGCCTATATCTTTGTTTGTTTGTTTTTTCTAAATGGACAGCTCAAACAAATATCCTGCTACTAAATCCTCAGTGATTTTTACTGGGTGTCATTAGCTGCCAAATCCCCCAGGCAAACTGGATATGCCATATATTATGAATCTGTTGCTTGCCAAACACGTCATAAAATGATAATTAACTTGGATTGAAACTGAAATCCCTGTTCATCTGCTAGCAGCTGCAATACCTACAACACCCTGTTTATTCACCAATAGCCACTCACTGTCAGAAAATTTGTACATTATAATAGTAATTTAGAGCTCACCAGTATTGAGCTTCTGTTTGCAGCTCATAGGTTTCACAATATTCAGCTAAAATTTATTCCTTGCGTTTACTTTTACCAAACATAGTTTTGGTATCAGTATGTATGATTTTCACAAAGAGTGGTATTATCTTTTCATTGTATATTTCACCATAAAGGGAAGAATACATGAGTTTATTCACATAAAACTAGAATATGTAAATACTGTATCTGTGCCTGTATGGCTGTGATTGTACATCTGTCTAGGATGGAGATCTTTGTAGATCTCCTGCCTTTGAGAGTTTTTTTTACAAACCACAAAACAAAGTCAGGTTTGGAATCAAGCCACAGTAATTAGCACTGCCTCTGATTCCTGATATGTGATTGTCCTCCAGGGGAAACAAAAACCCACAACAGAAAAGGAATGAGAATTGTGGTATTCAGTACATGCCATGAGATAAATCATACTGGCAGGTCTTTACTTTAGGGAAATAAGCAGCAGCCCCACCGATCCCTTCAAGTAAAGTTCAACAGGCTGTACAGCAGTAGGGAAACCACACACAAAAAATTGCCAAGAACAGACAGCATTGCCCAAGCCATAAACAATTGGAAAAATGCTCTTGTCCTGAGAACAATGATCATGCCCAACAAGCTAGAATGCAATTTGCTTCTGGTTTTGTGACTAATAGCTCCTGCCCCAGAAATAAAAGTAGATTACATATTCAGAAATGGTATTCCACTTTCCTTCTTTGAACCACCTATAGCTGAAAATCACTATGTCTATCTTCTAATTACACTGCATGTAGGAGTGTACAGCTTACTGCAAAATGATGTTGAATCATAATCATATTAGTCTTACTGATATTGTTCAAAATTTGAGAAAGAATATCAGACATTCTGTAATGGAATGACCTTGCAGAATTCCCGTAGGCAAATGATTTTCAAGCCCTGCCCTCCACTTGTGGGTACAGATTCACACTTTACAATGGCAAATATTCACATGCCTATTTTAAAAATGTCTAAAGTCTCTGTGGGCACAGGTGTTAAAATTTGCACCTGTTTGCTCCTCTGTGCAAGGTGGTTATTCATAGAATATGGTTGCATTTATATGCATATGCACAAAGTGGGGCCAGGCAGTGTCCTCGCTGAAAACTGAACCTTGATTTTTGGAAGTGCTGAGCAGCTACAGCTGCCATTAATGCCAAAGGGCACTGTAGTTGCTCAGCCAGCCATTCTAGAAATCAGGCTTCACAAGACAAGAATAGCTTCTAGAATGTTTGTGTGTTCCACTCTCCTTTGCATCAGTCTTTAAGACCAAAGCACTCCCCTCTGCAACCTATGTAACAAGGTTATTATTCCAAACAAGTTGGTGTTGTTTGCTGAAGTGTTTAAATAAAGATGTAAATCTTGATCACTGTTATCTGAAAAAAGATATGTGCTGCACAACCACCATTTTGGGAGCTGATTTTTCAACCAGTTCTATTAAACACATAATTATCCTTGTTGCCAGTGACTTAGGTGATACTGCTCTCAAATGAGTATATGGGACTAGGAGTTTATTTCTCATATCAGAGGCCAGAATGTGGCTCATAGTTAACCCTCAGTTTTGACAAAATACCATGCAAGCATTTCTGGCTTTCTAAAACCCATATGCTCTCTGGACTTTTGCAATAACTAGAGATCTGCCAGGAAAAAAAATAGTCTAGTTGCAAATGGATATCAGATTTAAAAAACAAACCAAAACAACCTATATGAAAATAGAACACAGAACTACTTATTGCACCCTTAGGCAGTAGTTATTGATTTGCCAAGCTGACATTTTATCTATTTCCAAACTTATAGAATGAAAAAGCCACAGTGACCTTTGCAGCTGCTACTTTTCAGCTAGACAACATCTTGAAGAAACCCATCTGTCCATTTACGTCAGCAGGACTTATTCTTTTGCATCATTGTAAAGGAATAAATCACATAACAATGAACATGTCATATTGTATCCAGGTACTGACACTCATTTATAAAATAGGGTTTGTTTTTTTTAAACAGGAGTCCGCAAACTTTTTCATTGACTTTTACCTTATCACTTGATTTTGTTGTTTTAATTAAAAAGAACATGGGTTAAAAATAGCATTACATATTCTCCTTGACTGACATCTTCCTTTGGCTTCTGTATCACAATCAGCAGAAATGGAGTAAGAAGGCCCATATTCCCTGGAGGGACTACTACTGAGGGGACACCAGTGGAAAAGGAAACATGGGGAGTTAGGTTGGAAGCAAAATCAGCGACATGAAGAGAGAAGTGCACAAGGTTTAATGAAGTTCCACTTGTTCATCTCAAGCTGCGTTCAGCATTTCACTCTTTAGAAGTGAAAAAAGTTACCATTAGAGAAACAAAAAGCATGGCTGCTACTCATCTAAAACCTCATATCAGAGAGATGCTACTTTGCGATAATGTTTGATAAATGCGGATTTAATGGCAAACATGATATATCTATATTACTGCTCCAACCCCTTGAAAGAAATTCCCCTGATGTACTGTAATCTGAGGATCTGATTGTCACAGGCCTGGTCTACACTAAGCGTTTAAACCGGTTTTAGGAGCGTAAAACCGATGTAACGCCACACCCGTCCACACTGAGAGGCCCTTTATATCGATATAAAGGGCTCTTTAAATCGATTTCTGTACTCCTCCCTAACGAGAGGAGTAGCGCTAGTATCGGAATTACCATATCGGATTAGGGTTAGTGTGGCCGCAGATCGACGGTATTGGCCTCCGGGTGGTATCCCACAGTGCACCACTGACCGCTCTGGACAGCAATCTGAACTCGGATGCAGTGGCCAGGTAGACAGGAAAAGCCCCGCGAACTTTTGAATATTTCCTGTTTGCCCAGCGTGGAGCTCCGATCAGCACGTGTGGCGATGCAGTTAAAAATCAAAATAAAGAAAGAGCTCCAGCATGGACCATGCGGATGTGATTGCTGTAAGGGCAGGCAAATCTGTTCTATCAGCGCTCCGTTACAGAAGACGAAATTCAAAATCATTTTTAAAAAATCTCCAGACAGATGCCATAGCAGGGACTCAGCGCACTGCTGTGTGACAAGCGTAACGGAAAGCCAAAGAATCAAATGGACGCTCATGGACTGGAGGACTCAAGCTATCCCACAGTTCCTGCAGTCTCCGAAAAGCATTTGCATTCTTGGCTGAGCTCCAAATGCTTCTAGGGTCAAACACAGTGTCCGCAGTGGGTCAGGGCATAGCTTGGCAATTTACGCACCCCCCCACCCACCCCCAGAAGTGAAAGGGAAAACAATCCTCTCTTGACTCTTTTACATGTCACCCTATCTTTACTGAATGCTGCAGATAGACGCGATGCTGCAGCACTCAACACCAACATCCTTGCTCCCCCCCGCCATGGGTGGCTGATGGTACAATATGATATCCATCGTCATCATCAGCCTATTGGCACATGGGGCAGTGCAAAAGGACTGGTAACCATGCCGACTAGCATCAGTGAGGTCTATCAAGGGCGCCTGCTCTTAATTTTTCCTGGCAGATGGTGCAGTATTGCTGGTAACCATCTTCATCATAGCAACAGGGGGCTGAGCTCCATCAGCCCCCACCCTTCATGTGTAAAGAAAAGATTCAATTGCCCCTGGACTAGCAGCGGGATGCTGGGCTCCTCTCCTCCACACTGCTTAATGTCCTGTCTGGACTATCATAGCAGCTGGAGGCTGCCTTCCACTCATTTCTCACTAACAAGTCACTGTGTCTTATTCCTGCATTCTTTATTACTTCATCACACAAGTGGGGGGACAATGCTACGGTAGCCCAGGAAGGCTGGGGGAAGAACGGAATGAACAGGTGGGGTTGTTGCAGGAGCACCCCCTGTGAATAGCATACAGCTCATAATTTCTGCAGGATCTGACACAAAGCAGCTGTGCTCTCTGGTTCTATGATACAGTGGTTCTCTAGTACACTTGCCCATATTCTAGGCAGGACTGATTCTATTTTTAGATACCGAAAAGGAGGGATTGACTCAGGGAGTCATTCCCAATTTTGGCTTTTGCGCCCCTGGCTGATCTCAGCCAGGGGCACTTATGACAGCAGCAAATGGTGCAGTGCAAAAGGACTGGTAACCATGATCATCTTATTACCAATTTATGGTATGGTAGATGGTACAGTATGGTTGGTAACCATCTCTGCTGTCATGCAAAAGAAAAAACCTGCTGCTGTGTAGCGCTGCTGAATCGCCTCTGTCAGCGGCATCTAGTACACATACGGTGACAGTCACAAAAGGCAAAACAGGCTCCATGATTGCCATGCTATGGCATCTGCCAGGGCAATCCAGGGAAAAAAGGCGCGAAATGCTTGTCTGCCGTTGCTTTCCCAGAGGAAGGAGTGACTGACGACATTTACCCAGAACCAGCCACGACAATGATTTTTGCCCCATCAGGCACTGGGATCTCAACCCGGAAATTCCAAGGGGCGGGGGAGGCTGCGGGAACTATGGGATAGCTACGGAATAGCTACCCACAGTGCAACGCTCCAGAAATTGACGCTAGCCTCGGACCGTGGATGCACACCACCGATTTAATGTGTTTAGTGTGGCCGCGCGCACTCGATTTTATACAATCTGTTTTGCTAAACCGGTTTATGTAAATTCGGAATAATCCCGTAGTGTAGACGTACCCACAGTTGCAGGACTGTATCCCTGTATCCCCTATCTGGTTTCTCTGAAGAAACCCCCTCAGGTTTCAAGCCTCATGCCATCACCTATGGAATTTCACCTCAGAACAGTTCTACTACTCTTAGACTGGACTCTTGGCTTTATCACCTTGTGTATCAACTGTTTAGTCAACAAATTCAACCAAGTTTGGACAGCTGTGGTTGTTCCATTTGGGAATCTTTGATTAGTGGCGTGTACGATGATCAGACAGCCTTCTTTAAAGAACTGTTTATTTTTCAGTAGTAACAAATCATTTAGAAAAAAAGTATTTTAAAAACAGTCTACATGTGTCTAATACTTGAAGTCTTACCATCCCTTAACAGTAATCTAGGCAGGCCTTACTTCTTCAGGCAGTCCTGTAGGTGTCTTTCTGGTTCCCCCAAAGAACTACCCTCCTCTCTTGAGACAGACACACAGAGACAGACTTCTTTTAAGCCTTGGTAAAGTTCTTTGATCTCGTGTTCCTCGTTCTTCTGTCCTGGCATTTTCTCTTAGTTACCGTCAAGTGACTCATTCCTTGAACCATTCTCTTTGCCTGGCAGCCTCCTTTTAAACTACACTATATTCACACTATATATATACCAAATAACTGTCAACATGCTATATAAATATTGCAGAGCAGCTCCAGATCTGTCACATGGATTTTACTCTTCTGAAGTTCTGTGGTCAAAATTTGCAAAGAAGAACAGTGGCATAAACCCTGTCTAATGCAGACACATATGAGAAAGGATCCAGAGATGAATAATTATAGTTAACTGACCATGATTATTTGTGAAAGCCAAAAATGTTTCCAGCTAAAAAGACTGGTTCTTCTAAAAGTCTGTGAAACTTTGAACATAAACCATGTAAAATATGCCCAGTATGTTTAAAAGAAAGCCTGAAACTTTTAAGACTTCCAGTGACAATGCAGCTGTAGTTGCCTCCCTACTTAAAACAAAGTCATGTATATTGTCTATGAAGCACACTGATAATCATGTGACAGTGGCAAATCACTTAGGCTCTGTGCCTCAGTTCTTGATCTGTAAAATGAGGACAATAGCACTTTCCTACCTCACAGGGATTTTGTGAGGATAACTACATTAAAGACTGACGTGTTCAGATACTACAGTAATAGGGACCACATAAGTACTTAAGATATAGATAATTTTAGCTGATTGGCGAGGATGCATCATGCATCAGATTTGTCAGGATAGGCTTCTATCTGCTAGACACAGTACTCATCCTTAACACTTTTACTTGAATAAGATAACTAAATATCACCTCAGTATCTGCACTATTCCACAGCTCTATACAGTAGCCAGCACTAGGATAGGTGAGCACCTACCAAAGTTATGAAGTGCACTCAAAGATATCGTTTCTCTCTTCAATCCAGTGCCAAGGACTGGGCTTCTTTTGTTGTTAGGAAGTATAGGTTGAAGAAGTGGGTTTTGCATTTTCTTTCATCCTCATCTCTTCTAGGACAGAGTCCCAGATTCCTGGGGCTCTCAGGCACTGAGAAAGCTCTGTCTCTTCTCTATAGAAGTTTCCACTCGAGGCTGACAGTTCCATTTTTTCCAACACAATGTTATTTGTATAGGAGTTTGTGATCATGCAGTATGAGGAAGTCAGACAGATAGGCCTTTAAAGAGGACAAAATCTGTAAATATGACCTAGTATTAAATGGGGGACTGTGGAAGAGAGCAGAGCACTAGGATGATGTGCTTTCAGCATCCTGTTGCTGTTTTCTAAGGTAACTGTAGCTTTAAGGTCAGCATCTTTTCTCACCCAAGGTCAAGCTTAAAGGTTCAGGTGGGCTTGAGGTCAGCTGACTAGGCTGAGCCTGCTCCAAACCCACAACATCCACACAGCTATTTTAGAGCGCTAACTCCCAGCCTGAGAGGCTTGCTCCCAGTTGCAGGGGTGGGTATACTCACTAAGGCTGAAGTGGGTATGCCCACACAAGAAAGTATTTTTTCACGCAATGCACTGTCAACCTCTGGAACTTCTTGCCAGAGGGTGTTGTGAAGGCCAATACTATAACGGTTCAAAAGGGAGCTAAATAGATTCATGGAAGATAGGTCCATCAACAGCTATTAGCCAGGATGGGCAGGAATGGTGTCCTTAGCCTCTGTTTGCCAGAAGGTGGGATTGGGTGACAGGGCATGGATCACTTGATGATAACCTGCCTGTTCATTCCCTTTGGGGCACCTGCCATTGGCCACTGTCAGAGGACAGGATACTGGGCTTGATGGACCTTTGGTCTGACCCAGTATGGCCGTTCTTATGTTCTTAATGACCTGAAGGCTGATGCTGTCAATGGACAGTGATATTACATGGATGGCTTCTCTCCCAACTAGTATTAGCTCAGCCTTCCCTCAGTTAAGCTACAGCCAGTTGCTTTTCATCCAGTTGAAGATATCTTCCAATCCCTAGGATTTCTGGGGAAATGGTATTGTTTATATTGGATATGAGGGTGGTGTAGAACTGGCCATTTACTGGACTAGAACACCAGCTATATGCAGGTGTTTTCAACCAGAGGTACACATACCCCTGGTGTATACAGAGATCTTCCAGGGGGTACATCAGCTCATCTAGACATTTGCCTAGTTTCACAACAGGCTACATAAAAAGCACTAGCGATGTCTGTACAAACTAAAATGCTCATACAGACAATGACTTGTTTATACTGCTCTATATACTGTACACTGAAATGTAAGGACTTTATATTTCAATTGATTTATTTTAGAATTATGTGGTAAACATGAGAAAATAAGCAATTTTTCAAGTAAGTGTGCGGTGACATTTTTGTATTACTATGTCTGATTTTGTAAGCAAGTAGTTTTTAAGTGAGGTGAAACTTGGGGTTTCTCAAGACAAATCAGACTCCTGAAAGGGGTACAGTAGTCAGGAAAGGTTGAGAGCCACTGGTCTAGTCCATTGTGAACACAATCTCAGCTTCATAGCTTCATACAGAGGGAGGAAAGAACAGATCCTTTGGGACTCTACAGGTGAGCCGTCTGAAGTAGAGCTGGTTAAAAAAAGGGAGGGGATTCCCCAAACATTTTTATGAAAAATTCAGCCTGTTTTCCACCTCCCCATCTCCCCACTAAAAAATGAAAATGTCAAACATTTCAGCCAGCTATACTCTGGAGGTGGAGGAGTAAGACAGTCTTGAGTCATTCATTCTTAGACTGCAATGAAACCATCTCAGTATGATCCTACTTATCCCTACCACGTCTGAGGCACTGTTTCATACTTGGAATAAAGAACACTCCAAACACCTCATTAGATTTAACAATAAATGTCCACCTTTTAATGGCCCTTCCCTGCCCTCCTGAGATGCACAGCACAACCCCTTAAACCCTGAACTGTGCTAGAAGGGGTGAAGGTATAATTTGTAGTGGTCAAGCAGAGATTTCCCCAGCCATTCTGCCTGCACAGGGAAGGCAGGGACAGAATGGCTGAGGTAACATGGTGGAAGCATACTGGCAACAGACCTAAAACTTATTGCATAAAAGTTTACTATGCACTCCATTTCCTTGCTACATGCTGCCAGATACTAGTAGATCTAGTATGTTGGGTTGGATGAGGTCCTAGCCATGATCTTCAAGCAGCTGACTATGCGTAGGGTTGTGGAGTACTAGTGTGTTTTGTATGGGCTCCCTGCCTAGTGCTCAGGTAACACTAGGTAAATACTCTGCCTGGCATCTGCACAGGAATGCTAGCAGGATAAAAGGCTCACTTGTACCCTGCTCTCCCTTGGTACACCTGCGTAAGGCAAGCTAGAATTTGTTTATGTATGTGAAAGGATCACTACTTACAACTGAATGGCATCTTGCTCTGGGATGGAAACATGGCAGCCATGCTGCACTAGATACACTGAGGAGGAGATGGTAAGAGTAATTCTTCCCATTTAAAATACATGAACTTAACCCAGTTATGTGGTCAGAAATCAAGAATTCTGAAGTCATTATTCACTGTACCCTACTGAAGATCAATGGGAATAGTCCTCTGAGCAAGGGTTGGCACCTTCGTTAGCAATACATTTCAGAAAGTCTCTCTGATTGTCTCTAAAGGAGGAATAGCTTTTGTTGCCATCAGGAATATGGAAAACTCAAGTGTTGTTCCTGTTAGTGGCGCTGCCAGGTTAAAACAGTCATGTAGGATAGTGGTAAAGACCATTATATTTGTTTGCAGTGTTGTAGCCATGGTGGTCCCAGGATATTAGAAAGAGAAGGTGGCTCAGATAATATCTTTACAGGATCTTCTTTAGACCTGAAGAACTGTTTGTGTAGCTCAAAAGCTTGTCATTCACCAACAGAAGTTAGTCCAATAAAAGATTACACAAACAAGAGATGAGGTAGGTGAGGTAATTTTTCTATGCTTACAATTTGGGGGCATATTTAACTTCAACAGACTTTGTTTGGGAATAAGGTACTACTCAATACAACAGAAAAGGTCATTAATATTTAAAGGACTAGGCATGTTTAAAATGTGTGAAATTTTATACAACAGCTTTAATTTTTGTTGACCACTGTTTGATATGCCAGCCTGGAGTTAATTGTAATTAGCCATTGACATATGTAATATATGGGAACACAGTATCTGAACAGCAATATTTGTGTGTTCCTTAATGTCATTTGATAACCAAAACTAGATTTTAAAAATTCCTTTAATAGAACGGAATAAACCTTAGTGCATAATTACACATGCGTATGGGACAACTAGTTACTTCGCTGCTTTGGCAAAGATTTCTAGTCAGATAAGACATTCTGTCAATGCTTTGTTACATTTACAATATATAATTTAGAAATAGCACAAGCCAGAATTAGCACTAGTATTCTCAGAGTAGTGATTTTATTAAGCATGATTTTATTTTAAGTTTGTTTTGACCCTTCTATCCCATTATATGAATCTTCCCATTCTGCTGCAGCCCTATCAAACTACCTCTAAAGGAATCCGTGTGTTGGGTAGGGATTGAATTAATTTCTTTTGCCAGAGACAAAGCTGAACTCATGACATTTCTGTCCTGGGAAATAATTTTAAATGTAATAGCTTGGTATTGTGCTTTCATCTTTTTTGCTTCTGTCACTGATCTCCTCCCCTCACACACATTAAGGAGTGCTAGCTACTGAATTTAGAACAAGTCCTTTGACATATGGCCTAGGTTACTCCACCTTCTTTTATTTCAAACTAGATTGTGTTAAATGAAGTTATTTTCATTCACAACACATTCTTATGCTGAAATAAGTGCTAGGAAATCAGTCCTGAAGGGAACAATAAGGAAGAATATAGGACTCCTTTGCATACTGATGGTACTAATTATATAGCACCTTGGCTAAATTTTAATTAAAATATCCTCTTGAGAGCATTTCTCCTTTCCCTGCCGAAAAGGCCCATAAAATAGATATTACTTAAGTTACTTGGCATTCTTCATCTTCAGTCATTCATAGTCTTCATCATTGTTTATTGGAAGCAGCAGCTGAAGAGTATTCATTTAATGACTACTTTCTTCATTTTTAATTTCAGATGGTTATTTAGAAACAGTTAATTCCAAGGTCTTATTTGCAAACTATTGGAAAGATACTGAAGTGGGAATAGGAGTTCGTAGTGTGTAGGGACTAGCCTGGATCCTGAAGTGAACAGCAATGTTCACACAAAGCCCCATTGGCATTAGCTATATTATGAAGCTATAGAAATAACATATGGTTAAGTTTTATGGCCAAGGATACTTTAGTTTAGAGCAGGGGACTTTACTTGTTCTAACCTAGGGAGGTCCCTTCTGGCCCAAGGTAGTTACATACTAAGAAAAAGGTAATCAAATATCATGCTTTATGATCAGGAAGGGTAATAAGATAAAAGTAAATCAAATATCAGTATCAAAGCAATATTTTACCCTATACACAGCATTGTTTGGAATGTGCCTTCATCTAAAAGTTTAGAAACTTGGTTAAGAAACAGAAAACAAAGGAAGGTAGTATACTGATTGTCAACTTAGATGGAGATTATGAGAGGGAACTCTGTGGATCTGTAGTAGTACTGATATTATTTAGCAACAGAAGAGTCCTGTGGCACCTTAAAGACTAACAAATGTATTGGAGCATAAGCTGACAAAGTGGGTATTCACCCACAAAACCTTATGCTGCAATACATTTGTTAGTCTATAAGGTGCCACAGGACTCTGTTGCTTTTTACAGATCCAGACTAACACAGCTACTCCTCTGCTACTTGATGTCATTTTGGATATTGATTAATGAAAGGTTGAATACTGAAGTGGCAAAATTTGCAGCCAATACAAAATTTAGATTAGTTAAGTCTAAAGAGGATTGTGAACAATATTTTTGAATATATTTTATTAATGTTGTTCACCCAATTCTAACTGTTAAGGAAAATTAGAGGACCCTGAAAAACTAGGCGAATCGACAACTCCGATACTTAAAAATTGTACATAGACAATGGCAATATCATGCACACACTAATATTGCTGTGTTCCAAATTAACTAAAGGAAGGATTTCCATTTAGTTCAATATACCTTAAGCTCTATGCATGATTGTTGACAATACAGTGAAAGATCTCTGTTCACCATGCATCTTTGATCCAAAAAAATCCAAACTAGATGTTACATCTTGGCTGTAAAGCATGTCTATGCCGCACTGGGGAGCAAGCCTCCCAGCCTAGGTAGCTGAGTAGACTTTACAGCTCAGGCTCTGAAGCCTGGGGGTGGCTGGAGAGGGGAAGAGAAAGAGAATAGTCTTGAATCCCTGAGCCCAAGGCTCAATGTCAAAACAACATCTACATAGCTATTTATTAGTGCAAGCCTCACTAACGTGACTGTGGATCTGGCCAGGGAGGCTTGTTTCCAGATGTAGTTGACATACCCAAAGAGCTTAAATGTAAGGCTGGTGAAACCAGGTAAATACAAAACAAGCAGCTGGGGAAAGCACATAGTGACCCTTCTGATTAGCGTAGTGTAATAAGCAGTAGTCACAGCATCTGTATGTTTGCAGTTCTGGCCTAGTATTTTTCATTGCAATTTGTTTTCAAAAAGACATTGCAGAACTATACTATTTGTAAAGAAATAGTTAGCATAAATTAAACAAGATATCTGAAGACAAGTATTTCTTGATATATTCTGCTCTCTTCATCAGCACCTGGAACGACACATGAAATAGTGGAAGAAAGGTATTGTCAGCCTGATTCTGATCTCTCACAGATGTAACTCAGGAATAGAACTATTGAATTTAGTGGTGCTGGATTTACTTCTCATTCAGCATTACTGTAATTCTTGACTTCAGAGCTACTCCTGATACAGAAAACAGTGAGAGGATAATCAGGCTAAAGGAATCACATCACTATCAAATGTGCAAATCTGAACCCTTTGTGTATTATTCTGCAATCACTGTTTATATTATTAGTGACTGAGTATAATGTCAGGATGACCAGACCAATCAGTTGTGCAAGAAACGTAGCCATCACTCACTATAGAAAAACCTAACCAAGAGTTTAAATATTAGCTACTGCAAGGTCTTTATGAAACTGAGTTTTGTATCAGACAATGTAGTCATGCTACAGTATACAGAAAATAAAGGGCTTATATGACAACCTTAATGACTACAGTAGCCAGATGACTTTTTGGTTTTTTTTAAGTATACATTCTAGCTAGATTTTCATCTCTATATTTGTACTTCTAACTAAATATTCTCAGCCTGATTATGATCTTGCTTACACCTCAAACCCCGCCCCCAGTGAAACTCCATTGGGCCAGATTCTAACATTGTACTGATTTTGTACTAATGAAACTTCATGAACTTCAGTGGAGTTATTCCAGTTTATGCAGACATGAGTGAGACCAGAATCCATTCCTTTATACCAAGCCCATCTAGAGTGGATTATTTTATTTTTATACTAGAGTTCAGAATGTTACTGTTTAACACAGCTCCACTGTATTAAAGTCTTCTTGATGATATCCATCCACAATTATTGATAGAACTTTTCCTGACAATGAACACAGAGCCTAAAATTGTATTCTACTGACTGCTGGAAAGTCATGAAACAGGACATAATGGATCAAATTCTGCTCTCAGTTATACTGCTGTAAACTTGGGTTGAAGTCAATGGAGTTACTCTGGATTTACACCAGTATAAGTGACAGTAATGGAGAACATTAAGAGCTGTCATGGTCAAGGTGGATTTGAGGACAAGCTCTTACTCTTTAGAAAATGCTTCATGAGGCCAGTACAAAGTATAGCCTCTGATGACTCAAATCCTACCCTTTGCCTTCTGAAAAGAGAGCAGGTGTGAAAAGCATGTCTGATGCCTTATAACCAGATTACTCTGGGGAGATGCTTGTTAGCCATGGTACACAGAAGTCCATCTAAGAGAATGGACTCTAATATCAAAGCCAAGAAGGTCAGGCCTGGCCAGCCATTTTGTAAGAGTTGTGCCAATCACACAAGTTCTATGGGTCTTTGTCTTCATGGAGTATATCAGTATAGTGTTAGGTTGTCCCTCAGAAGTGATGCACAACCCCTTTGCATGACTTCTGTGGAAAATGGGAAAAGGCTACTGCATTTTGGGTGCATACGGCTAGAGAAGCAAGCCCAAGAACTATGTTTGGCTGTCCTGAATGCAGGAACAATGACTGAGAAAAAACAACCCATAAGTAGCCAAGACATAGAAACACAGAAATGTAGGACTGGAAGGGACTTGAATACATTATGTAGTCCTGTCCCTACACTCAAGGGAAAACTAAGTAATAACTAGGCCATTCCTGACAGGTGTTTGTCTAATCTGTTCTTAGAAATCTCTAATGATAGATATTCCATAACTTCCTGTAGCAAGGTCGATGACTCACCAGCACAGTGCCTCCTGCTGGTCGTCCTGGGAATTAGCTCTCCAGCTCCAGAGCACCCTCTGCTGGCCAGTGGCTAACCTGTTGCTGGCCTCCGTGTCCCCCCTGGACCCCAGTGCCCCTTTTGTCAGGGTTCTGCTCACTGCAGTACCCCCCCAGTCTTTGGGTCTTCTGTCCCAGGGGAACCCACAACCCCCATCTCACCTTGCCTCAGTGGCTACTGTCAGTCATCAAGCCCCCGCTCACTGGGGCAGATTGCAGTCTATAAACCACTCATCATCAGCAAGGGGGGGTTTGGACCTGCTGCCCTTGCCTAACCCTGGTTTGTACCTCTGCAACCCTAGTACCTGCTTTGGGCCTTTAGCCAGGCTGGAGCTCTGCTGCTCCTTTGCTTTTCCGCAGCCCTGCTCTACCTCAGGCATCCTGCTCAGCTCTCAGGCAGCCAAGTCCTTCTCACTCCATTGCTAGAGAGAGACTGCCTGAGCACCTGGCCCACAGCCTTTTATAGGGCCAGCTGTGGCCTGATTGGGGTGTGGCCCCAGCTGTGGCTGCTTCCCCAATCAGCCTAGCCTTCTGGCTCCCTGGGGCAGCCCTTTCCCAGGGCTGTTTTAGCCCCTTCAGGGCTGGAGCGGGTGACCACCCCGCTACACCTCCCTAGGCAATTTCTTAGAGCGCTTAACTATCCTGGGAGCAAGTTTTTCCTAGTGTCCACATAAACCTCTGTAGGGAGCCGGGGTGGCCCCCTACCGAGCCGGACCAGGACGCGCCGCGCTCTCCGCCCAAGAGGGCAGGGCCAGGGCGCGTTCGCTCCAAACCCGGCGGTGGGAGGGGCGGAGCGGACCGGGACGCGCCGCGCTCTCCGCCCGAGAGGGCGGGGCCAGGGCGCGTTCGCTCCGAACCCGGCGGTGGGAGGGGCGGAGTGGACCGGGACGCGCCGCGCTCTCCGCCCGAGAGGGCGGGGCCAGGGCGCGTTCGCTCCGAACCCGGCGGTGGGAGGGGCGGAGCGGGCCGGGACGCGCCGCGTTCTCCGCCGGAGGAGGCGGGGCCAGGGCGCATTCGCCCCGTCCCCAGCTATGGGAGGGGCAGAGCAGGGAGTACAAAGGGCAGGGCCCTTTGCTCCGGGGGGGCGGCCTCACGGACGGAGGCAAACGCGGACGCCGAGCCGCTTCCGCCCGACCTCGCTGCCGACTCCGGGGAGGTGGAGGACCCGGCAACCCCCGCGGAGCCGGAGCTGCCTGCCGCGGTCTATCCGACCGAGCCGGAGGTTCGTGGACCTGGACATTTACCAGCGTTCCCCTGCTAGAGGGGCACGCTAGGGACTTCTACCAGCGTTCCCCTGCCTGAGGGGCGCGCTGTGGACCTTTGCCAGCGTCCCCTGCCTGAGGGGCGCGCTGTGGACCTTTGCCAGCGTCCCCTGCCTGAGGGGCGCGCTGTGGACCTTTGCCAGCGTCCCCTGCCTGAGGGGCGCGCTGTGGACCTTTGCCAGCGTCCCCTGCCTGAGGGGCGCGCTGTGGACATTTGCCAGCGTTCCCCTGCCTGAGGGGCGTGCCACGGACCCCCGCCGCCCCCGCCAGTAGCGAAGGACGCCCCGGCTTACACCTCCCTTGCTGCTATGTAAGCCCATTGCTTCTAGTCCGATCCTCAGAAGTTAATGAGTACAATTTTTCACCCTCCTCCTTATATCAACCTTTTAAGTACTTGAAAACTTATGTACCCCCCATTTTCTCTTCTCCAGACTAAACAAACCTATTTTTTTTCCCAATCTTTCCTCATAGGTCATGTTTTCTAGTCCTTTAAATAATTTTTGTTGCTCTTCTCTGTACTCTCTCCAGTTTGTCCACATCTTTCCTGAAGTGTGGTGCCCTGAACTGGACACAATAGTCCAGCGGAGGCTCTCTACTCACCCCCCCTCTCCCCACTGGCTTACTGTGTGCCGCCTCACTCCCCAGCTCCCATGAGGGAGGGGAGGAGAGGAGGGATGTGGTGAGCAGTGTGGACTCTGGAGGTAAGAGAGAAGCATAGGAGGAAGGCGTTCAGCAATGAGCACAGTAAAGTGTGTGAAGTTGCCGACATGAACCATTTGCTACAGGGCCCTGGACTGGAACCCAGAGTAGAGGGTGGGTTTGGGATCCCCTACTAACAACTGCAGAATGGTACTGTTTAGGGCAGTGAACTAGTCGAGTGCTGGGGTCAGGGTGGTGAGTGTGAGGACTGCCTGATGCTGCTTGAGCAGAAAGATTGGAGTTGTCCCCATCCCCAGAGGAAGAATCACAATGTGACCGTGTTGGAGGGCTGAGTGATGAAGCAGCTGTACTATGATGACGTGAGTAGGAGGAGAGCAGCACATGGGAAGAGGGGAAAAAGGGGACTCTGAACCAGGTTGAGCTAATCCCCAGAATTAAGTGCCACTCAGCAGTGAGTTGAGTGCCCAGTGAAAGGGGTGAAAGATGAGTTGTGGAACAAAGGATAGAGTGGTGGAGGCTCATGGAAAGGGAAGTTAGAACCTCATCCATAAATCTCAGATTATGGAGATTGAAAAGCATTTTATGTAAGGGAAGGGAGTTGTCCTGTGATAAGAATGCCAGGTAAACAAAGAACAGAGTCTAAGATCATAGTGAGGCCATCCATTATATGGGTCAGAAGGCTGGCTAATGAGGAGGAGAGAAGAACTACTTCACACTGCTGAAGTGAGAATGCTCAAGAAGGTGCTCAGGAAGAGCAGAGCTGATAGGCTATGCCAGGTGGTCCCCAACCTTTTCGTCTGGCAGGCACGAGATGAAGGACCGTGGTGGCGGTCGAGCATCCGCTGAAATGCCGCCGAATTTCAGTGGCATTTTGGTGGATGCTTGACTGCCGGCCAAGACGCGGGAACCGTGTTGGGGACCCCTGGCCTATGCAGTGAAACTATACAAGTCATGATACAGATAGCCCTCCCCCCATCATGGAAAAACAGAGGATGTATCAACTGAGATGGCTGGGACATGTGAGAATTGAGATGTTTGATATAGAAAGTACAAGAGCTAGCAGTCATGGGACAAAGATGATAAAGACCTAGAAGAAAGTGGTTTGAGATGCTGAAGGAGGACAAGAAGCTTGAAATATGCACTTAAGAACAAGGAGCTGCCAACATTTATTGATGGGACAAGGGGGAAGAAGTGGATAACATTAAAAGCAAACATGCCAGTAACTGGGGCAAATATATATATATATAAAATGTGTGCCTGGTTTTTTTGTTCACATTTAGTTTTGCCGGCTGGAGCATTTCCTTTTCCACACATGTTAATTATGCTGGTTAAGAAGAAAAGAAATTTGGTCCAAATGTTGCTCTTCATATTGATAGTGATTAAGTCAAAAGGGAGTTATTTGAGGTGTGTATAAATTCTAAAATCTAAAGATTTCTAAAATATTTTAGAGTGTCACGATGCAATTATGTTGTAGGAAGGTCTACACAAATGTATCAAACACTGGCAATTTAAAGAATCTACAAGTCTGCTTATGTAAGTGTTACTGTCAAGCATCCAGTTGTCTGCTAGTGTTTGGCACAGTTGTTATAAACAGCAACAATTAGATTGGTTTGAATACAGAATGGAATGTTTTGAATAAAAATAATTGACATTCATTAGTTAAATTGGCCGATTTAATCAACTCAGGAAAAAAGCCTCAATAGCTAGGATTATTGAAAGAATTGTTTCATATTGGCTTAAGTCATCTGCTGGTATAAACTGAGACAGCCTCACACTTGGCTAAGTGATTTAATCAAAAGCAAAGATCTATCAATACAGCCCTTATCAAATTGCCAGAGATAATTTAAAGACTTGGGTAAGGCAACTCCCATCTTTTCATGTACTGTATATTTATACCTGCCTACTGAATTTTTCACTCCATGCATCTGATGAAGTGGGGTATAGCACACAAAAGCTTATGCCCAAATAAATTTGTTAATCTCTAAGGTGCCACAAGGACTCCTTGTTGTTTTTGCTGAACAGACTAACATGGCTACCCCTCTTAAAGACTTGGGAATCGCAAAGCAATCAATTTTGGCCAGAGAGGAGACTGCAGGCTGAGACCCCCAACGTTGCATCACTTGCCTTTTGGAAGCCTACTCTGGCTACACCAGTATAACATGTTCTGTACTATGTTGATGGCACCTTGGTATATGCAGTAGAAATTCTTTACAGCCACAAGCCTGTGAGTAACCTCTTGAATTAAATGATTTTTCAAGTGATATACTACACATTTAAGTTCCAGCAGAAACTGGGATGCTAGTTAATCATTTTGACATACCCAGGATACACTCTAGGCCAGTGAGTACTGTGTCACCCTTACCCTCGAAGCTGGGGTGCCCTTTACACTGCTTTCCTGTGGCCTTCACTTCTGGACTGCTCACAAGCAGTGTTTAGCATGTAAGTCACTCTCAGCTATGTCTGTGTGTACTTGTGGCCTGCCAGTGACATTCAGGCTTTCACCAGCCAGAGTTATACTGCAGGGTGCTCCTGACACACTCCCAGGCCCACATTTCCCCCCAGAAATATAAATCTTTTTCTACCCAGCCCTTTCCTAGACAATACAAGCTCCTATAAGTCTCATTTTATTAATAAAAATGATATGCACCAATCCTGTATCCCACATGGAGTTTTCCCAAACACTTCAATTCAGCACACTGATTTAGATAAAACAGAACTACAAAGAGACTTTAAAATGAGTGCAAGTAATAAGGGGAAAAAAGAGAAACACAACTAATGCTGAACTTAAGCTATGTTAAATTCAGAACAAAGTCCGCCCCCCCCGCTCTCTGGCCAAACTTCTATGCCAGGATCCCTTCTGTTTAATGGCCCCTTCCTTTGTTCCTTCTGGTGCAGTAAATTGATGGACAAAGTGAGAGCAAAGAGGACAGGGTCCCTTGGGGTGTTTGTCCCTCATTTTTATGGTAACAATCCCCTTCTTAGAAAACAGTCTCCTGAATCTCAGCTGGAAAAGAAGTCTATGCGGAAGGGAACCCCATGCCGTTCCTTTGCTAAAATGTAGATTCTTTTGCCCACACCCCCTTCCTGCCAAAGAATGGCCATTCAGCAAGAAATGGCCTATTGACCTTATTTACACCTGGCTGAAGCATCAGCTTGTCTTTTATCTGAGGAACTGGTTCAGCCACTCTCCAGACTTTGAAAGTGTTTTCAGATAGGTCTACACTTACACAGCTGCACCAATGTAGTGTTTTAGCACTTTAGTAAAGACGCTACTATGCCAATGGGAGAGCGCTTCTATTGGTGGTGTTAATCCATCTCCTCGAAAGAGAGTAGCTATGTCAAAGGGAGAAGTTCTCCCCTCAGCATAGTGCTGTCTACACAGGGGGTTATGTTTGTATAACTACCTTGCTCAGGAGTGTCGATTTTTCACACTCCTGAGCAACAGTTATACTGATAGAGATCTGTAGTGTAGACCTGGCCTCAGCAACACTATATAGTGGAATCTTATAACTTTACACACAATGTTGCCACACATCTTACCAGGACAATGACCAGTAAATTATGAGTTTTTAAATACCTCGCAAGGTATACTTTGTACAAAGATTATTACAATAGTGTGCAAAGGGATATATAGGGGTACAGACAGTTACAGTCACTACAACTGAGATTATGGCCTTGAAAATAACATACAAAACCATTATAGGAAATGGATTAAAAGTTTTGGAGGTTTGTTTATTCAATAAAGATCAGAGTCAAAATGTACAAAGATGTATTGTCTAAAAGATAGGTTAGTACAGCTCAGTTCACAGGATAATGACTAATTGGAAATTGTACCTTTCACTGGGCCCAAAGCAGTCCCAGATGTTTAGCTTCTCTATTGCTGTAGGCAAGACAAATCATTTGAAGTTTTGGAACACCATGTGTAATTTTTCTCCTTACATCTACCTGGCTTCACAAAAAAAGTTCTAGTTTCCGATTCTTACAAACTGCTCTCTGTCTGAGGTACTTATATGGCCTCCCATTACTGTAGTATCTGACTGCTTCACAAGCTTTAGTGTCTTTATGCTGAAAACTGCTTCTATAATATCTAAGGAAGAAATTCAATGCCCATCTCCAGGTAAAAAGTAAATTGACTTCCTGTGGGACACACTATTTAGGGAATAATAATAAGGGAAAACCAGCTCCCTTAAAACTCACAGACTGGGATGTTACTCTGGCTCCTGGGCTTGAACAAGATTTGTGACAACTGTGTACCTGCTCAGTGGAGGTTTATGGCTAATAGAGCCTCCATTACTGACTCACTGGCCCACCCACTCGTTCTAACTCATCCTCTCCATGTTTCACACCCTTTTTTTTTTTAAACGCAAGAGAGAAATAATCAAAGCACCAATCCGTTGTGAACCTTATAAGGAACATTTTTGTTCTTGCATCTAATTGCTGTAGAGTGGTATAACAGATTCAAATACAGGATCGTTACAAAAAAACAAGTGCAAAAGACTTGTCTGAATGAATAAATCCAGTACAAAAAGTGTGTTTTCAGCGTTTTTTCAACAATTGTTGACATTATGTACTTTGGTTATGCTGGAAGGGGGAGTTGGCAGGTATGGAGAGTTGTGCAGGAACAAAGCACCTTTGATTAAGTAACCTTCTGTTAGGGGTCATTAATGTTCATTAAATGTTTTGGGAACCTCAGATGAAATGAATAAAACTGAAAACTTAATTATAATAATTTTACAGTACTTAGACTTTTTCCCCATAAGAGCTCTCCACGGATCTTCAATTACTCCTTTCTAACACATTTTTTTAAAGCTGCTTTAAAGTTCTGTCTTACAAAGGAGTGAAACCAAAACAGCCAGGCTCTATCTTTTTAGCTCCAACCTATACCTATAGGTTCATATTCTTGCTAAGTCACAGTGGGAAATGTCATGGAACATATGCACCTCATTTTGGTAAGTGAACACACAGTTGCAAGCACTTGACAGACCACTATATATACACTCACATATGAAATTCTCCATATTTTTCTTCACCATTAGCGTCTGCATGAAGCTTTGTCAACTGAACAGAAAGGATAATATTGGGCTTATTTCAAAATGAAGAGCCTCAGAGCTGCTATTGTATAATTAGTATACAGTATAATTTTCAGCATTACCTCACTAATCACTTTATTTTCCTAAATCAAGAGGATCAGAATATTAGCTCTGGATTTTGACAAGCACTTTGAGTTGGTGGGTCCTAGTCTGTGGGGAACTTTCTCCTGATGAAGAGCTTGGTTTTTGGGGGTATTTTCTGGCCTTCAATACAGAAAAAACCATCTGACTGCACTTCTCCAATTGTCACCTACACCGGAACCCAAATTGGATATCATTAAACAATTGCAACCCATACTTGACAGGGACCACATCCTGAAAAAAATAAATCTTTCCTGAACCCCCTCTTCTGGCCTTCCAACAATCCAAAACCTCACCAGCCTCATTAGAGGCAAGCTCCCCATAAACCAGGACACACCAACTCAAAGCAGCACCAGACCGTGCCATACTGGATGCACAACCTGCAAACATATCATTAATACCCACTCCAACACATCTTTCAAGATCCCTGGGTCCTACACATGCCTATCACAACAGGTGGTGCACCTCATCCATTGCACTAAATGCCGCAACTATGTGGGTGAAACCAGAAAAAAAAAATCACTATGCTCTCAAACTCATAGAAAAATAAGACAAAAAATAAAAATAAAAAAAAATAAGACCAAAAAACCCCATCAAACACACCATAGCACTTGTGAACACTTTTCAAAGTGATCACTCCATATCACCCCCTCAGTCCTTGTCCTCCAAGGAAACCTGAATAACACTTTCAAAATATGAGCCCAGGAGCTTAAATTCATAACTTTGGTAGACACTAGAAATAATGGTTTTAAGGCACTGGATTTATGGCTTATTTCAACAATCTATAACTCACTAACCCCTCTTTTTTTCCCCTATGACTACGGCAGTGTTGACTGATCACCTTGAATGATCTCTCACTCAGAGCTACTTATGCTAAACAATCTGTTCCATCTTGTAGTTAGGTGTGACACTCCAAATACTTTTCCCAGACCAGAAGAAGAGCTCTGTGTAGCTTGAAAGTTTATATCTTTCACAAACAGAAGTTGGTCCAATAAAAGAAATTCCCTCACCCCCTTTGTCTAATATTCTGGGACCAACATGACTACAACACTGCAAGGCCAGAAAGTTAAAGACCATTTGTGATTAACACTGTATTACTGATCCATCACATTTTCCAATTACCAGCACTAAGAGGTACCCTCATCAGAAGTGAGTCATTCCAATAAACTAAACACAAGTTCCCACAATATTAGTGGGTTTAGAACGGGGGGGAAAAGATAAGGCAAAGAAATATCCCATCCTCCACTATATCCCCAATGAAAAACAATCACCCGAGCAGCAAAATCATACCAAAATGACTACCTAGGTTGCTCAGACCAAGCTCACCATTAACTTAAAAATAAATAAATAAATAAATCAGACCTAGTTTAGAGTTGTCTTGAGTTTGGCTTGCCTGTAAATCAGACTTTCATCATGGTCTTGAAAGACTTACAACAATGAATAACAGAACTCCGAAATGTTTGCTTATTTATTGATGTGTCAACTAAGTGATATTTGGAAGGAGGATATTGACAGCTTGGAATGAAAAATAAAAATCAAATCAAGATCTGAAGACTGTGTACACACAACGAACACCTCCAATTACCTCAACCATAATGGGAGGCTAAGGATCATTAGGATTACAGTTTGAAAATGTGCAGACACACAAAGAAGATGTTAGCATTTTAAAGGAAACTGATATTTGTTGAATGATATATTGATCAGAAGACAGGAAAATTTCCTCAAATTCTCTGATAAGTAGGCTCACTCATGATCATGTCAAATGTGTTTACATGAACATAAACTAAGCTTTGAAGTTCTCCCTGATAAAATGTTGCTTATCCCCCATGACAGCCTGAAAATGGGTTCTGGCTTTCATCCTGCATCTAAAGTATATGTTTATAAGGAAGAAAACAGAAGGGAGCTACTTTTGTAGAGTACTCTGAATTTCCTCTGAGTGCCTGATCGGGGGCTTGACTTCAGAGAAATTTCCCTGATTTTACTAACAATGTAATGATAAACCAGTGCAATTTTGCACTTGGACTATCGCTTTTGCACTTTACACAAGAAAGACAATGAAGAAGCCACATGGGCACAGCTGGATCCCAAATTTAGTAAAGATATATAGAAATAAAGGCCAACCTGCATACATACTGCTTCTGCTCTGAGTGATTTCTGACATCTTCTGAAAGAAAAATCAGTGAGACCTACTTGAGGGCTCTAACTAATTAAAGGGTTACACCCTAAATTCCCTCTAAGCTGCGCAGCCGCCTATTAAGCCCCGTGCAGGGGCTCAGGACTGCGGCAGGGAGAGGATGGACCTGCTGCGGGAGGAAGAGGTGCCACTCTCCACTGGCCCCAGCACAGACCGGATTTGCCACGGCCAGGGGAGAGGTGCCTCTCCTGCCCAGCCCA
Organism: Mauremys mutica; assembly: GCF_020497125.1. Lineage (NCBI taxonomy): Eukaryota > Metazoa > Chordata > Testudines > Geoemydidae > Mauremys > Mauremys mutica. The sequence continues at coordinate 65,165,200 of NC_059076.1, forward strand.
GGTGTTGCTGCAGGGAGGGAGAGTTGGGGACAAGTCCTCTCTCCCCACCATAGCTGCTGAGCAGCCTGCACCCCAAACCCCTCATCCCTGGCCCCACGCCCGAGTCTGCACCCCCAGCCAGAGCCCCCACCCCCACCCTCAATCCTCTGCCCTGAGCCCCCGCACCACTCCAAACCCCTCGGCCCCACTCCCACCACATGAATTTTGTTATGTGCACCAATATGGAGGTAATGTGTGGTGCACATGAAATTCATTCTGCACATGCATGGGAAAAAAATAGAGGGAACACCGCCCCTATTTCTATATATTACAGGTTTAAACTACCCTACATTGGGTTAGCTGCCCCTGTTAAATTAGAATTTAATTGAAGCATCAAGTTAAGCAGCTGATGTTGTAATGGATTTGGTAGACAGCAACAGTACATTACTCTTGCCAAATGAAAGAGGACCCTTTTTATAATGTTCAAGGAACTATCGAAGTACAGCTTTGTTTTCAGTTTCTGGATTCAAATATATCTTGCAGCCAGTTTTCCCTCTGGAAAACTGTCCTGATAACAGATTCTTGCAAGTAGGGTTGTGAATTGAATGTCAAAGAAGATTACTGAGAAAGCTAAGAACTTAGATAGGGATTGAGTAAATGGGCAGAAAGTGCCAAAAATAAAAGTCAGCTTGGGAGTATTACCTGCATCTCTTCTTTCACAGCTTCTCTCATAATCAATTTTTCCAGCCTAATGGTCTTCATTTGGTCTGACTCACATTTTGTTTTATATCAAGGCATGCAGGGTCAGATTTTTAAAGGTACTTAGACATGTAAAGATAGGCACCTAGTGGGATTTTTAGAAGGACTTCTGTGCCTAGCTCCTATTGAAATCAGTGAGAGTTAGGCAGCTCGTACAATTTCCAAAAAGCACCTAAATGCCTACCTTCATCTTTAGACCCCTAAATGCCTTTAAAAGTCTGGCCTTTAGATACCACAACAATCTGGATGGGGAGAAATAAGAACGGCTATGTAGGAAAATGAAGTGTGCAGCATAGGATTAAATAAATCTCTCAATCTATCTCTCAAAGTGTTAGAGACCAACTTACAGAAGAGATCTCAAATGAAGTGATGACCTTCTGCTCTACTGGAGTAATAGATATGGGCTTGCCTTTTGCTAGTGCGCATCTTAGGATAAATCCTCATGTCAGCTCTCCATTATTGACCCTAAGCGTACTTTAGCACTGCTGCTGCTCTTTGCACAGAGAGTACTAGCACCACTAAGGAACTAACATTTACCAAGACTAACCACATTTTTCCTGTTGAGTATTTCTAACAAAATACTCTGTAGGCAAATGTGATCTAGGGGATTGAACCTGGGGCCAAGAGTCAGCAGTTTTGAGTTCTCTTCCTCATGGATGTATCTTAAAAAGGGTGTCATAAGGAGGAGGGAGAAAACTTGTTCACCTTAGCCTCTAAGGATAGAACAAGAAGCTATGGGCTTAAACTGTAGCAAGGAAGGTTTAGGTTGGACATTAGGAAAAAGTTCCTAACTGTCAGGGTGGTTAAAGACTGGAATAAATTGCCTAGGGAGGTTGTGGAATCTCCATCTCTGGAGATATTTAAGAGTAGGTTTGTCAAGGTTCTTCCCCCACTCTGAACTTTAGGGTACAGATGTGGGGACCTGCATGAACACTTCTAAGCTTAATTACAAGCTCAGATCCGGTAACACTGCCACCAGCCAGAATTCCAGTGTCTGGCACACTTCCTGTCCCCCCAAAACTTTCCCCTCCCTGGATAGCTTTGAGGCTTTTCCACCAAGTCCCTGGTGATACCGATCCAACCCCTTGGATCTTAACACAAGGAGAAATTAACCATTCCCCCACCAACTCCTGGTGAGTCCAGACCCAATTCCCTGGGATCTTAAAATAAGGAAGAAAAAAAATCAATCAGGTTCTTAAAAAGAAAACTTTTAATTAAAAAAAAGAAAGGTAAAAATCATCTCTGTAAAATCAGGATGGAAAATACTTTACAGGGTACTTAGATTTATATAGCCCAGAGAAAACCCCTCTAGCCTTAGGTTCAAAGTTACAGCAAACAGAGGTAAAATCCTCTCAGCAAAAAGGAACATTTACAGGTTGAGAAAACAAACATAAGACTAACACGCCTTGCCTGTGCTACTTACAAGTTTGAAACACGAGAGACTGATTCAGAGATTTGGAGAGCCTGGATTGACGTCTGGTCCCTCTTTATCCCAAGAGCAAACAACCCCCAAACCAAAGAGCACAAACAAAAGACTTCCCTCCACCAAGATTTGAAAGTATCTTGTCCCCTTATTGGTCCTCTGGTCAGGTGTCAGCCAGGTTTACTGAGCTTCTTAACCCTTTACAGGTAAAAGAGACATTAACCCTTAACTATCTATTTATGACAAGGTTAGATAAATGTCTATCAGGGATGGTCTAGACAGTATTTGGTCCTGCCATGAGGGCAGGGAACTGGACTCTATGACCTCTCGAGGTCCCTTCCAGTCCTAGAATCTATGAATCTTCCTGGACAAGTTATTTAACCTTATTGTACCTCCATTACCCAGTCTGTACTTTGCAGTACATTTCATTGGTACAGTTTGGTGTATAAATGGTGAGTATCTTTATTCTCGGTCAGTCCTACAAGGACGACACTGAAGCAAAGTTGGTTTTCTTCACCACTTTCCTGCCACTAATGAAAGGCACTAGAAGAGTTACAAGTAAACCATATGAAAGTGTATTACGTATGGACACAACATCCACTGTAAGGAAGTTAGTAGAGTGACAGTAATATTTATTGGACTGGCTTCTGATGATGAGTGAGACATTACTAGTTCTTGCATAAATTAGGACACCCAATTTTCAGGTGCATTTGGTTTTCTGCAGAATCAGAAATGTAAACTTTTTTTTTTAAATAAAAAGCTGTTCCATCCTTTGCCATGAGAGATGTAGCGTGAACTAGTGTCCTATTAACCCAGCTTTACAGAAAGTTTGCAGATATAGTGCAGCAATAATAAAAGGGCCTGACTTCACTGGGCATGTGTGTGGACATCAGTGGGATTATTTATGCAGTTGAGTATTAAACTCAGGCAAGGGTGGCAGCGTTGGGCTTAATACGTGTATTCCATCAGCCACTATGGAGTTGTCCTCAGGGACTACACCTGTACTACAAAAGATGGGCTTGCTTTTTTAAGAATGGTGTTAGCCTGCTGCAGGATTTCAGTGTCCGGAAAAAAACACAAAAACACACCCCACACTTTATCCTATTTTAGAAAACCATATTCAATTAGTTTAGCCAGATGTTTTAAATACATTTAAAGGACCAGTTCATATATATTTTTATTTTTAAGACCAACAATGTAACTTCAAAGCCCAACTGCAACAGTTTGCTGTAAACACCATCACTGGGTAACAGCAAATGCAGAAACATTCCAGTATAGATAAAATTCTAACCCCACTGGGAGGAGTTTCACCCCACAATAGATCTTGTTTGTGTAAGCTTTTGCCTCCTAACCAAACTCATGCATTTAAAAAGAGTGATCTACACAGCCATGTGGAAACGAGGGACTACTCAGTCCCACTACTATTTGGGATTTTAGATGCAAAGGGACACATTAAGCAGGTGTAATCCCCAGTTTGCATCAGGGCTAATTTTCATTTCAAGGTTCTGAAAATGCATTTTATGGTTATACATTGGTATTGCAAAATATATATTCTCAGCAGGTTATTTTCTTGACTTTTTAAAAACTTGCATGTTCATCCCAGGGTGTATGGCAAATGGATGTTCTAATGATTTATTGCTTTCCGCATCATTTCAACCTCTTTACAGATTTTTAAATGTGATTGCCTTCAGGATGTTACTGTATAAAAATCTCTCTTCACAGAAGTCTTAACACTCACTTAAGTTTGTCTAGTATAAAATATTTAATTTATGCTTCACTGGTAATATTAAGTAATCAGCGTTCATATTGTGTCACAATTCTGCCTTCCATTGTAAATCATACCTAATGAAAGCAACAGTCAGTCCTCAAATTCAGATTTGCAGTTGGTTGATAAAGTTCAGTGCAGCATTTGACAGCACTTCATTTAAAAAGTGCTCCATATTCATGTGAGAAGAAGCCTCCTAGCACCACCTTAATGAAACATGAAGTTACGACTACAGTCAACAGCTGCTGTTCTGTTTCTAGCCCCACTTGTGCAGCCAATTCCATGTTCAAGAAGGCATTCCTGCTCATCAAGTATTTGACCAAGCGTTACAGAATTTATTAATCTGTCTAATCAGATGAGGCTCACCCAGATGTTTTTTTCATTATTAAAAACAAAACCATAGCAGATGGAACATTAACACTTGCATCTCTGTGGAACTGGACCACTATGCAATATTGAAAATCTTAGGGTGTCTCATTCTCTATTCCTTGCACTAGTTTTATATCAGCTGAATTCCATGGAGTTGCACTGAATTCCATCAGCTACAAGCTGACTGAAAAATAGGAAAACAATGTCATGAAAGACATTAAAGTGCTCTCCTTTTACACAGTTCAAAATGGAGCCATTTTCAGATTCTTGGCAATAGTATTAATGAAACTTTATCAAGATTTTTCACTTACCCAAAAAAACTCCCAAACCAATCATATTCTTTCTGAAAACTGGATTTTTGGTAAGCAAAATTTCTATGCTGGCTTGGAAGAATATTGAATTTTGTCTCTGTGTGTCATTTAATTAAGTGACTCGTGATGAAAAAGTGTCATTTTCAGAAAAGCCATTTTCAATGAAAAACAGTGCTGTATAAAGTGGTTATAAGAGGGGGAAAATCTGGTCTACTTACTTACAGCAAAGAAAGTGGAACCCATGATATTCATATCAGCAATATGGTTGTTTACATGGCTAAGGAGGTGTTTCATAGAGATATATACTGCATTACAAAGTAAAGATTATATTGACATGTCTGGCCTACTACTTGCAATGACTACTTTGTTAACTATCTATTTTGGTACCTTTTGTCCACAGTATCAAAAATTACTCTGTTAGTGCACATAAATGATTACACACTTAACATGTATCTATCTTGTGTTCTTATTCTTGGTGTCTGTTACATCCTCACTTGTCTGTTAAACCCATCATTTAGATTAAGCTTTTTGGATTAAGTTTTTTATTTTTCTGTGAAGCAACTAGCACACACATTGATGCCATAAATAAAAATTAAGAGCATGACATTTGTGACACTTCTAGCATGGGAACTAGGTCTCAGACAGTCTCCATCCTGCTTTCACACAGTTTAACATCCAACCAAGAATTAAAACTTTCATGTAGATGCATATCTGCCTTGCCGGGGTGCACTGAAGAAAACAGGGAGCCTCTACTCCACAATGTAGAAGCCCTGAAGAATTAGCACACCTATGAGGGCTAGTCTGTGAACAAGTTACTGTGTGGAACTTCATGGATTTAAAGGGAGTGACCATTTATTTTGAGGGCTAGCATAGGGCAAGGCCTGGGTTTTTTTGTTGCTCAGGGAGATCACATACTACTACTGAAGCAGCAGTAAAAAAATAAATAAATAAAAAGCACTATCCAGCATGCTTCCCCAAGACATGTTTGAGCCATAAGAATGGCCATGCTGGGTCAGACCAATGGTCCATCTGGCCCAGTATCCTACCCGACAGAGACCACTGCCAGCTACTTCAGAGCTAATGAACAGAACTGGGTAATCTACGTGATTGATTCCCTGTCATCCAGTCCCAGCTTTTGGGAGTTGGGGTTTAGGGTCACCTAAAGCATGGGGTTGCATCCCTGACCATCTTCGGTAATAACTATTCCTGGACCTAGAGTCCATTAACTTAAAACAAAACAAACAAAAAAACCCAGTGTTATACTTTTGGCCATCACATCATCTTCTGGCAACAAGTCCCACAGGTTGACTCTGCATTGTATGAAATACTTCCTGGTGTTGGTTTCAAACCTGTTGCCTATTCATTTCATTGAGTGACCCCTGGTTCTTGCATTACATGAAAGGGTAAACAAAATCGTTCCCCGCTCACTTTTTCCACACCATTCATGAATTTATCCCTGTGGTCATCTCTTCTAAAATGATGAAGTTCTCCCATAACCCGAGCCTTTTTGTTGCTCTTCTCTGGACTTTTCAATTTATCAACATCTTTCTTGAAATGTGGCTCCTAGAACTGGACACAATACTCCAGTTGAGGCCTAATTAGCATGGAGTAGAGCAGAAGAATTATTTCATGTCTTGCTTACAAACACTTCTGCCAATCCCAGAATGTTTGCTTCCTCCCCCAACAGTTTTACACTGTAGACTCATATTTAGCTTGTGATCCACTATTGACCCCCAGATCCCTTTCTGCAGTGCTCCTTCCTAGGCAGTCATTTCCCATTTGGTATGTGTGCAACTGATTGTTCCTTCCTAAGTGGAGTACTTTGCATTGGTCCTTACTGAATTTCATCCTATTTACTTCAGACCATTTCTCCAGATCGGATCATTTTGAATTTTAATCATATCCTCCAAAGCACTTGCAACTCTCCCATCTTGATATCATCCACAAACTCTGTAAGTGTACTCTCTATGCCATTATCTAAATCATTGATAAGATATTGAACAGAAATAGACCCAGAACCCATCCCTATGGAACCCCACTTGATATGCCATTCCAGCTTGACTGTGAACCACTGCTAACTATTCTCTGGGAAAAGTTTTCCAAGCAGTTAAGCCTCCACCTTATAGTAGCTCCATCTAGGTAGTATTTGAGATGGGGCAACAAGAAAAGCAGTCTATATTCAACATGTGGGGGTGCCATAGACTTATATATGGCACAGGTGACATGCGGTGTCAAGAAGGGCTCTGTCCTTCCCCCCCCCCACACCTAGCTCCTCCCCCACATGTTTGGCCGCTTTCCCTGGCAGTTGGGTGGGGAGTAGGATGGAGCAGCTTCTGTCTGAGAAAGTCTGACTGGGAGGCAGGGCCCAGGCTGTATTCAGAATGGAGACATTCTTTGTTATCAGATTGATGAAACAGAAATTAAGTCTCAAACAGATATTAAGCCTGATGAACTTGGTAACAATTCTAAATACGATCAGCCATAGATTCAGGTAAAAGTGTGAATAAAGATATACACCTTTAGTTGAGGGGGGGAGGGGATGAACAATTATGTTCTTTCAAGCACAGACTCAAATTATGCAGTTTCCTATTATTTACTGATAATTAGTCATTGACTGCAATTGCATTGGTCTAAAATTTCAAAGGTAATATAAATAGAGCCATTAGTTAAATGCCAGATGTTTGTGATGTCTCTGGAAAGACAGGAGTCAAAAAGTCAAATTTAAGCATTGTGGTAAACTTGCAGAGAAAACAGGACCATGTTTTTCTGGAATCTCTCTAGGACTGCTGAAGATTGGTGTTTTTCTCTTTTTTTCTTGTCACCCAGCTTCTTCTGATTTGTGGGGCAATATAATGCCAGTGCTTTCTTTGCCAGTCACAGGCTGTTGCCAGGGAAGACACCATCCCACCCCTCCGCCCCCCCCCCCCAAAAGTCACCCACCACTCTGCTTTAACTCCTGTTATACAGCCTATGATGAAATGTGGTCAGTATTTTTCATTGCCAGTTCATACTCCACTGTACAGCATTATTCATGTTTTAATATGCATACTCTGATTTAGGTCTATGTAGTATCTGGTATTTTTACCTGGGAAATGATAATGTCAAAAATTTGTTTTAAAAAACCCACCATCTTGAATGGTGTCTAGTAGTTTTTGGGCAGCCATGTTAGCTGCCCTTCTCTTTGGAACTTTGGTGCCCTTTTGTTTGAGTTTGGCACTCTTTTGTGGAAAGGTGGGAAAAGGACTGGTCAGGTAGTCACTAGTCTGCCTAGAGAATATATAAGCCCCCCCTACAGGTTCTAGGGTGCTGTCCTACCTAGCAGCAGCCCATGTTCTCAATTCAAGAACTGCTGGAAGATCTCAGAGATACCACCACAGCTACTTACCTGAGAAGTAATCCCGATCCTGATTGATCAGTCATAGGTCTGAGTCCATCCTGTGCTGCCTGTCATTCCCAAGCACATTGGTAGGTCCGAATCCAACATCTTGAGGCTGAGGCAGACAATCAGACGAACTTTGATCTTTAAGTATCTTTGTCTGTCTTTTGTAGAGGGAGAGGGTTCTGGACTTCATGCTCATGCAAGCCACAGAGATATTTGGTCCATATACTTCCCTTATGTTAAATAAAGCATCTTTTTAGTTTATCTTCTCTTGTCCCTTATCCTTATTTGCACAGAGATCAATTAGATCTCAATGCAGGGACAGTCGTACTTGTGACTTCTTAGCAGGGGTCCATAACATTCTTCATCTCTCCCCTCACATTGATACATTGTAACAATTTGGTGCCCAGAGCAAGACCCCTGATTTTGGCTGCAGTGTTAATTATAATTTACTCAGTTAAGGCTTTACCCTTTTCCTATTTACCCTCTTCATATGCATCTTAATCACAATGCAGAGGGTGGGCACATAGCTCCTTTGGGATGCTGCCTGGTTTCCTGGCTAGATATGTTCTGAAGAGTCAAGGGTTATACATTAGCTATGCCTTTCACAGGACTGGAGAGTACAAACTCATGTCAAAGACTTCAGTTTGAGTATCTCCCTTAACTGCCTCATGCTGAATAAATAACTAGTATAGAGAATATTGTACACGTTTTAACAAGTTTGAGTTTGGTACTGTGAAAACAAACAAACAACGTTGCCCATTATATACACTTTCCTTTATATGAAGGATGATAAAGGAAAGAGACTCACCAAGATGTGCACATACTGCAAGGGCCTGCTCCTAGTATTTAAAGGAATCTCAAGACAGCCTGGACTGTTTTGGGAGAATCAGAGAAGCTGGACATGCTGTGATACATCTGAGGCTATGAGAATTACAGCACAACTAAAAATCACTAATTCAAGTCAGTTGAGGCAGTACATATCTTTGACATCCAATTATCCATGAGAACTACTGAATAAAATGAATTTGGAAGCTTCAATTCAATGTTGTTTGTATTTATTTTTAGAGCAATTATTGCTGTTGGCAGTTCTGACATAGAAAAGGAATGACTCAGAATGAATCAATATGTCCACAAGCTAAAGCAAACTGTTTACAAATAGAATAGGAGACAGCCAGTTACAGCTGTGTAACGATCTCTCTGGTACAGACAAATCAGCACCAAAATATTGTGACTTACGTCCCACCACCAACAGCTACTTCTGCTTTTTATTTGTGACAACTAGGTCATATACTTATCTAATATTACTTTTCCAGTAAAAACTTTTCACAGAGATGTATTTATTTCCATAAAGTATCCATCAAGAAGTTTTTTGACGCCAAGAGCCCTCTGGTCACGTCTGACCAGACAGAGGCGTAAATAAAAAAAAAATCTCAGGTTTTCAAACAGAATACAGCCATTTTAACAAGTTTCAGTTTTAGGGGGCGGGGGAAGCCTTTGAATTTTTTTTATTCCAATGCAGAATAAAGGCACTTCAAAAATTGTCATGAAACAGACTTGTCAATCATGTTGTTGTCCTTAGAGAAGTCCAAAGGATGACAACACATTGAATGCTCTGACAGAGTGACATCGAGTGCTAGGCAAATCCCAGAAACACTTCATTGATTAAAATAGTCTTTAGTTGCATTACCCACCCTCATTTTAAAATGGATACAATCTTCTGGGAATTTTAACTATTAGACTCATTGGAAATATTCACATGCTTAGCTTTAGGCATATGCTTAAATTTAAATGCTTCACTAATTCAGAGTAAGTGCCTTTGGCCCTTAGGGCCTCACTCAAGGCCCCTTTACATCAACGGGAGTCTTTTCTGAATGGTTGAAGAGGCTTTTAATAGTGCTATTCAGAAAAGTGTTAAAACAGGTGCCCTTTAAATGGACTCAGTAAATGCTATGACAAAGTGAAGTGAACCAGCCATCATAAGGAAGAGTAACGGTTAGGCTTGGTCTACACTACAGAGTTGCTCCTGCCTATATATGTTGCTCACTGCCTAATAACTCCAGCTCCGCAGGAGGCATAGCGCTTAGGTTGATGTAGCTAGGGCTATGCAGCGTTAGTATAGACACTGTGGGTACGTCCATACTTACTGCCGGGTTGACGGGTAGCGTTCGACTTCTCGGAGTTCGAACTATCGCATCTAATCTAGATGCGATAGTTCGAACTCCGAACGCGCTCCCGTCGACTCCGGAACTCCACCACCGTGAACGGCGGTGGCGGAGTCGACGGGGAAGCTGCGGACTTTGATCCCGCGGCATCTGGACAGGTAAGAAGTTCGAACTAAGGTAGTTCGACTTCAGCTACGCTATTCGCGTAGCTGAAGTTGCGTACTTTAGTTCGACCCCCCACCCTAGTGTAGACCAGGCCTAAGTTGACTATTCCATCTGGGGGCCCTGGACAGCTGTGGGGGGCCCACACTAACAGTTAAATCACTGGTGAGGACACACACCACTAACAGAAGGCACTTGTGTGGACATGCCAAACCAGTTTAAAGTTACATTGATGTACAGTCACTGCAGTAATTAGCCGATTTAATTTTGTAGTACAGATTTGCCTTAAGAAAGCATGCTACCTCAGAGTATCACCTCCTGGCAACTTCAGCAAGCAAGACTCAGCATCACAGCACTCTAGCTCTGTTTCCCCACAACAATCTCCAGCCAAACCACTTAAAAGCATTGCTCCCTGGGGGAGGAAGGGAGGGGAAGAAGGGGAAAGAGAGAAAAGAGTTCCTTAGATGAAGTCCAACAAAAGCATACAAAAAAAATGAAACGTCAGCCCAGCCAGGCTCAGCATTCAGTTGGCTTCTTTACAGGAAGGTCCCAGGAAAAGCAGCCTTTCTCAACATCCATCAATCCAGTCCAGTCCAGGCTCACCATCCTACAAAGGGCTCTACCCAGCCAGAGTCCTTAGACAGCTCCTGGCCCTCAACAAGGCTTCTTCCCACCCTTCCCACCAGAAATAATCTGTTTGCTCACCTGCAGGGCTGTCCTCCTTTTAAGCATTGGGGCCAAGATGTAGATGGTTGGAGCAGGAATCAGAGTTGGAAGTCAAGCCCAGGGTCAGAGCCAGAATCAGAGTCTAGGAGCAAGGATCAAAACAAGGCAGGGAAGCAGAGTCTAATATAGCAACCAGGTAGACCCCCAGATAGTCAGACAACTTCCTATGCCACTTTTTGGGTTTAAATAGGAAGCCCTAACCAATTAGAATTCATGTTCCTCTAATCAGGCCCAGGGAAATCCTCACTGATGTAACTTCAGATCTTTTGGTCTCGCCTGTTCAGGTCATTCATAGCAAATTGCTGGGTAGGAACCCTCCAGACCCAGATTCAAGAACAGTAGGGGTAATAACATTAAGTCTCCCAGCCTGCACAGATATAATAGCAGCAAGAAGGTGACTGCTTCAAGACTTCCAGGCCCTTAAAGGGGCAGACTGCCCTGTATGATGAATCAATGAAGTGTTTGATTGAGATAAAGGTGTGTTGGAGAATGTGTTAGTTAATGTGCTAATTAAGATGTTCTAAAATTCTAATATAGATTGCATGTGTTTTTACCTCATGCAAGCTGGTCAAGTTTAAGCCTAAATTCTCTCTTTTGCTTCATTCTTCACCAGTTGCATGTGGTAAAAGAATATCTGCCTTGTCTATGCTAGATTTTTAGATTGTTTGTTAGAACACATTAGCAAACAATTTCTAACACATCTTTTATCTTAGATAAGACAAACATTGCTTCAAGCAAGATTGGGATAAAGGGGAAAAGTCTTAACAGCTCATTCAATCCTAGGGCTATATATACCTTTTAAAGCACAAGAAAGCAAAATATTATGGAAAAATTAAAGATAAGCCGGTGTCAATTGAATGGCACATACACAAAATTTAGAGTGTAGAATAATAACATGATACTTCAATGGAAAGTCAATGGCCACAGGTTTGTATTTTACATAGAAGCTGTGATCAAAATTCTGGTGGCTTCATGACTGATCAATTGGAACTCCTTGAGCTTACTCTGGTCTTCTGCTTTCCCAACTAATTACTGCAGGTTATAATGAGTCAGGGCATGTATCTCATGTATGCTCAAGAGATAATTGCTCTCAAGCAAGCAATATGCTGTACACAGGGAATGTTGTTTAATTAATGTTCACCAGGTGGTTCTTAGACAACCACTAATGGCAAGAGCAGCACTGGTTGCAAGACCCAATTAGTGCATGTCACATTTCATGCTGCTGGGTTTCTTTTCCATTTACAATTATTCAACAAAAATGGTCCCTGATATACTGTCAGGCTCTGCCTGGAATGTTGCAATGTGCTAATTACCAAAGCAGAATCAATTTCTTAATACATTTTATAAAATAAGAAAACAGCTTTGACATATTACTGACTCAATGCAAAATAGATGCAGCACTATTTCATCTTTTTTTTTTTAAAAAAAAAAGGTTTTTCACGTTACAAAAAATCAGTACGGAGTACGGGCTTGCTGGAATTCATGGGAGGGCATGAATACCTCACTGTTCATCTTGGGCCAGATTCTGTGCCCTTACATCACACAAAGGGAGGAAGGATAACCCAGTGGTTGAGGCAATCAGCTGGAACATAGGGAATTGAATGTGGGTCTCCTACTCTAGCCTGGTCTTCCAGGTAACCTTGGGTAAATCACCTAGCCTCTCTGTGCCTCAGTTCCCTCTTCCTAAAAGGAATCTCAGAAAGGAGATGGGTACCTCTGGAATAAAACTGCTCATTGAAATATCATGAAAATTACACCTCTGTGACTAAGCCAGTCATGTGATTTAGAGCTCAAGTGAAGTCATTCCTTGCTCCCATTCCCCCACTTGCACAGTTCACAAAAACGTCTGGCCAAAAGTCCAAATCCTGGCCCCTATAGCTAGTCTCCTCCATCCTCCGATGAGGTCTTGTGATACTGCACTATCTTCCTAGGAGAAAAGACACCCTGTCTCCTTTTCTAGCTCATAAGAGGATGGTTTGTTCTTTTTCCTTCTTTCTTTCTTTCTTTCAGATGAAGGTTTCCAGTCACACTTCTTTTACATGATTGTGGTCAGAGGCTCACCAGCTCCTTCATGGTCCTCTTGTTTGGATTTTGCCATTTCTTTCCCCTTCTCCCATAGGCACCTCTCTATACCATCTAACTTATAAGGGGAAAGGACTGGTAATTCCAAGTCTTTGTGCCAACTGTACTTGCTGATTAGTGTTCAGGTCACTGTGCTGTTGCTGGGACAAATGGAGCTGAGTAATGAGGAGCATGTTCATTATTGGTTCAAACAGAACCATGTGAAAACTGTTGCCCCTACACTGCTGCTGTCAGTTCCATGGAGCCCAGTGCTCCATGTTCCCAAATTTGGAAGCTTCTTGGTATCTCAAGTGTCCAAATGGTTGTGAGGTCCTTTAGCAGAGGCTTTAAATATAAACTCTAGAGATATAAGCAGGCATAGTAGTATTAACAGCCTCCAGTCACTTCTTTATTCCCCAACTTCCAGAACAACCCGGGACAATACATACACCACCCTTTAGAAGATTTACAAACAGAAACCAAAGAGATTCTACTCTTCATTCTATATATAAACATAGCATTTACCCCTTGGCATAACCACTAGGGGACCACTGAACATGACAGGCATACTAGATAATGCACCCTTTACTTGACATTCTGCCTCAAAGACACAAAAAGGTAACTGCCAATATTACAATGAAAAGTGGTGGCAGGATTACATTACCCTATAATGTTGCTCCTCTGGCACTGCCATTTGTGATGGCTAATGAGTACTAGAATGATGGAAGTCTAACAGAAGCACAGAAAAGATGCAAGAGGTGGATACAGACAAGTACATGAGTGCAAGGAAACAATGAGACAGTACTGGTCAGCATGATAGGTTGTGGTATCAGCATATCAGCAACCTAACCATTGTCATTTTTTTTGTAGGCATCACAGAAAAGGAGAGTTTTAAAGAGGGTTTTGAGGGTGGATAATGAGGTCACTTACAGATGTTTATGGAGTGCTCCTCCCAAGCTGGAGGAACAGACTGGGAGAAAGGACCAGGGTGCTTGTTTGCAAATTTCACAAGTGAGTGATGGAGGCAGACATCATGGGCTGATCAGAAGTGGGCATCAACCTTTGATAGTGAATAAGTGATAATAAGTATAGTGAGGCTGTGAAGGGCCTTGAAAGGTAAGACAAGCAACGTATGTCTGATGATATAGAGAAGAGGGAGCCGGCAAAGGGATGCCAAAGATGGATTACACAGTCAAAGCAATGGACTAGAAAAGTGATCTTTGAAGCAGCTTTCTGAATAGTATGAGGAGGACACAATCACATTTGTGAAGATCAGAGAAAAGAAGGGGGCAGTTGTTAAGAGGTAAGATAATGAGAGCTTGCACATTAATTTTGGCTTTGTGAATGCAGTGTTATGTGGAAAGAATCAGCAAGATTTAGACAGCCTAGATGTGAAGCCATAGAGAGATGTCTAAAGATGACACCCAAGTTACAAGACTGACAGTGGTGTGTGGTCCACTGCCATAGAAGGAAATAGGAGGGGCCAAGATTAAGAGCTCTATTTTAGCCATGATTCACTTGAGCTGAATGAGGGGAGGCCAGTGAGACAGGTCAAGGTTTTAGTCTGGACAGAAGATGACAAGTCTGGAGTAGAGAGATCTGTGATTTGTCAGAGTAGAGATGATAGCTGAATTTGTGTTTGCAGAGATTGCCCAGAAATCAGTTGCAGAGGGAGACAGGAAAGGGACCAAGGACAGTGCCCTGTGGAGCCCCCACAGAAAGTTGGAGGATGCAGATAGAAGATCTCCCAACAGACACAATGAAGAAGCAATGAGAAGTAGGAGAGAACCAGGGGAGGACAGAGTTCACAGAAGCTAAAGAATGACAAGATTTCAAGGAAGAGCATGGTCGATGGAGTACTGGTTTGAAACTCTGGCTAGGAAGAATTCATAAGAGATGTTGGTGAGAATGTTTCTGTGGAGTGTAAGGACCAGAAGCAAGATTGGAGAGTTTTTATGGTGGAACTGGAAGAGAGGAACTCCAGACAATGATTACAGACATATTCAAGGAGTTTAGAGCTGAAATGGAAAAGGCAGGTGTAGAGGTAGCTGGACAGGCAAGTGAAGTCAATTATGTTTTTTTAAAAAATTGGTGAGACTAGAGCATGCTTGTATTGGGGGGAAGAGCCAGAGGAGAGTGAGAATGTAAGGAGAAGAATAAGGAAGGGGATGAAAGCAACTATGAAGGAGATCAGGAGATGCGATGGGGCTACAAGTGAAAGTGGAGAGGTTAAAGGAGGAAAGCAGATCAGAAATGTCTATGTTCATTCTGTCCTGGGCCTTTATACATAGATTGTTAATAGGAGTGTTAACGCCAATTACGAGAGTGATCTTTGTGAATGGGACACTTTCTCACTAGAATTTGGAGTGAGATAGTCTGGTCATTTCACAGACGCCACTGAATGGCTGTGAGAGGGTAACATTTGTCATTGCTAATATGAGGCAAACTAGAATAGATAGACTGAGTGATGAGGACAGTAGATCTAATTATCAATCCCTTAAATATCCATTTTTACTCAGCTGCTACTTTTAAAAATTGTATTGTTCAGAATTGTTACCCAGGGGAGGGTTGCTATCTGGTCAGTTGACACATAGAAAGCTTTCCTGAAGCAAAGTTAGCATGGAAAACTTGGCTTATTTTACACTCTCTTCTTGACTGCATTTCCTGCTCAGCCCTGCCATCTCCTTCAGCATATACTACACTCACTTATTCCACCTTGCAGTGATTCAGCACCATGTAATTTACATCACAATATGGCACCTTTGGATTTGGCTCCATCAGACTGAGTGTAGTAGTAATCCCAATTTTTCCTTTTGTAATTCTGGCAAGTTAGCGGTCAACTCTAAGAGTGGGCACATTTTCATTTGATTCTTGTGCCTCAATGACAATGTTAGCTAATATGTTTACTTTTACACAGTGCTTAATTTCTAAAGAAAGAGGGACTGGGGCTCAAGCAAAACAATATGGCATTTTCTGCAGCGTGTGACCTTGCATGCACTGTACGTGCAAGGTCACACTGCATCGAGGATGCATTTTGTAGGACAAATTGGCATGTTCCACACAGTATGACCTTGCACACATTATACGTGTGATGGCATGTCTTGGATGCAAATGTAGAATTGCATGCCTCACTAAACTCCACTAATTGATTTGTGCCAGGGCTGAGCCGCAGCAAGTTCTGTGTGAGGAAGTGAGTTTTTTACCCATGAAAGCTTATGCCCAAATAAATCTGTTAGTCTTTAAGGTGCCACCAGACTCCTTGTTGTTTTTGTGGATACAGACTAACATGGCTACCCCCCCACACTCCGATACTTGACATCCATATTTGTGTTATCAATCTCTTTTGCAAACCTACAGGATGTGATACCTCTACCCCACACTCAGTGACAACCTATTTAGGACTTTAAATACAGAAAAACCCTGGGAAATGTATATTTTTTCCTCAGTTTGCATTTTGTCCGAGATCCAATTCTCACTGAAGTAAACGACAGCATTTCCATCAACTTTAATAGGATCAGGATCCATGTGTCAGGAAAGCTGTCCATATTTTACATATCATATAGGTAGCACCAAGTGTAAATCACAATTTCATGGAAGACATGGAACTGTGAAAATGCTCCCAAACTGTGATCTTTCAAGTATTATTTTAGCTTACGGTGCTGTGCACATGCGGAAGAGCAGACTGCTGTTCACACGGATGAAAGAACGGAGTGCAGTGTCCAAACTTAGTAAGCATCAAGGGCTGCTGGTGAAATTCATTCCGTGCATAGTCACCAAGTTTGCTTGTAAAATTCTTTCAGTGCAAACTCCATGAAATTCATGACTTTGCCACTTACATGGTGATGAATTTTCTACATACATACATAGTGATTTACACAGGGCCTTAAGCACGGGATCTATTTCAAACTCAGAGCAATATTAATGAATACAGTAAAAAAAGAAAAAAAATCACTCATTTTTCTTTTACACTGTTTGTACTTGTAACCCTGGCAACTCAGCTGTCAAAATAACAATGAGAACTTTTTGAACAAAAAAAATCTATAATGTCTCAATTGCAACAGTACCAAGTATGTGCCTTTAATGAGATGTGTGGTTTCCACAGTGGCCAAAGCAACATCATCTGCTGTCTGTCAGACCATGTTGTGTGACACCTGCCTCTGCTTTGTGGTATCAAAGCAATGGATGCAAATTGTGGTATCCTGGCACACATGATTATGTTTTATATGAAAACATAAAAATATGGATTTTATTATTTATAACTTATTTGTAATTCATTCTTCTAGGTCGCATTTGTTACCTCCCATGATCTCCTCCTCATCCTCCAATTTAGAGAAATATCACTAACAGCCAACTCCCATTTGTCTTATTTATCATACAGGCCTAGTCTGATTGTCTCAAATGAGAATACCTGCATGATTACAGGGAGTAGGATTTGGCCTTCAGTAGAACTCCAATATACTACTGAAAGTGAGAAAATGTCTCAAGACTTTTCATTGCTTGAGCAGTATTTTCATCATCAACAGTAATGCCTAAGGGTGCCAATCAGAATGGGGGTTCCATTGTGCTAACACAGTTAGGCACCTTAGACTGAGATTCACAACACCTGAATTGGGCATCTAAGCTCCTGTGCAGTGAATGGGAAGAGATAGGCACCTCAGACAGTGGGTATGTCTATACTATGAAATTAGGTCGATTTAATAGAAATCAGTTTTTTAGAAATCAATTTGATACAGTCTATTGTGTGTATCCCCACTAAGTGCATTAAGTCGGCGGTGTGCATCCACAGTACCAATGCTAGTGTTGACTTTCGGGGCGTTGCACTGTGGTAGCTATCCCACAGTTCCCACAGAGTCCGCCGCCCATTGGAATTCTGGGTTGAGCTCCTAATGCCTGATGGGGCAAAAACATTGTCATGGGTGGTTCTGGGTACATGTCGTCAGGCCCCCTTCCCTCCCTCCCTACGTGAAAGCAATGGCAAAAAATCGTTTCTCGCCTTTTTTCCTGGTTACCCATGCAGACGACATACCATGGCAAGCATGGAGCCCGCTCGGCTCACTGTCATCGTATGTCTCTTGGGTGCTGCTGGCAGATGCAGTACTGCATTGCTACACAGCAGTATCCCCTTGCCTTGTGGACAGCAGACAGTGCAATATGACCGCTAACCCATCGTCATTGTCCCATGGGTGCTCCTGGCCAACCTCGGTTAGGTTGGTCGGGGGTGCCTGGGCAGACATGGGTGCTCCTGGCCAACCTCGGTGACATCGGTTGGGGACACCTGGACAAAAATGGGAATGACTCCTCAGGTCATTCTCTTCTTTAAGTTTCGTCTAATGGAGATTCAGTCCTGCCTGGAATATCATGCCAGCTGGAGGCTTCTGCCTCAGGCTGCTCTCTCAGTCAGCAGCACCGCGCGGTCGCACCTACCGCATCCTACCCCTTGCTCCCATGGCTCATGAAGCCTGGACAGTAGTAAGGAGCAGTTCAACTATAGGCTGAGCAAATGCATAATGGTGGTAGAATGTGCCTTTGGACATTTAAAAGCTCGCTGGCGCAGTTTACTGACTCGGTTAGACCTCAGTGAAACCAATATTCCCATAGTTATTACTCCTTGCTGTGTGCTCCACAATATCTGTGAGAGTAAGGGGGAGATGTTTATGGCAGGGTGGGAGGTTGAGGCAAACCGCCTGGCCACTGATTACGCACAGCCAGACACCAGGGCGGTTAGAAGAGCACAGCAGGGTGCACTGTGCATCAATGAAGCTTTGAAAACCAGTTTCATGACTGGACAGGCTACGGTTTGACAGTTCTGTTTGTTTCTCCTTGATGAAAACCCACTCCCCTTGGTTCACTCTACTTCCCTGTAAGCCAATCGCCCTCCCCTCCCCGCCTTTGATCTCTGCTTGCAGAGGCAGTAAAGTCATTATTGTTTCAAACTCATGCATTCTTTATTAATTCATCACACAAATGGGTGGAGAACTGCCAAGGTAGCCCAGGAGGGGTGGGGGAGGAAGGAACCACAGCAGTAGGGTAGTTGTAGGGGCACTCCCTAGAATGGCATGCAGCTCATCATAGAAGCGGCATGTCTGGGGCTCTGACCCGGAGCGGCCGTTTGCCTCTCTGGTTCTTTGGTAGGCTTGCCTGAGCTCCTTAAGTTTCACACGGCACTGCTGCGGGTACCTGTTATAACCTCTGTCCTTCATACTCTTGGAGATTTTTTCAAATATTCCGGCATTTCATCTTTTGTAATGGAGTTTGGATAGCACAAATTCATCTCCCCATACAGCGATCAGATGCAGTACCTCCTGTTCGGTCCATACTGGAGCTTTTTTGTGATTCTGGGACTGCATGGTCACCTGTGCTGATGAGCTCTGCATGGTCACCTGTGCTGATAAATTTGCCACGCTGGCCAAACAGGAAATGAAATTCAAAAGTTCACGGGGCTTTTCCTGTCTACCTCGCCAGTACATCTGAGTTGAGAGCGCTGTCCAGAGTGGTCACAGTGGAGCACTCTGGGATAGCTCCCGAACGCCAGTACCGTAGAATTGCATCCACACTACCCCAAATTCAACCCATCAGGGTCGATTTCAGCACTAATCCCCTTGTCAGGGAGGAGTACAGAAATTGATTTTTAGAGCCCTTTAAGGCTTCGTTGTGTGGACGGGTGCAGGGTTAAATCGATCTAACACTGCTAAATTCAACCTAAACTCGTAGTGTAGACCAGGGCAGTGATTCACAAAAACCAGCTCACTAAGCAGGGAGCCACCTAAGCTAGCCAATAGGAGATGCTAACTAAAGGGGTGTGTGCTATAGGATGCAGGGGAGCACCTATCTCTGTTTGGGATTCTCAGCTGCTAACCCTGACTTGGCTACACTGTTAGCAAGACACTGTGGGGTAGGAGGAGCAGGCCCGGCTTAAAGAGTTGTGGAGCTCTGTGTACCATGTAAGTTACGGGTCCCCACCTTTTGTAAACTAGATATCAAAGCATCGCCGCCCCATGCAGACCCAGAATTCCTCTCTCCCCACCTCACACAGAGACCCTCTGCCCACCTCACCCCACACAGACACCCAAATGCCTCATCTACCCCACATACACTCCAACAACCCTCCACCAGCCCCCACTTATCCTGGCAGCCCCCACCCACATCTTCAAGAGCCTTGACACACATCCCATTCATACATCCCATGCAGCCCCCCAACACCTCAGCTCCCCACTCCTCACCCCCACTCTCCCCTCTGCCCTTCCCCTGTAGCCTCCTCAACATCCCCCAATCACCCCATAGCTCACCATCAATTGACCCCAAGCTCCTCACTCACTCCCACTGGGACATTCTTGGCCGTGCACCAGCACCCTCTAACTTGGTGCTCCATTCCCATCCTGGGCTAAGGTGGCTCCTCTTGATTCCAGCTTCCCAGCTTTGGGGTGGAACAATCACACAAGCAGTAGAAATACATTGGATAGGTTTATAGTCTTGCCTTTAAAGACACATACTGTTTGCTTATCAGCTATGTCTGCTTACTTTCATTATCTGCCTGATTTTTTAATTCAAAAATAACTGTAGAGAAATTAAAATGCTCCACTGTTCTTTCTTCAGTCATTTCTATTATAAAAAGTCTAATTGTTGTGAGAACCTTTCCTCAGTACTCATCAGTAACTTTTAAACTTGAATAAATCATAATAGTTGCAATCAATGGTCTTCTCTAATTAAAACAACAATTATTTTACATTCCCAACTGACACATGAAAATTTCTTATGCCAAATTCTATATTGACATACACTCTGTACAACCCCATCAAAGTCTGTGCAACATATGGCTCCCTGAATCTAATTAACTGTTGAAGTTGACTATTATGGTATGTTTCATGCCACGGTCGAGATTCAAAGCTCAAGATTTGGGCTAGATTTAGACCCAGAATAAGCAGACGCTACTCCCTGGAGTTCATTGACTCCAAGTCAAAGTTTGGTTTCTGTATCTAATTCACTTGTTGCTATTGATGTATGTTCTCTACTCTTGCGGTTTCAAGTTCCTTTTATGGTAAAAGAAACACTGAAATAACACAGCACCTAAAACATTCCGCTACAGCGGAGAAAACATGGATATTAATAACATGAACTATGTTTTGTTTTTATAAAGGTTATTTTCCTTTAACCTATTAGATGCAGGAGGTTCTGTTCATTATCTGGTGCCTTTCAACTAGGCTATTAATAAGATCATCATATGCCACAGCATATGCAGCAAAATTCCATAGAATGCAATTTTTATGCAATTCCATAACACATCACTAATTTTATTCAGTGCTCTTCATGATAAGAAGTGTTTAATCTCTCTACTTTAATAATAATTCCTATGGTAATTTGTAGTCACTTCTTTCCACAAAACCAAGGTAATCTACGCCTACATTGTTCAATGCCACTCTTAGTGTCCTGTTTTCCTTACAGCACTATTTAATCAGGTATTGCCTTGGGACTGTAAGGCAATTGAAATAGAGGATTCATGTAGCAGATCAACAGCACAGCTAAGGAGAATCATTTTGAGTGAGGGTGAGAAGTTAGATGGGTTTTTTTAAGAGTTTCATTAAATAAATTACTGTACTTTCCATTCCTCATCCCTACATTGCAGAAAGAAGAGACCTACTTCATTTGAGCAAGATATTTCAATTATTCAGATTTCAGTAAAAGAAAGGTATTTTAGCCTCCACTGGGAATCCAACAGATTCCTTTAGAATCATTCAGTTGGTCTTTAATTGTTTCTAGAGATCTGTCTTTGTTTCTACCAAGAGACATGTAGTCACAGGAACCAGGAGACCAGCGGATTTGTGTGAAAACCTAGTTCTAAGTGGAACTAAAAACTGACATTTTTTAATAAAAATGTTGAATTTTTTTGAAAAAATTGTAACTGGAATTTCCACTAGGATCCTCATGATCAAAGGAATGCTGGACTTCTTCATCCATAAATTCAGTGGGCCAGACTGGGCTGCTCTGGTGACATGACCATCAGTAACTAGCTATCCTGGGAGTTCCCTTTCAAAAAGGCAATCTCTGTGTGGTAGAGAGCTAGTGTATAGTGCTCTATGTCACTCCTCTCAAAGTCCTAAGAACAGGAGGCATGACACAGAGGAAGGGGTGTGGTTAGCTCAGATAAACCAGAGAATCTGGGTAAAAATATAGCTTAGCCATAAACTTTCCTTGTCATCTCAGCTTTGTTAAATTTGTTGAAAGTCTAGTTTACAGAAAGGCCCACATCACACACAAACCAGCATCCTGGATACCACTTGGAATCTAAAACTGAAGGACATACCTACCTATTTTAGGATTGTACACTGCCCCCCCCCCACTCACTTGAGCACATTTTTCTTCATTTATTTCTTTGGTTTTTACAAGTTTTTATTTTGTTTTATTTTCAGTTAGGTGAGTGTTTGGGTAGGTGAAAGCGTCTTTTGTGAATGACATTCTTCTGGTGACAAAGAGTCCTGTGGCACCTTATAGACTGACAGAAGTATTGGAGCATGAGCTTTCGTGGGTGAATACCCACTTCGTCAGATGTATTCACCCATGAAAGCTCATGCTCCAATACGTCTGTCAGTCTATAAGGTGCCACAGGACTCTTTGTCGCTTTTTACAGATCCAGACTAACACAGCTACCCCTCTGATACTATTCTGGTGGAAAGGCTTTTTCAAGAGGAAGGATTTTCAGCATTTCTGAAAGATGGCCAGACTCTGGACTCACCTAATCTCTTCTGGAAGTTCAGTCTATAGCCAGATTTCCTGTACCAAGAATGTTTTGTCCCCAGTTCTCACGTGCGCCATCTTAGGCTTTATGCGCCCCACTGTCCCAAACAAGCACAATTGTCTCAGCAGTTGATAGGCTGAAATAAAGTCTTTCATCTAGCTGAGACTTGATACATTAATTGTAAGTTCTGCTGCCAAAGCAGCGAGCCTAACTGGCTATAGAAGAGCTCCTGGAGGTTTTATTACTTTTCATAGTTTCTCTCTTTTTTCCTTTATTATTGGTTAAATTGATCTGTGTGTTGCTAACAGAACAAAATTCCTTTGAGAGAAAAAAAAATACAAGAATATATTATTTACACTGCAATGAACCAGTCCTGTAAAGCACTGAGTGCCTTGCAATCCCATTTACATCAATGAGATTTGTAATCTATGTCATGCTGTCTGGAGTGGCTCACGACTGAGCGTGCCTACCTCAGAGCAGACTGTAAAAAACAGGGCAGCCACCCCAAACTAGTGGTGTGTTCTATAATTAGATTTCACCATGCCAGCAACAAATGTGAACTCCAGGATCATTATAGCCATTTTACCATGTAGTCACACACAATCCCCCTATGCTAAACCACTTATACTGAACACAGTGGTTCTCAAACTCTTTTTTTCGCAGACCACTTGAAAATTGTTGAGGGTCTGGGTGGACCACTTAATAATCTTTCCAAATGTTGTCTGTACCATTAGCTAACTATTGTAAAGCGCTTTGGATAAAAGCACTATATATATATATAAATAACTTAAGTTTTTGTTCTACAAATAAAAGCACACAACTCATATTTTAATATCAGTGGTCTTACCTTTCTAATGCGATGGATGTGCCCTCTCTCCCCCATCACAGCAGCCCCCGAGCTGGGGCTGGGAAGGAGGGATGCCTCTCCCTGGCAGCTGCAGTCCTCGAGCTGGGGAAAGTTGCCTCTTTCCCTGGCCACTGCAGCCCTGCATGTCCCAAATCCCCCCCCCATCCCCTCTTCTCACCCCACTGCCCCCTCCCATCTATCCCTTATTCCCCCAAGGCCACCACCTCACCTTACATGTGCATCTTCTCCAGGGTCCAAGCACCTAATTAGTGGAGCCACTCCTGCTTGGCTCTACGGACCACAGTTTGAGAACCTCTGTGCTAAACTATCTGTTTGACTTTGTGTTTAGCTGTGACACTCTGATTGCCTCTCTGAGGTCTGAGGAAGAGCTCTGTGTAGTTTGAAAGCTAGTCTCTCTCACCAACAGAAGTTTGTCCAATAAAAGATATTACCTCACCCACCTTGTCTTTCTAATATCTTGGAACTGACCTGATACAGCTACAATAACACTGCAGAAGTAGAAATTGGTAAGTATACTGGGTTATTTCTTAGGTCTTGCCTTAAAAATATCAAATCATGCACCGATATTAATGCTTAGTCTTGTAATCTGTATCAGATTTCCCAAATTCACTCAGAACTGCAGAATAGAAGAAATAATCACTTTATGGCTTAAAGCTGGTGTTATTTTTAGGTATCTGCCAAACAATCAGACTATAAGAATTTTAGAAGTTTGACCCTTTGAAGATTTCCCATATAAGAAAACTTGTGATCCAGTTTTTCAGTACAAAGAAAGCAACATTTCTCACTCTCCCACTCTGTTTTACTTGGCTTAAATTTCCATAGGAACTTCTCTTTCCCACAGAGTACTTTGAAATGACTGTGAGAGAACCATTCCTTTTCCTAATGGCCAGTAAAGTTCACTGACCATTTAATAAAGGCCAATGACTGGCTAATTGTGGGCCAATCATTTTTTTTCAGTAATTGATGATGTGATGATGATGATTATCACCAAATCTGAGAATAAATTTTATTATGCAATATCCTACGGAAATGTTCCTAGAAACGTCCTGCCATCCATACTGCAAAGAAGAAATGGATAAGTTTGACAATGTAGCCCATTGCTCTTTTGACATTTACTGGAGGACGTCCCACTGATCTGCATGGAATGGCTAGAGAGGCACTCAGCACCTCAGAAAATTAGGAAGTAGGTTTGCCACAGGATAGATAGAGGGAGGGTTTGCACAATACAAGCAAGTACAGAAATATAAACCTTGAAACCCTTCTGGTGCTGAGCACCTTCTACATATAGTTGAAGGTCCTCAACTCACACTGAAGGCATGTAATACCTCAATGCATCATAAAAGTTTCAGTGCTTCTTCTCCTGTTACTGTACTTGTCTGTTTTGGGTAAAAGTCAGACACACAGCCTGCCCCTGGATTTTACCCCTCAGCCCTAGTGTGGGTCACCTGTATGAAGTACAACATTTCTGGCTTTGAGGGGATATCTGAATGTCACCATACACGAGTCCATGATCAGTTTACAAAATTAATCTCATTTATGAAAAGCAGTAATAGGAATTATGTTTAAAACTGTCAATAAATATAGTCGATTATATGGTGAGAGTGAGGTTTGAGTTTACTTGTTAATAGTCTATATGTAAGTTCAATGTATAACTGAACTGCACTTTTAGGCTCTGCTTTTCATCCTAGCTTTATCTGAGCTTCTGTGTTTGGGTTGGCAATTTTACAAATACAAAGGATTGAAGGAGCAATTTTGCATATGCAAATACATGATTTGATTTAGATATGTAATTGGGAATAAAAACAGGCCAGGGTTAAGGTCTGCATCCCCCGGACCTCCATACTGGAACTACTCATGCTAGTAAGCACGAGGCTTGGAAATTAGTATGTTTAGGATCACTTCCTAAATCCTGCACTGGCAGGTCATTTAGGCTTTTACAGTCTCTAATTTCTATGATCTAGAAATTTGCCAGTTGCTAAAGATGAGCAGTACTTTGGTTCATCAAGGCAGGTATTCTGTTTCCAGTGTGGGCATATCTTCCTTTCCCCTAGCCAAACCTCATTGTATGAATTTTCACACCAACAGTCTGACTGTCTCATATACACAGCTTAAATTTTCTAGCAACACTGTAGAGTATGCACTCAGATAACTATTTATTAAAAATCTATACCCTTACTTTTTTATTTCTCACTGTAAGCTTTCAATAGGCTTGGGCCATGAGCCAGTCATCAATTTCCAGGAAATACCCTGCAACTTGATCACTGTTGCATAAAACTATAATTCAACAATTAATTTTGCCTGTACATCAGTATAAATCATTATGACCTCTTTAATTTTACTTTATAATTGATATTGTAAAACACTGACGTACCACAAATCTATATTTTCCAAACTACTGTAACCACTCTGATACTGGCATCTTTCTGACTAGCAGCCAAGTTAATGCTTCAAGGGATGCACATACAGTATGGATTCAATCTGGCAACATGCTAGGCACTCTGGTCCTGATCTAGAGAAGCACTTATTCACATGCTTAACTTTAAGCACGTGAGTAGCTCTATCAATTTCATGTGATTCCTCAAAGTTATTAATTTGTTAAAACAGAAAGAAAGAATTAAAAAGTTCACACCAAACACTAGCGTGTGCACAAGTCTCCTGATGACTTCACATATACTGACTTCAGTGGTAGCCATATGCATGCATCTGAAGACACAATTTGGCCCTTTGACAGCAAAAAACCAAAAAAGTCCTTTCAATGCAGTTTGTGGATAAATGTTTTGTACCAAGGACCTTTGTATTGCAAACAAAACGTACCACTGCTCTGTCTGTTCAGTATTGTGTTTGATTTAATTTACTCAAAACCATAACCACACACCACACATTAAAGAACACCTCCTTCAGCGGACACATGTATTCAACATGCTCAAAATATACAATTATTCCCAGCTAGACAGAAGTTTATTATATTTCTTGGACATTTAACTATTTTACCTTTATAATGTGTTACCAGAAAGTTTATCTATTGAACTGAAACATTTAAAAAATATTTGTGTGTTAGTCACAGAATTAGTAAACATGGTGAATTAACTATATGTGGTCACTTTCAAGTCTCAGCCATATTGATTATCTTCTTTATCACACCAGGCCCAAAAATACACATAGAACTAGATTCTGGATCTCTTATTCATACCGAGTAGAATCTATTTGTGCAGTAGTCTATGGAAATCAATGGGAATAGACTGGTGAGTAAATTCAACATGAGTAAAGGCTACCAAATCTGGTGAACATTAAAAAAGAATGCTTCTCACTTTAACAACACTTATATTTTGGAACATGGTAGTATTACATGGCTATCAATTTTCCCTGCACAGATAGTTTCTCTAATAGCCCATTTTAAATTAATCCTGACATCTTTGATGGTCTTTCTACATGAAGAAATGGTGTTCTTTTGCCATCCTGACATTTTACTTCCCACTGAGTTCAGAACACAGGTGATTCACCTGTGCTTCAGTTGCCCAGTTAGGGAAGCTTTACAGTTTCTTTGCCCTACCAGATAACATGAATCAGAATCTAGCCCATTATACTACCTGATTTTCACTGTTTTGCTGATGTGGTCATAGAGTTCTAGTACATTAGAGAAGTATGATTTTACTTTAATGAAGCCATGCTCATGTGCCTTTATTGTATTGTGTTAATCTAATGTAGGTGTTTTGCAATTCTATGTTAATTATCATTTGAAATAATTTACCTGATATTCTAGTAAGGTTTATTGTGCAGTAATTCCTAGGATCACACCTACTGCCTCTACTAAAGATAGAAATGTTACTAGTTTAATACGTAATCTAGTATACTTTAAAAATAATATTAAAGGGAAAATTTCATTTGGGTCTCTACATTTTTTAAAAAGAATGTACACATGTAAAAAACCTGCACTTTCAATGACATGTAGACATATAGACACGTGAATTGGGAACTGTAATTATGCATGCCTGTCTGCTTACTGAATATCAAACCTTTCATATGATGTTGAATGGTAAGGTACACGACTGAAGAATAATTTTTAAGGCATAAGGACAAGGGGGCATTACCGAGGTTTAGATTGCAGCCACAAATAACTCTGTTTCCTGATTCTGAATGCCCTGTCTCTTAGCATTAATGTTTCATGAACATTATTTTTTGCTTGGAATGAGGCGTGCAATTTTCCAGGAGATTTCTTCTTTGTATAGGCTGAGATTCTTCCTTTGGTGCGCACCGAAAAGCTGAAAGGTATGGTGGGCTGCTATCCAGCATGGGGGCCCAGGAAAAGTTCTGTCTAGAATTCCTTCGTCATTCAGCTTCTGAGATGCAAGTGCCAAACTAGTAGCCCTTTTACTCTTGGAGAGTGTAGCATGTCCCTGATATTTCCTTGGCTGGCTACATTGATTGATATGAAGGTGTGACAGGGTGCTGGCTAGGAAACTCTGAGCCAGACCTCTGTCACGCCAGCTCCAATCAGGAAAGGGAAATTGGAACTGGCTGAGTAAGCCAGTCCTAAGTGGGAAATAGGGAACGGCTGCCAGCCTCGATAGCCAGGGGCTACATAAAGGCTGGCAGGAAGGAAGCCAGGGGGAGCTGGAGCCTGCTCTCCCTTGCTGGCTGCAGAAGGTAGCAGTCCCTGATGCTGTCTGTAGCTACAAGGTTGTGGGAACTTGTACTGTAAATAAAGGGCACAGGTGATTGCACCAAAGCAGAGGTCTCTGGCTGGTTTGTGGATGCAGAAGTGGCAGAAGATAGAGCGGCCCACTGGTGCCCTGTTACATGTTGGGGCTTGTCTGGAATCCTGAACCAATGGATGTGGTTGGTAGCCTGGAGATGGAGGAGACCTTGCAATGGCTCATCAAATAACAGGAGCAGATGCAGAAGGCCCTGCCAGGCTTCCAGCAGTACCACCAGGCCGAGAGACAGGCCTTGCTAACTTGGCAGGCAGAAAAACCTACAGGACTTTATAAAGAGCAGGCCAGCATGCAGCAGCTGGCTTGGCACTCTGTAAAATGGGCCCAACAGATGACCCAGATGCCTTCCTTGGTATGTTTGAGCGGGTAGCCATGGGTGTCATATGGGATAGGGCAACATGGGTCCTAAGTTTTGCTCCTTACCTGGTGGGAGAAGCTCAAGCGACCTACATTGCCTTGAGTGAGGAACAGGCCTGGAACTATGAGACGGTGAGGCGGGGCCATCCTAGACCGGGTGGGCCTGTCAGCAGAGAAATACCGCCAAAAGTTCTGGTTGGCCCGATGGATGGGGGCTATATGGCCCTGGGCATTCACCCAGAGACTGATGGACTGGGCCACCCAGGGCCGGCTCCAGGCACCAGCAAAGGAAGCAGGTGCTTGGGGCGGCCAGTGGAAAGGGGTGGCATGTCCGGGTCTTTGGCAGCAATTCAGTGGTGGGTCCCTCACTCCCTCTTGGAGGGAAGGACCTGCCGCTGAATTGCCACCAAAGAATGAAGCGGCATGGTAGAGCTGCCGCCGAAGTGCCGCCGATCGTGGCTTTATTTATTTATTTAATTAATTAATTTTGCTTCACCACTTGGGGTGGCAAAAAAGCTGGAGCCGGCCCTGGGGCCACCCACTGGCTGAGGCCTGAGACGCAAATGGTGGAGGAGATAATGGACACCCTTCTCCTAAAACAACTGCTAAGGCACCTCCCTGAGAATATCCAAGTCTAGGTCAGGTGACATCAGCCAAATATGGTCTATGCAGCTATCAAGTTGACCGAGGAGTACACAGAGGAAGCCATTCCCTGAAGGGAGGGCCACCCCCATAAAGACAGAGAGTTGGGGAAGAAGCTGAGGGAACCCCTTCCTGATAAGAAGGAAGAACCCCCAAGGAATTCCCAGTAGAGCCAGTATGATTGTTTGCTGGCAGTGTGGGAGGTCAAGACATAAAAAGGGGGACTGCCCAGATATGGAATATGGGTGGGCTAAATTTTGTGGCTAGACTAATGCTGGGGGATGGACAAGGGGGAAGAGGCTGTTCACCATCCCAGTGAGTGTAGGGAGGAGACCTCATAGGGGCTGGTGGATAGAGCTTCAGCCTGCTCACTTGTCCAGAGGGGGCTGATAAAACTGCCCTGGATAATTCCAGGTGCACAGATGGCCCTGGAGTGTATCCATGGGGACAGGAGATACTGCCCACTGGCCCAGGTGCCCCTAGAAGTGTGAGGTAGCTTTAAATGGAAGCGGGTTAGGATAGTACCCTGTTGTGTTAGGTAGACTGGGGCCCTCCCCCGGAGGGAAAAAGAAAAGAGGAGTTATAGGCTGCTCTCCCCTGCTGGCTGCAAGCCTGATGCTGTCTGTAGCTACAAGGTGGTGGAATTTGTACTGTACATAAAGGGCCTGGGTGATTGCACCAAAGCAGAGGTCTCTGGCTGGTTTGTGGGCACAGAAATGGCAGAAGATAGAGGGGCCCACTGACACCCTGTTACGGAGGGTGAAAGCATAATCCTTCCCTTACCCTGCCCCTTTCAGGCAACTAATACTCATTAGGGCACCATGAGCAGGGACTGTGCCCAACAATGGGATTTTGGTCCTACTTCACCCGTCCTGGGTTAATTCCTTATCTGGCCCATACTGCTCATATAATTATCGAACACTAAACATTGATGTGAAAAACAATAAAAAGAAGTGTTTAAAATACTGGATGTCTAGTTTGGTTTGCAAATTGGGACCAACAACAGTTAATCACCCTACTAGATTTTGTTGTATAGATCCTGTAATACTGTACACACCACAGGAAAACTCTCTAGGCTTGCATAATTTTTTACTTTACTGTTCACAATTTAGGAGAGAATATACTGGCTGGCTCCAATTGCCTCATGAATTATGCCTCATGAATTAGCAACCTGGCTGTCATACAGAGGTAAGTTCTGATTTAGGGAGTAAAGACCTCTGCAAATTGCTTGCCAAACCGATTGATGTTCATAAGGTTACTCCCACTGAGGCTGGTCACCACAGAAGCTGAATACTGTCATTGCAACAGATTTTCCAAGTGAAATATACTGAGTATTGATTTGTGTGCATTGCAGCATGAAACAGAATAGCATGTGGGCCCTGGTATTGCATTTAAAGAAGAAATACAACAACCCAGCTTTAACACTGTAATGAGAATGAGAGATGATGGCACCATTTTCCATTCATATTACAATAACTGTCATTCATGATCTGTCATTTTCTATTCTTGTTAGACTCTTATTTTGTAAGGGTGAGATGTTCAGCACCCTAAATCCCAAGTAAGCTGCAGGATGTGTTCAGTCACATCATAGAATCAGAAATCAACCACCCCATAGAATTCCCAGTATAAAGACAGCCAGAAGAGGTATTAGCGTTTTGCTTTTCTTACAATTTGCTGGGCTAGATATTCCTGTTTTCTCTATTGGCTGAGCAAACTGTTAGGAAGGTGTGGAATAATTCAGCCATTCAAAAGCAGAGGATTTTAAAGGGGATAATGTTACATTGTTATTGTATACATAAAATGACACAGTTTTGGAAACAGACTCAAATATGCATTTCTAAAAAACACGTGCCTGAGACATTTGTCTTTATTTCTATTTCACAACAATACAAACAAAAACTCCTCCACCCAGACAGAAGCAATAACACTGATAACTGCCCAGCAGTTCACTACCTTACAGGGATGTTCTAAGAATAAATGCATTAAAAGATTCTGAGGTGCTCAGCTACTATGGTAATGAGGGGCCATATAAGGCTTCAGATGGCTAGATAACAGCATTAAATACCAATATACAAATACATTAAATCTGCCAACCAGCAGCATCAAATAACCAAATGGAGATAAAAGTGGCTGAGGTAAGTTAAGGGACCAGTCAGTGTGACAAAAACAAATTCTACTTACAGTACTGCAGGCTGGGAGCTTGCTGCTTTATTTAACTGCATAGCAACACTGAATGGGGGAGAAAACTTCCCCTACCAAAAGGGGATGTAATATGGTGGCTGAGCGTGGTCCCATCCCATAATACCCTGGTAACCCAGTTAACCCCATGATGACCACTTTACTACAGCCAGTCAATAAATTAAAACTCAAGAGCCCAAGAAAGCCCCTCACAACTTCATTCTATTCATAATCTTAGTCTCATTTTGCCTCCAAAATGCTATCAAATAAATGGCTCACTGTATTTTGCATGCTCAATTTTTGATACTTAAGTTTTACATACTTAATTTTTGGTATTCACATTTGAATCAATGGGATTACACCTGTATAAGTGAGAAAAATTTAGCTCCCTGTTATTTTATATATTTTTTTAAATGTGCTTAGAGGCCCTTGGATAAACAATTAACATCTATTAAAAGATTTGAATAAGTAATTAAGAGTCTCCATAGTTAAGAAAATATGGGAATGTGGTGTTGTGAACCTATTACTCATGATGGTGAGCCTTATGCAAACCGCTCCATTGAACACAATGTGATCACCTGTGTAAATGAATGCTCACCAACATGAATGAGTTGCACAATCTAGTCCTTAATGCTCATACAGCACTTAAAACACAGACAATAATCGCTACTAGCTTTTTAAATACTTTCTTATCTCATACATTGTTATAACTTAAATAATCATCCCCCTGACATCAAATGGTCATGACTCTCTGAAAAAAAAACCCTCCTTTTCTGCTGAAATTTTCCATGCTCATTCTCAGCCCAATGGTGACTTTATTTTTGGAAGGCCTAATCCATTCACTCATTTTTATAATATGGAAAGGTAAAATAATTACACTTGTCAAATGTTAAGGTTGTTTTCTGGTCATGCACAACTCAAAAATGACTAAATTTAAATGACACAGGGATTTTTCTAAGAAAGATGGTCAGCTATTCAGTGGGTTTTAAGGTTCTTTGGCCAGTATTTCAGAAACTATTTTATTTTACTCAGTAAACCTTGATAAAGGTCTGAAGGTCAAACTGGTGGTGATATGATTATTTCACAAATGTTTGTTTGTTTTTAGCATAACCTTGTAGTCCTGCAGTCTCTGGCCCTACTTCCTATTTATCATGCAGCTGTTATTCTTACAGGGTTTCAGTGGCACATATACTGCTTTGTGTTATGATGCTCTCTCATTTAAACCATGGGAAATGATTTTTACAGCATCTTCTGAATTACTGATCTACAGATCTTTTGACTGTTAATCCAGTGTTTGGTCTAGTGTCTGAACAGGTACAGTAGATTTTTTCAGACTGAAACCTTACCACAATAAACAGTGCATTCTGCTGACCATAGATTAGTTGAACTACAGTATTTTTGGCTCTCATGTTTAGGAGCTGAACGAAGATTTAGCTGAACACAAGGAAGAAATAGTTTAATTATAAACATAGCTACAGTGGGCCATTATTGTGCCATCAATTTTTTAGCAGACTCCCTATTGCAGTCAATGGGGGAGCTGTTAGAATATTGATGGCATAATATTGCTATTATGAGAACATGCAATCTGTTCTATTTTAAACAGAGGAAAAATTTGCTTGAGTAAGATCTAAGAGTGTGTGTGTGCGGGGGGTAAACTGTAGATTTTGTTTCAATGTATCTCAGAAGGATATAAGAAACAAAACTCTTGTTTAGGTTTTGCCAGCAAATTGTATATTACATAAAACAGAAACCCCCTGTATAATACAAGTATCAGAGGGGTAGCCGTGTTAGTCTGGATCTGTAAAAGCAACAAAGAATCCTGTGGCACCTTATAGACTAACAGACGTTTTGCAGCATGAGCTTTCGTGGGTGAATACCCACTTCTTCGGATGCAAGAAGAAGAAGTGGGTATTCACCCACGAAAGCTCATGCTGCAAAACGTCTGTTAGTCTATAAGGTGCCACAGGATTCTTTGTTGTATAATACAAGTGACCCAATAAAACCAGTGATATATTCACTCGATCTGCTTTTTTGCCCTCACCAAGCAGCTCTCTACTGGCAAGAAGGTCCTGCATTGAGGACGTAAAAGCCTTAATTCCTCTTTTCTTACATGATTCCTGAAGACTTGCAGTATCCATTACAGGAAGATAAGAACGTGTACAATATTATATACATTGTTTGTCCTTTTTCCTTTGCTCTTTTATTTCTGAGGAAACTTCTGTATCTGTTATTCTCCAAATCATCAAAAGGAGAGTGAGAACATAGCACACTTGTTGGGTTGCCAAGATTGTTAGGTTACCTCTGTTTGCCAGAAGCTGGAAATGGGTAACACAGGATGGATCACTTGATGATTACCTGTTCTGTTCATTCTCTTTAAAGCACTTGGCATTGGCCACTGCTGGAAGACCGGATACTGGGCTAGATGGACCATTGGTCTGACCCAGAATGGCCGTTTTTATGTTGGGATTTAAATTTTGAACCACTAGACCCTTATGACCTTGCTGTCTTTAATAGTTTGATACCCATGCTTTTGTTTTACTTCCCACCCCACAAAATGCCTCTTACAGAGGGGAGGATGCAGAGGAGGGAAGAGGGAGAGAGAGGAATAGCAGGAGGGAAGGGAGTGACCTAGAACCAGCTATCATGCTACTCAAACCAGCATGTTTCTCAGCATCCAGTGGCTCAGACTCAAATTCCTAGTTCCTGTGTTTCACATGTGCTGGGGGAATTCCTCAACTGCCTTATTAGGGCAGCTTTAAAGTCCCTGTAAAATGCCAACCATTACCTGAGCTCCTCCTCCTGGCCAGAGGTCACTCTGCAGCTCCCTGCCTCTCTTTTCCCTCTGCAGGGCCCCTTAACTCTACAGAGTCTGTCTCATCAATAGCAGCCCTCCTTGAGGTCTGATTTTATTATATCACAGTTCCAAAAAACAAACACAAAAACTGTCCCACTCAGCTTTTAGCTGGGCACACACTCTGTTTTCCCGGAGGAATTATCCTTTGCTGGTCTCAGAGCACTTAGAGAAAATGCAGGGCCTACCCGCCTTCCTCCTGCAGAGGAAACAAAACATGAAACTCTATTTTCATACCCAGCCCCAGCTCTCTTTCTCGAGGGCCACTGCAGAAGACTCTTCTCTCCCTACCGCTTCACTCTGTAGTTCTGCTGTTCCTGACACTTTCTAACTCTCCTTATACCAATTCTGTTCCCTTTTGCTCTCACTGAAATTTACTCAGACCCTCTATAGCCCAGGTGCAATCCCACCCTCTTAACTAGCTCAACTAACAGCACCTGCTCTGGCACAGGGGCACTGCTTTAATCACAGGAGCCAGCCACCCTGTGAGAGTCTGCTGTATGCTCCCCACCACACTGACACAAAGGATCTTGAAGGCTGATGATCTGGTCTTTTGGGGGATGTCATAGGCTAGATAAAATCATGATTTATATAGTTAATATTAACAATGATATATGAAGAGTGAGTGACAGTACTTTGGCTAAAGATAACACTTTGTATTTGCTGGTGGCGGGGGTTGGGGTATTGTTCAGTGCAATGATTTCATTTTCAGAACCCATATTTCTCATATGAACTGATAGAATTCTGGAGCATGTTTAGCAGTTGCTAAGTCTGATTAGACATTGGTAGCAGTTTATGCTAAGAATTCACCAACTAAGGACAAATAGAATGGATTGTTTTTGGAAATGCATGTGGCACCTACATCAATGCCAAATCAGTTGATTAAAATCAATGACATTAGGTAAATAATTAAGTTAATTCAGTATTATTGGACTCTTCAAATAAAGCGTTGGTGCAAATTCTTGAATTCTTTAAAAATCTAAAGTTATTCTCTGTCACGTGAATCTAGATTGTCTAACCCTAGTTCTAGAGTCTGATACTGTTCCCATTGACAAAGCTCCCATTGACTTCAATGGGGCCAGGTTTCCCATCCCTACTATCTATACAAACATGGAATTTGAATGAGAGCCTAACTCAACCCAGAAAAAAACTGAGATAATGTTATTGGGTTAGGAAAAACAGTCCCAAAAGTTATTGGTGCCTGTGACAGAGTGCTGGAAGTTTACAAGCAAGCCAGTTACCAATCAGTTCTGTAGAGAAGGCTGTTTGGGGATATACAGCTATTTAGCTGATCAGGCTGATTAGAGCTGTTGAATCAACTAGCCATCAATGGAGGGATATAAAAGAAGACACAGGAAAAGAGGGAAGGATCTAGACCAATTGAGCTCAGTATGTGTTGTGATTTCAAGGAAAGGACTCTTCCTCTGTAGTGCTGTGGGAAAGGGCACAAAACAGTGTGCATACTTGGCTACACTGGTGATGGGAATATAAATAAATTCACATGAAGTTGCTATTTACTGGAGAGTCTAGGAGATTGTTGGGGCATCAAAGAGTGGGGATGGACCAGGCCTTGTTTCAGTGCTGATGACTGAGGGGATGTGCCCACCTTTTATAAAA
This sequence comes from Mauremys mutica, assembly GCF_020497125.1. Lineage (NCBI taxonomy): Eukaryota > Metazoa > Chordata > Testudines > Geoemydidae > Mauremys > Mauremys mutica. The sequence continues at coordinate 65,201,254 of NC_059076.1, forward strand.
TGGATCTTAGATTCTGGCTTGCTCCTGGATGCTCAGCTAGTAGCTGAGGGCACTTTTATATCCATAATTGGCAAGACCGTGGCCTTTCCCTTTCAATGCAGGCCTTGCCACAATTATCCAGGCCTTTATCACCCAGGGATTAGATTGCTATGATGCACCCTGTATGGGAGGATTGCATCTAGAGAAAACTGAAGTTAGTGAAGAATACAGTGGTCTGTTTGTTAAGTAACTTGTCCAATGTGGCCATGCAGAAGAGTTAATGGGCATAAGATGTCTTTGGTCCTGCATCACCTGTCAGAATGCATGGGTGAGAGCAGGCTCGGCAGTCCTGGTACTCTTCCCCTGCACAGGTGGTAAGGGTGTGGGTAGGAAGGGATGCAACAGCCAATGCATTGGTTAATGCAGCTGACCCAGCATAGGGGGTAAATAATCTGTTACTGGTATGGGTTAGTAGCAATCTACTTCTTTCTGGGTTCATGTGAGAAACTAAGACAAGAGTTCTAACTGAGTCACATTTTGTTCCCTGACCAGCTCCTGGGGCAGTGCAGCAAGGTATCACTTCTGGCTCTAGGCAAAGTTGCAGACTTGTCCTAAGAGGAGTCTGATACTGGGAGCACATTATACTATTGGTCCAGGATGTGCATTGGCTGCTAACAAATTACAAGGGGCTTGTCTACATGACAGAGCTTTTGACACTATTGCTATTTAGGTATTAAAGAGCCCTAAGCGGTTTGAAGTCTGCTTACCTAGGTGATTGCAGCTGTGACAGTACAGCAAAGGAACAGAGACAATCAGCAGAACCGCTTATTATAAATGAGGAGGACACTGCTGGCAGGGTATTCTTCATGTGGACTCCTTGACTTTGGAATTTGCTATGCTTCATGTTCAGCCAGATCCTGGATCTACAGAGATGTTGCAAAGCCTATATTTCCCCCCAAGATTTTAACTTTAGGATTCTTTCAGTCTGATAGAATTGGTGGCTGTATTTTGTTGACTCAGTAGAGCACTTCCATGAATATGCTGTGCATTAGAGTAGCTTAATAGTTGTCACTTGGATTTTGTATGGTGGTGAATACCTTCAATGAAATCAATGAGAGTTGAGGGCTCACAGGTGGAGGTAGTTATACTTTAATCCACTCAGAATTGCATGGCCTAACTGATTTAAATGGCAAGTCCCATTGAAAGAAACTCAGGTTTCTAAATGCCAAATTCACATTTAAAAATGGGATTTAGCCATCTAAATCACTTAAGCATTACAAAGCTGAAAGCTATGTTCCTTTAAACATCTGGGCCTGGAAATGATCAGCACATCAGAGAATAAGAGCCTTGCCTTTTACAGATATTTGTTTAAAACTGATTCTCTAATATCTTATTTTACACACAAAAAATCTGTAGAAACAGGTGAGATTACATTTCACAATGGTAATTTTATTTCACCACAACAGTGGGGAAGTCACAACCTTACATTAATTTCTTCAAAGCATCATTCCTCTGGGAGGAAGGAAGAAAATAGAACTGAAATATCTCTTTAGTAAAACTAATAATATGAATATACTGAATTTGTTGTATATTTAATGTCAGCTTCAAGCACTACATTGCAAAATATGTGATAATTATATACAGCGGCATTGACACATTTGCCAGACTCAGTATATACATATAAAGCTCTGCAGGTTACAGTATAAATTAAGCAGATTTACTTGAAACTGATTTCCAGATTTAGAGATGGAAGACTCAGACTAATACATGTTTCCTCAAACTTCTAGAAACTCTGTTTTTGGGCTGTGTACTATGCAGAAATGATGCACTAAGATACTGTGTATAGTGATAAATACTGTTGCTTTTAAGAAATCAAATTTAAAAAGTAGTAGGTTGACTATATCTAGGGTGATAGTTAAAAAACAAACACACAAACTGTAAGTGACTTCAGAGTGCACTCTGGAAAATCCCACTCTAACAAATTCAGGGTCCAATCCTGCATATTCCTATGCACATGAATATGAGTGGCAGTGTAAGAACATAAGAACGGCCATACCGGGTCAGACCAAAGGTCCATCCAGCACAGTATCTGTCTACCGACAGTGGCCAATGCCAGGTGCCCCTGAGGGAGTGAACCTAACAGGCAATGATCAAGTGATCTCTCTCCTGCCATCCATCTCCATCCTCTGACTAACAGAGGCTAGGGACACCATTCTTTACCAGTCCTGGCTGATAGCCATTTATGGACTTAACCACCATGAATTTATCCAGTTCTCCTTTAAACACTGCTATAGTCCTAGCCTTCACAACCTCCTCAGGTAAGGAGTTCCACAAGTTGACTCTGTGCTGCGTGAAGAAGAACTTCCTTTTATTTGTTTTAAACCTGCTGCCTATTAATTTCATTTGGTGACCCCTAGTTCTTGTATTATGGGAATAAGTAAATAACTTTTCCTTATCCACTTTCTCAACATCACTCATGATTTTATATGCAGGATCGGACCCTTAGACGTTATTAATGAAAACATGCATTAATGAAGATAATATTAAAATTAATAAAGAAGAAAAAGGAGCTGGTGAAACTGATGTACAGGAGGAATGAAGTCATAAAGTTGGGTCAAATAGATGAAATGTGCCAACTATTTTTCTGAGCAAATTTCCTTTCCCAGTCATTTGAAACACTTTTCTTCCCAAGCAACTTATAACGTGTAAGGTTGGAAATTGCTATTAATTCGACGCATCTGCATTATCTCAAAAGATAAATGGTAAGGCTTCACTATGCAGTTAGGGAGCTCTAGATTAGTTGGAAACAAGGGGAAACAAAACAGGTGGTAATAGAGTCATCCTACGGGACTGACAGTTACTTTCCAAGGTAGTATATATTAACCAGGAGGTTTCATTAGAATGTTGTTTTAAAAACAATTCTGAAAATTATTGCTCAACTTTTATGAAAAAAATAACCAGTGGGAAACAAGAGACTGTGGAGAAAAATAACAGGAGAGATTGCATCAAACTTTAGTTTAACAAATGGCCTTTTAAAATAAACCATTCTGTAAAATCACTGTGGTAATCCTAACTGTGTTTGTACGAGCAGATGCTGAAAAACAGTTAAGCTTTTGTTTAGTCTTTGGAAAAATCACAAACTTTAGCTTCCACCAGCATCAGTAATATTAAGAAATATAATCAACTGTTGCTGGCTAGATGTTCACTGCTTACTATGGGCTAGATTGTGCCTAGAACTAACACAGCTGCAGATGGGAGTGGAAGGGGAGGTAGCTCTTACCATTAAGGCTTCCCAGGTTGTAGGTTCACAGATGTTCTCTTCAGGATCAAGTAGTTAGGGAACTATGCAGAGCTATGGTTCTGTCCTCTGACATGCTAGCCTGCAGAACTAGGCTAAATTATTTTCTTGTCTAGCATAAGAAGAGAGTGATGGAAAACTTGTGCCTCTGAGATCAATGCCTCTGTTTGCCCCACTGAGGTGATACACTTATACACCATTCCTTTATTCAGGGCTTTGCCTTAAAAGCACAATATGGATTTATAAAATAGTGTCAGTTTACGGTTTGGTGGTCCTCTCTGAAAGAGAAATGACATCTAATTTAATTGTTGGATCATTTGTAATAAATACATTTTCACAATAAATACAGAAAGGAACAATACAGACTATATACCCGATTCTTCTTTCATATATAGTAGTGTAAACCAGGAGTAACTCCACTGAAGTCAATGGAGAAGAATAAGAGTCAATGTGTGTGAAATGGTAATATCAAATATTGTATTTACATAATATCAGTGCCTCACCTATTCATACCATAGCTGTGTCTGAACTGTGAAGAAAGTGAGACATGTATCTTGATTTGAACATAAATGGTTTGGAATAGTCTCTAGTGACTAGTGAATATGATGATGTGTTTGTATGGGCTGTAGATTCAGCCTTTAAACCAATATTCTTTCTAATGTATCACAAGAAACTTTTTCCAAAAAGTTTGAGTATAAGAAATACTAAAAGCTGTAAATCCTTAATAGTTAGGAAACCTATATAGTGTCCCTTAGATGAGACAGTACTAATGAATGGTGACAGACATCCCGGGATTACATGAGCTGAGGCCTGAAAACTAAATGCAAAGTTTGTAAGTGAAGATCATATAAGTGAATATCTGAAGCTTCAGAAACAAAACCCTTAATTTTTTAAAAACTGAATTTCTAGACAAACACATTGTGAAACAATGGGGGAAAAAAAGATGGGTTGGAAACAGTATATCATCAGCCAGAATAAACGAGCAATTCTTTTTCAAGGGTCTCTGGCTTTGAGAGCATGATGTAGTGACTACAAATCAGATCTGATGAGATGATTGTGGGAACACAGTGTACAATGGCTGTTAAGTAGAAAATGCACTACAATGTTTAGGTTTCCATTCCTGTCATAGGAAGTAGGTTGTTAGAGATGAAAGGATTATGACTAGATGTGGAAAAACACTCTGAACATTTCTAAGACGGAATTTGACTATCTTTAGTCATCTCACATTCACCAAGCTTGATCATCAAAGATGAGAGGGTTATCATGACATGATTCAAACCACCTGTACAATGTGCTGGAAGCATATCCTTTATCTACCATGTCAGAGGATTACATGCATACAGTCCATATAACATGCTGCCGTACACAGGCTGTTAAAGATTTGAGTACTCCAACTTGGGTTCAGATAATTGTAATGATACATATTACTGGGAATTTTGTCTCCATCATGCCCTTTGGAAATATTTCATTAGGTATGACTGGTAAACTCAATGTTCTCAACAAAGTTCAGAGACGGGGAAGCTGAATAGGTGATGTCAGTCAAGCAAGTACTGCCTGTGTAAAGACAAATTCCTGGCCCGCAAAGCATTTGCTGGTGGCTTATGGAAATCTGGTCAGACTCATTGTGCTGGCTTCTACTTTTTTTTGAGCTGCATTAAAATATAGCTGAATATACATAGCAGCCTTTTGAATATTGCTTTCCCATATAAGCAACTGTTATAGGTGCCACAGGGAATTTTAAGCAATTGCAAATGGGACGAGAGTTTTTCTATGCTGTGGTGGGTGAGGCAGTTGCATAATTTCTCTCTTAAATCTTGTTTTAGGAAATCCTGCCATAGAAAACCCACTGATGCAAAATTGCTTGGTGGCTTTTGTATTGTGAGTGGAATCACAGCACATAAGGGTAGAGGTTGTTGCTGACTGGCCCAGAGAGGATCCGATTAAGACATTGTTGAGGCAGGGAAGCACTAGAATCACACATCCAATCTGTTGTGTTTTGAAAGTATGTCATTTGCCCCTACATAGCAACTGGACAAATTTCCTAGCCTTACCTGAAAATAAAATGTATATTGCTATGACTGTGTTTATATAACACTTGCCTGTGTACCACACAGTCAGGAAGTAGTGGTTGAAGTAAATGTCTTCAATGAACAAGAAGTGCAATAGTCACAAAGGATATGTCTGCACTGCAATAAAGCACCTGTGGCTCGCACAACTCAGCTCACTTGGGCCTGTGGAGCTTAGGCTGGAGGGCTATAAAACTGCAGTGTAGACATTCAAACTCCAGCCTACCCTGCAATTTTATAGCCCTGCAGCCCAAGCCTCGTGTGCCTAAGTCAGCTCACATAGGCCAGCTGTGGGGTTTTATTGCGGTGCAGACATACCCAAAGCTCCTTTTGAGCAGACCTTGGTCAGAACAAAGCATGAAGAGACTGACACATGCTATTAGCAGCATTTGAAAAAAATGCACACACCACAATGGGAAAGATTCCCTTTAAATAGTATGTCCTCAGTTTTATTTATATATTCTTTTAAATTTTTTATGCAAGGGTTTGGGGACTTTTGTTTTTTGTTCCCCTGGTGATGTTTCATAAGCAACACCAACCATGCTCAGGACAATCTCCTTTTCTCCCTCCCCTTCCTCTGTCTGTCTGCTGCCAGTTCAGTTTCATTTCCACTGCTGCTATTACTTGTAAACTGCTGTCACTGCAAACTCACCCTAGGTTTTGAAAGTCAAGCTGTGGTTTGTCTGGCTCAAGCATTCTGGTGATCAATAATAAAGATTCTGCAGACCAAATGTTTCTGTTAGTTACCTGTTTGTAAGGCATTTGGCACAGATCCTCAAAGGTATTTAGGCTCCATTGAAGTTAGGGCTTATAAACATGTAACTGACAGAAACATTTGGTCTCCAGATTTCAATGGAAGTTAGGAGCCTAAATACCTTTGGGGCTGGGCCTTTGTCCTCAAATTATGCAATCAGTTATATCTATGCATCCCTATTGCCTTCAGTAGGGTTGCACAGGTCTAACAGATGGTAATTCAAAGATTAGAGGGTTGTACAGATAATCAGTGTTGCCAACTTTTGCAATTTTATCACAAGTCTTATGATTTGGTGTTTTTCTTAAAACCCCACCTCTTGGAGTCAAGTGATTACATGAGGCTCTCAGCTTTCATTCTGAAACTAGAACCTAAATAAAAGGAACCCATTTTAAAAAAATCACATGATTCAAACCCGCTTTCAATTATTTGATACTCATGTTTTTTTAATACATAGGGTGGGCAATAGTGCTTAATTCACAATTTGTTTGATGATATGCAAGGCAGAAACAAATCCAGTTTGTTCCAAGAGCTACAGGGCAGATCTATAGTTTAAACTTTTGTGTTACAGCATCCTGTATGCAACCTCTTCACTGTTGAGGTTTTCAGTATAAACTCCATATTTAACTTCAGGTGTGCAAGCAGTCCTATTGATTTCAATGTTTGCAGGTTCAAGGTGTAAAGTAGTAAATCTGATTGATGCACAGACATTATTAAAAATAATTATATAAATACAGTCTCTCAAGTGCTCAGTAAGTCTCCTCTCAATGTAACACTGTTTTTCTTTTGATGCATATAACTCTCATTAGTACTGATGACAGAACTTACCTCATTGTGTTAATTTTAACAGTTAGTACCCATCATCCTTTGGTGTAACTTTCTCCTAAATGCAGACAGGTGTGTGATTAGTACAAAAGACCATGGCCATCCTATTTGCTTTAAAAAAAAATTCATTTCTTGTTGATGACTAGAAGCCTTTATCTCTCTTTCAACAATGTTCTTTTACAACTACATAATACATTTCAAAATAGACCCCATCAGTGCTTCAGTCCAATTAGTATATTAAATTGCCTTTCTCACAAAGCAATATATTTCCTATAAAAGAAGATAATTACAAATAAAGTACTTCTCTCATGGTTTTGTTTTATTTTACCAAGAAATTTTTTCCCAGCCTCAAATCTAAATTAATGCAAGAAACGCATTCACTGAACCAAAACTGAAGTTAACAAACTAATTTATCATTCCAAACCTCAAGTGAGAGATCTTTAGATGAGATGCACTGCAGGCCATTTGTGAATTAACTGAGTTTCTGAACTTTTTGGATGGTGACCTCATTCAAGGTCAAGTATGAACTGCATTTTTGTGTAGAGGCTCCTGCAAAAGTGAATGATTTGTCCCTGTTGTGTTTGAAAAGCTCTTAAAGATATAATATTGGTGTATGGGTGTCATGGTGCCTCAGTGGATCATAGCTGAGAATACCAGATTCAGGACAACCTGCTGAGAAATGGGGCAGGCCCACCCCAAACTTGTGGTTATTCTTCCATTAGATGTACCAAGCCAGTAATAAAACTGAACTTCTGTCTCACAACACTGGTTAACAAGAAATCAGTCTCTTTAGGTATCCCTGCCCTTGTTTCATCACCTGGACACTAGACTTAATGATAAGTCTAGTGATGATGATAATTTAAAACCAATTTAATCAAACAAAGGGTTCTTCTAATCCCAAGAGATCAGCCACACAGCCAGGTCAATATACAACTCAGATCTTACCCAATAATCATACTGTTGCCAGTCCTTTAGTATCTAATATCTAAAGGTTTATTTATAAAAGAAAGAGGAGCGAGTTAAAATGGTCAAAGGAATCAAATACATACAACCATTGAAGAGTTCTTGTATCAAGTTTGAAGCAATGATGGAATAAACTGCTGGATTGTAAGGTCTCTGGTAACTTCTGAAAGATTGGAGGTCCTAAATCCATTGGTATAGTGGAATATGGAGGGAACAGCCTTTGTGATCCCTAACTGGAATTTTGCTTGGATCTTACATGGGGTCTGAAAACAGAGAGGCATCTCATTATGCTCTCCATACACAAACACACACACACCACTGCACACTGTGGTGTGGTGTGTGTGTTTGTGTATGGAGAGGTCCAGGCAGCATCTGGTTCAGGTAGCATCTTGTCCTCAGTAAGTTTGCATTCCATTATTCTACAGAATATTGACTCCTGTATTGAATTACTCAACGATTTGACAAAAAGTAGCATTATATCTTAAATGAGCTAGTCTTTTAACAATGGTGGTTGACAGTTTCATGGGAATAGCTGAACAAAACCACATGACAGATCTGATACCTTGAATGATTTTTCTTTAATATTTTTGAACGGTTTCTTGAATGATGACATTAAAAAAGCAGTTTGTTGTATGTTTTGATTTGAAGAAACTATTTTGTCCCAGTTCATTAACAGGAGATGATGGCTATTCCACAGCAATGTCCTGAGGACTTGCTGCCTGCTTTCTTTCATGGGCTGTAGTGTGGTGAAATACATACTGTTGTTTTTCTGAGTAATAGTTACCCATTAATTGCCTCTGTCAGAGTCTGCACCCTCACCTGAAACTGGGGGGTTTCAAAGTGAGGACCCGCATGTCTTCCCCCACCCCAAAATCCTAGGGTAGGTCCCCTTTGCTGCCACCACCGCGGTCAATACGTGGGCCGGGACACCCCTGTTTCCCCCCTGTCTCCCTTCAAAGACACTCCCTGGGAACACAGATCAACTCACAGAGGAGGAACCTTCCCCCTCCCCTCTCTTCCCTCTCTCCAGCCTGCTCCGGAGAGAGAGATACCTTGATTCAAACTCCTTGAATCTCCCACACACAGGGAAGCAGCCCACTTCCCACCTCCCTCTCTGCTAGCCACTCTGTGAATCACCGAGAGAGAGCGTCTTAGCCCCTTCCGCTATCCACAGTGGAAGGAATTTAATCAAATCTTTATAGGAAGAATTTATTAAAAGAAAACAAGAAAATACAGAATCTCTATGAGTCCAAGCTGGACACTCATAGGGTATAACCTTGCTAAGTTCTGGAGAGAATCCCCTCTCCTTCTCAGTACAACCAGTACAAGCAGAATTAAGAATAATCAATAACAAACACACAGAATTGCAAGCATAGGATTATTAGGTGAGGACACCAAGTATCTTTCTAATACTCTCTATCTTGACTAGAAGAAATTAGTTCAGAAAGGTAGAAACTTGTAGACTTGATTAAAACATCTGGACTCTTGTAACTCCAGACGGCTAAGAACAATACACACACACACAGAGGGAAAAAGTTCCCTCCTAGGAATTTCAAATTCTCTTCCCTGATTGGTCCTCAGGTCAGGTGCCCACCAGGTACTATGTTTTAACCCTTTACTAACTATTCATGACACGCCCCCCAAATCGTCACAGTGGGATCCACTGGCGGCGATTTCTTCCTAGAACTGTAAAACAACCAGAGTAATAAAACACATGCACTATTACATAGACTACTAAGCATGAAAACATATTAAGAACAGTTTTTAGCCACTTGATTCTGGGAAACTTTCACGAGAGAGTGCATCAGCAACTTTGTTGGAAGCTCCTGAAATGTGTTGAATGTCAAAGTCAAAGTCTTGGAGAGCTAAGCTCCAGCGGAGAAGTTTCTTGTTGTTTCCCTTGTTGGTGTGAAGCCATTTTAGCGCAGCATGGTCAGTTTGTAGCTGGAACTGCCGGCCCCAAACGTATGGGCGTAGCTTTTCCAGGGCATATACAATGGCGTAACATTCTTTTTCACTGATGGACCAGTGGCTTTCCCTCTCAGACAGTTTCTTGCTGAGAAACACGACAGGATGGAAGTTGTGATCCGGTCCTTCCTGCATGAGTACCGCTCCTACCCCACGTTCATGTACGAATTTACGGATCATGGCCCCCAAAGTTCCATTAAACCTTTCCACTAGGCCATTAGTTTGGTGATGGTACGGGGTGGCCACCAAGTGATGCACCCCATGAGTTTCCCACAGGTCTTTCATGGTCCCTGATAGGAAATTTGCTCCCGAGTCTGTAAGAAGTTCAGAGGGCCAACCCACCCTGGTAAAAATGTCAGTTAAGGCCTGGCACACAGTTGTAGCCCTGGTGTTGCCTAGAGCTACTGCTTCTGGCCATCTGGTAGCAAAGTCCACAAAAGTCAGTATGTACTGCTTTCCTCTGGGAGTCTTCTTTGGGAAAGGACCCATAATATCCACAGCTACTCGCTGAAATGGGACCTCAATTATGGGAAGTGGTTGGAGAGGGGCCTTGACCTGGTCTTGGGGTTTTCCTACCGTTTGGCATACCTTACAAGACCGGATGTAAGTGGCTACCGCCTTGCCCATCCCCTCCCAGTCAAAGGACCTTCCCAACCTGTCTTTGCTTCGCTTCACCCCAGAATGGCCACTAGGGTGATCATGGGATAAGCTTAAGAGCTTTTCCCGGTACTTGGTTGGGACTAGCAACCGTTTTCGAGGATGCCAGCCCTCCTGGTGTCCACCAGAAAGAAATTCCTTGTATAACAGTCCTTGGTCCACAACGAACCGGGATCGGTTAGTAGAGCTGAGAGGCGGTGGGTTGCTGCGTGCCGCCGCCCATGCTTCCTTGAGGCTGTCATCGGCTTCCTGCTCTGTCTGGAACTGTTCTCTTGAGGCGGGAGACCCCAGTTCCTCTGGAAGCGATGTAGGTGATAAGGTTGTTTCCGTTGACTGTGAACCGCTCCCCGCTGGTGCACAAGGTGTCATTTCAGGCTCCGGCTGAGCCTCTTGGGTAGGGTTGTCTGCTGGTTTTTCCAGTTCAGGCCCGTTGTCGCCCTCTGGCGGTGAAGTTGTAATTGCTGGCGCCGGTGCTGGCGCTGGTTGCTCTTCCAGTTCCGGTTCTGGGACTGGATGTACTATGGCTGCTGTAGATGTTGGCCTGGGATCCGGTTCCACCACCTCTGTCTGGGTCTCTGGTAACACAGACGGGGTCCCGGTGGATGGCTCAGGAACAGGGATGGGTCCGGCAGCTCGTCTGGCTTGGCTGCGTGTAACCACTCCCTCTGTTTTTTGCTGTTCAACGTGTCGGGCCAAGTCGTTCCCCAGTAGCATGGGAATCGCATGGTTGTCATAGACAGCAAAAGTCCACTTCCCTGACCAGCCCTTGTACTGGACAGGTAAACGCACTGTAGGTAATGTTACAGGTTTTGACATGAAGGGTCGAATTGTCACTTTGGTTTTCTGGTTGATGAATTTGGGGTCCACGAAGGTTCGGTGGATAGCTGACACATGCGCTGCAGTGTCTCTCCATGCGATGATCTCCTTTTCGTCCACTCTCAAAGTTTCCCTATGTTCTAAGGGTATTTGAGATACATCTATGTCCGGCTTTCCTTGGTGTGAAGGTGCAAGGAGTTGCACTCGGTTTAGGTTCTTTGGGCATTTGGCTTTGATATGCCCCAATTCATTGCACTGAAAACATCACCCACTTGATGGGTCACCGGTTTGTGTTGGTCTACTGGAGACTGGTGAGGTAGAGTGTGACTGTCCTTGGGTTGTAGGTATGGGCTTGATTGGCCCTCGATGGTAGGGTTTAGTCTCGTTGGGTACCTTGTGGGATTCGCTCCCCTTGGCAGTAGCTTTCGTGTTGTCTACCGATGCCATCCATCTGGCTCCAATCTCCCCTGCCTCAGTGAGAGATTTTGGTTTACCATCTTGTATGTAGCGTCTAATGTTCTCCGGAACACCATCTAGGAACTGTTCCATCAATATCAGGAGGTGTAAGTCGTCTATGTCCTTAACCTTGGATCCTGTTATCCAGGACAAATAGTGTTTTTCAAGGTAAGCAGAGTGCTGTGGAAATGACATCTGTGGTGTCCATTTCTGGTCTCTGAACCGCTGACGGGCGTGATCAGGGGTGATGCCCATTTTGAGTCTGGCCTTGGTTAGGAATAGTTGAAAGTCATTCATTTGGCCCCTAGGCATTTCAGCTGCCACCAGGGCTAATTGTCCGCAGAGCTGTGGCCTCAGCTCTACCATGTATTCTGATTCATGAAGTTTGTATCCAATACAGGCCCTTTCAAAGTTTTCTAAGAAGGCCTCAACATCTTCACCTGCCCTGTAGGCGGGAAATTTTCTCCGAGAAGGTTGATCAGTAGGTTGAAGAGGGGTTGGATTGGTTGGATCCTGCTGCTTAGTCTTTGCTAATTCCAGGGCCTGTGCCTGGATTTGTAGCTCTAACTCTTTGGTTTTGTGTTCTGCCTCTAGTTTTTCCATTTCTCTCTTGTGATCAGCCTCTTTGGCTTTTTCTTTCATTTCAATCTCCTTGAGTTTTAATTGTAATTCCATGTCTTGTAATTGCAGTTCTTTTTGTCTTGTTTCCAGTTTAGATGCGGCCTTGGCACTCATTGTGTCTGTGTACTGGTGCTGGCCACACCCCTCTGCAGTCAGGGTATGTGCTGTTTTGCTTGCTTCAGTTGCTTGGGTTACCGTTTCTAACCCTGCCTATCCTGACTAAACAAAGAGAAATCGATCCTTTGTATAGCAAATTGTGGTTTGTGTAATGTTACTGTTTTGTACTGAGAAAGAGGGAAAGATTAAAAAAAAAATTCTCTGTCTCCCTCTGCCCTGAGTTGCTGTACTCAGCAGCCCAGCTGAAAGGCTGCTGCTAACATTACCCCTGAGAAAAATCTGGTCTATTTCCTCAGGGATCTGTTCTCCTGCCTCGTGATCCTTTCAAAAGACACAGGTAGAAAAAAACCTGGCTGGAGGGTTATCTCCGCCCCCCCCTAAACCTGGTTTTCCCGCTGGATGGGAATGTACTTTGACGAGCACTTCCCCCCCCAAACCTGTTTTTCCCGCTGGATGGGAATGTACTTTGACGAGCACTTCCCCCCACCTTAGGAATCCTGAGTGATACCTGATATCACAAAGGAAGGACACACCTCTAGGGATGAGTTTTTCTCAGTGTCCTAGCAGAGAAAAAAAAACTCCTTCTAACCCTGAAAACTGCTTCAAAACTGCCTTTTGGTAGAAAAAAAAAACGTGCTTCTATCAATGGGTTCGAAACACCGCTGCTCACCATGTCAGAGTCTGCACCCTCACCTGAAACTGGGGGGTTTCAAAGTGAGGACCCGCATGTCTTCCCCCACTCCAAAATCCTAGGGTAGGTCCCCTTTGCTGCTGCCACCGCGGTCAATACGTGGGCCGGGACACCCCTGTTTCCCCCCTGTCTCCCTTCAAAGACACTCCCTGGGAACACAGATCAACTCACAGAGGAGGAACCTTCCCCCTCCCCTCTCTTCCCTCTCTCCAGCCTGCTCCGGAGAGAGAGATACCTTGATTCAAACTCCTTGAATCTCCCACACACAGGGAAGCAGCCCACTTCCCCCCTCCCTCTCTGCTAGCCACTCTGTGAATCACCGAGAGAGAGCGTCTTAGCCCCTTCCGCTATCCACAGTGGAAGGAATTTAATCAAATCTTTATAGGAAGAATTTATTAAAAGAAAACAAGAAAATACAGAATCTCTATGAGTCCAAGCTGGACACTCATAGGGTATAACCTTGCTAAGTTCTGGAGAGAATCCCTTCTCCTTCTCAGTACAACCAGTACAAGCAGAATTAAGAATAATCAATAACAAACACACAGAATTGCAAGCATAGGATTATTAGGTGAGGACACCAAGTATCTTTCTAATACTCACTATCTTGACTAGAAGAAATTAGTTCAGAAAGGTAGAAACTTGTAGACTTGATTAAAACATCTGGACTCTTGTAACTCCAGACGGCTAAGAACAATACACACACACACAGAGGGAAAAAGTTCCCTCCTAGGAATTTCAAATTCTCTTCCCTGATTGGTCCTCAGGTCAGGTGCCCACCAGGTACTATGCTTTAACCCTTTACTAACTATTCATGGCAGCCTCTAAATATTTAAGGTAGAAATCTGCTGTTTGTTTTGCACATGTAAGTAGAGCAGAATTAAACTCCCCCATTGAGATCCAAGATCAGAATTTTGCTCGTTTACACCTGTAAATATACTTTCTAGATTTTTCAGGACACTGCACAGATTACAGCTTGATCTCCAGTCAGTACACTCACGTGTGAGTACTAACCAACATTATTGAGTATGAAAATGGATCAGTGTCTCACTTGAGACCTGAACCAGCACCCAGTGAAGTAAATGAGGGTCTTGCAAATTCCGGGAGTGCTGCAAATTTTTATGAAAAAAGGGTTCAGTCACTTCAACCACTGTTTTGCAGTCCATCATACTTGGTATGATCTGTAGATATAAAATTACACACTATGGTCATCTGTTTTAGAAGTTTCCCATGTATCAATTACAATCACAGCATCTATCAGAGTGACAACATTGACTGTGCTCTAGCAACATTCCAGAGATATTAAGAGGAGGAACTGGTCATTTGTCAGCACTAGTTACCTCAGATGACACAATCACATTAAGGGTAACATCTATATTGTTTCACAACAGTGGTAAATACAATGGGATTGCAGTTAAAATGAATGCAGATGGATGATACTGAGGGTACACTATCTTCTTGACACCAATTTAGGAAGGTTTATACACATAACTATGTGCCACCTTGTCATTACTCTGAGCTGTGATAATATTTAAATCAAGACTTCATGAGGTAGGCCAATAGCATTTCAAGTCTGCCTTAAAAAGTTTACTCTAACATTGCAGCTACTGGAAAAAAATGATTACAGTAAAATTGGAAAAATTCTTCCAGAAAAAAGTCTTTTTTTTCCAGCTCACTACTGGAAATGGCAAAAAGGTATATTTATCCTGTGAATGTTTTAAACAGCTCCTGATTAATTCATTATGGGCTCAGTCATGGGGTTGGCTGCACATTTGTGCATGCATGGTAGCAAGGGGATGTAAGGAGTTGCCTTTCACCTCTGTGAGGGCTACTCACATCATTGGAGCCTATGCTGGATGGAGGGGAGAGCAGCTACTGTCAGGCTGCTACTCCCTCCCCTATGCAGGTAGGCAGGGAGTGGGTGGGAAAGGACAGGGAGTGGGCACAGGGCACCAGCTGATTGTGACGCCTTGGGGTCCAATCCAGACCAGTAAGTGGTTCCGTCACTACCTGCCCTGTAATCATAGGTGCTTCTGTGATGTGCAGCTTTGGCCCTGACCAGCAGCCTACTCACAGCATACTAGCCTCACCCTGGCTTCCACCAGTCTGACTGCTCCTTGCAGGGTGACACCAACAGCCCTTCCAGTCCCAAGTCTCCCCAAAACCATCGTCTTTGTATTGTCCAGCCCCTTTTGCTGGACCCGCACAGAAGTTATCAAGTTTGCTGCCTTCAAATAGACAATATACCCAGCAGTCTGCTAGTTTAGTGAAAAGCCCACACTTGGTTGAAATACAGAGCACAGAGGCGGTTTGTAGTAACACAAAGTTTATTAACAAAGAATATTGTGATTTCTAGTTAGTGTGGAAGAGATAGGAAAAGTTACCAACAAAACAAGCAAAATTTTACTTTAGCAAGTTACAGTCTTGGTCTAAGGAGGTTTCTCAGCTATATTCAGTTTCCAGAGACTTTCAACCCCCTTGACTGAAAGGTTCCGCGTTTCTCAACTCTACAAGAGGTCTGGCCTCTTGTATCCACCCAGTAATGCCTGGCTTTCTATCCTTGCTTATGTCTTCCATAGTTCAATGACCTTGCTTCAGGTGGTAGGGTTTCTGGAGCTGCAGCTTCCATCCCCCATTGAGAGTGTTAAATGGCCATCCTCCATGTTGGGTTGCCTGATGATTTTGTCTACCTTGTGTATAAATATAATTTCATTGTTTCTCCTCACTCAATTTACATTAGAGACGTATTCAAGCAGGGGGAACCACATTCCTTTGAGTAGGGGAGGGTGACTTAAGCCCTGACTGCCAAACACATTTTAAAAACATGTTTCCAGCACATATTTATAATTCTTCATATATCACCCTTACATACACCACATAATACTATTAATGTCCAGCATGATGGCAGTTTACATGTGATACCTTATGTGAACCTTTTGGATACAGATTATGATAATAGTGAGTTGGGGCAATTAATATGTCAGGCCTGATAAGAATTATATTATGGTATGCCCTCTGCAAGTGGGCATTGATGGGCATTGGTGGGCATCCCTGGGTCACAATGGTGCAGCTAAGTAGGCACAGAGGGGGAAGTAATCTGCAGCAGCAAAAGGACTGGCATAGATTACTTCCCCTCTGGAGCACAGAAAAGCAGAGCCCAGTCTGTGATCCTCGGTCCAGGGAATTATTACCCAATTAGCTTGTTGGACGTTGTCTTAAAAATTATACGAGATATCTTTTGGGGAGATTAGAGGATTGGGCAGAAAATAGAAAATTATTTACTAACGGACAAGCTGGTTTTCAAAATGGCTGCTCCACTACAGAGAATTTTTATTCTTTCTTATTTGATCTACAAATTTACCCCTCTGATGCAGTCTTTATTAGTCTAATATTGGCATTTGATTCCACTGATAGAAAGCATCTGTGGGGCCAAGTGGAGACCTCTGGAATAGATGCCTCCTGGTTACCTTTTCTTTTAAGAGCTCTTCACAGGCAGAGACCAAGATTAGGATAGGCTTGGATGGGGAACTAATTGATTCCACCCCAATTACAAAGGACTGGGCTGCCTTTTAGCCCTTTTCTTTTTAACTTTTATATTAATTATGTTGTTTTAGTATTAAAAGGGGATCAGTATTTTCCACCTAAAAAGTCTGTTTTACTATATGCAGACAATATGGTTCTATGACAAACATCATGGGACTGAAACATTTATTACATGCATTTGGTTCATACT